>NC_057392.1:19059737-19659737 GCF_019320065.1 Cervus canadensis
GAAAACTTCCCTAAAATGGGGAAGGAATAGCCACCTCAATCCAAAGAAACCCAGAGAGTCCCAAACAAGGATAACCAAGGCGAAACCCAAGCACACATATTATCAAATTAACAAAGATCAACACAAAGAACAAATATTAAAAGCAGCAGGGAGAAACAACAAATAAACACACAAAGGGAATTCCATCAGGATAACAGCTTGATCTATCAATGAAACCCTCCAGGGCCAAAGGAATGGCAGGACCGTTTGAAAGTAATGAAGAGAATAACGTACAACCTAGATTACTGTATCCAGCAGGATCTCATTCAGATATGAAGGAGAATTCAAAAGCTTTACAGATAAGCAAAAGCTGAGAGAATTCAGCACCACCAAACCAGCTCTTCAACAAATGCTAAAGGATCTTCTCTAGACAGGAAATACAGAAAGGTTGTATAAACGTGAACCAAAAACAACAAAGTAAATGGCAACGGGACCACACCTATCAATAATTACCCTAAATGTAAATGGGTTGAATGCCCCAACCAAAAGACAAAGATTGGCTGAATGGATACAAAAACAAGACCCCCTATATATGCTGTCTACAAGAGACCCACCTCAAAACAAGAGACACATACAGACTAAAAGTGAAGGGCTGGAAAAAAATATTTCATGCAAACGGAGACCAAAAGAAAGCAGGAGTCGCAATACTCATATCAGATAAAATAGACTTTCAAATAAAGGATGTGAAAAGAGACAAAGAAGGACACTACATAATGATCAAAGGATCAATCAAAGAAGAAGATATAACAATTATAAATATATATGAACCCAACATAGGAGCACCGCAATATGTACGGCAAACGCTAACGAGTATGAAGAAGGAAAATTAATATTAACACATAATAGTGTGGACTTTAATACCCCTTCACAACTATGGATTAGATCAACTAAAACAGAAAAATTAACAAGGAAAACAAAACTTTAAATGACACAATGGACCACTAGACCAATTGATATTATAGGACTTTCACCCCAAACAATCAACTTCACCTTTTTCTCAAGTGACACGGAACATGTCTTCCAGAATAGATCACATCCTGGGCCATAAATCTAGTCTTGGAAAATTCAAAAAATTTGAAATCATTCCAATCATCTTTTCTGACCACAGTGCAGTAAGATTAGATCTCAATTACAGGAAAAAAATTGTTAAAACTTCAAACATATGGAGGCTAAATAACATGCTTCTGAATAACCAACAAATCATAGAAGAAATCAAAAAAGAAATCAAAATATGTATAGAAATGAATGAAAACACAACAACCCAAAACCTATGGGACACTGTAAAAGCAGTGCTAAGGGGAAGGCTCATAGCATTACAGGCTTACATAAAGAAACAAGAAAAAAGCCAAATACATAACCTAACTCTACACCTAAAGCAATTAGAGAAGGAAGAAATGAAGAACCCCAGGGTTAGCAGAAGGAAAGAAATCCTAAAAATTAGGGCAGAAATAAATGCAAAAGAAACTAAAGAGACCATAGCAAAAATCAACAAAGCTAAAAGCTGGTTTTTTGAAAAAATAAACAAAATTGACAAACCATTAGCAAGACTCATTAAGAAACAAAAAGAGAAGAACCAAATTAACAAAATTAGAAATGAAAATGGAGAGATCACAACAGACCACACTGAAATACAAAGGATCATAAGAGACTACTACCAGCAGCTCTATGCCAATAAAATGGACAACTTGGATGAAATGGACAAACTCTTAGAAAAGTATAACTTTCCAAAACTGAACCAGGAAGAAATAGAAGATCTTAACAGACCCATCACAAGCAAGGAAATCGAAACTGTCATCAAAATCTTCCAGCAAACAAAAGCCCAGGACCAGATGGCTTCACAGCTGAATTCTACCAAAAATTTAGAGAAGAGCTAACACCTATCTTACTCAAACTCTTCCAGAAAATTGCAGATGAAGGTAAGCTTCCAAACTCATTCTATGAGGCCCCCATCACCCTAATTCCAAAACCAGACAAAGATGCCACAAAAAAAGAAAACTACAGGCCAATATCACTGATGAACATAGATGCAAAAATCCTTAACAAAATTCTAGCAAACAGAATCCAACAACATATTAAAAAAATCATACACCATGACCAAGTGGCTTTATCCCAGGAATGCAAGGATTCTTTAATATCCGCAAATCAATCAATGTAATACACCACATTAACAAATTGAAAGATAAAAACCATATGATTATCTCAATAGATGCAGAGAAAGCCTTTGACAAAATTCAACACTCATTTATGATTAAAACTCTCCAAAAAGCAGGAATAGAAGGAACATACCTCAACATAATAAAAGCTATATATGACAAACCCACAGCAAGCATCACCCTCAATGGTGAAAAATTGAAAGCATTTCCCCTGAAATCAGGAACAAGACAAGGGTGCCCACTCTCACCACTACTGTTCAACATAGTGTTGGAAGTTTTGGCCACAGCAATCAGAGCAGAAAAAAGAAGTAAAAGGAATCCAGATAGGAAAAGAAGAAGTGAAACTCTCACTGTTTGCAGATGACATGATCCTCTACATAGAAAACCCTAAAGACTCTACCAGAAAATTACTAGAGCTAATCAATGAATATAGTAAAGTTGCAGGATATAAAATTAAACACAGAAATCCCTTGCATTCCTATATACACTACAATGAAAAAACAGAAAGAGAAATTAAGGAAACAATACCATTCACCATTGCAACAAAAAGAATTAAAATACTTAGAGTATATCTACCTAAAGAAACAAAAGACCTATACATAGAAAACTATAAAACACTGATGAAAGAAATCAAAGAGGACACAAACAGATGGAGAAACATACTGTGTTCATGGATTGGAAGAATCAATATTGTCAAAATGGCTATTCTACCCAAAGCAATCTATAGATTCAATGCAATCTCTATCAAGCTACCAACGGTATTTTTCACAGAACTAGACCAAAGAATTTCACAATTTGTATGGAAATACAAAAAACCTCGAATAGCCAAAGTAATCTTGAGAAGGAAGAATGGAAGTGGAGGAATCAACCTGCCTGACTTCAGACTCTACTACAAAGCCACAGTCATCAAGACAGTATGGTACTGGCACAAAGACAGAAATATAGATCAATGGAACAGAATAGAAAGCCCAGAGATAAATCCACGAACTTATGGACACCTTATCTTTGACAAAGGAGGCAAGGATATACAATGGAAAAAAGACAACCTCTTTAACAAGTGGTGCTGGGAAAACTGGTCAACCATTTGTAAAAGAATGAAACTAGAACACTTTCTAACAGCATACACAAAAATAAACTCAAAATGGATTAAAGATCTAAATGTAAGACCAGAAACTATAAAACTCCTAGAGGAGAACATAGGCAAAACACTCTCCGACATAAATCACAGCAAGATCCTCTATGACCCACCTCCCAGAATATGGAAATAAAAGCAAAACTAAACAAATGGGATCTAATGAAACTTAAAAAGCTTTTGCACTACAAAGGAAACTATAAGTAAGGTGAAAAGACAGCCGTCAGATTGGGAGAAAATAATAGCAAATGAAGAAACAGACAAAGGATTAATCTCAAAAATATACAAGCAACTCCTGCAGCTCAATTCCAGAAAAATAAATGACCCAATTCAAAAATGGGCCAAAGAACTAAACAGACATTTCTCCAAAGAAGACATACAGATGGCTAACAAACACATGAAAAGATGCTCAACATCACTCATTATTAGAGAAATGCAAATCAAAACCACAATGAGGTACCATTACACGCCAGTCAAGATGGCTGCTATCCAAAGTCTACAAGCAATCAATGCTGGAGAGGGTGTGGAGACAAGGGAACCCTCTTACACTGTTGGTGGGAATGCAAACTAGTACAGCCGCTATGGAAAACAGTGTGGAGATTTCTTAAAAAACTGGAAATAGAACTGCCATATGACCCAGCAATCCCACTTCTGGCCATACACACTGAGGAAACCAGATCTGAAAGAGACACGTGCACCCCAATGTTCATCGCAGCACTGTTTATAATAGCCAGGACATGGAAGCAACCTAGATGCCATCAGCAGATGAATGGATAAGGAAGCTGTGGTACATATACACCATGGAATTTTACTCAGCCGTCAAAAAGAATTCATTTGAACCAGTCCTAATGAGATGGATGAAACTGGAGCCCCTTATACAGAGTGAAGTACGCCAGAAAGATAAAGAACATTACAGCATACTAACACATATATATGGAATTTAGAAAGGTGATAACGATAACCCTATATGCAAAACAGAAAAAGAGACACAGAAATACAAAACAGACTTTTGAACTCTGTGGGAGAATGTGAGGGTGGGATATTTCAAAAGAACAGCATGTATACTATCTATGGTGAAACAGATCACCAGCCCAGGAGGGATGCACGAGACAAGTGCTAGGGCCTGGTGCACTGGGAAGACCCAGAGGAATCGGGTGGAGAGGGAGGTGGGAGAGGGAGGTGGGAGGGGGGATCGGGATGGGGAATACGTGTAAATCTATGGCTGATTCATATCAATGTATGACAAAACCCACTGAAATGTTGTGAAGTAATTAGCCTCCAACTAATAAAAAAATTAAAAAAAAAAAAAAGAAATAGGAACAAATGTACCCTGGAACTGAAGATTAACTGTACCTAAAACAACCAAGATGATGTTGGTCAGAGCACTGATGACCAATTTGAAGATGACTTAGAGATGACTGTGTTGTGTCTGCATGTAGACCCTCCCCTAATCTGTCTATAAAAGCTCTCATCCCCTGTTTGTCAGGGTATAGAGGAGTCAGCCTTTGGACAGATGTCCACCACTCTTCCCCTAAGGTGCCGGCATCTGAAATAAAGCCAACTTTCCTTTCCACCAGTCTGGCCTGTTTCTTGGCTTTTGAGCGGCGAGCAGCCAGACCCACATACCTCTTTCAGTAACACATTGAGTTGGTGATGCCATCCAACCATCATATACTTTGTCGTCCCCTTCTCCTCCTGCCCACAGTGAACTCAGGATGACTCTGTGCAGACTGCTGATGCGTGGGGCTCTGCTGGGTGTTTAGCCTGATGCTTATTAGCACTGGAGCCTGCAGCTTGTTGGGTGGGTCCGGGTCTTGGTACCAAAGTGTGGACCTTTGGGAAAGCTCACTCCAATCAATATTCCCTGTGTCTTCCACTACCAGTGTCCTTGCCCCCATAATAAGCTACTGTTGACCTTCGCCTCCCCAGGAAACTGTCCTTAGGGAGGTGGAGCCCAAGGGTGGTTCCCATGGAGATACTGCTTTGTTTTGGGTCCCAGTGCACGTGAGACCTGTGGACGCCCTCCAAGAGTGGATTCTCTGCTTCCCCCAGCTCTGTGGGGCTCTTTACTCAAGCCCTGCTGACCTTCAAGGCTAAATGCTCTAGGGGCTCTTCCCCTTAATGCCAGACTCTCAGACTGTCCTGGAGGGCTATCTTTCTATGGGACCATCCCTTTGTAGCATGTGTGGGTTGAATGCTTTTTGGCACGAGGGCTGTTTTTAGTATAGGTGTCCGCCACCTCTTTCTCAGTGTGTGTGGCCATTATCCCCTTGATAGGAGGTGTGACTGACATTGTCACCAGAGCCTGCACTGCGCACTGAACAGGGCCTTTTATCAGAGGCAGGATCCGCTCCCTAGTTGTTGGAATAGAAGCCCTCAGATCTGTTTCTTAGCTGTGTTTCTGATCTAAGGTGTGAGGTAGGTGGGACTGGAGCACTCCCATGGGGAGCGAAGCCACTGTTGCTGTTGTTCAGTCACTAAGTTCCGTCCAGCTCTTTGTGACCCCATGGACTGTAGCACGCCAGACTTCCCTGTCCTTCACCATCTCCCTGAGTTTACTCAAACTCATGTCCCTTGAGTTGGTGATGCCACTATCTCATCCTCTGTCATCCCCTTCTCCTCCTGCCCTCAATCTTTCCTAGCATCAGGGTCTTTTCCAATTAGTCAGCTCTTCACATCAGGTGGCCAAAGTCCTGACGTTTCAGCTTCAGTATCAGTCCTTCCAATGAATATTTCCTTCAGGACTGACTGGTTTGATCTCCTTGCTGTCCAAGTGACTCTCAAGAGCCTTCTCCAGCACCACAGTTCAAAAGTATCAATTCTTTGGGGCTCAGCCTTCTTTATGGTCCAACTCTCACATCCAAACATGACTACAGGAAAACCCATAGCTTTGACTATACAGACCTTTGTCAGCAAAGCGATGTCTCTGCTATTTAATACACTGTCTAGGTTTTTCATAGTTTTTCTTCCAAGGAGCAAGTGTCTTTTAATTTCATGGCTGCAGTCACAGTCCACAGTGATCTTAGAGCCCAAGAAAATAAAATCTGTCACTGTTTCCATTTTTCCTCCATCTATTTGCCATGAAGTTATGGGACCGGATGCCATGACCTCAGTTTTCTGAACGTTGAGTTTTAAGCCAGCTTTTTTTTTTTCACCGCGGGAACTATTCATCTGTGGGAGTGCTCCGTCGTGTCACCTTTCACCCGCTGTGCAAGTTCTCAGATTACATGGTTGTTGGCACAGCTCTCAGCCCCATCTAAACCATGGCTATGCTGGCAACTGGCCCCGGAGACTCTCAGGAATTGCTTTTGTCAGGTCACCAACACAGATTCACTGAAGTCAGATTCCAGGATCGCAGCATCATGGCTCTGCACCCGCTGTGGGCACTATGGGGGCAGCACAGATCCTGGCCTGGCCCTGACCCCATGTGTACATGCCCATAAAGTCTGCTGAAGATGACCCGTCTTGGCTATGGGAGCACTCATTGTCCATTCACATGTTCTATGTGTTCACTCAGTCCTGTCTGACTTTTTGTGACCCCATGCGCTGCAGCCCGCTAAGTTCCACTGTCCATGGGATTTTTAAGGCAAGAATGCTGGAGTGGGTGGTCATTCCCTCCTCCCTGGAAGATGGTCTACAGATGCTAGGTTTACAAAGCTGGTCACGGGGGTGGCAGTTTGCACAGCTGAGAGAAGAGATTTCAACTTTTCTTCTTTAGTTGCATGGCCCCTGGGGCTCAGCTGTGGATTTAACCCCACCTCTGCATGTGGACCACCCACAGAGGTCTGCTTCCTGAGACTGCCGGGGAGCACAGGAGTCTGCTCCAGAGAGGAGGGGGCGTGGAGGCAGTGGTGGTCGAGAGAGCATCTGCTCTGGTGGGGACTGGGGTGGAGGAGGAGGCAGCAGCAGCTGGGACCATGAGAGTCCCAGTAGGGGCTGGTTGTGCAGGGGGGGCTGGCGGCCACATGCGTGAAGGAGCTGGCCCCAGCAGTGATAGGTCACATGGGGGAGCCTGTGGCTGTAGGTGCAAGAGATTGCAGGCTCTGGTGGGGGCCTTCCCTAGTGGCTGGGGAGGCAGGGGCTGGGATGTGGGGAGAGAGGCTGTAGTGGCCGCCCACCCCCACACCTCCTCCTTGCACATCACTTGACAATGGCGCCTTCTCCACAAGCATTCCTGGTTGTGGAACTCATTCCCATCCCCCAAGGCTCATGCCCCCCAACCAGGAACACAAGTCTTATCCCACTTCGTCTCCTCTTTCTTTTCCCTTCTTCTTTCTTACCTGGTTACGTGGGAATCTTTTTTGTCCCTTTAGGTGTCTGAGGTCCTCTGCCAGTGTTTAGAGGGTGCTCTGTGAGAATTGTCCCATTTGTAGATGTTTTCTTGATGCATCAGGGGTAGGGGGGGTGGCGGGCAGGAGATGAACTCCACCTCCTCCTACTCCACCATCCTGACTCCTTTTTTTCTTGCCTCATTCTGTCTCCTGTGTTCCTGTTAGGTTTTCTTGACGGTCTGTTTTCTCTGGGGCTTCTCTGTGTGATTCCATCTTTTTTTTTTTTCCCCAGGCCTTCTTGAGTTTGGTCAGCTTGAATTTTATTTCCTCCGATGAGTTTGTTATTTCCCCTAATCTTTGCACATTTTCATTATGGGCCTTCTTCATGGAAGGAGTTGCTTCAGTGAATTGCTTTGGTTTAAAAAAAAAAAAATTGTGATGAAACACACACTTCCATTCTCTACCTGCTTTCCAAAGACCTTTTTCTGGTGAGTGTTCCTCATTGGATGGTAAGTTTTTTTGCTTTTTTTTTTAATTTCTTTTTCTTTTTAATGATAGCTGCTCATAATTGTGCTTGAGTTGTGTTTTTAAATTGCTCACTCACTCACCATATTAGAGACCAGCTATTTGCAGGAGGTACCAATGGGGAAGCAAGTATAGGTTTCACCCAAACTCCAGGTCTCACAATTCTAATATTCCCCCCTTCTCGGCTGCCAAGTGTGTGGACTGTTTTCTGAAAATATGGAATGTGTGTGTGCTGCTTCTCCCAGAAGTACCCCCGGCTCTGGTCCCTCTCCTTCACTTTTCCCTTGTTGAAAAGAAAGGACAGGCTTTCACACTTGACAGTGAGCCCCTCCTGTGGGGAAATGAACTCTTTCTGGTGCCTTCTGAGTTGGGTGCTGCTGGAACCTGAAATCACTGGTCATCCTTTATCATTCCATTCCTTCCCTGTGGCCTCTGCCCTCTCTCAGCTGCTTCTGGAAGCTTCTCCACACTCTTTCCACCTGCAGCTTCTCCCTCCCTCCTACTTTCACTAAAAATGTAAGGTGCAGGGAGTGCAGTTCACTCATCTCATTTTTCTGATTTCTCATCTGTGATTTCCCAGAGAAGCAGAGGGTGTTTGCCGTCTTACATGACCATGTTCATACTGAAACTCTGGTCTTCTAGGATTTTTTTTTTTCTTTTTTCACTTTTTTTTTTTTTTTGTCATTTTTTGACCATGCCATGCAGCATGTGGGATCTTGGTTCCAACCTGGGATTGAACCTATGCCCCTGCAGTGGCAACTGAGAGTCCTAATTACTGGGTCACCAGGGAAATCCCTGATCTTCCACTGTTATCATATACATTTTTATATCATTTAAGGTTTTTGTTTGCTTGTTTCTTTGTCTTTTCTTGAGTTTGTTTATTTAAATGTTTTTAAACTCTTTAGTTGAAACTTAGGTAAAGATTTAATACAAATGTATTGTTGTACTATACAAGGTGGAAAAAATGGAAGACCTACAAGTCCAACAGTAAAGAAATAAAGTAACTCTCACACATTCATAGGGTGGAATAATCAGCAACCATTAAAAATATACAGGCAGACCTCAGAGATGTTATAGGTGTGGCTCTAGATCACCACAATAAAGCGAATATCACAATAAAGCAAGTTACACAAGTTTATGTTTACACTATACTATAGCCTATTAAGTGTGAAGTAGCATTATATCTTTTTAAAATATACATGCCTTACATAATTAAAAAATAATTTATTGCTAAAAATGCTCACCATCATCTGAGTCTTCATGAGTTGCAGAAGGAGCATAAAGGTCAGTGATCATCACTGATCACAAATATCACCCTAACAAATATAGTAATAATGTGGAAACTTTGAAATGTTACAAGATTCATCAAAACATGACCAAGAGACATGATGTAGGCAAATGCTATTGGAAAAGTGGTGCCAATAGACTTGCTTGATGCAGGAGGCCCACAAACTTTGTGAAAAACACGGTATATAAGAAATGGAATGAAATGAAGTCTGGTTTCCTTTTAATAATTTAAAGGTTGGGAAATGATTATGTCATTCAGTTTAGTTCAGTCGTTCAGTCATGGCCAACTCTTTGCAACCCCATGGACTGCTGCAGGCCAGGCTTCCCTGTTCATCACCAACTCCTAGAGCTTGCTCAAACTCATGTCCATCGAGTCGGTGATGCCATCCTACCATCTCATCCTCTGTTGTCCCCTTCTCCTCTTGCCTTCAATCTTTCCCAGCATCAGAGTCTTTCCAATGAGTTAGTTCTTCGCATCAGGTGGTCAAAGTATTGAAGTTTTAGCTTCAGCATCAGTCCTTCCAATGAATATTCAGGACTGATTTCCTCCAGGATTGCCTGGTTGGATCTCCTTGCAGTCCAAGAGACTCTCAAGAGTCTTCTCCAACACCACAGTTCAAAAGCATCAACTCTTCAGCGCTCAGCTTTATTTATAGTCCAACTCTCACATCCATACATGACTACTGGAAAAACCATAGCTTTGACTAGACAGACCTTTGTTGGCAAAGTAATGTCTCTGCTTTTTAATGTTTCTGCTTTTTAATATGCTGTCTAGGTTGGTCATAGCTTTTCTTCTAAGGAGCAAGAGTCTTTTAATTTCATGGTTGCAGTCACCATCTGCAATGATTTTGGAGACCAAAAAAATATCTTACTAAGAAAAAAAATAAACTGTTTATACAGTGAAATCAATACTTTTAAATGCACGTCCACGTTTACACAAACACACACATAAACACATTCAGAAAATATATGATGTCACTTGTTTGTGGAATCTAAAAAAAATGATACAAATGAACTTATAAACAAAACAGAAATAGACACACAGACATAGAAAACAAATTGATGGTTACCAAAGGGGAAGTGGGGCAGGAATAAGTTAGGAGTCTGGGATTAACAGATACATACTACTACATATAAAATAAACAAACAAGGACCTACTGTATCAGACCTACTATATAGGACCTACTATATCTGTATAGGACCTACTATATCTGTATAGGACCTGTATAGGATATACTCAATACCTTGTATTAACCTATAATGGAAAAGAATCTGAAACATCTTATGGTAAACCAGAATGAATTTTTTGACCAACCCAATATGTAGAACTGGATCACTATTCTGTACACCAGAAACTAACACAACATTGTAAATCAACTACACTTCAATAAAAGAAGTTTTTTAAAAGATGGATTAAAAAAAGAGAGACCAAAAAAAAAAAAGAGAGAGAGAGAGAGACCAAAGACTGAAAAAAATGGAGCAAAAAGTCAGAGAGGTTATCTCTAAAAGAGCTACAGTTAATTTACAATATTCTTTTGAAAGTTCTATGTTTTCTAAACATATGTTACTTTTAATAATGAGGAACGACTATTGAAAAAGCAGCCTTGTGCATTGTTTTCTTCTTGTTCCACACTTGATTCTGTTCTTATTTTATTCTCTTCGTGGATGCCAACCTTTCCCCTCCCCCTCCCCCCCACCAAAAGCCTAGGCTGGAAACCTAAATCATCCCATGCCCTCCCTTTCCTTATTCCCCATTCAAATTGCTTTTGGTCCTACCTCCTAAAGAGCCCAAACCCCTCTGCACTCACCTGGATTGTTCTAGCCACCTGTCCTCTGGGCTCCTGAGTTGGTTCCCTTATTCATCTCCTTGTCCTCAGCCTCTCCCATCCTGAACCCACCTTCCCTATGAGCTGGACCACTCCCATCCTAAACACTTCCATGACTTGCAGCAGCCACAGGAGAAAAATCCATATGCAAGCACTCAAGACCAGCCCCAATTTGACCTAACTCTACCTCTTCCAGGGCACACCTGTGACACTCCTATGCCTGGAACAATCATCAAGTTGTGAAATAATAGCTGGCACACATCAAACTTCAAACAACCAGAACACACGCCGGCCCATGCCAGCTGCTGTGGGCTGGCTAGATCTGCCCCCTTGAGAGTGGAATGCATGAATAGTGGAGGAAGGGATTCAACCTGGCTCCCAGTTTCAGAAAGAACCAGTTCTAACCCATGCGAGAAGAACAATAATTTGTCCTGGCTTAGGAATGTGAAAGGATAGGATCTCAGATTCCTGCCCAGCAACCATGACAGTACCCCGTCCATGTTTTGACTGTTTGAGTAACATATTCTGTTACCTCTACGCTTTTGTCTGGAATTTCACTATTTCCTTGGTTCCTTCTGGCCACCTCATTAGGTAGCTGGAGCAGACAGCATCCCCATGTTATCTGAAGTGGAGCGTCTGTCAAGTCAAGGATTTAAATATTTTTCCAGTGAAGCTATTCAAATTCACACTCCACTCAGCAGAGGATGAAATCAGTCATCTGGCTGATGTTATTATCATTATTATTATTTTAAGACCTTGCTAATTTTAAAGAGATCAAACCAGTAAATCCTAAAGGAAATCAACCCTGGATAGTCATTGGAAGGACTGCTGCTGAAGCTCCAATACTTTGGCCACCTGATGAGAAGAGCCTACTTATTGGAAAAGACCCTGATGTTGGGAAAGAGTGAAGGCAGAAGGAGAAGAGGGTGACAGAGGATGAGATGGTTGGATGACATTATCAACTCAATGGACAAGAATTTGAGTGAATTTTGGGAGACAGTGAAGGACAGGGGAACCTGGTGTGCTGCAGTCCATGGAGTCACAAAGAGTTGGACACGACTTAGTGACTGAACAACAACAATGTCTTTAAAAGAGAAGAAAGTGAACCCAAGCAACAGAACTCCCCCTCCACCCAAGAACAGCAAAATTGATGTTTTCCTCTTGGTGATTTATTGGGGAAACCCCAAGGACTTTTTTAAAAGCTGGTAAATACACAGTCAATGAAGTCATCACAGGGAGGGGAAGAAGGAAGAGGCGTTCCCTTCAGTTACCGTTAAAACAAATTCAAGGCTTATCAATCTATTTGCTTATTCGTTGTGTCCAGGCATTGAACAAATATTGAAGCAGTGCCAGCTGAGACCAGCCCTATCCGAGGCCCCTGGGATCCCACTGTGAACAAGTCAGGGACCTTATCTATCCTCATGGAACTTGTTGTCTGGTAGAGAGAGGTTTACACTCCAGGTGATAAGCCAGTTAACACAAAAATGCCTAAAATACTGCCAAAAATGTATAAAACACTGCTGGGCAGTACTCAGTGCTGCAGAGGAGAGGAAAAAATAGGGGAAGGGAGAGCAACATGGAGGGGAAGGGCTGGTTTAGATAAACATCATGGCCCCCCATCCCATCACCATGGCCTGTTTCCATAAAACCCCACAGGCTGCCCTTTTGTGGCTCCCCCACCTTCGAGGCTACCCTAGAGATCCATGCTCCATCCATCCAGCTCTCGCCTGCACAAACTCTGGGAGAGGCCAGAGAGAACTCCAAGGCTGGTCCTTCCAGGAGGCAGAGCAGATGTTCAGCAGGCACGGCTGTGCCCCCCCAGCCCTAAGTGGGGGTGCCTGCCACACTGTGCCCTGGTGGCACTGGCCAGGCCAGGCCAGTCCCCCTCACAAACCCCTGCTCACCACGACCCCACCAGAGGCAGCCTCTAGTTCACACACCAGGAAGCATTGGCTGGGCGTGACTGTCATTTGCAAGGTGTCTAGAGGAAGGGGTGGAAGGAACAGGCTGTCTCTGTGACCCAGTTCCCTGATTATGAGCATCCCTTCTCTCATAACCTCCCTCATAAGCTGTCCCCACCCCTCTCCTTCCATCCATCAAGACCCAACATAGGCACACCCCAGGTAGACCCTCTCACCTCCCCTCTCTGCCACACCTTGACTAGCTGTGTTACAAGGGGCCACACCCCCCTCCCCCCCAAGAGGCTTCATCTGGGTGCTTGGAGTGAATTCTTAAAGTCTTATCCACCCTGATGCTCTGAGGGAATGTCACCTAGATGCAGATGGTGAATTGCTATTTTATTCTTTTGTTCGTTTGTTTGTTTGTTTCGGCAGAGCTGCACGGCTTGTGGGTTCTTAGTTCCCCAACCAGGGATTGCACCTGGGCCTACGGCAGTGAAAGCGCAAAGTCCTAACCACTGGACCACGAGGGAATTCCTAGTGAACTGCTGTTTTAATAAACAAATTCTGTTAGAGTGAAGTGAGTCAGACACAGAAAAACAATTATCATGTATTCACATGTATATATGGAGTCTAGAAAAATGGCATGGATGAACCTATCTGCAGAAGTAAAGATGCAGATGTAGAGAACGGACTTGTGGACACAGCAGGGGAAGGAATGGGGGTGAGTTGAGAGTGCGGCATTGACATGTGCACACCACCGTGGGTAAAACAGCTGGGGGGAAGCTGCTGGGAAGCATGGGAGCTCAGCTTGGCGCTCTGTGATGACCCAGAGGGGTGGGATGAGGAGCGGGAGGGCGCTCAAGAGGGAGGGGACACATGCATACATACATCTGATTCCCGTTGTTGTGCAGCAAAAACCAACACAACACAGTAAGCAGTTATCCTCCAATTTAAAAAAATAAGTTGACTCTGTTAATAAGTGCTTCCAGAGGAAAGCAGCACGGGTAGCCTGACAGTGCTCTCAAAGCAACCCCTGCATAGCATCTCCGGGAGCCCCCTGGGGTGGCGGGGGCCCGCAATTCCAACAAACTCCTTCCCGGGCGGTGCAGGTCCTGGGATGCCCACTGAGAGTCTGAAGCCACGACAGCCTCTCTCCTGCCATCCTTTCTTCTCAAGTCAGTGCTTCTCACCTGGGACGGTTCTGCCTCCCAGGGAGGGTTCTGTGGTGCTCACAATTGGGGCGATGCCACTGGCCAGAGGACAGAGAACAGGGCTGCTACCAACCATCCTCCTGGGGACAGGACAGTCCCCAGAGCAAAGAATTATCTGACCCCAAATAACAAGAACGCCCCCAAAACCTTACACACTAACTCAGTGGAACCTAATTCTGTCTACATATGGGAGCTATCTAGAGTTCTTCTACAAATGTCAGCTCCTGGGCTCCCTTCTGGACAACATCAGCATCTCAGGGGTGAAGCCTTGGTTCTGCACTGGGATGTGCCTCGTGATTCCAACGTGGGTCCCCAGCTGAGAGCCAGCAGCCTGCACCAGTGCTGACCGGAATGGTGGAAATGGTAGGCTGGGGAAGACAGCTGGGACCTGAGGACTTCATTTAGATTCCTAATTCCCAGCACACATTTTTTTCTAACTCCGGCTGCCAAGGTGTGGGGAGGGGATTTGGGGGTGGGGAGGGAGCCTGAAGACAAAGTGCTCTTTGTGGTCTGGTCAGTGTAATGTCCTCCCTCTGCACAAGGGGGGTGGGGGTGGGGAAGGTGGTTTTCCACTCCAGCCCAGAGCCCCATTCAGCAATCCCCTTTGTCACCGCTGGCTTCAAACTCCCCCAGGAACCCTACAGGGGAGTTTTCATCTCATCTTTATGAAAACTGTAGAGGCAGATAGTTAACAATCGTCATCATCTTAAAGGTGATGCCATCTTAAAGGTGAAGAAACTAAGGGCTGGAAAAATTAGCTGAACTGATTAGAAATGTGGCGGAGCTGAGACTGGAACCTAGAATTTGTAAAGTCAAATTAAACGTCGTCTTTACTTTACTCCATTGCTTTCCAGATTCATTTCTTCATTCATTTATTCAAAAGGTACTGAAAATTTGCTATGTGCCAAGTATGGTTTTAGTAACTGGATAAATAAGTCTTGGGCTTCTCTGGTGGCTCAGTGGTAAAAACAACAACAACAACAAAAAACCACCAACCTGCCAATACAGAAGATGCAGGTTTGATCCCTGGGTCAGGAAGATCACCTGGAGAAGAAATAGCAGCCCACTCCTGTATTCTTGCCTTTAGAATCCTATGGACAGAGGAGCCTGGCAGGCTATAGTCCATGGGGTTGCAAAAGAATAGGACATGACTCTGGGACTAAAAAACAATAAACAAGTCCTGTCCATAAGTAGGGCTTCCCTGGTGGCTCAGCTGGTAAAGAATCCAGCTGCAATGCGAAGACCTGGGTTCGAACCCTGGGTTGGAAGATCCCCTGGAGAAGGGAAAGGCTACTCACTCCAGTATTCTGGCCTGGAGAATTCCATGGACTGTCCATGGGGTCACAAAGGGTCAGACACATAAGGTGAACAGGTATTGGAATATAGCATGATAGATGACCAGCAGCCCCTATCCCAACAGCTGGGTGACAATGACCCACTCACTAGACCTCACAGGTCTGCAACTGATCCTCAACTGTCACATCTGTAAAGTGGGTCCTACGGTTCTGCCCTATTGTGGCTGTAAAATGACATCATGGAAGTCACAGGTCCGAATGAGCCTCTGTTCATTCATTCACTGCTCCGTTAAGAGCTGGAGAAGGGAACGGAGGAAGGTGAGGACCAGGTGAAACTGAGCCCATGAAAAAGTGAAAGCTGCTTTTCTTTCTCTCCTTAGAAAGAAGGCAGACACTTTTATTAAACAGGCTTTAAATTTTTTCTTGTCACCTCTTGGAAAACGTGTGTGTGTATGTATATGTGTATGTGTAACTACATGCTATTCTTGCAACTTGCTGATCACTGTTAGACACTGTGAGAAAAAAGCAGCTTTAGATCATGGTTTTTAAAAGGAAAGTTTCCATTATAAGAAAAGAATAAGCCAGGTTCCTTGGCACGATGGTCGTTAGGCAATGCGACCAAGGAGTTTTTGCTTTGCATTCTTCACCAGATATTCTGACTTCTTTCCACATTATGATGTCAAGAACAAGCTACAACAGTGATTTTAATGTTTTTATTTCTCTCAGAAAGCCTCTCTTCTCCAGCCAAATCCTGTGTTGTTCGAATACCTTAGCTGTCAACACCAATGACTGAGCTAATTGGAGGTATGACTCCTTCTCCTGATCCTGTGGCCTGAACTCCAGCTACAGTTACAGGTGGTAGCCAAAGCACTGTTTTATGAAAATACAAAAATGCAAGCTTATTATTACTCCAGGTTGAATCCAGTTTGAGGCCCTTGAAGATCAGGCTTTCAAAGAGGTAAGATTTAAGGATATCCCTGGAGCTGGACATGACTGAAGTGACTTCACAGCAGCAGCAGCTGGAGGCATAGTGAGTAAGAATCTGCCTGCCAGTGCAGGGGACATGGGTTTGATCTCTGGTGTAGGAAGACTCCACATGTCACGCAACAACTAAGCCCACGTGCCACAACTACCGAGCCTGTGCTCTAGAGTTTGGAATCTGCAACTATTGAACTTGTGCACCACAATTACTAAAGCTTGCGTGCCTAGAGCCTATGCTCTGCCACAAGAGCAGCCACCACAAGGAGAAGCCCATACATGGCAACAAAAAATAGTTCCCGTTCGCAGCAACTAGAGCAAGCCTGTGCAAAGCAATGAAGACCCAGTGCGACCAAAAATAATAAAAAAAAAAAAAACAAACAAAGGGGTAAGATTTATACATAACACATAGGTGTGGACACACTGCCATGGACAAGTCACTTAACCCATGACCATCAATTTCTTAACTTGCAGGCTAAGGGCTTTGAAGGAAGACTCCCTGTAAGAGGCCTCCTTCCAGCTCCTAGAAGTTCATATAACCCTCGATTTGGATGATCACTGCTGTTACAGAATGAATGCCTGTGTTCCCCTCAGCCCCAAATCCATATGTTGAAGTCCTAAGATGCAATGTGATGGGATCTGAAGATGGGATTCCTGGGGGTCATCTGGTCTAGGAGAGGTCGTGACAATGAAGTTCTTGGCGGGGTCAGTGTTCTTATAAGAGGAAGAGATACCAGAGCACAGATATATGGGTGCACTCTCTCTCTCTCTCTCACACACACACACACTGTGGTCATGGGACCACACAGTGAGGGAAGCCATCTGTAAGCCTGGAAGAGGGACCTCACCAAGGACCTAATCTTCGGCCACCTTGACCTTGGACTTCAGCCTCCTGGACCGTGAAAAAGTAAACTCCTCCTGTTGAAATCCCCAGCCTGAGGTATGTTTTGTTACACCAGCCCCAGCTGACTAACAGGCAGGTGAACTAAGTGAAACCTGGACTTGTCACCCACTTTGCATTTTCGTAGGCATCCATGCAGCACATAGTTTATTTCTGAGTGCTTCCTCAGTGCCTAGCAGTGCTGGATGCTGGGAACATAAAGAATAAACATAGTCCTTGCACACCAGGAACGTAGAGGCCAGCAGGTCCATCAGCCATGTGATAAAAGCCATTTACCTGGCTTTGTAGCAAATACCCAAAAGACGTGGGTGGGGCATCAAGAGAAGGAAGGGTAGGTGGGGAGCATTTTCACAGAAACATTTTAATATAGAGATTAATTCTAAAGTACTTCAACCAGGGGTCCTCATGCTTCTCCCCCCTCCACCCCGCCCAAGGATACATGATTATAAAGGGACAGAAAACCTCAGTGGGAAAACTGAAGCTTGACTTGAGGAAGTGGGCAGGGCCATGCTGATGGACAGAGCATGAAATAGGGGCTGCCTGGCCAAGGGAGCTCACATAGCAATCCTGAACAGGGTCATTTCCAACATCCAGTCCTTTTTTTGAATTTACTTTTTATCCACGTATAGTTGATTTACAATGTTGTGTTCATTTCTGCTGTACACCAAAGTGACTCAGGTATACATACACATATATATATACACACACACACATATATATATGGACTTCTCAGGTGGCATATATGGTAGAGAACCTGCCTGCCAACTCAGGACACGTAAAGAGACATAGGTTCAATCCCTGGATCAGTAAGATCCCCTGGAGGAAAGAATGGCAGCCCATTCTAGTATTCTTGCCTGGGAAAACCCCCTGGACAGAGGAGCCTGGTGGACTACAGTCCAAAGGGTCACACAGAGTCAGACACAACTGAAGCAACTTAGTATGTATATGATATATATGTGTGTGTATCTATGTGTATACACACACACACCCACACACACACACATATATATATATATATCCCCTGGAGAAGGGAAAGGCTACCCACTCCAGTATTCTGGCCTGGAGAATTCCATGGACTGTATAGTCCATGGGGTCGCAAAGAGTCAGACACGACTCAGTGACTTTGACTTCACTTCACTTCATATACATACATATATATATATATAATCTTTTAAAATCTACTTCTCCATTACTCAGGGATCAAACCCGGGTCTCCTGCATTGCAAGCAGACGCTTTAACCTCTAAGCCACCAGGGAAGCCCATGGTTTATTAGAGGATATTTTAAAAAATTGAAGTATAATTCAGATGGCTAACAAACACATGAAAAGATGCTCAACATCACTCATTATTAGAGAAATGCAAATCAAAACCACAATGAGGTACCATTACACGCCAGTCAGGATGGCTGCTATCCAAAAGTCTACAAGCAATAAATGCTGGAGAGGGTGTGGAGAAAAGGGAACCCTCTTACACTGTTGGTGGGAATGCAAACTAGTACAGCCGCTATGGAAAACAGTGTGGAGATTTCTTAAAAAACTGGAAATAGAACTGCCATATGACCCAGCAATACCACTTCTGGGCATACACACTGAGGAAACCAGATCTGAAAGAGACATGTGCACCCCAATGTCATCGCAGCACTGTTTATAATAGCCAGGACATGGAAGCAACCTAGATGCCCATCAGCAGACTGAATGGATAAGGAAGCTGTGGTACATATACACCATGGAATATTACTCAGCCGTTAAAAAGAATTCATTTGAATCAGTCTAATGAGATGGATGAAACTGGAGCCCATTATACAGAGTGAAGTAAGCCAGAAAGATAAAGAACATTACAGCATACTAACACATATATATGGAATTTAGAAAGATGGTAACGATAACCCTATATGCAAAACAGAAAAAGAGACACAGAAATACAGAACAGACTTTTGAACTCTGTGGGAGAAGGTGAGGGTGGGATGTTTCAAAAGAATAGCATGTATACTATCTATGGTGAAACAGATCACCAGCCCAGGTGGGATGCATGAGACAAGTGCTCGGGCCTGGTGCACTGGGAAGACCCAGAGGAATCGGGTGGAGAGGGAGGTGGGAGGGGGGATCGGGATGGGGAATACGTGTAAATCTATGGCTGATTCATATCAATGTATGACAAAACCCACTGGGAAAAAAAAAAAATTGAAGTATAATTGATTTACCATGTTCTGCTAACCTCTGCTGTATAGCAAAGTGACTCAGTTATACATATATATACATTCTTTTTTTAAAAAACTATTATTTTCCATTGGGTTTATCACAGGATATTGAGTATAGTTCCCTGTGCTGTACAGTAGGACTTTGCTGTTTATCCATCCTATATACTAATCTCAAACTCCCAGTCCATCCCCCACCAACCACAATTTCATAGTGATACAGGCCTTCATCAAAAAACAAGAAAAATTTCAAGTAAACAACCTAACTTATCACCTAAAAGAATTCCAAAAAGCAGAACAAAGCCTAAAGTCAGAAGAAGGAAGGAAATAATAAAGATCAGCGAGGAAATAAATAAAATGGAGATTAAAAAAACAATGGGGAAAAATCAACAAAACCAAGAGCTGGGACTTTGAAAGGGTAAACAAAATTGACTAATCTCTGACCAGGCTCACCAAGAAAAGAGAGTGAACCCAAGTACACAAAATAAAAGCTGAAAAGAGAATAATCTCACCTGATACCACAGAAATACAAAAACTGTAAGAAAATACTATGAACAATTGTATGCCGACGAATTTGACAATCTAGAAGAAATGGACAACTTTCTAGAAACATACAGCCTACCCTTTTTGAATGCAGTCTCCTCTGCCGTGAGAACTTGGCTGTGGCCATGGCCTGGAGTGGGGTCATTTCCTTGGGCAATTTAAGCACACAACCCCAGGAAAGCCAGGGTAGTGGCTAGGCCACCAGCAGGGCCTCCTTAGGAAACTGTCTGTGGGTTCCTGAGTCTCCCCGGGGGCTCTCCCTGGTAGGGAGAATGGTGTGGGCCCAAAGGGAGGGGACAGGAGAGGCGGCGGTGGGCCCAGGGAACACGCGCTCAGCAAAGGCGGTGAGGGACCCAAATACCACACTCATGCCGGCATCTGCGGGACAGACGTGGGGCAGGCTGTGTGGAGAACCAACTTTCTTCCCCTGGGGTCCACCAGGAGAGAAAGCCGGCGCAGATTGGAGTACGGCCCCCCAGCGGCGGCGGAAGAGGCAGCGTAGACCCCGCCACGTGTGCGCGGACCGGCGGGGATGGGGACCGCGTGGGCGCGGCGCGGACTGCCCAGAACCCGTGGAGGCCGGAGGCGGCCACGCGGTAAGAGAAGGGGCGGGAACCTGGGTCAGGAAGGGTCAGGGGCCGGGTGTGCCGGCGGCGGAACGGAGATGGGGTCCCGTTGGGGTCTGGTCCCGGTTCTGGCCTAGAGGAGACCGGGTTGGGGCTGGATTCGGGACGGGACCGCGGGGCCGGTTCGCGGTTTATGGAGACGCGGGCCACCATGCAGGCCAAAGGAGGTCGGAGGGACCTGCCTGGGGGTCTCGGGAATGAGCCCGAGGGTGTCTAGCACCTCTGGTTTCCGGGGACGGATACCCCACATCCGTGCTGCGCTTCACTGGACCGCCTCCCCGGCTCTTCTCAGCACGCGAGAGACCTGCGCCCCCGACTCCATGCTCGTCCTCCGAGGGGGCCTTGAGCGAGAACACCACGTGGCCTAGGACCTCCGGGCTGGCCGCCCCTCAGAGTCCCCCTCCGAGCGCCCCCAGCAGAGAGTTCCAGAAGCTGCCGTGGGAGAGGGCGAGCTCCAGGGAATCAGAGCCCCCTCGAACCCCGGCTGTTCCCCAAATTGGCAAGCTTCGGGCTTTCGGCGCGTGCAGAGGTGTGGAAAAGTGGACGACGTCCGGAAAGGAAGGGTGGCAGGAAGTAGGGGGACCAGCGGGGGGCCGTCGGAGTGACGTCGTGAGGACCGCGGGGCGCGGGGACCCGCAGGAGTCAGGGAGGGCGGGCAGACGCCAGGGGGCTGTGCTCTGGTGACTTCTGCAGGACCTCCTGTATCTTCAGTTCTCCAACCACTCCCCGAGGAAAAGCGTTCATAATCATGCGCTTCCAAGCTGGAAGCACCCCAGGCCGCATGGAGGTCTGGAGGGCAGCGATCTTCACCAGAAGATGGGAAAGAAAAAGGGCGGGGTGGGGTTCACGTGGGGCCCCGGCAGCATGCTGTTGGGCTGATGGGGGATAGTTTGGGTACAGCGAAGAGGGTCCCACACGCGCAAGAACTGTCAACACGCTGCCGCTCAGGCCAACTCACCCAACTCTGAGTTTCGGAAATATTTTCGTTTTCTTCCTTTACGTTTTTTTGGACTATTACATACATAGGCTGTTGAGTTTTCTTGTTTTCTTTCCCAAAAGGATTGCCTTTAAGAAACATTTTTTTCTCCTTAGAATATCCCAGGACAGATGTCATACAGTGTTTCTTTGGTTGTCCCTTATATTTTTCTTAATCAAAACTGAAATTCAGCTGGTTTTTCTCTTGATTGCTTATGCTAGTGGGAGACAAAATGACCCATTGCCATGAGGATATCGACCTTTTATGGGGAGCCTTTCCTGCAATGTAGGACACCCGGGTTTGATCCCTGGGTTCAAACATTCCCCAGGAAAAGGGCATGGCCACCCACTCCAGTATTCTTGCCTAGAGAATTCCATGGACAGAGAAGCCTGGCAGGCTACAGTCTGGGGTTGCAAAGAGTTGGACACCAGTGAGCAACTGACACTAACTAGGTCTTGTGCACCCAGCCTTGTTCTAGGTATCTGCTCATCCTGTCACTCTGAGGTGGCATTGTGATTCCCCCCCCCCCCCCACCATACACACTGGCTCACACTGACGGACAGCACTGGGAGATATGGGTCAGTCTGATCCAGTTTCCATGCTCTTCCTCCTAAAATCTCAGCCACTAAAGCCAACAAAACTAGTCTCATGAAGAGTGAAAACCAGCAACAAGGAAGGGCATTTGGATGTTGGGTTTTTCCTTTTGTTTCTCACACATCTTGCATTCCAGGAAGAATGCATGTAAGAGCAGACTGAACATCAGTTGGCGGAAGGGTGAAGAGGGAGAGACCTGGCATGAGGGTCTCATGGTCTGGGTGTGGTCAGTGTGTGCATGCTCACTTCCACTCGCCTCTCCGGGACCTGGTGACCTCCAGTTTAGATATGTCGAAAGGTGAACAGTTCCTCTCCAAGGTTGGAAGAGCTCTGAAGTGTCAACCCTTCTACCCTCCTATGACTGTCTTGGGCTGTGTCTCATGACATGGAGAGCCTTTCTGTCCCTGTAATTGACCAGCCAGCTGGGCATCTGAACTTCAATCCTAATTCAACTGAGGCTCTGACTGCCTCAAAGCCTTAGAGGACCAAGTGCAGCATGCAAAAATAACAAAATGTCCGAGTGCCTGCTAGCTGCAGATGGTCTGTGCTGGTACATTATTTAATCTCAGCAGCTCTGAAAATGATGTTATTCTTCCCATTGCACAGATTAAAAATAAAACCCCAAGGGTCAGGGATATTAAATTAGGTACTCCACATCCATCAGCGCAGTGAGGAACATTGATGGAAACACAGGTCTGTCTGGCTGCAGTATCTGGTCCTTCCATTTCTAAAGGGTCTGCTCAATATTCTAGTCAGGCAGCCAAAAACAGCAGTCCTCAAACTTTTTCATCTCAGAACCCCTCTGTAAATTTAAAAGTGACAGAGAAACCCAGAAAAGCTTTTGTTTCTGTAGGTTGTGTCCCTGTGTTAGTTGCTCAGTCATGTCCGACTCTTTGCGACCCCATGGACCATAGTCTGTCAAGGCTCCTCTGTGCATGGAATTCTCCAGGCAAGAATACTGGAGTGGGTTGCCATTCCCTTCTCCAGGGGATCTTCCTGACTCAGGGATGGAATCTGGGTCTCCCACAATGCAGGCAGATTCTTTACTGTCTGAGCCACCAGGGAAGCCTGTATGTAGGTTACACATTTGAAATTAAAACAGAAAATTTTTTAGTATTTGTTAATTCACTTTGAAATAATAGCACTATAGTCATTGCCTGTCAACATATTTTTGTGAAAAATAACTTTACTCTCCAAAACAGAATAGCGAAAAGAATGCCATTGTTTTAAACTTTTGCAAATCTCTTTAATGTCCTTAGCAGAAGACAGCTGGGTCCTCAGGGCACCTTTGGTATTCAGTCTGTTGTAACGTGTTGTTTTGGTGGAAGGACTGGCAAAACTCTGGCGTCACATGATACATAGAACAGTGTGGAGTAACTTTATTTGTATTTATTTATTTGGCTGTGTTGGATCTTAGCTGTGGCGTGCGGGGTCTTCATTGCCTCATGTGGGATCTTCGTTGTGGTACAGAGGCCCAGTAGTTGGAGTGTGTGGGCTTCATTGCTCCTCAGCCCTGGGATCGTAGTTCCCCAACCAGGGATTGAACTCACATCCCTTGCATTGCAAGACAGGTTCTTTAAGCACTGAACCACCAGGGAAGTTCCAGTGTGGAGTGTCTTAGTATCCTTCTTACATAACTGTGGCTATCCTGCTTTGATCCTGTGCCAAACTTCAACAAATGATACTTTCTTTTTTTTTTTTTTTTTTAATCATTCCCTATCATTTTCTTTTTTTGACCACACTATGCAGCATGTGGGATAATAGTTTCCTGTGTGTGCATGTGTGCTAAGTTGCTTCAGTCATGTCTGACTCTGTTGGACCCCATGGACTGTAACCTGCCAGACTCCTCTGTCATGGGATTTTTCAGGCAAGAATACTGGAGGGGGTTGCCATTCCCTCCTCAAGGGGATCTTGCCAACCCCAGGATCAAACCGGCATCTCCTGCATTGCAGCCAGATTCTTTACTGCTGAGCTCCTGACGAAGCCCCCTTAGTTCCCTGACCAGGCATCAAACCTGTGCCCTGTGCAGTGGAAGTGGGGAATCTTAACTACTGAACCGCCAGGGAAATCCCAACAAATGGTATTTTCTTAAAGATGAGTTGCAATGTAGAATCTGAAAGAGTTTTCCTTACTCTGCTGCGTGAAATATAGTGGTCTGTCTGGCACTTGGAGTGGGTCTTTTGCCCTTGCATGATCTTGTATCATTTCTCATCCCTCGTTTGAAGATGCTGGTTCACTGAGCCATGCAGACCTTCTCAGTAGACAGTGGAAAGCTCCACCGTGTACTCCTGGGAGAATGAGAGTAGGAAAGGCAATTCATGTTACAGTGTATAGGTTTGGACCTTGGAAAATCCCTGAAGGGTCATGTGGACCCTCTAGGGGTCCCCTGAGCACACTTTGAGAACTGCTGGTCTGCAGTATAAATTGAATGGTCACTGACTGCAAAGCCCTGTAAGAGGACACAAAAGAAATAAAAAATTAAATGCAATGATCTTAACACTTGAAAAGTATGTTTCATTCAGTATGTGAAATCAGGGAAAGGCAAAAAAAAAAAAAAGACTGAGATCACTTAAGTTTGCTAAGCATTAAGAAAAAGCAAAAGCACTTTGGGTCTCGTTCTCTGTGTGTGTGAGTGATGACGACTGACCTGGGCAGGCACTCATGACCCCCAGTCACATCCATGACATGGCTCCTCGGCCAGCCTCCTGTGAACTGATTTCTACTGGAGAGTCTGGGGTGACCAGAAGCATGTGGGGGCCAATGGGGGAGGGAGACAGAAATAAAGACAGGCTTGGGGGAGGCCCTTAAGGAAGAGCAGGATATAGTGTAGTGGGGGGGAGGGCGGTGTCCAAGCTGAGACAGGACCACCAGTATTCCCTCCAGTCTCCCAAAGAAGGATGAAGGCAGCTTGCACTTTGATGAAGGCAGCTTTGCACTTTGGCCAGCCAGAGCCAAAGGCAGGCTTCAGAGGGGCCACTCGGGTCTGGATTGGCACTTGACCAGGTGTCTGGTGAGCACTGCATCGGCCCGACTAAGCTGTAAACATGCTCCCTCAGCACCGTCCAGCTTTGTCATCTCTGCCCACTTGTTTTTTCTTTTCCTGATAACATACATGATTGAAGTACTCTTCGTACTTCAATATGTGTATTTTATGCAGTAAAGTACACATATAGCCCTATAACTTTTTATGTAAGATTCTTGTGTACTCGCTGCCCAAATAAAGATAAATAACTTCTCCATCGCGCATGCAGATTTTCCCCAAATCCTTTCCAACTGTCTTTCCACCCCTGCACTCAGAGGAAACCACTATTCAGTCTTCTGTACCACAGATGACTATTATCTGCTCTTGAATGTCATCTAAATGTGATCAGTCATACATTTGGTATGGTATGCATGTTGTTTTTGTAACATGTATTGATTTGGCTGCGCTGGGTCTTAGTTGTGGCATGTGGGATCTTAGTTCCCTGACTGGGATTGAACCCAGGCCCCCTGCATTGCATCTTAGACATTGGACCTCCCAGGAAGTCTTGGTATGCATGTTGTTTTTGAGAGTTATCCATGCTGTTGCAATTAACAGCAGTGCTTTTTTTAAATTTTTAAATCCATGAGTAGGATTTTACCCTGTGAGTATACCACAGTTCATTTATCTTTTTTCCTATTGATAGACTTTCAGATTGTATGTGGGTTCTGGCTGTAATCTTCTGTGGATGCTATGAACATAAATGCCTGCAGCTCATATTCTAGGGGATAGCCTTGAGGTGGAGTTGCTGCGTTGTATTGGGCTTTATTGGAGACCACAGCAGAATACACATTCTTTTCAAGCTAGCATGAATAGCCACCAAGAGATACCATTTTCTGGGCCATAAAACACAGTTTAACAAATTTAAAATAATAGAAGCTAGATAATATCTGTTGTCAGACTTACAAAGGAATTAAACTGGAAATAAATAACAGACAGATAACTGGAAAATCCAAAAATACATGGAGATTAAACAACATGCTTCTAAATAAAACCTGGGCAAAAAAGAATGTGTGTATGCTAAGTTGCTTCAGTTGTGTGTGGCTGTCTGTGACCCTGTAGACTATAGCCCGCCAGGCTCCTCTGCCCATGCGATTTTCCAGGCAAGAATTCTGGAATGGGTTGCCATTTCCTCCTCCAGGGGATCTTCCCAACCCAGGGATCGAACCTGCATCTCCTACACTGGCAAGCAGATTCTTTACCACTAGCACCACACCATGAGAAATTTTAAAATATTTTGAACCAAATGAAAATGAAAACATAACTTATCAAACTTTGTGGGATAGAGCCAAACAGTGCTTAGGGAACACTTTATAGCATTGAATGCATGTATAAGAAAAGAAGAAGGACCCAAAGTTAATCATCTAAGTTTCTACCTTAGGAAATTAGTAAAAGAAGAGCAAATCAAATCCAAAACAAGCAGAAGAAAAGAAATAATAATGAGAGCAGAAATCAGTAAAATAGGAAATCAATAAAACAAAAAGCTAGTTCTTTGAAAAGATCAATAAAATTGATAAGCCTCTAGCCAGGCTAAGAAAAAACAAAAGAACACAAATTACCAATATCACAAATTAAATTTAAACTATCACTACTGACCCTATGGGCATTAAAAAAGTATTAAAGGAATACTGTGAACAACTTATGCCCACAAATTTCTTGATCTAGATAAGTTGGACTGATTCCTTAAAAAACATGTTGCTGGCCCAAATCTTGGCTTTCTCTGCCCACCAAAGACAAATAAAAAAATACGGAGACAGAGTTTGTAGGAAATAAAAAGCTCGCTTTGATTCTCAGCTGGCAGAGAGGGGAATACAGTAGGCTCATGCCTCAAGAACTGTCCCCCTTCCATGAGGAGTCTAGAGGCTTATATAAGATGAGTGCTAGTGGTCAGAAGTCAGTGATGAGGGACAAAGGTGTTAGGATTTTGTTCAAAGACACTCATAGGCTGACATCAGTCACCCAGTAATTGAGTCTGGCAGTTCAGTGGTTCTGCAGCCTTCTTTCTGATGTGTAAAAAAGAGGAACTACAAGGGGAAGAGCGTGTTGTAAGGGTAAGCAAAGGATAATACATGTGAAATGTAGCTCTTGCAGACTTAAGGAGCAGAAAAGCAAACTTAGTTACAGACATGCAGAGTAAGGAACAGTTAAAGTAAAAAAGCTTGGAATATTGAGGCCTCCTCACTGTTTTCTTTATCTTCTTTGTTTGCAGGAAAGAGAAGGGAGGACGGGAAATAGGTGTTGTTCTTGTCTGGCTGAGGACAGAACCTCAGTTTTGCTTTGTTTGACAGTCACTAGCTGTTCAGTGCAGGGGCCCATCTATCTCCTTCAAATTTCCTTTGAGAGACATGAACCCTAAGAAATCTTTATTGGGGTGACAAGGGACAGACTGTCTGTCTTCCATAACTTCTTCAGTGCTGACATGGGACTCATAAACCCTACCTAGTGGGGGTCATGGAGCTCTCATCCTGTTTTGTTAAGGGGCCCCTGGGTGAGTTTTATGGTTATTCCCACAGGATCTATTCAAGGGAGTGACTGTAATCTCTACATCATCATTATCTTGATGCAAAACTGGTGTCATCTGGAGGAGACAAAACTTAACAGTTTTAAAAAAACAGAGGCCATAGATCAGTAAAAGAGTTTTTGTAGCTTGAGACCAAAGAAGAAGAAGCAAGATACGTTTGATGACAGTTTTGACTGTGATTCAGATAGGGTCAGTGCTTGGGTCATCTTGTCCAAATGAATGGAGCAATTTGGACTCAGAAGTAGTTGAAGGAATGAAAACCTGCACGTTAATAGACAAAGTAGAAAAAAAAATTCTCCTGGATGCTAATTTAGGCTTAACACTTTGAGGAGACTTGTAGCCAGGTAGCCGGTTGTCTAGGTTTATCTAAGTAGGTCTTAACCTTTAATGTGGCTGTTGGTCATTACACATGTGTTTGTTTTTTTTGTTTTTGTCAACACATGATCCAGAGCAATTTCATTGTCTAAACATGTAATAGTTACAAGAAGAGACCTTTTAAAAGTAAGGTTGTAGTCACCAGCTGCTAGCAGACTTTGTTTTTAGAATGGCTGATGGCATCCTAAGTCTGACACAGCTCAGGAGACCCAAGTTCTTAACAATATAAGGACTTGTCTAAAATACCATGGTGTCACCTAGTTATTTCCATAGCTACTCTATTTTGACTTTAATTATAATTTTTCCTTGTTAGCCAAAGTGATTGTCACCATCAATGATGTTAATGTTTCTCTAGGTATGAGAAGATGTTAAGAAGGGCTCATAAAAATCTTCTCCTGAAAGTGTCTAACTATCTGAAGGTCTCTTCTGACAGTTTTTCCAGAGCACAGAGTGCCTCATTCCTAGTTTCAACCCTAAACTCCTTTCAGGAGGTATTGAAGGTCAGCAGCTTCAGTGGCCATGATTTAATCTTTGTAGAGGTAGATGGCAATTGCCAATTTCCAGTTGGCAGAGCCCCTTCAGGGTCATGAATCTGACCATAGTTTGGGGGTATTACATGACCATTTTGTCCCATGGTGCTAGGAATGCTCATTCCCAGGTCTGGTGAAGGTTTTGTTGACAGGTCACTCAATGTGCTATTACTGGACTAGGCCATAAAACAATATTCAAGATTCTCTGGACTACCTGTACTTACTAGTCTCTTGTGATCCAGGAAAATATTTCCTTTTGTTGTTTCTTCCCATATCTAGACTTATACTGTTACAATAGTTGACCTTATATGGAGCTGCATTTCCGATCAACTGCTTTAAGTCATCTAGTCATCATTATTGTTGGAGGACTGGTTACACACTGGGTACAGTAAGAAACAATAATCTTATAAACTAGGATCTAAGTAATGCAGCTAATAACACTGAAAAAGTCATAGTGTAACAGGGAGACAAAAGCATAAGCAATTGGGAAACAAAGGACAAAGTAAGCAATGATTAGTATAACTAGTTGTAATTCAGTTGCAGTAAACCATCAAGTCCATAGGAGAGCCAGTTGGAGAAGCTAAACTCTAGCAGGATCAGGTAGGGAGACAGAGAAAATGTTTTATCTTTGTTTTTATCAACCTGTTGTAGCTTACAGCATAAAAGATATTTTTGAAAAACAGAGATTCAAGCTAGTATATTTTCTAAAGTCACAAAGTTATAAATCACATGTATCAGTTCATTCAGTCCCATGTAATTGAATTTTGATGACTCTTAATGACATGCCTATATTAATTAGATCAATAAACTTAAACGTTAATACCAGTATCAACTTAATATTGGATATTTCCCAGTTTACGTGAGCCTGAAATTCATTTTGGTCAGTTTAGTTAAATGTAGCATCTTTTCTTAATTAAATAGAGCTCCTTATTAATTTAATTTCAATATTACCTTTCAGAAATAGAGATAATCTCATGTATAATGGGTACACAGACATAAACAGGCAGACAAGAGATCTGATGGCTTCACTTAAAAGCTTAGTAATGAATCAGGCATTACAAGATAAACTTAATAGTTTACATGTATTCCCCATCCCACATGTAAATCCATGGCTGATTCATGTCAATGTATGGCAAAAACTACTACAATATTGTAAAGCAATTAGCCTCCAACTAATAAAAATAAATGGGGAAAAAAAAAAGCTTAATAGTTTATCAGGTACTTGTGACCTGTATTCATATTCTGGTTGAGACATTTGCAAGACAAAGATGGTTGTTTAGTTTTTCAACGAACGGTTTTGGCACCTAAAGTTACTAAAGTCAGTGACAAAATTTTTAATCAAACTGAAATTCATTTTACAAAGTTCTATATTTTGTAACTTTAGAGTTTAAACAATTATGCCTTCAATGGTTTGTATAAAGCATTCAGCAAAGACCTTTCTGAATTTATAAATTAAACCAAAGCAAAATTACTATTTTACTTTTATTAGCCCTTGTATGTTAGTTCCAGTTTTTACCTATTTTGTATGGCGCAGGTAACTCTACTGGTTTCTTCAGTATGTTTAGTTAATATTTTCTTAGTGGCAATCTATACGCCTTATCTATCCTACAATATACTTAAATAAGAGTTGTAACCACCTGATATAAAGCCCATTTAAATACACTAATTTTATATACCTTTATCTAAATTCCGTCAACTTTTATAACTTTAGTTTTCATTAGGATCCAATCATCAAGCTTTTGTCTTGGGGGAAAGTTTAGAAGGCTCTTTCTTTTTGTTCCTTACTTTATCTCCTTTTTATAAAAGGCTCTGGGATCCCCAGAGTCAGGTAAAGCCCAGGAAGTCAGGTTCTTTCTCCTTTTGATAAGATTAGAGCTCTGGTTAGAGCAAATCAGCTCTGTGTGCAGAGGTGGGGGTGCGGGCGGGGCGGCTGCAACTACCTCCGCTCGTAGCTACTCCTCAACTGCTCCGTATCCTGCATATGTCTGACCGTCCTTCCCAAAACTACTGCCATCAGTAAACAGGTCCCAGTCAGCTTCACTCAGAGGCTTACCTGTCAAATCCAGTTGACTGGGGTAAGTGGTCTTCAAAACCTCCAGGCAGTTCTGGAGGATCTCCTTCTTAGAGAGGGAGGGAAGCAGGGTAGCAGAATTTAAAACACTGGTCGCTCCAGTGGTGACATTGGGATCATCAAGGAGGATTGCCTTATGTTTTCCCATCCTCCCTGACGTCAACCAGTATCCACCCTTTTGTTCCAAGAGGACCAGGACTTAATGTGGGATGTTCAAGGTTGTTGTATGGACAAAGTGAACCTTTCTGTAGATCGCAGGTGGTGGCCACTGCTTGTAAGCAGGGAGGCCCAGCTGGCAGCTGTGGTGTCCAGCTGTTTTGCAAGATAGGCTACTGGTCAGGGAATGTCTCCCACCAGTTGTATAAGTATGCCCAGGGCCATCCCCTGCCTCTCATGCACATGTAGTTTGAATTCTTTCTGGAGATCAAGCAGGCCTAGGGCCAGGGTAAACATGAGTTTAAGTTTCAGAGTCTTGTAAGCCTTTTGACAGCGTGTGTGTTAGTCACTAAGTCATGTCCGACTCCTTGCAACTCCTGGACTGTAGCCTGCCAGACTCCTCGGTCCATGGAATTCCCCAGGCAAGAATACTGGATTGGATTGCCATTCCCTTCTCCAGGGGATCTTCCCAGTCCAGGGATCGAACCCATGTCTCCTGCATTACAGGCAGATTCTTTACCATCTGAGACGCCAGGGAAGCCCTTTGACAGTATCCCGTCCAAACCAAAGGTTCAGAATCTGGACCTTTCAAAGCATGGTCTAATGGCTTTGCAGTTAGCCCCAAATTTGGTATCCATATGTGACAAAATCCCACAATTCCTAGGAACCCCAGAGTTGTCAGTGGCTTTTTGGTTTGTGCCCTACAAACTAGTTTGTTAGTTTCTCTAATTTTGAGAGGGCCCATCATTTGGCCACCAGTAAATTGTATCTCAACAGAGATTCAAGCCATTGTTATTGTTGTTCAGTCACTCAGTCGTGCCCGACTCTTCCTGACCCCATGGATTGGCTCCTCTGTTCATGAATTCTCCAGGCAAGAATACTGGAGAGGGTTGCCTTTCCTTCTCCAGAGGATCTTCCCGACCCCGGGATCAAATCCGTGTCTCTTACGTCTCCTGAATCAGCAGGTGGGTTCTTTACCACTAGTGCTTGTAAAAGATGAGGATTTGAAGTCAGGGGTCAGAGATGAGGAGCAAAGTGTTACAAACTTGTTCAAAGACAGTCACAGGCTGGCATCAGTAACCCAGTAATTGAGTCTGGCAGTTCAGTGGCTTTGTGGCCTTCTTTCTGATATGCTTTTTTTAAAAAAGAGGAACCATAAGGTTAAGAGGGTGCTGTAAGGGTAAGCAAGGATAATAGGTGCAAAATGTAGCTCCTGCAGAGTCAGGGGGCAGAAAAGCAAACTTAGTCACAAACATACAGAGTTAAGAGCAGTTAAAGTAAAGGAAACTAGGAATGTTCAGGCCTGCTCACTGTTCTTTTTATCTTCTTTATTCTCAGGAAAACTCATTCCTCTTTTTCCTTTCCCCTGCAACAGACACAATTTGCCAAAACTCACACAAGTAGGAATAGACAATTTGAATAGGCCTACATTCATTAAAGAAATGGAATCAATAATTAATAACCTTCTAAAACAGAAGGCACCAGGCCTGAATTCACCAGTCAATTCACCAGGTGAAATTCTGACAGACATTTATGGAGGAAATTGTAACAATTCTGTATAATCTCTTTCAGAAGGTAGAAACAGAGGCAACACTTCCTAACTCATTCTGGGAGGCTGTTATCACCCTATTACCAAAACCAGACAGGGACATTACAAGAAAACTGTAGACCAATACTTCTCATATACATGTAAAAATTTTCAACAAAATATTAGCAAATCAAATCCACCGACACAGAAAATAAATGACACACCACAACCAAGCAGGCTTTATCTTAGCTACGCAGGACTGAATCAATATTCAAAAGTCAGTTAATGCAATCCATCGTATGAACAGGCTAAAAAAGACAAATCACATGATCATATTAATAGATGCATGTGACAAAATCCCAGCATACTCACAGCACAGAGTTCTTGGTGAAAACTCTCAGGAAATTGAAATAGAGAGGACCTGCCTCAACTTGATAAAGAATGTCTACAAAAAAACCGACAGCAAGCATCATGTTAAGTGGTGAGGATCTCAGGGCCTTCCCATTGATGCCAGGTACAATCAAGGATGTCCTCTCTCATTACTCTGGTACTGAACATTCTACCTCTTCAATAAGACTAATAAGAAAAAGAAATAACAGGTATACAGATTGGGGAGGAAGAAATAAAACTGTCTTTGTTCACAGAGGACATGATCATCTCTACAGGAAAGTCTAAACAATCAACAAAACACTCCTGGAACTAAGTGATTAGAGCAGGACTGCAGGATACAAAGCTTATTAACTTGACGTCAAAGTCCATCACTTTTTATACACCAGCAATGAACAAGTGGAATTTGAAATTAAGAACACAATACCATTTAATTAGCACCCCCCCCCAAAATTAAATACTTACATATAGATCTAACAAAGTGTCTGTAAAATCTATCTGAGGAAAACTACAGAACTTTGATGAATGAAATCAAAGAAAAACAAAATAAATGGAGAGATATTCTACACTTATAGACAGACTCAGTATTGTCAAGATGTCAGTTCTTCCCAACTTGATCTGTAGATTCAATGCCATCTCAATCAAAACTCTTATGTTATGGACTTTGGCAGACTGATTCTAAAGTTTATTCATAGAGGCAAAAGACCTAGGATAGCCAACACAATTTTGAAGAAGAACAAATTCAGAAGACTGTCACTACCCAACTTCAGTACTTACCATAAAGCTGCAGTAACCACAGTAGTGTGATATTGGTGAAAGAAAAAGCAAATACATCAATGGAACAGAATACAGAGCTCGGAAATAGACCTACCTAAGTATAGTTAGCTGATCTTTGACAAAGGAGCAAAGATAATACAATGGGACAAAAATGGTCTCTTTAACAAATGGTGCTGGAACAACTGGACATACACATTAAAACAGACCTTATACCCTTTACAAAAATTAATTCAAAATTACAAAACTCATAGAAGATAATGTAGCAGAAAACCTACATGGCCGTGGGTATGGTGATGCCTTTTTTGATGCAATGCCAAGGCACCTTCCATGAAAGAAATCATTGATAACCTAGACTTCATTAAAATTAAATACTCTACCCTGCAAAAGACAATGTCTAGAAAATTATGATAAGCCACAGACCTTTAGCAATCTGATGAAGGACTGTTATCCAAAATATACAAAGAACTCTTAAAACTTAAAAACAAGGACTTCCCTGGTGGTATGATGGGTAGGAGTTTGCCTGCCAATGCAGAGGACATGGGTTTCATCCCTGGTCTGGGAGGATTCCACATGCTGCAGAGCAACTAAGCCCTCGGGCCACAACAGGAAAAGTCACCACAATGATAAGCCTGTGCACAGAAATAAGTAGTAGCCTCTGCTCACTACGACTAGAGGAAGCCGTGAGCAGCAATGAAGACCCAGCACAGTCAAAATTAAATTAAATAAATAAAAATTTAAAAACTTAACAACAAGAAAACAACCTGTTAAAAAAGATTAAATCCCTTGACACCTCACCAGAGAAGACATGCAGATGGCACATACACATAAGAAAAGATGCTTCATATCATAGGTCATCAGGGAAATGCAAATCAAAACAAAATTGAGATACCAAAACACACCTATTAGAATAACCAAAATCTTCAACGCTGCATGGTCCAACTCTCACATCCATACACGACTACTGGAAAAACCATAGCTTTGACCATACAGACCTTTGTCAGCAAAGTGATGTCTCTGTTTTTTTAATATGCTGTCTAGATTGGTCATAGCTCTCCTTCCAAGGAGCAAGCGTCTTTTAATTTCATGGGTGCAGTCACCATCCGGAAAGATTTTGGAGCCCAAGGAAATAAAATCTGTCACTGTTTCCACTTTTTCCCTTTTTTTTGCCATGAAGTGATGGGACTTGATGCCATGATCTTAGTTTTTTGAATGTTGAATTTTTAAGCCAGCTTTTACACCCTCATCAAGAGGCTCTTTACTTCCTCTTCGCTTGCAGCAGCTTTATGAATAATTGCCCAAACTTGGAAGTAACAGATGTCCTATAGTACGTGAATGGATAAAGAAACTAGTACATTTAGATAATAGAACACTTCAGTGCTTAAAGGAAGTGGGCTATTAAGTCATAAAAAGATATGGAGAAACCTTAAATGTGTATTACTAAGTTTAAAAAAAAAAGCCAATCTGAGAAGACTATACACTGTATGGTTCCAACTACAGAACATTCTGGAAAAGGCAAAACTGCAGAGACAATAAAAAGATCAGTGGTTGGGGTGGGGTGGTAGGATGACCAGGCAGGGCAAAGGGGTTTAAAGCAGTGAAATTACTATGTACGAGGCCGCAAAGATGAATAGATGCCATTGTCCATTTGTGTAAACCCTCAGTGCATGCATAACTGAGAAAAAGGCCTAAAGTAAAGGGTGGGCTTTTGGAGTCTTTGATGTGTCAGTTTTCATTGTAACGATGTGTCGGTTCCTCAGTTCTAACAAATATACACTCTGGGGGGCACATTGATAAGGGGCAGCCTATCCCTGAGTGGGCGGCAGGGGATATATTGTCAATTTCTGTATCTTCCTCTCAATTGTGCTATGAATTTTTGTGTTGACTGGAAAAAAAAAAAAAAAGACATCTAGGATGTTTTGGCCCCAGGACATGAAGATGTGGTTGCAAACATCCTCTGCTCCAAACGTCCTTCATTTGTAATCTGTGTGGTCAGAAGGAAACAGACTGGTGATGCTGGTCTTTATTACCTTTGATTGGATGATTCCTTCTCTGTCTCTGACTGTTCCTTCTCAGGATCCTGTGGATCTTCTTGTTTCCTGGGTTCTGCCCCTTGAGCCAACCTCTTGCCCCTCCCTCAGATCAGCCTCATAACCCAGCTCTCGTGGCAGGGGGCCACCCCTCCTGACTTGCTGTCTCTTCCCCATGGGATCACTGGTTCACGCCTTATCCATGTACTCAGGTGTTCACCAGAGACTCATGGAGAAACCCCTTCATGTCAGGCTCTGTTCCAGGTGCTAGTGTCCCAGAGATGCTTATGAGGAGGTCTTGCCTTGGTGGAGCTTATATCTTGCTGGAGGAGACAGACAGTAAATAGCCCCCCAAACAAGGAAGAGAATTTGGACAGGTATAGAGGAGTGAAGAAGAGTCCTAGGGAGGACTGCTTTGAAAAAGAACCCTTTAGAATTTCTAGAAATTTTATACACACACACACACACACAGAGAACAACAACAAACAACGAATAGGTTTAACAGCAGGTTTGATAGAGCTGAACATATAATTAGTGAACTGGGGGGAAAGTCAGAAAAAGCTACGCAGAGAATAAATAGAGAAAGGGTGAGCAATTTTGGGGAGACACAGTGACAATATCTCACAGCTGCAGAAGAAGGGAAGTTAGTTTTCAGAAATTTCGGGACATTTCAATACATCCAGCTGTACAATAAACGAGAAAAATCAGGATTGACTTAGTTGTAAAGAAGTTACATGTAATTATGTAGGAGAATTTTTTGAAGTCTTAGCATTTTATGTGCTATGAATTTTTGAGATGGAGAATTAAACTTCGGAAGCAAGGATGTTCATGGATACAAGTAGATGGAACTTAGGGATCATAGTTATTAAAATAGAATTCTTAGGAGGCGCTGGAGTTGTCTTAATTGATGTGCTAAGTAAGCAAATGAACTTACAGAGGGAGGATGTGTGGACCCATTTGCAACCCTGGAGAAACTTTGATCACTAACTGATGAACTTCGTGACATTTGATGTTCACTTCACCATCCATAAATGGTTCCGATATCTCCACTTTAGGCTATTGTGCAGTTTGAAAAAGATTTCTCAGTAAAACGTCCAAAACAGAGTGCAGGCTTCGTGGCTGGAGGGTAGTAACTGCTCACGAACCGTCAGCTGAACCCAAAGTTCCTGGGGAAAGTAAACATGAACTTATTTATTAATGCAAAACAGATAAAGCTCATAGACTTAGAGAATGAACTTATGGTTACCAGGGACGAAGAGGGGTGCGGATAGATTGAGACTTTGGGGTTGACATGTCCACACTGCTGTATATAAAATAGATAACCAACAAGGACCTACTATATAGCACAGGGAACTCTGCTCAATACTCTGCAATAACCTACATGGGAAACGAATTTGAAAAAGATGAGATACGTATGTAAAACTGAATCACTTTACTGTACAGCAGAAATTAATATGACATTCATTGTTAATCAACTATACTCCAATATAAAATAAGTTAAAAACAAATTTTTTAAGTTCATGTGGAAAATAAACATGCACAAATCACTAGAAAATACCTAAGCAGAAGGAAATAAGGCAGAAAGAACAGAACAAAGTCCAGATATGTACAAGATTGTTACACATGGCACTTAATATGAGGAAGAGACATTTCAAATCGATGAAGGAAGGTTACCATTCAACAAACAGTGAACAACTGGCTGGGCAGCTGAAGTTTGAATTTCCATCAAAACTTAGTATAGAGGAATCAAATATTTTGATTTAAAAATAAAATGTAGGGGAAAGGGAGGGAGAAAAAGGCCTTTCTAAGCTAAACAAAACTATGAAAAGAAAAATCAAACATTTTTTAGCTGCCTACAGGGAAAAATTTGATATCCAAAGTAAAAATAAACAGGAAAAAATTTTTTATTACCTACAATAAGGAACTAATAAATATAAAATTGCAAAAGCTATAATACACAATTTATAATTTTATATCCATGTCTATAGTATATGTCCCTTTGTGTAGGAAGGGGGTGCTTTGCACTATATATAAAAGAAGGTGTCCCCTCCCCCCCCCCCGCCCGCCACCTTGCTATTTTGGTTGCTTCACATAGGAATGTGTTTTAAGGAAAGTCCCTTCTTAAACAGCAGTGCTTTCTTAAAGTAACAAGTGAAGGTGAAAGTCGAGCAGTAAAAATTTTCCTTGAAAAGCCCTTAAAGGGAGATATGCATGAATACTGCTAGGGGGCGGGGGGAGGGGAACATGTCCACGAACACAGCATCCAATCCGGGTCTGTTCTGGCAGAACCTCAGGATTACTGATAGACAAGCCCAGCAGCTTTTCTAGGGATTTATTTACTTTTCTTCACTTGTTTGAAACAAGTAGTTTCAAACTTGTTCTATGTGAGAGGTTTTCATCACGGGGTATTTAGTACTAAAAGAAGGTGGAAAAGAAGCAGCTATGTTAGGGAGCTGGTAAACTGTGGTCCATCCTTGCTGTAGGATGCTCTGCAGGTGCGGAAGGACGAAGAAGAGCGCTGTGTGCGCAAGCAGCAGGCTCTCCAAGATATCTTGAGAGGCAAGAGGTGGGTCAGAGTGAGAGCATGTTAGTTTGAGTGTTGAAGGGGGGGGGATATTCTTATTTAGTTGAATGTGTATAATGAAATTCTGGAAGCACTCCCAAAAAATTAATAACCTATTAAAAACCTATTGGTTTTCTATTGGGTAGAGAAGATGCAAGAGTAAGGGGGCGAGTTATTACTATCAACCTTCTAATATACTTTTAAAAATTGAACTATGGGAACTTCCCTGGTGGTTCAGTGGTTGGGAATCCACCTGCCAAATCAGGGGACACAGGTTTGACCCCTGGTCCGGGAACTAAGACCACACATGCTGAGGGACAGCTTAGCCCTTGTGGCAAGACTACTGAACCTGAGCTCTAGAGGCCGCGAGCCCCAACTACTGAGCCTGAGTGCCGCAACTACCGAAACCTGTATGCCCAAGCCCGTGTTCTGCAACGAGAAGCTGCTGCAATGAGAAGCCTGCACACTGCAGCTAGAAAGTAGCACCCACTTGCTGCAACTAGAGGCAAGCCCATACGCAGTAATGAAGACCCAGCACAGCCAAAAACAATAAATAAATACAATTTAAATTTTTAAAAATAAAAGTGAACTATATACATGTATTATCTAGTCCACAAATTACTTCTCAGAGCTACTAACATAATCAGAAAAAAAAAAAGTTAACTTAATAGAAAAGTGTGCAATGTATATGACTAGATTCTTCCTGGGAAAACAAACAGGCACCAATCACAGATGACTTTTAAACCTATGGAAGTATGCCAAGGCTGTCACTTTAATGAGAGAATCAGTTAGAACCATACTAAGTTTTTTCAACAACAGGCTGTGTAGATCAAAAAGTTGGGTAATATAATGTGTCAGGAAGGATATGAAAAATTGGGATTCTCATATGCTGCTGGCCACCCTGTAAATAGGTGTAACTTCCCTGTTGGGCTGTGGGAAGTATCTGGTAAAATTCAGAATTCACATAACCTTTGATTCAGTAATTCACTTCTAGGAATTTACTTTAAATCCACCCCTATATGTATGCCAAGACAGATGCACAAAGGTGTTTCCTGCAGCATTGTTCATAGTAGAAAAGCCTGGGAAAAAAAACAAAATGCCCTTCTGTAGCCTAGTTAAAGAATAGAGGACTTCCTTGGTAGTACAGTGGATAAGAATCCACCTGCCAATGCAGGGGACACAGATTCAATCCCTCCTCCTGGATGATCCTGCACACTATGGAACAACTAAGCCCGTGCGCCAAACTACTGAGTTTAGGGCCCAGGAGCCACAACTACTGAAGCCTGTGCACTTCATAGCCATATGAACTTCGAGCCAGTGCTCCGAAACAAGAGAAGCCATTGCAATGAGAAGCCCATGCCTCGCAGCAAAGAGTAGCCCCTGATCGCTGCAACTAGAGAAAGTCCAAGCTAAGCAATGGAGATCCAGGGCAGCAAAAAAAAAAAGTTTTTAAGGAAAAGGATCACCCAACAATAAAAAATATGGTTAAAAGATCTACAATCCAACAATAAAAGACGGTTCATCAAACAATTAAAAGAATAGAAGAAAATAAAAGAATAAAAGAATCCAACGGTAGAAGAGAATACAGGAATCCACTGTAACAGGCCAAGTCTGTGTGCGCTTGTGTATGATGCTTTCTGAGATATTATAACATCAAAGGTAAGTCATGAAATACCATGTACAAAATTATAGCATGTGTATAAACAGGATGAGGGAATCCTATGTGGGCTTGGGTGAGGTAGCTCTGATGGCTACAGGAAATGCTTGGGACAGTGGTGGTCTCTGAGAAGGGAACTCTGGACTTGGCAAGAAGTACCTGTGAAGGAGAGGGGACTCCTATGAAACAGACTTGCTGGGTGGGGAGGGGCTGTGAGAGAAGAGTTTGGAGAATGAGCTGGTGGCCCAGGGAAGCATGAGGTATGGAGGGGGAATGAAGCAGAGGTTATAGAAGTTTTCAGTGCACATTTATTTTCAAAATTGTAAAAGTAATGTGGCTTTATACCAGCTTCCCAGGTGGCTCAGACAGTAAAGAATCTGCCTACAATGTAGGAGACATGGATTCCATCCCTGGGTCAGGAAGATCCCCTGGAGAAGGGAATGGCTACCCAGTCCAATCTGCTCCAGGAAATGAAACAGTTTTTCACTTTGATGTGTTTCCAGTCTTTTTATATGTACCAGTGTCCACTGTTTGTTCCTGCTTTGCCACTTAACGTGTATTTCATGTACATGTTTCATGTGTATTACAAGTAATGAATGCTCCTGACACCAATCATTTTAAATTCCTTCATAGAGTTACAAGTGGTGACACAGTAATTTATTCGAACAATCACTCCGTCATTTGTCACTCCCATAGATTTCATTACCTTTTTCAGTGTTGTGTGTGCACAGCATTTCTTCTTTAAAGAAAATTCCTTAGTACAGCTCCCCAGACATGGAAGCTATGTTGTGTTTATCCAGCGAAGTTGCTAAGAACTTGAGGAAGTTTCTCATAGACAGTGTGAGAATCAGGAGTGGGGTCTGAATGTACGGTGATTACAGCAAACTGAAAGCAAACCCTAATCTAACTAAGAAAGTTCACTGAAAAGTACAAAACTGCTGAAGGAAATTATAGAAGACACAAAGAAATGAAAAGCCATCCAGTGTCCATAGATCTGAAAATTTAATATTGTCAAGCTACCCATGGGCTTCCCTGATGGCTCAGACAGTAAAGAATCTTCCTGCAATTGAGAAGACCCAGGTTTGATCCCTGAGTTAGGAAGATCCCTTGGAGAAGGAAATGGCAACCCACTCTAGAATTCTTGCCTGGAGAATTCCATGGACAGTGGAGTCTGGCAGGCTACAGTCCACAGGGTCTCAAAGAGTCAGACACAACTTAGCAATTAACACGCACACACACAAATCACCTATACTACCAAAAGCAATCTACAGTTTCAGTGCTATTCCTATCAAAATATTTCTTTTTGCAGAAATAGAAAAATCGATTCTTGAGATCAAATGGAATTTAAGGGGATTCTGAGCAACTAAAGTAACCTTGAAAAAGAAGAACCAAGTTGGAAGGTTCACACTTCCTGATTTCAAAACTTATTATAAAGCAACAGTCATCCAAAAAGTGTGGTACTGGCATAAAGACAGACTAGAAAGTCTTTTCAACAAATGGAGTTGGGAAAAACTGAATATCCACATGCAAAAGAATTAAATCAGATCCTTACCTAAAACCATGTACAAGAAAATTAACTTGAAGTGGATTCAAGACCTAAAACTGTAAAACTCTTGGAAGAAAACACAGGAAGAAAGTTTTCTGACACTGGATTTGATAATAATTTATTGGGTATGACACCAAAAACACAGGCAACAAAAGGAATAGTAGATGAGCCGAATAAAAACTACATCAAACAAGACTTCTGCACATTAAAGGGCACAGTCCTCACAGTTAAAACTATGGATTGGGGGAAATATTTGTCAACCATATATCTGATCATGAGTTAATGTCCAGAGTATTTAAAGAATTCCTACAACTCAATAACAACAAAACCAACCAGATTTATTAATAGGCAAATTACCTGAATAGACATTTCTCCAGAGATAATATACAGATAACGAACAAGCATATGAAAAGCATATCAACAATACTGATATATTAGAGAAGTGGAAATCCAACTACGATGAGCTATCACCTCACATCCTTCAGGATGACTACTATAAAATAAAAAAAATATGTTGGTGAGCATGCAGAGAAATCGGAACACTTGTAAAATGGAGTTATTAGGCATGTAAAATGGTGCAGCCACTGTGGAAAACAGTATAGTAGTTCCTCAAAAGAATTAAAATAGAATTACCATATGATCCAGCAATCCCACTTCTGATATATACCCAAGAGAACTGAAAAGATATTTGCACACCTATGTTCATAGCAGGATTATTCACACTAGCCTGGAGGTGGAAACAACCTCTAGTGTTCATCAAGGGACAAATAGATGAAGACAATGTGGCCTATACATATAAAGGAATAGTATTTGGTCTATTTATTTATTTTAATTGGAGCCTAATTACTTTACAATATTGTAGTGGTTTTTGCCATACATTGACATGAATCAGCCATGGGTGTACATGTGTTCCTCATCCTGAACCCCCCTCCCACTTCCCTCCCCATCCCATCCCTCTGGGTCATCCCAGTGCACCAGCCCTGAGCACCCTGTCTCATGCATCAAACCTGGACTGGAGATCTGTTTCACATATAATAGTATTTGGTCTTAAAAAGGACTGAAATCCTGTCTCATACTACAGCACAGATAAATCTCAGGTTCATTATACTAAGGGAAATAAGCTGGTCATAATAAGATAAACACTGTGTGATTCCAATTACCTGAGATATCCGAAGTACTCAAAGTCTTAAAACAGAAAATAGAATGGTGGGTACCAGGTGCTAGTGGGGAATATTTGACTAATAGGAACAAAGTTGTAGTTTTGCAAGATAAAAATGTTCTGGAGTTCCGTTGTGCAAAAACGTGAGTAGTCTTAAGGTCACTGAACTGTACACTTAAAAGTGTATATTTTTTTAAATTTGGTAAAAAGTGATAAATTTTATGTTAAGAGCACTTTTGACCACATTTTTTTTTTAAATGAAAGCTAACTCAGAGATAAAAGCTCCATCTCTAAAATGAGGTGAGCTCAAGACAAAGATGAGATGAAACCCACACTCCCTTTAATGAGCTGATTCACAGCGTTTAGTGTAACTGTTAGGAATAGTTGGGGAATGACTTCTGAGCAGCACTATAGGGCAGCTCAGAGAAGCATCCAGACGGAAATGTGCCATGCTCAAGCCGGTTCCCCTTCTGGAGTCCTGGAGTGAAGTGAGTGAAAGTCGCTCAGTTGTGTCAGACTGTTTGCCTCTGCAGCCCACCAGGCTCCTCTGTCCATGGCATTCTCCAGGCCAGAATACTGGGGTGGGCAGCCTATTCCTTCTCCAGTGGATCTTCCAGACCCAGGAATTGATCTGGGGTCTTCAGCACTGCAGGTGGATTCTTTTCCAACTGAACTACCAGGGAAGCTGGTCCCGGAAAAGGAGTTGTAATAGAGACCCCTGTCTTCTGGGCAGGTCACAGCCAAGCTTTCTTGGCCCCCCACCACCACCCAGGGTACTTTGGAGTCTTCTGGGCTTTCTTAGGGGAGCAGAACTGCAGGAACCAACAGATCCAGAGGGGGGCGCTCCCTGCCTCTCTGGAGCTCTTTTTTCCACAAAAGTGACCAACTGCCCTTGGAGCTTTAACTTGCCCTTGGGAGTCTGAGTCCACTGTGACTTTCAAAAGCCCCTACAACCTGATGGATGTCTGGAGTGCAAGCCATCTGTGGGGGAGACGCAGCCCTTTCTCTTTGGAGGTGGCGCGTCTTCTGGGAAGCTCACTTCCAACATCTGTTGGCCTCCCACTCGAGCATGCCTGGCCTCCTGGAAACTCAAGGACCTGCAGCCCTGCCACTCTGACCATGGGGCCTGGGACATTGTTCTGTTTTCCACGATCAACTCCCAGAGTCAAGGAGGAAGCAAGAGGCAGGAGGCTGGATTGTGCAAACAGCAGTGGGCAGAAACTTCTGGAGGAAGCGAAGAGCCTTAGAACAGTGGCCCCCGTGACCTGGACTTGGAACCTGGATTCTGGTGGAACGTCTTAAAGACTCAGAATATGGCAATCTTGGCAGTCTCTTGACCTTGAGAGACAATTGGGATCTGGAGCCGCCAACCATAAAGGGAGGGCGTCCTTCCTTCAGAGCAAAACCCTCTGGTTCTCTCTGATCCCCTAGTCAGCCTGGGCTGCTGACCCAGAGCTCCGGGGCGCAGCCAGCGCACCTGCCGCGCTCACCTGCCCCGCCCGCACCCGCCTGGCACACCAGCACACGCGTCTGCCCGCCCTCCTCGCCGCCGGCCTGCCCCCCAGGGCGTGTCGCCCAGTGGTCAGTCCAGCCCTCGCGAGGCTCCCTCTGTCGCCCGGAGCTGCGGCCAAGGGTCAGGAGGGCCCGGAGCCGCACCTGGAAGATGCGCCCCGTGGCTGCTGGTGAGTGCAATCCCCCACCGGAGGGAGACGGGAAGAGGGGCCCGGCTCGGGAGAGTCGCCCCCTCGCCCTTCCTGGGACCCGCGCGCGGAGCCAGAGGTGGGGGCGGCACGGGGAGGGTCTTCTCTTCGGGGATCAGGAATGCGCGAAGCGAATCCAGCCGCGGCGCGAGTGGGCTGGGGTTTCGTCCGCCCTCCCGCCTGTCCCCACCGCCCTAGTGGCGTGCAGGGCGGAGAAAAGGGGGGAACCAGTGACTGTGACGCTTTGCCTGGAGAGCAGCGGGTGGCTGAGCGCAGCTAGAGCGGAACCCAGTGAGCCCTTAGGCGGGAGGTGCTCAAGGCCCCCGCGCTCCTGGGCCGGGAGGGGGCTGCCCGAGCCGGTCAGAGCCGGTCAGAGGTCCTTGTGAACTGCACTTGGGGTCCCTCGGGCCGAAGCCAGGGATCCTAGCCACAGGTCCACCCGACGAGCCCAGGGAATTATGAAGAGTGCAGAAACTGAGTGTTTTAAGTCACCGGTCTGCGGGTGGCTGGGAAGTGGGGTCTCATTAACTAGGAATGCCCCATTGTCCCTTTTATGACAGTTCCAGTAGCTTTTTATAAGACGCCCTACTCCCCACTCCTCTCCTCCAAACTACTTGAGCCTGCAGAATGTTTGGGGGAAAAAAAGTAAGAAAGACACTATTTCATCTCCCAGCACTCGTTTTCCCAACAGTGGCCTCTGTGTGCCTCGCCCTCCCGCCTGCCTGTGAATTCAGGCACCCTGGGGTCCATGTGAACCTCTGGCCCCTGCCACACATTCCCTTTCTAGTCAATTTTGCTGTTTCTTCCGTAATTGGAGGAAATATGGATTCCTCCCAGAGTGTGGCAGCATAGTGGGAAGAAATGAAAAGATCAAAAATGGAGCGTTCTCCTGGCCTCTCTAGAGGTCAGCCCTCCATCCCTGGGTGGCAGGCGACCTCCTTCCTCCCTGAGAGGCGTTCAGGTTGTGTGACCACACAGCAGAAAGTCCTGCTCATTGCTTTTCTGCTCCATGCCCAACATGTAGGAAAGCCCAGTTTTAAGACTTTTGTTGTATTTGTGTAAAATATCCATGCTTTCTACAAAACCATTTTTCTATGAACAGTACTGCTTTGGGTAACTCGCATGGCTTGTAGGATAAATGTGAGGAGATGCACCTCTTTGCTTGGGGGAAAAAATATATCTCTTGGGGCACTGACTTTTATTACAGCCATTTTGGAAGAATTTTTTTTTCATTATTTCTACATTGTACACTTGGGCTTTCCAGGTGGCGATAGTGGTAAAGAATCTGCCTGTCAATGCTAGAGACAAAAGAGGTTCAGGTTCAATCCCTAGGTCGGGAAGATCCCTGGGAAGAGGAAATAGAACCCCACTCTAGCATTCTTGCCAGAAGAATCCCGTGGACAGAGTAGCCTAGTGGGCTACAGTCCATGGGGTCACAAAAAGTGAGACACGACTGAGCATCTGAGCACAACATGTTATTTAGTATATACTTATATGATTTTGCTGCTGACTGGTGGAAAATAATTGAATATTATTAGATTGCTTTTCCCCCCACCTACTACTTTTTCACACGCAGTCCTTGTGATTCATTTGTGAGCTATGTGGTCCTTTCACATCAAGCTTTGAAGTCACACTGAGTTGTCATTTATCTGGGTGTGGCTGCCAGAGAGAATACTCGCAAAAGGTCAGGGCTATGCCACTTTTGATTTTGTGAGCTAAGGATCTGACAATGCGTGGAAGTAGCATTTCCCTAGACACTTCAGTCAAGCCCCAGGTCTGCCCCGAGTAGGCCTCTAGGAAGGACACTCAGACCGAAGGAGAAGGGCAGCTACCTGGAACAGTCATCCTAATTCCTTAAAAGTACGGGTGCTGACATGTGAACTTTGAAAGGTGGGTTACCTTGCAAACCTGCTGAGATGCTCAGGTGTGACACTTCCCAGCCCTACTGCCAAAAAGCCTCATCAACAGGACTGTGACAGTTGTGGCCACTGAGACCAGCAGGGCCTGGAGCCACAAAGCCGCTGAAACCCAAGTCTGGTTCACCCACCCCTCAGCGCCCCCAGCTTCTCAAGGACAAGAAGTGCAGGTGTGGCTGCTCCGGGGGTCCAGGGGGTGTGGGTCCCTGTGGGGAGGCTGCCAGTAACAAGCAGCATCCTCGTCCACTTGACGTGGAAGGAATCCCTCTTGAGTGTGCTCTTGTGGGTTCAGGATTGGATGGGCGGGGGGATCCTGAGACCCTCCTCACCAGTATCCTGCCTTAGTGGGCACTGGCTTTGTCCTCCAGCCTAAGTGGTCAGCGCCAGCCTGAAACACCCGAGCATCTGAGGCGAGGGGCGAGGGGAGGGCATACACACATTCGCTCTAACAGAGGGTCTCTGAGGAGGAAGCTCCAGCTTCCTACCTGTGCCCAGAATGGCCTTTGCTCTAATGCTCATGGGTGACAACTGGTAGAAGCACTCAGGACACGTCTGTGGGCTGATGACAACTTTATTGCCTTATGAGGAAAGGCCAGATCCTGGTCACAGAATCACAGAACTTCCTGGACTCTGTGTACTTCCTGTCTCCTCCTCCACATCTGAAGGTGCTGGACCTCGCCTGCTGGGGTAGACCTCCCCGCCCTGCCCCCTGCACCGGGGCTGATCTTAGCCAAGTCCTTGAGCCTCCACCTTTCCCAAGATGAATCCTCAGCCATGCCCCCCACCGCGGCCCAGGTGCTGGCTCCACCACCCACCCATGCCTCATCTTCTTACCGTAAACTGGTCCCAGTGCGTGCTGCTGGATCTGCCCGCCCTCCCCAGGAGGGTTCTGGCTGCAGATCATGGCTCCTCCCAGTCACTGTGGGAAACCTGGCCTGGGGGTCAGCAGCTACACCCTCCCCCGGAGCACAGACTCTTTATAGCCTTCCTAGGAGCCCCTGGAAAATGTTTAAGTTCCAAGTTCATGATTCCTTATGTGAGGATGTCTGGGCTTTTATTCTCTCTTCATTATCTTCCTCGTCACTGCCACCGGTTTGTCCTGCTTCACGTGGGCACAAAACCATGCCTCCCTTCCAAGCAAAAGGGCATCAGAGAGGTGGCACCCCGCTCCCTTTCAGTCTCCTCCAAACCAAACAGCAACTCTTTGCTCAAAGATCTCACGTGTGACATTGAGAAGATCTGAATAACCTCCACTTTGCCAGTTTTCTTCAAATACAACACTTGTCTGTGAATTGACACGTGGGACACAGTGAACTATTGTTTTCGAACCTGAGACTCTGTTGATGCCAAATCCATGTTTCCAGAAGTCGCATCCCACAGTTCACTCAGGGCGCATGCAGCAGCCTGTCCCCTGTGACCCTCACCCCATCCCTGGTGTGCGGCGCAGACCTGGAGGGGAGACGTGGTGGGCAGCGCCTATGGGCTGACCTGAGGGTGCCTGCGCAGGCCACACCCAGGAGGCCACAGATCTGCGCTGGGGCCTTTGAAGGAACAGATGGCCAGGGTCTGGAGGTGGGAGCCGTGGGGGCAGAGGGACAAACTCATCCCCAGGGTGCAGATGCAGCGGGCAGCTCAGCAGCGGGTCGGCGAGGCTGGAGCTCAGAATAGACAAAGGGGTTTCCGGGACAGCATGCCAGCTCCCCCTGGGCTCTCGCTGTGTTTTCTATGGCTGGTTTCTCCAGCTTGGAGAGGTCGCTGTGGTAGGGGCTGCAGTAACCACTCTGTCTCAGTCATTTCCCAGCCTTCTCTGCATTACATTCTAACCTTCTCAGAAACTGCATGGTTGGAAAAAAGAGGGAATTGATATTGAAATATGCACTTGAAAACATGACTAAATGATCCAGGTGAGGCAGAGGGGTCCTGTTTCACCAGGTGACTACCTAAGCTAACCAGACAACCCCCCCCCCGCCCCCGCCCCAAGCACCTGCAGAACTGACCGGATATAACCCACCCCATGTTAGTCCAGGTCGGTGGGGGAGGGGGATGGGGGGAGGGAATCTCTAGGTATTAGGAATGAAGAAGGAGCTGAGATCCGGGGCTCGACATGGCCAGACTGACAGAGGTTTGCATTTCATCATGGCCAGAGAAAGAGGATACCCAGGGCTGGGCTCTGGAGAGTCGGAAAGGGGCCTGGGGAATACCCACTGGTCTCTGCTCAGGGCTCTGGGTGGGGAGACACCAGCCCTCTGACACAGACTAAGTGTCCAGCCATTCAGTTCACCTCTGACACCCACCACCCACAGAACCCAGGGGCTAAGGGCTGTGCACCCTGCGAGCTGCCCTGTCTTCAGATGCCAGCCACAGGCTTCAGGAGCCACCCACACTTCTGAGCAGCCGGCTACAAAACAGAGGCTTCCCACAACTCCTAGGGCAGGGGCAGTTCTGGAACGATTCACAGAAACACTGCAAGCACTCCTGTATTTGCGATTGCAGTTTTATCCTTTAGGATACAAATCAGGAGGACCAGCCAAATGCAGGGCTTCCCAGGTAGTGCAGTGGTAAAGAATCTGCCTGTCAATGCAAGAGACACAGGTTTGAGCCCTGGGTCGGGAAGATCCCCTGGAGGAGGAAGTGGCAAGCCACTCGGGTATTCGTGCCTGGAGAATCCCATGGACAGAAGAGCCTGGCAGGTTACAGCCCTTGGGGTCACAAAGAGTGGGACACAACTGAGCAGCAGGCATGGCCATCAGCAAAGACCTGGAGGGCCCAGAGCAAAAGTCCCATACCCACACCCCTGGGAATCGGGATACGTCCCCTCCTAGCACATCTGTGTGTTCTCCGCCAGGAAACCCCCCAAGTTTCTGAGTTCCAAGTTTCACTGGGATCTTATTACATCATTGGTACATGACTGAGCTGGCCTCCTTTCTCTCCCCTCTCCTGGGGTTTGAGAGTGGGTCTGAGGTGTGGGCTGGGTCTTTCTGGTATGGCCAGCCACCCTCCCTGGAAACTATCCCAGGACCCACCTCATTAGCATAAATTCTGGTGTGGATGAAAGGGGCCCCGAATGAACCACAGCAGACACTCCAATCAGGAAGTTATCAGAGTTTGAGGAATTCTGTGCCAGGAACTGGGATAAAGATGAGATGTATCCTTTATTATGTGCATGGGTGCAGGCTAAATCACTTCAGTTGTGTCCAACTCTTGGCGACCCTATGGACTGTATCCCACCAGGCTCCTCTGTCCATGGGATTCTCCAGGCAAGAATACTGGAGTGGCTGCCATTTCCTCCTCCAGGGGATCTTCCCAGCCCAGGGATTGAACCCATGTCTCTTATATCTCCGGCATTGGTAGGTGGATTCTTTACCACTAGCACCACCTGGGAAGCCCATTCTTTATTACACTCCAGTGATAAGTCAGCACCCACCATGGGGAGCATCTAGGTTCACTACCAGGGAGAAAGAAGAGCCAGGATGGGGGACCTGGGAAGACAGAAGCCATAGAGATGAAGAGAGGTCTGTGGCGGGGCCCCAGCAGCCTGGCCAGTGGATTCCACCAAAGCCTGGCAGGAGACATGTGGAATTGGGAAGAGGCCCAGACGTTGGAGCCTGTCCTGGGCAAGATGTGGGGCAGGAGCAGACTGGGGAGCTGGGGAGGATCAAGGGTTTCGTCTGGGGCCTTCGAGGCCCTGCGAGGCATCCTGGGTGCTGACAGGTCAGCAAGGGGGCAGTGCCGGGGTCCAGCCCCAGCAGGATCCAGGGGAACCGTCAGGATGAACGGCGTCGGCGAGAGAGAGACATGTAGGACCGGCCTTGATAGGGCCAAGTCTGCTAGGGAGAGAGAGAGAGAGAGAAAGAAAGAGACCAGACCAGGAATATGCAGCAGTGTCTGGCAGTTGCTTTATTTTTCACCATAGCCTTTATACCCTAAGTTGGTACATTTCTAAGGGACAGATAAGCACACAGACTTAGTTTAACATTATATCAGCTTGTCCTTCACGAAACCAGGTGTGCTCTGTATACTTTTTGTTTATGAGAGTCTTTTCCCATAGATTTTTTGTACATTATCTTCTGGCCTTGAGGTTAGCAGAAAACAGAAAAGTGGCAGTCTCATGGTACAGCAAGTTGTAACATAATAGAAATACAATCCTGTTAACATAAAGTCAGTCTTTTTTCAGAAATTCTCAGCTAAATTTATCTAAAAAGTTTAACACACAAAGACTCTGTGGCTCTGGAGAGGCAGCCCCTGTTTAGCACTCCTGGTTAAAACTAACAATTATCTTATTATTTTTACACTAGGGCTAAACTCTTATTTTACTTTATCTTTAACTATATTAACAATAGTTTCCACTGCACAACCTCAGCACATTAACATCAATCAAACATTGATCTAATAACAACTTTTAAAACAATATTTTTTGTATTCTCTAATAGGGCTTCCTCACCCCCCAAAGGGCTCTGTGCCTATTAGGGCCTTTTTTATGGTTAATCTCTATGTATAATATCTTTTGGCTTTCAGGCCTGTTGACAATTTATGGCTTGCACCTGGTACAACTTTAAGCAACTTCAGTAGCCGACCCTGTCTTATTTGTGGTTAATCTATTTTCTTTCTATTAGGTGTCATCTCCAAGGGAACTAGATAGGATTACATTTTTTACAGAACAGAAATGCAAAGGATTTCAAAAACAGCAGATATGGCACAAAACAGGCTCTTAGTGTAAAAGTTAATTACCTGCAAGAAGTTGCCAGCTAATCTCTATCTAAACTATTTTCTATTAGGCACATTTGTGGCTATAATATTTGTGGAGCTTTTCTCACCCCGCGACAGGGCCTATGCTTAATAGTTTCTTTTGTTAGCGTACTATGTTTAGAACAATCATGAGCATTTTGTGCAATGAGAGCACACATTTATCAAACAAGCCAGAATGCCAGCTAAAGGGTTTGAACTGAAGCATTTCCTTCATCCCTGGCCCCTTCATAGGGTACCAGCGTCCAGGAGATTTATTAATTAGGGTTTTAAGTTGGTCTTTATTCAGTGAAAGAGGAGCAGGAGAGCTCTCGGCAGGCAACACAAGAATCCGCAGCAGGGCAAACAAGAACAACAGCAGAAAAAGCGGGGATTATATAGGGTGGGGCAGAGGCCGAGGCCAACCTGGAGGGTCCCTTATCCTAGACGGCCTTCCCTGTCAGGTATTTTCCTCGTGACCTCGTCATGGATGGGGGTCTCGGACGGCCTTGCCTGCCCAGTATTTTCTTAATGACTTCGTCACGGGCGGGACCTCCCATAACGGCTCCCGACAGGGCAGCCTTGTCCAGAGCTCGGAGGACGGTCCGTGTGAGCTCATCTGAGATCCTGCGGAGAGACACAGAAGGGAAAAGCCAGCAGAGGAGGCTAGTCTGCCCAGGACGGGGGAACCTCCCGCCTCCAGGAGGGTGTATGCTGTCCAGGGAGGGTGTGGACGGGGCAGAGCCATCCAAGGGGCCTGGGGCTGGCAGCCTAGAGGCTCTGGAGGCCTCGACCAGCTCAGCTGCCTAGAGCACAGGGGGATGGTGAGACCTGGAGCCACTCCAGGGTACAGTTATTTCCGGATGCTTTGCCTGAGAGGGAACAGAAAGAAGACAGTGAGGAGGTGTGGGGTCCGGTGGGCAGGCTCTTCCCCTGCCTTCCCCTCCCCGCCTCTTGTTTTACCCTCATCCTCCATTCCTTTCTCCCTCTCTTTCTTCCCTCTCTCCCTTCCTCCATCCTTCCATCCATCCATTCGTCCTCTTGTTATTTCTCAGGACTGGACCTAAACACTGATGGGGGACATCCCTGAGTCCCCTTGTGCAGGGTCTTGGGCCATCCCTGGATCTTGGCAGTTTGGGGAATGCTGCACAGTCCTGATCTGTGGACTCTTTATGGAGTAAAATCTAAAAAACTTGTCTGTGGAGGGACAGAGCTATCCCCCAGGCCTCTAGGAACCTAAGAGTGGGTCACTGCCTTGTCCCCAGGAGTTCAGAGGAGGATCCTGGAGTCTGTCAAACAGACAGAGTCTCTCCAGAGATGTCTGTGGAGGCAATCTGAGCGCGGTTTGGAAAAGAATTTCCAGACACAGAGCATTTCAGAAGGGAGTGAGTTTATTACTAAGAGCAAAGAGCAGAGATAATGTGGGCATTAGGAGCTGCTCAGTGGGCCAACAACTCCTGAAAGACCAGGGAGAGTCAACAGTTTTCATGGGTCAATAGCCAATTATTGTAGCCTCAAGACAAAATTACTGCTGGAAGGTTAGCATTAGGTGATTGGTTGGGGTGCTGTAGGGTATTTGGGCTTCCCTGGTAGTTCAGCTGGTAAAGAATCCACCTGTAGCACAGGAGACCCCAGTTCGATTCCTGGATTGGGAAGATCCTCTTGGAGAAGGGATAGGCTACCCACTCCAGTACTCTTGGGCTTTCCTGGTGTCTCAGATGGTAAAGAATCTGCCTGCAGTGCAGGAGATCTGAGTTCCCTCCCTGGGTTGGGAAGATCCCCTGGAGGAGGGCATGGCAACCCACTCCAGTATTCTTGCCTGGAGAATCCCATGGACGGAGGAGCCTGGCAGGATACAGTCAGTGGGGTCGAAAAGAGTCAGACACGACTGAGCGACTGAGCAAAGCACAGGGTGTTTACTGGAGTGGGCATTTTGTCTAACTGGGAGGCAGGAAGCTGGTTAGTAATGATCGGGGGCTTAGGCAATGGTTTAAATGGGGCTCAGTCAGCTTCAGAGTTGACCTTGATTCTGAATTCTGCTTCCACTTCCGTGTGATCGGTGCAAAGCCTCGCACCTGTGGCCTGCAGCAGGACTCAACAACATCCTTCACCAGGAACCGTGGGTGTCCCTCCAGCCTTGTCTGAGGATAATGACAGTCTGGGGACCATTTCCAGTGTCACAAGGGTGACTGCGTGCTCATGGGTGCCAGGTCCCACCCTCAGCACTGGTGACACAGTAAACAAACCAGGGCGCCTCCGCCACCCTCCGGGTTTCTGTCTGCTACCAGGAGCTTCCTAAGTCCCATGGGCTCTGGAGGGAAGGGCCTCTTCTGTCCCAAGGCCAGGTATCAGGGCCACCTGACGAGTCCTTGATGTGAGCCCGTGAGGAAGCTCACCAGCACAGCAGCAGATGGGAACCTCAGCCCGACCTCCTTCACATCCCACTCCTGTTACCTGCTCACGTCACCCGATCCTGTTCCCCTCTGGCTGTGCTTGGAAGCCGATGGGCTCCACTGAGTGCCCCCAGGCCCTTGCCAGCCCACCGTCCTGAGGAATTCCCCACGGGGCATTCTGCCAAGACTCAGGGGTGCCATCAGGAAGGCCTGGATGGGGTCAGGAGAGCAGGTGGGGGCACCCACATGCATCTTGTTGTCTGTCTGTCCACAGGCACCCTGAAGGCAGTGTTCTTCATCTTCGTCTCCCTGTGTGCCTGGTACTCCGGGTACCTGCTGGCAGAGCTCATCCCAGAAGTGCACCTGTCCAGCGCGGTCTACAGCATCCAGAGCATCGGCAAGAAACCCATCCTCAAAGGTGGGTACCACGGTGGGGTCAAGGCAAGGACTTGCAGCCCTGCTGCAGCGGTGAGACTGGGCTGTGGTCTCTACTGCCATTTATGTTGATGAGAAAGAGGAGGAGGAGGAGGAGGAGGAAGAATCCTCTCCCCTAGTTCCCACTCCATTGCCCTGCTCACACCCCATGAGACCCCAAGCAAGCCATGATGTTAGGAAAGCAAGCTTTGTATGCAGGATGCATTAAAAATTCACACTGGAATAGGGGATGAAGTGAAATTACAAAATATCCACTAAAAATTACATTGGAAAATGTGTGGGACCCTGAAGTCATCACCTGTTCCTTTTCCCACAATCTCGTTGTAGTGATGTGAGCAATAAATAGTAAATAGTTAGCTGATATACTTTTAACAGAAATAAATGATACAAAATTAATTGTCACAGGTATAAAGAGCCAGGTGATGATTTTAAAATGTTATAAAAACCATTCCTTTTCAAACTTGTTTACCTTTTATGGCCAGAAAAAAAAAAAGAACTTCTTAGATATTGACTATGACTGAAGTGTTTTTATTTTAAGTAGGATTTTTCACAGTGAATTTGCTTGTAATCAGATGGATTTTATTGCATGTGGATTATGGATGAGGCCAGTGCCCTGGGGGAGACCGTGTGTGTTAAGGGAATGGATCTGCTCTCAAAGGGCTGACTTTCTCATTTTCTCCAATTTTATACAAAATGGGAGTCTGTTCCGGGTGAGGGCTTGCCTCCAAGAGCTGCCTCTGACCTGATCTTTTTATACGGGCTCATTCATGTGGTTTCTGATTCCCACCAGGGGAGCAGGGAGGCCCTGTCATCCTCCCTTGTGACGAAGCACGTTGAGTTATTGGGAACCAAAGGTGGTGCTGAAAGCCAGAAGCTGTGTCCTGGATCCTACTGGCTTGCAGGCTCAGCTCTGGGGGAACTCTTGACTGCTCAGGAGTCTGGTGGACCCAGAGTGTGGAGGTTGTGTCTTGTGATTTGTAGTTTAACACTCACGTGTGTTGACTTAAAAAATATTCACAACCTAAAAGTTGAGAGTTATGTTTTATTCGGAGGGAAATTTTAGGACTTCAGGTCCGGGAGACAGCATCTCAAGGAGCTCTGAGAGAGAAACTCTGAGGAGGCAAGGGGAGGAGCCAGGTTATATAGAAGTTTTGCAACAAAAGGCAGGTAGTCTGAACATCAAAAGATGACCATTATTTAAAGAAAACCAGATATCCCAAGTTAAGGAATTTAGCACTTTTCTATGTATGGGAAGATGCAAGAATCTAGGTTCACTGAAATCATTCCTTTTATATGCGCCTCAGCTCTCCGGCCCAGTATCCTGGTTTGTGTCCTGAGTTCCTCAGAGCTCACCGTAGGAAGTGGCTGCAGCCTGATGGCTGCTAGATGGCAGGTGTTCTTTCCTTCTTGAGTTCCCTCAGGGCTCACTGGCTCTCATAGGAGGGCTGCAACTGCTGATGACTGTGACATCCTTGTTTACTGATATGGCAAGAAATATTCCATTTCTTACATGGATAAAACATTAAAAGGGGACGGCATCCTCCATGGGGTCGGGCTGGCTTGGCGGCCACACTTACTCTGTGCTGTTATCCACGGTGTGGCTGGGGGAATGGATGCTCCCGAGGGATAGGTGCGCCCTGTCCAGGTGCCACCTTCAGAGCCCCTCTGTGCCTGGCAGACAGGCGGGTAGAGGATGCTTTCCTGGCCTCAGGACAAGGTTCAAGGATAGAACACAACTCCTGCAGGCCTCGGGGCCCTGGAATCCTCTGTTACTTTGGGCTCCGCACAGAGTTTGACCTACATTCCTCAGTCCCCGAGGCTACGGGCCACCGTGAGTGACACACCCACTCAGAATCAGCAGAGAAGGAAGATCACATTGAGGTGTGAGGTCAATGTCAGGCACTGAGCAAAACGAACATTGGAAACTGGGGCTCTGAGCACTGAACCCCCATGGCCCAGGCCCCGGAGTGAGACCACCTGCATCCACCACCGTGGGCTGCCACTCCTTCATTGTGGCTTGGCTTTGCCCACTTCATTATCTATTCTCTTAAAATGGCCCATTTCTTGACATAGCTGTGGAGGCCCTTGATCATGGCTCTGGAATTCCATGGAGTTGACCCTTCCCTTTGTAAATCCAGTTCTCCCTAGGTTCACACCATCTGTCAGTGGGTTGGGTGTAGCCTCCCCACCATTCCCGTGTGATTTTGCACGCACAGACAAGTCCTGCTGACTCGGCTCATTTTCTAGAGCCAGTCTCCTCCTGCTCAGGAACCTGGTCAGTGGTTGGAATCTGCCTGGACAGCAGGTCTTCATCCTCTGGCCTCCCTGCCTCCCCCTGCTGCAGCCAAGCACAGCAGGTAGGGATCAAAAGTGGTCAACACACAGTTTGGAAAAAGGAAACTAGAGACAGAACTAAGGTTCTAAAGATGGGACCAGGGGACTCATGACCTCTAGGATCAAGGGCCCTGCTGATCAATTCCACATCACTTTTTTTGAGCTCTTAGTATGCAGAAGTATCCAGTTTTTAGATAACTTAAGGTTCCCATGCCCCCAGTCACGTCCCAGAGTTAATGCTCTTCTCTGTACTTTTATGTTACCTCCTGGTACCAAAGGCATCACACAGCCAGGGGCAGCAATCTTCACAGGAACATCGGAAGAACCATCAGTGTTTCCACAAGCAGCATTCTGAACTTGTGCTGAGCGGGAGTTCCAAGGTCCACATCATGTTCCTCCTTAGCTCAGCAAGGCATGACGACCCCAACTAATGAGCCGGATGGACTTTTTCTTTAGATTATACTTAGTTGCTATATCTCACTTTTATTCTTTTCCCATGGTGTTCTTCTCATGACTTAGCCAGAGTGACAGGCGGCTGACTATTAACTCCTGCATTTCCCCCTTTTTGTTTTTGTAGCAGAAGATATGCCGGTCTCACGACTTCTTTCTTCATTAGTTCTCAGGGGACTTTTCATGTGCCTCTGAAGACTAAACAGAGGATTATAGTGAAACAACAAAGCATGTGTAGTGTTTTAGTGAGACCACCTCTGATACCTCAGGTCCACTCAAGAGGACTCAATGATTTAGGGCCCTCTGCTATTCCTTGAAGTGTATCTGTTCCTGGTAGTAGTCTAAGAGAAGCATGCTGCATGCCAATGATTTTTGCCTGTTTAACATCTAGAGTAAGGTTGTCAGCCATATAGCCCTGCAAGTGTCGTCTAATATTTTCCCAGGAGTGTTCAGATTGGTTATATTCCTGGGGGGGTCACACAGAAAGTAGTAATATTCTCGTCACACTTTAAATGCATTTGTAATTTAAGATTTTGCACTTCTGCCCCTAACAGTAGCACTGCAATATGTAGGTTCCTTTCTACATCCACCAATCTGTTGTTAATCTCCTCATCTATATGAGTTTGGGCTCCCCAAGCGGAACTGGCATTTTTATGCCACTCCTGCACAAAAGTGGTGGTTTGTACCATCTGATGGAGAGTTACTCCCGCCACTGCCACTGTGGTGGTGATGGCAATAATGCCCGTTACGGTGGCAAGAAGGAGCTCAATGAAATACTTGGATCTTTTCAGAATGGTATTTAGTACTGTGAGCAAAGTATGCATGTCAGGGGAGGGTTCCCAAGGCCTACTTTGAGTTACTGGCAGCCAGACTCCTAAACACCTGTGCAACATCACATAGAAATGGTTAAAGTTGAATCAAACAAGTATATAGTTTGCAATCCTGGCAGGTTAGTTTCCTTTCTGTCTTGTTAATAGTTATAGTGCCAATCATAATCACGTATGGATCTCAAACACAAGTTTGAGTGTAAAACGTCCAGTTTGTTGATGTATTGAATGACAGAGTATAAACTGTGGAATGAGAATAATTTCCATCCCAAATTCGATATTTCTTTAGGTTTTTGGCCAACTTCCATATTTATATTTGAGCCTTACCTGATTCGAGCTGTTGCTATGGTGAAGACATGCCCCTGCCATGCCAGATAATGGGATATTCTTAGTGTGTAGTAATAGTAGTATGATTGTACTCACATACCTGCCAATGCAACTTCTTATAAGGATTGCAGGATGAGTTATGGTATAAGCAATTAGACAGTGTATACCCCTTAGGGGACCGGTCCCAGACAATTCCATGGAACCATTAAGTAAGATCACCACCTCAGTCCCGCGGCAGTTATCCCAGTGTATTTGATCTTGTCGGTTGGCCCATATGCATCTGTTCTCACACAGGGCTCTATCTGATTTGGTAGATTATTTTGATTAGTTTCTCGATATCCAAAGCGCAATCCAGAAAGTAGATGCAGTTAAGCCTTAGTGTGTTTCTGTCCAAAGAATTTACAGAAAGCCAAGCCTGGATTGATAGATTAAGACAGCGCTGGTAAGCACCCAGGCAAAGAGGCCAAGTGTCAAAACCCAAAGTACTGTTGAAGGGGGTCTCCTCTTCCTTTTTATGAAGGGCAAACGCTTGTCTTCTGGACCAGGGATCCAGGAGGATTCATTAACATAAACAGGAATAGATCCGCCCAATTAACAGGCCTTAGCAGTGGAGGAATTAGGTACATAGACTCAATAGGTATAATTCTTTGCTTCTGCCAAAGCCAGGGGTAATACTCACTGCGATGGTTATCAGGGCAAACATAGCCATGATCAGGTTGCCTGGAGTCACTGGCTGTTTCTGCTCGGTTTTACTCTGTGAGCTGGAATCCACACAGGTTCTAGACCTTCTCCTGGGGAGATACAAGCAAACCATCTTCCCCATGTAATTAACTTCCCTGGTGACCGAGCATTTATTAGTGGGTCTTGCCACCAAATCACAGGCTTAGCTGTATTTGCGGATGTAGCCTGAAAATGTCGCTCAGCTGCAGTTTCCATAGTTTGTGCTGAAATATTAAAAAAATTGACAGTAAATAAAGCTTTATTCAATATTGTTTATTGTCTTATGGCATCGCCCCCTTTTTTGTTTTTGTATCGTATGTTTCAGTGATTGATTAGCCATCTCCACTATGGCCTGTCCTTGTGCATTATAGGGAATGCTGGTAGAATGTTTTATAGACCAAATTTTAAGAAATTGTTGGAATGCTCTACTGGTATAAACAGGGCTGCTATCAGTTTTTACAGTTTTTGGTAGTTTTATAACAGAAAAACAAGCATATAAATGTCTTTGTACATGTTTTGTAGTTTCACCAGATTGAGTAGTGGTCCATTTAAATTAAGAGAATGTATCAATAGTCACATGTATGTAAGAGAGCTTACCAAAGAGAGATATATGAGTTACATCCATCATAACTATGGGTTTCATATGGAACTATATACTCTCATTATATCAGTGGCTCAGTCACACATTTGATAATGTAAGGGACAACACTCTTTGAAACAGGCAGTATAGAAAACAATATAGTTAGCAGTAATAGTAAAATCATAAGTAAGAACTTTAAGTCAAGAACTTTCATTAGGTATAGCTCAGTAACATCTCCAGGTCATCTGACTTGGTTTGTTAAATGACTGTGGCCTGTTGTTAATTTGCTGGTTGTAGATCCTGGAGCATCTGATCTTCATTCAAAGACTGGTTACTGAGATAATCTTTAGAAACAAACATAGAGTGTCCTTTTGAATAACTTAATTAAACCTCTTAACAGTGTAACATAAGCACAAGGAACTAGGCTACCAGGCTCATCTGTCCATGAATTCTCCAGGCAAGAGTACTAGAGTGGGTAACCATTTCCTTGTCCAGAGGATCTTCCCGACCCAGGGATTGAACCCAGGTCTCCCGCATTGCAGGCAGACCTCTACCATCTGAGCCACCAGGGAAGCCCCCTTAGTAAATACAGATATTAATTAGCAAAACTAGAACTGAAGATTCAGTGAAACGTATTAGATGCCATAGGCCTGACATCAGTCGGGGTGGGGGGGATATTTCTTTTAGAGATCCTCAGTATACTCTGAGATTTTTGTAAATGTCTGGAGATAGTCCTTTTTACCTTGATGAAGCTGTTCACAGCCCAAATACCTCCAATTTCTGGAGGGACGAGGCAAAGAGAAAAGAGAAATGTTTTAATTTTACCCGCAGGTGTAAACCACTAAATTCTTTTAAACCATTAGTGACTTGAGGAGAAGAGCTTTTTTATATCTGAAAACAAAAATTAGAAGCCAGAAATATGTCAGACAAAAAGTCATGAAAATTGTAGTCACATTTAGCAGTCTGTTCAATCTCATGTAACCAATCCCTTTGTTCTGTGGTCCTTGCCTGACGACCAAGGACATCAGTAAAAATGATAGTCTACAAGAAGTTTGTGAAATTTTTTGCCAATGTCTGTATGACCTGTCCAGCAAAGTGGATGTCCCAATCACTGGAGACTGTAGAAAACACATTTTAACCTTTTTTTTTTTTTTCCTATTGTGAGATATCAACCCTGAAGCCAGGAAAGGCTTTAGCTTATGAAATAAAAGTGAGGTTTGTCAGGGACCCAGGAAAAGCCAAGTGGCCATCTTGGACTTCCCATAGCCCTGACTGTTTGGTTTAAAACCATTGTTTATCCTTTTTAAATTTCCTGATGAAGGGTTAATTTTGTAGAAGCAGAATGATCTTTGTGCATGTTTGCCATAGTCTCCATAGATCATTGTGAAATAACACTCATTCATTTTATCAAAGTAACAAAAGATTTTATAAGCAAGTATGAATCACTTAAAGACAAAGAAATTTACATAATCTGTTATCAAAAGCCATATTCCAAGAAAACTTTGTTCTTTTAACAGGAAGAGAAAACCAAATTCCAGATTGGTACCAGCTTATATTCACTGTGAAATAATAGTTTTTTACTTAGTCACAGTACCAATAAGACTTCAAAGGCAGTTTATGTCTTAAGAAAATGTACCATGCACAAAACTCTTCTTTCACTTGCCACAAACCTTTTTTACACTTTTTGTATTCATCACTTTATCTATTTAGTGAATAACCACCTGCAAGTTTAGTCTCACTTTTTAGTAGACTGAAATTTTATTTTTCATACCTTTTTTATTAAAACCATAAATCTCATTTTCCTTAAGAAACCATGAACTGTCTTTTCTATTAGCATTTTGTAGATTGGTGAACATAAATACCAGTTTTAATTTTTTTTTAATAGAGAACATCTCAGGATGGCACTAAACATATTTATTAATAATCCACTGTCTCTTTAGTTTCTCTGTTAGTGTTCAGTAATTAATGTTTCAAAAATCTTAATTTATTTGCAATGACCTAGCGATTTAATAAACTTTTATCATTTAGTTTAGCACAGCCCTAGAAATTTAGGTTACCCCAGTCCTCAGAGATTATTTTAGATAGACATTTCTAAAATATAATTGTTTTTAGTAGAGTTTATCTAAAAGTTTTCATCTCGTATATATTTGTGTGTGTGTGTATTTTTAAAGTTCCTTCACTCAAGTTACTTTCCTTGTCGACATATTTAATTTATATTAAGCCTAAGCACAATAAAAGTATTACACAATGTTGATGACTCAAGACATAATTAGCCTAACAAACAAAACATTAATGTTACTTAATATTGAGTATTTCTCAGTTCATGTGAACCTGAAATTAAATAGAGCTCATTTATAAGTTAACCTCATATTATCCTAAAACAAAGACACACACTGAGATACAGATAAATTTAGACAGACAGACAGACAGAGATCTCACAGTTTTCCTCTTGAAATTTAAAATGTCTCTTTGCCCCTTCATTTTTTTTTCTTGGTTTGAGTTCTACCAATTTGTTCATGGCTGGAGTTCCAGATAGAGTGGGCTGTGTATCCCAAGGACATGATAAGAGTTAACTTCAGGTTTTTTCCCAGGCCCGTTTTTGTTTCTCAGGCAGAATTGGAGCTCCTAAAAAGTATTTTAACAAGCCAACTTTTTCCTAATTGTACATGCAAGAAGAACCGGTTTTGCAATTTCAAAAAAGATTTTATTTTAACCAGTTTTCTCTGGAGTCTAAAGAATATCCTGGCCATTCAGTGTCCAAAATGTCATCTCTCTTTTTTGTAGTCATAGTTTCATAGCTAAAAAATAAACCAAAGAGTGTTCAAATGGGCTCTGATGACAGGGGTGGCCTGACTGATAAGATGTTGTCCCAGCAGGAATTGTCTCTCTGGGGCGGTGAAGCCTTCTCTTAAAGTAAAGAAAGCCTGTCCTTTAACCTCTGTTCTCTCCCAGGCTCTTATGTAGTGTCGCCTCACCTGTTCCATAAGCACTTGATCTTGAGTTCTCCCCCAGTTTCCACTGCCTATCAATTGATCTGAAGAGATGGGGATCTCCCTGGCTTGGTCATGAGCCAACTTAATCAAACGGGAACCGTCAGCTAGTCCCTGCACTGTTCCCAAGGTGAAAGGAGAATTTACTCCATAATTCTGAACAGCTTGCTTACGTTCCTTTAATATTTTGAATCTGCTTGTGTATAGCCTCATACACCCCACTAGGATTATTAGGATCTGTCCCAGGAGCTATCCATTCATATATTGCCAATGGAAATGCCATAGCCATAACCTCCAAATCAACCCTCGAGGGGCGACAGAACTGCTGTCTGTCCTAAGGAAGGAAAAGCTTGAGCTGCTCCAGCAGTTAAGACGAGAGGGGGAGGAAGAGGAGGCAGAGGAAATTCCTCTTTCTTAAGCAAAGACACAGAAGGAGGTGCAGCTTGTTCTACCCCCTCGGGCTCTGTATATTCAGGTCCTCCCTCTAATGGGGTTTCACATTCATCCTCACTCCCTTCTGAGCTTTTAGGGGTCTGAAGAGGTTCCAAAACAGATTTTATCAGTGTCCAAGTTGACCGGATATATGCAGGCAAGGGCACTCCCTTGCAAAGAAGTTTCTCTAACTCACTACCTATGTTTTCCCATGTTCCTAAATCTAAAGAAGGGAACCGCCAGCAATGTTTCTCAATGGTTTGTAAAAGCTCCAATGGCCGGCCCTCACTGATTTTTGCCCCCTACTCCACCCCGCCGCCCCGCCTCTTTTAAAAGCTGCCTTACAAGGCATATATACAGCCGGTGTTGTTCCAAGCTTTCTGAATTTTCCATGCTTAACCCCGGTTTCAATGCCTGAGAGAGTGTTACTTACTGCAAAGGGGGATTTCCAGAGGCCTCACCCCACTCTTCCTCGGGACCCTGCTGCGATTGTTCAACTTTAGCTTCTCTGTCTCGGCAATCCTTCACTTTCGAGCCCCACATTGGGCTCCACTTGCTGCAGCCAGCGCAGCAGGTAGTGATTGAAATTGGTTACTGCACAGTTTGGAAAAAGGAAACTAGAGACAGAATTAAATTTTTTTTTTTAATTAATTCATTTATTTTAATTGGAGGCTAATTACGTTACAATATTGTAGTAGTTTTTGCCATACATTGACATGAATCAGCCATGGGTGTAGATGTGTTCCCCATCCTTAACCTCCCTCCCACATCCCTCCCCTCAGGGTCATCCCAGTGCTACAGCTCTGAGCACCCTGCCTCATGCATCGAACCTGGACTGGTGATCTGTTTCACATATGATAATTTACATGTTTCAATGCTATTCTCTCAAATCATCCTACCCTTGCCTTCTCCCAGAGTCCAAAAGACTACTCTACATCTGTGTCTCTTTTGCTGTCTCGCACATGGTCATCGTTACCATCTTTCTAAATTCCATATATGTGTGTTAGTATACTGTATTAGTGTTTTAAAGATGGGACCAGGGGACTCATGACCTCTAGGATCAAGAGCCCTGCTGACCGAGTCCACATCGCTTTTATTGAGCTCTCGATATGCAGAAAGTGTCTGGTTTTTAGATAACATAAGGTTCCCATGCCCCCAGTCACATCCCAGAGTTCATGCTCTTCTCTGTACTTTTATGTTACCTCCTAGTCCTAAGGGCATCACACGGCCGGGGGCAGCAATCTTCACAGGAACATCGGAAGAACCATCAGTGTGTGCACAAGCAGCGTTCTGAACTTGCACTGACCTGGCGTTCCAAGGTCCACACCGTGTTCCTCCTTAGCTTATCAAAGCATGACAACCCCAACTAATCAGCCCGATGGACTTTTTCTTTGGATTATACTTAGTTGCTATATCTGGCTTTTATTCTTTACCTATGCTGTTCTTCTCATGGCTTAGCCAGAGCGACAGGTGACGGACTATTAACCCTTGCATCCCCCTTCTCATATTTCACGGGGAGATGAGGATTTCGTGGAAGGTTCTGGGCTCACCTCCAGGACGAGACAGACACACAGTCTCCCTCCCCCTGAGGGGCAAGTCTTCCCATGTCTGTGCTCCTCGACCCACTCCTTCCTTTCCTCCCTGTCCGGCTGTCCCCCAGCAGGCCTACAAGCCCTGCAGTTGCCCAGTTTCAAGACCCAAGAAAGCACCCAGAGTCAGCAACACAGACATCGTTGGTTTAATGGATGGGGGGCTTACACATTGGGAGCAGGGTCCTGGGGTACACCCACACTCACAGTGCTGCCAAGGCAGCAGGTCCTGGTGGGAAGCTTTGCTCCCAGGGGCAGGGGGAGGTTATCAGTTAACAGGGGCCACTGAACCAGGTGGGCTCATCGGTTGCCAGGGAAACCAGCAGAGGGGCAGGCCCCTCACTGCCCCTTTAATAAGAACTATCACCAGGCGGGCCTGGGACAAGAATTGTAGGAAGGAAGGTCAGGTGAGTGGATGGACGGGCGGCAAGCCCTGGTGGAGCCAGGGAGGGACAGAGAGCAAGAGGACCACCATCTTCAGTGGTCAGAACCTCTGGACTAGGGGCAGAGGTGACCTGCCATGGCCCAGGCCGCCCTCATTTAATTAACTAATTAATTAAAAAAATTGTATTGGGAAAAAATACAGTGTTGCCTTAGTTTCTGCTGTACAGCAAAGTGAGTCATGTTTACATATATGTTTACATGTTTACATATATCCCTTCCTTGAATTACGCTGAGTAGAGTTCCCTCTGCTCTACAGTTGGTCTTCATTAGTTATCTATCTTATACATGTGTTTGTGCTCACTCTCTCAGCCATGTCAAACTCTTTGCGACGCCACGGACTGTAGCCCGCCAGGCTCCTCTTTCCATAAAATTTTCCAGGCAAGGATACTGGAGCCTGTTGCCATTTCCTTCTCCAGGGGGTCTTGCTGACCCAGCGATCAAACCTGAGTCTTCTGCATTGGCAGGTGGATTTTTTACACTGTACCACCGGGGAAGCCCATTTTGTGCATTCAGGTCAGTTCAGTTCAGTTGCTCAGTCATGTCCAACTCTTTGCGACCCCATGGACTGCAGGCTTCCCTGTCCATCACCAACTCCTGGAGCTTGCCCAAATCATGTCCATTGAGTTGGTGATGCCATTCAACCATCTCATCCTCTGTCATCCACTTCTCTTGCCTTCAACCTTTCCCAGCATCAGGGTCTTTACCAATGAGTTAGTTCTTCACATCAGGTGGCTGAAGTATTGGAGTTTCAGCTTCAGCATCAGCCTTCCAATGAATATTCAGGAATGATTTCCTTGAGGATTGACCGGTTTGATCTCCTTGAAGTCCCAGGGACTCTCAAGAGTCTTTTCCAACACCACAGTTCAAAAGCATCAATACTTCAGCGCTTAGCTTTCTTTATAGTCCAAATCTCACATCCATACATGACTACTAGAAAAACCATAACTTTAACTAGATGGACCTTTATCAGCAAAGCAATGCCTCTCTGCTTTTTAATAAGCTGTCTAGGTTGGTCATAACTTTTGTTCCAAGGAGCAAGTGTCTTTTAATTTCATGGCTGCAGTCACATTCTGCAGTGATTTTGGAGCCCCCCAAAATAAAGTCAGCCACTGTTTCCATTGTTTGCCCATCTATTTGCCATGAAGTGATGGAACTGGATATCATGATCTTTATTTTTTGAATGTTGAGTTTTAAGCCAAATTTTCACTCTCCTCTTTCACTTTCATCAAGAGGCTCTTTTGCTCTTCTTTGCTTTCTGCCATATGGGTGGTGTCATCTGCATATCTGAGGTTATTGATATTTCTCCCGGCAGTCTTGATTCCAGCTTGTGCTTCATCCAGCCCAGCATTTCACATGATGTACTCTGCGTGTAAGTTAAATAAGCAGGGTGACAATATACAGCCTTGAGGCAGTCCTTTCCCAAATTGGAACCAGTCTGTTGTTCCATGTCCTGTTCTAACTGTTGCTTCCTGACCTGCATACAGATTTCTCAGGAGGCAGGTCAGGTGGTCTGGTATTCCCATCTCTTGAATAATTTTCCACAGTTTGTTGTGATCCATACAGTCAAAGGCTTTGGCATAGTCAATAAAACAGAATTAGATGTTTTTCTGGAACTCTTGTTTTTTCAATGATCCAATGGATGTTGGCAATTTGATCTCTGGTTCCTCTGCCTTTTCTAAATCCTGCTTGAACATCTGGAAGTTCACAGTTCACATACTGTTGAAGCAACCCTGGCTTGGAGAATTTTGAGCATTACGTTGCTAGTGTGTGAGATGGGTGCAGTTGTGCGGTAGTTTGAACATTCTTTGGGATTGGAGTGAAAACTGACCTTTTCCAGTCCTGTGGCCACAGCTGAGTTTTCCAAATTTGCTGCATATTGAGTGCAGCACTTTAACAGCATCATCTTTTAGGACCTGAAATAGCTCAGCTGGAATTCTATCACCTCCACTAGCTTTGTTCGTAGTGATGGTTCCTAAGGCCCATTTGACTTTACATTCTAGGATGTCTGGCTCCAGGTGTGTGATCACACCATTGTGATTATCTGGATCATGAAGATCTTTTTTGTATAATTCTTCTGTGTGTTCTTGGCACCTCTTCTTAATATCTTCTGCTTCAGTCAGGTCCATACGATTTCTGTCCTTTATTGTGCCCATCTTTGCATGAAATGTTCCCTTGGTAGCTCTAATTTTCTTGAAGAGATCTCTAGTCTTTCCCATTCTATTATTTTCTTCTATTTCTTTGCATCGATCACTGAAGGAGGCTTTCTTATCTCTCCTTGCTTTTCTTTGGAACTCTGCATTCAGGTGGGTTTATCTTACTTTTTCTCCTTTGCCTTTAGCTTCTCTTCTTTTCTCAGCTATTTTGTACATACATTATTAATGTGTATCTTATACACAGTCGTGTATATATATCAGTCCTAATCTCCTAATCCATCTTATCCCCCACTTTCCTCCTTCTCTCTCATTTTATTTATTTCTCCCTTTATCCCCACTTCCCTCTCTGACATCACCCACCGTCCCCCAGCCCTCTGATGCATCTAATGACACCCTTCTGTTGAACATCTACTTGCATCCCAGCTTGTCCTGTCTTGCAGGCGTGCATTTCGGTGCTGCGTGGGCCTGCTTCTTGGTGTCACTCAGCGCCGTGCCTGAGGCCCTGTCTGGCTGTGGGTGCCTCTCCTCTGAGGCTGCTCAGGCTGCATGGTGCCTGGGGCTCGAGTTCCCGCATTTTCCTCTTCTTTCTCTCTTGGGAGTGGGGGCCGGCTCCCCGTTGCCTCCAGCTTGTCACCACACAGATGCTGTGTAGCAGACATCCCCACAGGTCTCCTCGTGGACATGGCTGAGACTTTTTTCGGTATTTACATACCCAGGAGTGGAACCACAGCGCACCTGTCAGTTCAGGTGACTCCGTCGAGCCTGACAGCTTTCCAGAACTGGCTCCTGTTTCCCGCTGTCCTCAGCAACACTCGCAGTTCCCAGCTTTCCAAATTTCCCAGAGGGACAGGCACAAAATGGGAAGTTGCTGCTGTGACAAGCATTTCTCAGGCTTCCAGTGACCTTTGGAAGGTCAAGCCTGATTGAGACAACTACAGTCATCCCCCCTATCTGTGGGAAATTGATTCCAAGACCTCTGCAGATGCCAAAATGCACAGATGCTCAGGTGCCTTATATAAAGTGGCACAATTTCTGCATGTTATCCACCCACATCTTCCTTTATACTTCATCTCTTTTTCTTTCAATTTTATTATGATATAATTGATATACAGGCGGATTCTTTACCAGCTGAGCTACCAGGGAATCCCATAATTGATATACAGCACTGGAGACGTTTGGAGGCTTCTCTGGTGGTCAGTAGTAAAAAATCCACCCGGCAATGCAAGAGACATGGGTTCAGTCCCTGGGTCGGTCGGGAAGATCCCCTGGAGGAGGGCGTGGCAACCCACTCCAGTATCCTTGCCTGGATAATCCCGCGGACAGAGGAGCCTGGCGGGCTACAGTCCGCAGGGTCACAGAGCCTGACATGACTGGCGACTAAACAGGCAAGGATGAGTTTAAGGTGTGCAGCATGGTGACCGGACTTACAGACATCATGAGATGGTTTGCACAAGTTAGTAAATATCCACCACCTCATATATACACAAAATTAAAGAAATAGAAAAAAATTTGTAATGAGAACGCTGAGGATTTGCTGTCTTAACAACCCTCCTACACACTTTAAATCATAGCTAGGTTAAGCATAAAGCCTAGTACAATGTAAATGATATGTCAATAGTTGTAAATACAATGTAAATGCTAAGTAAAGCATTGCCTGCCAGATGCAAATTCAAGTTTTGCTTTTTGGGTCTTTCAGGAATTTTGTTTAATCTTTTCAGTTCCTGGTTGGTTGAGTCCAAGATGTGGAATCCACGGAGCGAGGAGGGAGGGTTGACCTTATTTTTCTTTCTGACGGGCAGGAGGAGGAACAAGGGCCGGTTGAGGGGAGGAGCCCCAACTCCCTGGTGCCCAAGCACGCTAGGCCATCATGCAGCTGTGCTTTTCAGAGAACTGCCGGCCCCCGCTTTCCTTCCACCTGCTCTCAGCTGGGAGTCTGCTGCTCCTGCCTCGGGCACCCGTCACGTAGGTGCACCTAGAGACCAGACCTGGGGCTCAAGGGCCTGTTGTTGCCAGAACCGAAAAAAGAAGGGCGAGGAGTGACTGCCCGCTAGTTTAGTGTCACAGCAGGGTACCAGGGGTTAGTGTAATCACTCCTGAGGCTCCAGTAGGTCTGGAATATACATGCTAATAATGGTCATCGGGTGGCTTCCCAGGTGGCACTAGGGGTAAAGACTCTGCTTGCCAGTGCAGGTAGATGTAAGAGATGTGGGTTCAATTCCTGGGTAGGGAAGATCCCCTGGAGGAGGGCATGGCAACCCACTCCAGTATTCTTGCCTGGAGAATCGCATGGACAGAGAAGCCTGGTGGGATACAGTCCATAGGGTCACAAAGAGTCCGACACAACGGAAGCAACTTAAAACACACACGGTAGTCCTTGGGTGGTTACCCTCTTCCTTTTGGTGGTGGTTTTAGAACCTGTAAAACAACTCAGTGCTGTGCATGAGATACTCTTATCCGTGTTGTGTACTTCAGGGAGGAACTAAAGATTCTGTCACTGCCATATCGCTGATTTACTGTTTAAATTGTTACCACTTCTCCTGGCCCAACTGCTGCTTTTGTCACTATACGGTCACATATACCTTCAGTCATTAATTCTTGAGTCAGGCTTTTGTGACTCTGGGGAGTCCTGGGAGACTCAGCTTTTCTACAGACAATAGGCAGGCAGAGGACTCAGGCCAGGGGGAGGGTGGGGATCCGTCCCAGGGAGGCCCCACGGGGTCCTGCTCCACTCCATATTTGTTCAACATCCTGATGGAGGAGCTGCTTATGCTGCACACCCACTAGGTGCTGGGAGTGCGGCGAAAATAAACAGATGACATCCTTGTCCTCATGGAGAAGCTGTCTTTAAAAAAACTATGGGGTGTTAAACAGTGATGAGGGCTAAGCAAAAGAAAATAAAACAGGGCAAGCTGGACAGTGCGAGGTGGGTTGGAGCTTTGGTTAGTGATGGGAGTAGCGCAAGTGAGGGGAAGAAAGATGTGAAGAGATAAGTGTGATGTTGGGGGGGCACCAGGAGTGGGCACGCACCAGCATCCCCATGATCCCCAAGCAGCTCAGCCCTGATCCAGCTTAGCCCCATGGCACTCAGCCATCACAGGACTCATGGGTAGTCCTGACTCCCCCAGCAGGGCCTCCCAGCCACCCTGCCGGCCGAGCTTTCATCCAGGTAGATGAAACAGAAGAGCGCTGCAGGGATCCATAAGCATGTCCCCACTCAAACTGGAGGAGTGGGAGCACGTTCTGATTTTTTTTTTCTGGAAACTCAGGATTAAAATTTGAGCCCAGCACAAGACTCTGGGTTCTGTGGGTGAGGCCCGACGGCCACACCTGTGAAAGGAGGGGGACACGAGTGGTAGTGATGGCAGCAAGGCCCCCAGTAGTGGGAGATGCAGGTAGTGCCCGGGGCTGGCTGACCCCACCCTCCCCCATTGCTGACCTCTGTTGCTGGGCAAGACGTCTCCAGGGCCTGCCACCACTGACAGCAGCCCAGGCAGAAGACCTCAGTGTCTCAGGCTTAAGGGAAAGGAGAGGGGTCGGCCAGGGCCAGAGTGGCGTTGTGGAGGCAGTCTGAACGTGGGTTGGAAAAGAGTTTCCAGACACAGAGCATCTCAGAAGGGAGTGCGTTTATAGAGAACAAAGAGCAGAGATAATGTGGGTGCTGCGAGCTAGCAGGCCAATACCTCCTGACAGACCAGAGAGAGCTGACCCCTTTCGTGGGTTGGTAGCCAATTTTTAAAGCCTCAAGACAAAGAAAATTCCTGCTGGAAGGGTGGCATTAGGTGATTGGTTAGGGTGAGCACTGGGGAGGGCATTTTTGTCTAATAATGGGTCAGGAAGCCTGCTCATGAGGATCAAGGGCGGGGGGGTGGGGGCAGGGCTGGGCTTTTGGCAACGATCACAAAGGGGCTCGGTCAGCTTCAGAGGTGACCTTGTTTCTGGGATCTACTTCTGGCCTTGGTACAAGGTCTTACACCTGTGGCCTGGGGGCAGGACTAACAGTGGTCAAGAGTGTGTGTGTGTGTGTATTTCAGGTATGTAAATTCAGAAGCTGGATAGATGTTCCACAGGCTACTGGTTGGTTCACCAGCACGCTTAAAGATTAAGAGTGATTCCCAACTCCTTTTAAATGGTTCCATCTACTCAGCATCCCCTCCTTTTGCATGTTTGCTATTTGAGGACAAAAGCAGGTTGAATTAGCTTCACATCTTCCCAGTTTTCCTCTACCACTACTGACATGGGAGGCCATTCCCTCCTCTTGGGGATCTTCCCAACCCAGGAATTAAATCAAGGTCTCCTGCATTGTAGGTGGATTCTTCACCATCTGAGCCACCTGGGAAGCCCTCTACCACTACTGGGATTTGCCAATATGAAGTTCTGGGACAGACAAACTGCCATTCATGGCCAAGCAGTGGATTCTTCTGATCAATACTGTGTGATGCTAACTGTCATATTCCTGTTTGTTGCAGCCCCAACCCCCAAAAGGCAAAAATGTGATCACTGGTCCCCGTGTCCCGCAGACACCTATGCCTACCGGTTGCTCAGCGGGGGTGGCAGGGACAAATACGCCAAGATCTGCTTTGAGGATGAGATGTAAGTATCAGTGCAAGAAAAGAAAGCCTAGCTCCCCCACGTGGTTGTTTGCCTTCTCTGAGGCTGAAAAGTGAAAGTGAAAGTCGCTCAGTTGTGTCTGACTCTTTCTGACCCTATGGACTCCTCTGTCCATGGCATTCTCCAGGGAAGAATACTGGAGTGAGTTGCCATTTCTTTCTCCAGGGGATCTTCCCAACCCAGGGATCGAACCCAGGTCTCCTGCATTGCAGGCAGAATCTGAAACTGACTAGGCAGCAAGTCTGTCCCAGGAGAGAGGGGCATGTCCTTGACTTTAGGCAGAGGCTAGGGGCATCCGAGGGGAGCTGAGAAAGCCTGCTGTGCCCACGGTGGCGTAGGGACACATGGATTATCTCTTGTGGTTTTATGTGTCACATGTTGAGCTTCCATTTGACAGCAGTCAGCGCAAAACTCAGGGCTTCCCAGGTGGCACTAGTGGTAAAGAACCCATCTGTCAATGCAGAAGATGTAAGAGACATGGGAGTTCAGTCCCTGGGTCAGGAAGATCCCCTGGAGAAGGAAATGGCAACCCACTCCAGTATTCTTGCCTGGAGAATCCCATGGACAGAGGAGCCTGGCGGGCTCCAGTCCATAGGATCAGAGTCAGACACAACTGAAGCGACTTAGCACGCTCGCACACACACAGCACAAACTTCAGTATATATTTTGTACTCTAGCCCTTCAAAGTCAGGGAAACACCAAAACTCAGGACATAGTTGTCCTTGCATTTGGGTTTTGAGTCTCACCCTCCTGGAATAAAGTCAGTGTCATCTCTCCCTGCAGCCCACACCCCTTGCTCAACTCAGTCCAGATTCCCTGCAACTGCCCTACCCTTAATAGTCCTCTAATCCCTGGCACTTGGAACTGTCCTAGCCCAGCATGTTCCATGGCTAGAGCTGCATAACAAAGTACACAGACAGGGCAGCGTAAGCAATGGACGTTCATTCTCTCACACTCTGGAAGCCAAAGGTCAAGATCGAGGTGTGGGCAGGGCTGGTTCCCTCTGGGGCTGCTAGGGAATGTCTGTCTCAGCCTCTCCCCTTGACTTGCAGATGCCACTTTCACCCTGGGTCTTCACATCACCTTCCCTCCTTGTGTCTTGGTCCCAACTTCCCCTCTTTAAAAGGACACCTGTCATTTTGGATTGCTGTTGTTGTTCACTCACTAAGTCATGTTCAATCTATTGTGACCCCATGGACTGCAGCTCATCAGGCTCCTTGTTCTTCACTATCTCCTGGAGCTTGCTGAAACTCCTGTTCATTAAGTGGGATGCCATCCAACCTTCTCATCCTCTCTCGCCCCCTTCTCCTCCTGCCTTCAATCTTTCCCAGCATCAGGGTCTTTTCCAATGAGTTGGTTCTTCGCATGAGGTGGCCAAAGTATTAGAGCTTCAGCTTTAGCATCAGTTCTTCCAAAGAATATTCAGGGCTGATTTCCTTTAGGATTGACTGGTTTGATTTCCTTGCTGTCCAAGTGACTCTCAAGCGTCTTCTCCAACACTACAATTTGAAAGCATTAACTCTTCGACGTTCCTCCTTCTTTATGGTCCAGATCTCACATCCATACATGATGATTGCTGGGAAAACTATAGCTTTGACTAGATGGACCTTTGTCAGCAAAATGAAGTCTCTGCTTTTTAATACACTGTCTAGGTTTGTCATAACTTTTCTTCCAAGGATCAAGTGTCTTTTAATTTCATGACTGCAGTCACTGTCCACAGTGATTTTGGAGCTCAAGAAAATAAGATCTGTCACTGTTTCCACATTGTCCCCTTCTGTTTGCCATGAAGTGATGGGACCAGATTCCATGATCTTAGTTTTTTGAATGTTGAGTTTTAGGCCAGCTTTTTCACTTTCCTCTTTCACCCTCATCAACAGGCTGTTTCATATTGGATTAGGGTCACTCTAAAGATCTTGTTTTAACTGAGTCATCTCCTTAAAGGTCCTGTATCCAAATGAGGTCACATTCTGAGGCTCTTAGGATTAGTATAACAATTGAACTTTGAGGGAACTCAGGGTAACCCACAACACCCAACTTAAGGATGGTTTGGGTGATTAAGTGATTACTGCAGATAAAATAAACTGAGTGCTCCTAACCCTGAGCAGGAGGCCATTCGGAGTCATCCCACTAATCCCCCTAAACCAGGCCCACCTTCCCTTTTTTGTTGGTTGCTTGTTGCCCAGAGCACTTGGCTCATCTGCATTTTCCTCCCTCCATCTCAGTCATTTGTCTCTGTACGTACCTTGTCCACCAGGGAGTGGGCAGCACATTTAGAGAGGGGGTCAGATTCAGTTTCATATGCCTTACTCAGTCCTGGCCTATCCCTTGTTCAGTGTTTGTGAGTTGGGTAGAAATAACCCCTCTACGGGTCCATCCCTTCTCTAAGCCCCATTCACTCTGCCAGTTTATTGACAAACATTCATCCACCGATGAACCCCCAGGGGTGAGGCACTCAGTGGAGGGATCCTGACATGGAACTTGTGGCTCCTGCCCAAGAAGCTGATTTCACAGTTCAGGGTTCTCCGCCTCAACCCCATGGATACACGGGGCTGCTGGTTCTGTGCAGTGGGGGCCACACTGGGCATTGCAGGCGTGGCAGTTCCCCAGGCCTCCACCCACTGGATGCCATAGAACTTCTCCCTTCCCTCTGGCTATGACAACAGCACTCATCCCAGATACTGTCACATGTCTCCAGGGTGGCATAATCCTATTCCCCACCTCATTAAGAACCACTGGTATAGGAGAGAACAAGATAGCAGAGGAGTAGGTGAACGTGGAGCACATCTCTCTCCACAGATACATCAGGAATACACCTTCAGACACAGAAGTGCATGCAGAACACCAGTTGAGAGTGGACAGGAGTACCTGACCAGTGGAAAAGAATATACAGAACCATGCAAAATTCAGTAGCAGGAAGGAACTACAGGGGAAAATAGTGTTAGTAGGACTGGACCTGCCCTCGGTGGGTAGGGGACTAAAGCAGGAGTTCGATCCCCACATGGGGGCAATTGTCCAAGTCAGAGGAGAAACATTTAAGGCTGAGAGTGAAACAGCTGAGCTGTGGCAGCCTAGATGGAATGAGAATCAGACAGTCCTTGCCGCAGCCACACATACCCCGGACAGGGATGCTGGTCCTCTGGAAGGCGCAGCAGCTGGGAGCTGGAGTTTAGGGATTGTGGAGAAATCCCAGGGTGAGAACTGCTGTTGATTGCAGAGGGATGGATCAAGGGGATGTGAGGGAGGAGACTGTGCTGGGAAAAGCCTGTGGAGAAAAGCCGGGAGCAAGGCAATACTGCTGAGTCACACGTAGAGGGTGGAGCCATAGCCTCACTCCCCCCACACGCCAGCATTGGCAGCTGAACAATAGAGAGGCTGGCCCATCAAACGCCTGATGCACTGAACCACAGAGTAGGACCCCAGCCAGGGGGCCCCTTTAAGTGATTGATGTGCCAATCTACAAAGTAGGACCCCAGCCAGGGGGCCCCTCTATGTGCCTGATGCACCAAACAACAGAGAAGGACGCCAGGCAAGGGAGCCCTCTTAGTGCCTGAATGGGAGGAGCTATGGAGAAAGACTGGCCAAAAAGGCCTTCTGATTGCCAGCTACACAAAATTGAAAAAAGACTCTGATAGGGCCATAACTCCTGCGGTGGAGGCAGTCCGTGTCCCTGCACCCTTGGGGCCACCAGGGTCGCCTCAAGCCAAGCAGCTGCACCACCTTCATCCTCAACTCTCACTGGGGCAGAGCTGCCACAGGCAAAAAAAGTCTTGCATCTATGTGCTTAGGGTCGCTTTGCTAGTGTCCAACTCTTTGCGACCCTTTTGTAGACTGTGGCCTGCCAGGCTTCTCTGTCAGGGAGGGGGATTCTCCAGGCAAGGATACTGGAACATATTGGCCAATACCCTTCTAGAGCACTATATTTCCTGCTGCCCTAGCCACCAACCCCCCTGAGTACTTGGTGCTGCCAGAACCCCTGCAACCCAAGCAGCTGCACCACCTCCACACCTGGCCCTCACAGGGGCAAACTCAAGTCCTCCAGGGCAGCCTCAGGAGCAAACGCCAGTGGACAACCCACATGCAGAGGTGGAAATAAAACCACAATTGAAACCCAGGGGCAGTGTGGCTAGGGAATAAGACCCAAACCTTCCCACCAGCTGTACAAACTGCAGATTAAATCCACACAATCAACTAGCAGACTCTGTGTCTATGGAATATATAAAAGGACGTTGAGAGCTCCCACAAAAGAAAACACACGAGTTCTGATAGCTGTGGACATTGGAGGCAAGAACACACAGGAGTAGGACCAGATTAGACTGAGTTGCCCCCACAGCAGGTCCAGAGATGAGCAAAGTGTTGGAGGGCATCCTAGGGAGGTGAGGTGGACTGTGACTCCAAGCGAGGGAAAGGACTCTGACAGCAGTGACTCAAGAAAAACGTTTATTATTCTTATGTTTTCACTTGTTCTGTAGATTTTTTGGATTTTTTTTCTCCCTTTTATCCCCCCTCTGATGGAGTTGTCGATTTTATCAGCACTATGAAATCTAATTAAGCTTTTGAGCTTTTTTTTTTCCTCAGTCACATTTTTTATTGTTGTTTTAAAACTCTGCCTCTATGTTGGGCCTTTGCAGTTCTGTGAATTTTTCTTTTTTCTTTTTTTTCTTTTTTCTTTTCTCTTTTTTTAATTTAAAATTTTTTAAACTTATTATTTTTTCTACATTTATACCTTTGTTTGCCTTTCTTACTGTTCTTTTCCCCTTGCAGTTAATCTTTAATGTATATAAATCTTCTTCATCTACCTCAATTTAACACTGCATATCTATTCTTGCTATCTTTTATTTCTTTCCTTTCCTCTCAACATATTTGTTACTTTTGTTTTCATTGCTTTATTTCCCACTTGTCACCTTGCTTTAGTTTTGTTTTCCAGTCTGTGCTTTAGTTAGTTTTGTTCTTAACTGGTAAATATAATTTCTGATTTCTTTGTTCACCAGGTCAATCCACTGTACTTTATTTTCATTGGACTGTTTTGACTTTGCTCATGGGTGTATATGTATATGTGTATATGTCATTATTTTAATTATTATTTGCCAATTTTCTAGCTGCCATTTGTCTGGGTTTCATCTTTGGTTTCTCATTTTTGGATATTTGTTTTAATCTCACTTAATGCCATAACAAACCACTTGTGGAATCTTTGTTCCTGAAAAGAGATCAAGCCCTGAGCCTTTGGAGTGGGAGCACTGACTCTAGGAACCTAGACTACCAGAGAACTAACTCTGCTACTGCTGCTGCTGCTGCTAGGTTGCTTCAGTCGTGGCCAACTCTGTGCGACCCCATAGACAGCAGCCCACTCGGCTCCCCCGTCCCTGGGATTCTCCAGGCAAGAACACTGGTGTGGGTTGCCATTTCCTTCTCCAATGCATGAAAGTGAAAAGTGAAAGTGAAGTCGCTCAGTCGTGTCCGACTCTTCGCGACCCCATGGACTGCAGCCTACCGGCTCCTCCATCCATGGGATTTTCCAGCCAAGAGTACTGAAGTGGGGTGCCATTGCCTTCTCCAGAGAACTAACTCTAGGGAGTATCAAATACTGAGAACTCACACAAAGGAATCCAGTTGAATACAAGACCTGGCATCAGCCAACCACCAGTAGCACCCTGTGCAGGATGCCTCATCTAAACAAAACAAAATAAAAGTACAAACGCAATCATCAACAGACAGGATTACCACCTAATTCAACCTTCCCCATCAGAGAAAAAACAAACAAACAAACAAAAACTCAGCACAAATCTCACCCTGAAAGAAGCTTACACAAACCACTGGACCAACCTTAGGAGGACAGAAACCAAAAGAAAGACTTCAACCTTGAAGCCTGGGAAAAGGAGACCACAAACACAATAAGTTCAAAAAAAAAAAAAAAATGAAAAAGCAGAGAAATACTACACAAATGAAGGAACAAACTAGAAACACAGAAGTACAAATAAATGAAGAGGAAACAGGCAAACTGCCTGAAAAATAATTGAGAATAATGATAGTAAAGATGATCAAAAACCTTGAAAACAAAATGGAGAAAATGCAAGAATCAATCAACAAAGACCTGGAAGAATTAAAGAATAAACATAAAGAGACAAACAACACAGTTACTGAAATTAAAAATACTCTAGAAGGAATCAATAGCAGAATATCTGAAGCAGAAGAGTGAATCAGTGAGCTGGAAGATAAAATGGTGGAAATAATTTCTGAAGAGAAGAATAAAGTAAAAAGAATGAAAAGAACTGAGGATAGCCTCAGAGACCTCTGGGAAAGTATCAAATGCACCAACATGTGAATTATAGGGGTCCGAGAAGAAAAAGAGAAAAAGAAAGGGTATGAGAAAATTTTTGAAGAGATTATACTTAAAATTTTCCCCAACATGGAAAAGGAAGTAGTCAATCAAGTCAAGGGTGTCCACTTTCACCACTATTATTCAACATAGTTGTGAAAGTCCTAGCTATAGCAGTCAAGAAGAAAAGGAAATAAAAGGAATCTGGATCAGAAAAGAAGAAGTAAAGCTCTCACTGTTTGCAGATGACACGATACTACACATAGAAAACCCTAAAGATAGTATCAGAAAATTCCTAGAGCTAATCAGTGAATTTAACAAAGTTGCAGGATACAAAATCAATACACAGAAATGATTCTCATTTCTATATTCTAACAATGAAAAATCAGAAAGACAAATTAAGGAATCAATCCCATTCACCATGGCAACAAAAAAATTAAATATCTAGGAATGAACTTACTTAAGGAGACAAAAGAACTGTACACAGAAATTTATAAGACACTAATAAAAGAAATCAAAGATGACATAAACAGATGGAGGGAGATAATCCATGTTCCTGGGTAGGAAGAATCAATATTGTTAAAATGACTATACTACCAAATGCAATCTACAGATTCAATGTGATCCCTGTCAAATTACCAATGGCATTTTTCACAGAATTAGAACAAAAAATTTCACAATTCATATGGAAACACAAAAGACCCTGAATAGCCAAAGCACTCTTCTTGAGAAAGAAGAATGGAGCTAGAGGAATCATCCTTCCTGACTACAGATTATCCTACAAAGCTACAGTCGTCAAGACAGTATGGTACTGGCACAGAAACAGAACTATAGACAAATGGAAGAAGACAGAAAGCCCAGAAATAAACTCATGCATCTATGGGTACCTTATTTTTGACAAAGGGGGCAAGAATATACAATGGGGCAAAGACAGCCTCTTCAATAAATGGTGCTGGAAAAACTGGACAGCTCCACGTAAAAGAATGAAATTAGAACACTTCCTAAAACCATACACAAAGATAAACTCAAAATGTATTAAAGACCTAAATGTAAGACCAGAAACTATAAAGTTCTTAGAGGAAAACATAGGAACAACACTCGATGTCATAAATCAAAGCAAGATCCTCTATGACCCACCTCCTAAAATAATGGAAATAAAAACAAAGTAAACAAGTGGGACCTGATTAAACTTAAAAGCTTTTGCACAGCAAAAGAAACTTTAAGCAAGGTGAAAAGACAACCCTCATAATGGGAGAAAATAATAGCAAATGAAACAACTGACAAAGGATTAATTTCCAAAATACACAAGCAGCTCATACAACTTAATGCCAGAAAAAAAACAAGAACCCAATCAAAAAGTGGGGAAAAGACCTAAACAGACATTTCTCCAAAGAAGACATACAGATGGCTAACAAACACATGAAAAGATGCTCAATATCACTCATTATTAGAGAAATGCAAATCAAAACTACACTGAGATATCATCTCACACCAGTCAGAATGGCCATCATCAAAAAGTCTACAAACAGTAAATGCTGGAGAGGGTGTGGAGAAAAGGGAACACTCTTACACTGTTGGTGGGAATGTAAATTGATACAGCCACTATGGAAGATGGTATGGAAATTCCTTAAAAAACTAGAGATAAAACCACCATATGACCCAACAGTCCCACTCCTAGGCATATACCCGGGGAAACCAAAATTGAAAAAGACACTTGTATCCCATTGTTCATTGAAGCACTATTTACAATAGCTAGAACATGGAAGCCACCTAGATGCCCATCAACAGATGAATGGACAAAGATGTTGTGGCATATATACACAATGGAATATTCAGTTTCAGTTCAGTCACTCAGTCATATCTGACTCTCTTCAACCCTATGAACCACAGCACACCAGGCCTCCCTGTCCATCACCAACTCCTGGAGTTTACCCAAGCTCATGTCCATTGAATCCGTAATACCATCCAACAATCTCATCCTCTGTCGTCCCCTTCTCCTCCCACCCTCAATCGTTCCCAGCATCAGAGTCTTTTCCAATGAGTCAGCTCTTCCCATCAGGGAGCCAAAGTACTGGAGTTTCAGCTTCAACATCAGTCCTTCCAATGAACACCCAGGACTGATCTCCTTTAGGATGGACTGGTTGGATCTCCTTGCTGTCCAAGGGACTCTCAAGTGTTTTCTCCAAACACCACAGTTCAAAAGCATCAATTCTTCTGTGCTCCGCTTTTTTTATAGTCCAACTCTCACATCCATACATGACTACTGGAAAAACCATAACTTTGACTAGACAGACCTTTGTTGGCAAAGTAACATTTCTGCTTCTTAATATGCTGTCTAGGTTGGTCATAACTTTCCTTCCAAGGAGTAAGTGTTTCTTAATTTCATGGCTGCAATCACCATCTGCAGTGATTTTGGAAGCCAAAAAATAAAGTCTGTCACTGTTTCCACTGTTTCCCCATCTATTTCCCATGAAGTGATGGGACCAGATGCCATGATCTTAGTTTTCTGAATGTTGAGCTTTAAGCCAACTTTTTCACTCTCCTCTTTCACTTTCATCAAGAGGCTCTTTAGTTCTTCACTTTCTGCCATAAAGGTGGTATCATCTGCATATCTGAGGTTATTGATATTGCTCATGGCAATCTTGATTCCAGCTTGTGCTTCCTCCAGCCCAGTGTTTCTTATGATGTACTCTGCATCTAAGTTAAATAAGCAGGGTGACAATATACAGCCTTGATGGACTCCTTTTCCTATTTGGAACCAGTCTGTTGCTCCATGTCCAGTTCTAACTGTTGCTTCCTGACCTGCATACAGATTTCTCAAGATGCAGGTCAGGTGGTCTAGTATTCCATCTCTTTCAGAATCTTCCACAGTTTATTGTGAACCACAGAGTCAAGGCTTTGGTATAGTCAATAAAGCCAAAATGTATGTTTTTCTGGAACTGTCTTGCTTTTTCAATGATCCAGCACATGTTGGCAATTTGATCTCTGGTTCCTCTGCTTTTTCTAAAGCCAGCTTGAACAACTGGAAGTTTGCGGTTCATGTATTGCTGAAGTCTGCCTTGGAGAATTTTCAGCATTACTTTACTAGCGTGAGAGATTAGTGCAGTTGTGCAGTAGTTTGAGCATTCTTTGGCATTGTCTTTCTTTGGAATTGGAATGAAAACTGACTTTTTCCAGTTCTGTGGCCACTGCTGAGTTTTCCAAATTTGCTGACATATTGAGTGCAGCACTTTCACAGCATCACCTTTTAGGATTTGAAATAGCTCAACTGGAATTCCATCACCTCCACTAGCTTTGTTTGTAGTGATGCTTCCTAAGGCCCACTTGACTTCACATTCCAGGATGTCTGGCTCTAGGTGAGTGATCACACCATCTTGATTATCTGGGTCATGAAGATCTTTTTTGTACAGTTCTTCTGTGTGTTCTTGCCACCTCTTCTTAATATCTTCTGCTTCTGTTAGGCCCATACCATTTCTGTCTTTTATTATGCCCATCTTTGCATGAAATGTTCCCTTGGTATCTCTAATTTTCTTGAAGAGGTCTCTAGTCTTTCCCATGCTATTGTTTTCTTCTATTTCTTTGCATTAGTCACTGAGGAAGGCTTTCTTATCTCTCCTTGCTATTCTTTGGAACTCTGCATTCAAATGGGTATATCTTTCCTTTTCTCCTTTGCTTTTCGCTTCTCTTCTTTTCACAGCTATTTGTAAGTCCTCCTCAGACAGCCATTTTGCTTTTTTGCATTTCTTTTTCTTGGGGATTGTCTTGATCCCTGTCTCCTGTACAGTGTCACGAGCCTCTGTCCATAGTTCATCAGGAACTCTGTCTATCAGATCTAGTCCCTTAAATCTATTTCTCACTTCCACTGTATAATCATAAGGGATTTGATTAAGATCATACCTGAATGGTCTAGTGGTTTTCCCCTACTTTCTTCTATTTAAGTCTGAATTTGGCAATAAGGAGTTCATGATCTGAGCCACAGTCAGCTCCCGGTCTTGTTTTTGCTGACTGTATAGAGCTTCTCCATCTTTGGCTGCAAAGAATATAATCAATCTGATTTTGGTGTTGACCATCTTGTATGTTACTCAGAATGGATATTACTCAGCCACAAAAAGGAACATATTTGAATCAGTTCTGATGAGGTGGATGAATCTAGAACCTATTATACAGAGTGAAGTAAGTCAGAAAGAGAAAGATAAATATCATATTCTAACACATATATACGGAATCTAGAAGAATGGTACTGAAGAACTTATTTACAGGGCAGCAACAGAGAACCAGACATAGAGAATAGACTTATGGATGTGGGGAGAGGGGAAGAGAGGGTGAGATGTATAGAAATAGTAACATGGAAATTTACATTACTGTATGTAAAATAGATAGCTAACAGGGATTTGTTACATGGTTCAAGAAACTCAAACAGGGGCTCTGTCTCAGCCTAGGGGGGTGGGATGGGGAGGGAGATGGGGGGGTTCAAAAGGTAGGGGATATATGGATACCTATGGCTGATTCATGGTGAGGTTTGACAGAAAACAACAAAGTTCTGTAAAGCAATTATCCTTCCATTTAAAAAAAAAAAAAAAAGAACCATTGGTATAGATGGAGAGAACAGAGTTTGCCAATGTCCATGGTAATACTTTCAACAGTATGTGAACTGTGAATTTCCAGATGTTCAAGCCAGTTTTAGAAAAAGCAGAGGAACCAGAGATCAAATCGCCAACATGCGTTGGATTATCAATAAAGCAAGAGAGTTCCAGAAAAACATCTATTTCTGCTTTATTGACTATGCCAAAGCTTTTGACTGAGTGGATCACAACAAAATGTGGAAAATTCTGAGATGGGAGTACCAGACCACCTAACCTGCATCTTGAGAAATCTGTATGCAGGTCAGGAAGCAACAGTTAGAGCTGGACATGGAACAACAGACTGGTTCCAAATAGGGAAAGGAGTACGTCAAGGCTGTATATTGTCACCCTGCTTATTTAACTTATATGCAGAGTACATCATAAGAAACACTGGGCTGGATGGATGAAGCACAAGCTGGAATCAAGATTGCCATGAGCAATATCAATAACCTCAGATATGCAGATGATACCACCTTTATGGCAGAAAGTGAAGAACTAAAGAGCCTCTTGATGAAAGTGAAAGAGGAGAGTGAAAAAGTTGGCTTAAAGCTCAACATTCAGAAAACTAAGATCATGGCATCTGGTCCCATCACTTCATGGGAAATAGATGGGGAAACAGTGGAAACAGTGACAGACTTTATTTTTTGGCTTCCAAAATCACTGCAGATGGTGACTGCAGCCATGAAATTAAAAGATGATTACTCCTTGGAAGAGAAGTTTTGACCAACCTAGACAGCATATTAAGAAGCAGAAATGTTACTTTGCCAACAAAGGTCTGTCTAGTCAAAGTTATGGTTTTTCCAGTAGTCGTGTATGGATGTGAGAGTTGGACCATAAAGAAGGCTAAGCAGTGAACAATTGATGCTTTTGAACTGTGGTGTTGGAGAAAACACTTGAGAGTCCCTTGGACTGCGAGGAGATCCAATCAGTCCATCCTAAAGGAAATCAGTCCTGAATGTTCATCAGCAGGATTGATGTTGAAGTTGAAACTCCAATACTTTGGTCACCTGATGCAAAGAACTGAATCATTGGAAAAGACCCTGATGATGGGAAAAATTGCAGGCAGGAGGAGAAGGGGATGACAGATTGTTGGATGGCATAACTGACTCAATGGACATGAGTTTGAGTAAACTCCAGGAGTTGGTGATGGACAGGGAGGCTTGGTGTGCTGCAGTCCATGGGGTTGCAAAGAGTCGGACATGACTGAGCGACTGAACTGAACTGAACTGATGGTCATGCTGTACGGTAATTGTGTGAGTCCCTTGGAGTGCAAGGAGATCAAACCATTCAATTCTAAAGGAAATCATTCCTGACTATTCATTGGAAGGATTGATGCTGATGCTGAAGCTGAAGCTCCAATACTTTGGCCATCTGATGGGAAGAACTAACTCACTGGAAAAGACTGATGCTGGGAAAGATCAAAGACAGGAGGAGAAGGGGACGACAGAGGATGAGATAGTTGGATGGCATCACCGACTTGATGGACATGAGTTTGAGCAAGCTCCGGGAGTTGGTGATGGACAGGGAAGCCTGGCGTGCTGCAGTCCATGGGGTTGCAAAGAGTCAGAGTCAACACAACTGAGCGGCTGAACTGAACCTAACTAATTGATAAAATTTCAGAGGTGATGACCTAATGAACTGAATTGTCAGTGAGATAGGTTGAAAACTTAGCAGGATCCCTTGGAAAGGAAGAGGTAGGAAGACCTGGGAGGACTGGGGACAGGGGGTCAGGTCACTTATCTAGAATCACATCATCAGAAGAAGGTTAGTCAAGCTCAGACCCCAGAGCCTGGGAGCCACCCTGCTCTATAGCACCTGATACCTTCTCCAGACCATGATGTAGGACTGTATCATCCTACCTTGTACATACCACCTCACTTGAGCATTGACTTCATATGACTCCCTCTGAGGTAGTTACCATTATGATTTCTATGATACTGACAAGAAAACAGAGTCACAGAGAGGTGAGAGGTTCAATCACCTGCTCCCCATCACACAGCTGTTAGTGACAGAGCCAGGATTCCACCCTGGTGAACGTAGGATCTGCTGAGTGAACCATCTTGAATCCAGTAGTCTAAAGGAACCACTAAATCTTTCTATGAATGTGTAGCACCCAAAGGTAGCTTGCCTGCTTCCAACAATATTCTAGATGTTTTTCAGGATTCAATGCAGAATAAAGCAGGATAAGCAGAAATAAAAACAAATTAAAAGGAACAGGAATAAATGCGGCCAGATGCTGAGACACTTGCTTGTGGCTTTAGCATTGTATTTTCTCGTTACTGACTCCTGGAACAGACAGTTCAGGTTGTAGAGACCTCGTTGTCTCATATAGAAAAGATGCAGGTTTGTGTAGAATGACAAGTGTTTTGTTGGTTTGGGGTTTTTTTTTTGTTTTTTGGGGTTTTTTTGGCATTTCCTTCATCCCTGGGTCGGGAAGATCCCCTGGAGAAGGAAATGGCAACCCACTCCGGTACTCTTGCCTGGAAAATTCCATTGATGGAGGAGCCTGGTAGGCTACAGTCCATGGGGTCGTAAAGAGTCGGACACGACTGAGCAACTTCACTTCATCCCTACAAATGTCATGGTCTGGGCACCTACAGGCACTCCTGCCCCGGGAACAGCCCTTCCAGCTGTCAGCAGAGCTCCCTGCTCACTCACATCCCCACCTCTGATCAGCAAGATTATACCACACCCTCCTTATTTTCCTGTTTTATGTGCTACCTTGCCCCAGTAGGTCACCTCTCTTTCTACTGTACCACACAATTTCTATTCTCTTTCCTTGGGCTTCCCTTCTGATTCAGACGGTGAAGAATCTACCTGCAATGCAGGAGACCTTAGTTTGACCCCTGAGTTGGGAAGATCCCCTGGAGAAGGGAACTTGCCCCTTGGGAGTTTAGCTGTCTTCTACTGTATCACACAATTCCTGTCCTCTTTCCTTACCATTGTTCTGATTAAGTCACTATACTGTCATCATGGTTTGAGCAAAATTCAGCCTTTACATGATTATGACTGTGAGCATAAAATTCAGAGAGCTTTACTTGATTGGAATATTTTACCAAGTGAGAACCCAACCTCTGGCAAACAAGGATACTTCCAGCTGGAAGGTGGTTAGGAGGTGTGGCTCCCAGTACTCACAACTGGGTTTATAAAGCTTGAATGAATAAATGCCTTGTCTTCTAGTGTGATTTATTACTAGAAACTTACATGTCTTTGCATTGTATGAGCTGACTTGTTCGTAACTGCAAGGTCATGCTGACATGAAGAAAGTGTAGGTTTTGTTTAAGGTCAGAGTGAGTATTTGGGGGCTGTCAGGACGGTTTTAAGTTTTGGTTATGTGGCTGTGAGGGTCCGTCTCAGAATATATTCAAACTCTAGCCTCTAGTTTGGTTTTTTTTTTTTAATTTTTTATTAGTTGGAGGCTAATTACTTCACAACATTTCAGTGGGTTTTGTCATACATTGATATGAATCAGCCATAGATTTACACGTATTCCCCATCTCGATCCCCCCTCCCACCTCCCATAGGACGAAGCAAAGATTCTTCACGACTGAAGCATGTTGTATACAATAATTACATTTTGTTTGTGGTTGGCTCCCTTGGTTTTCCATGAACTTAATGTCAATTTAATCCCTAAATTTCCTCCAGTTAAAATAAATCTCTCACATCAGGTTATTTGCCAACGTCACCTTGTGAAGCTTCTGTTCCACTCCAATCAGCCAGGTTGTCCTGAAGCCACTGTGTGTCTGTCATCCAGGGACCCCTCTCTAACACCACTCTGGATGACCTCTGTCTCCTTCTCTGCCATTGGAGTCCCTGTTTCCTGGATGTAGTACCTTCTGCTTTCTTAGTTTTCACCCTTGTTTTGCTAGAGCACACCTTCCAGTAACATCCTGAGAGAAGGGTACAAGGGGAGGTAATGTTTTTTAAAGATTCTTCATGTTTAAAGTGTATTCATTCCCACTCACAATCAACTGATAGTTTGGCTGAGTATAGACTTACAGATTACTGCATACTTAGTACAGTGTTACTATATAAATGGGCTTCCCTGGTAGCTCAGCTGGTAAAGAATCCACCTGCAATGCAGGAGACACCTGTTTGATTCTGAGGTCGGGAGGATCCCCTGGAGAAGGGATAGGCTACCCACTCTAGTATTCATAGGCTTCCCTGGTAGCTCAGATGGTAAAGAATCTGTCTGCAATGCAGGAGACCTGGGTTCAATCCCTGGGTTGGGAAGAGCCCCTGGAGGAGGGCATGGCAACCCACTCCAGTATTCTTGCTTGGAGAATCCCATGGACAGAGGAGCCTTGCGGGCTACAGTCCATGGGGTCGCAGAGTCAGACATGACTAAGCACAGCACAGCACTGTATAAATAGCATCCACTTTGAACTTTGTTAAGTCATTGCCTGGAATTAAGCAACTGTCCCTCCAGCAACATTTGAGTGAGGTGACTGTGAGAATGCACTTCTTAGATTTCTAGTGGCAGGAAGTTCATTGAAGAAGAGCTCCAGCTGCTGCATTCTGAAATCTGCAGCAGGTTTGCTGGAGGCCAGGCTTCCCCTGGCTGCTCCCAGCCAGTGACTGAGGACTGTTACAGGGAAAAAAAAAAAAATGTTCATGACACTTTGTGAAAATGGCCAGGCAGACTTTATTCAAGGGGGTGATGGCAGCAGGTGTGGGGACGACTGCTGTGAGTTCCTCCAATGAAGGTGAGAGATAGGATTCAACTCCAGATACATCGTGGGCAAGAAGTGACAGCCAAGAAGCAGTGTGGAGACCATGGATGGAAGACTACCAAGAGGAAGCACCGGAGGCTAGGGTATTCTGGCAAAACAGGCTAACAAGATTCTTGCTAAAGGTGGGCCAGGGTGATCAGACATCACCTGGAGGCTAGGAGGATAAGCAAACTGATTTTATATGGGTGATGATCAGATATCAAAGGTGGGACATTTAACCACACCTTTAAACTGACTTAGCAGAATTCCTGCTAAAATTGGGCAATGTGAAGATAAACACCAAGAAGTTTATCCAAAAGTCAAGCCTAGTTTAAAATGTTGACCAATATTTTGACTTTTTTCCATTCCAAGAGAACGTTCATCTCAGATCAGTGTTTTACTCTCATCATTCTTGCTGTGAGTAAACCCAAGTGAATCCAGGGTATTTTCATGCTAAAAACAGCTAGCTGTATGTCAGCTCTCCCCCTCTATGTTTATGATCTGTGCTTGGTTGAATCCACTAATATGGATCTGGCAGACACGAGGGTCAGCTATGCAACTTGAGCACTTGGATTTGGGTATCCATGGCAAATCCTGGAACCAACTCTTTGCATATACTGAGGGAGGATGATATGTCCTGTGAACTGTTCATATCTCTTGCCCATTTTATTCCAATCATTGGGCTTCTAAAATTGATTTCTTTATGTATTAAGGTAGTTAGCCCTTTTGTGTTGTAAAACTGTTCTCCATACTTTGCTTTTTATTTTTTAGACACCTTTTTTAAACATGCTTATCCATGAGTTCCTTGGTGGCTCAGATGGTAAAGAATCCACCTACAATGCAGGAGAGCTGGGTCTGATCCCTGGGTCGGGAAGATACCCTGGAGGAGGGAATGGCAAGCCCCTCCAGTATTCTTGCCTGGAGAATTCCTATGGACAGAGGAGCCTTGTGGGCTACAGTTCATGGGGTCACAAAGAGTCAGGCATGACTGAGTGACTAAGCACAGCACAACATGATTTAGTTTGGGCTTCCCAGGTGGACCAGTGGTAAAGAATCCTCCTGCCAAGGCAGGAGCCACGAGAGACATGGGCTCAATCCCTGGGTCAGGAAGATCCTCTGGAGTAGGAAATGGCAACCCACTCCAGCATTCTTGCCTGGGAAATCCCATGGACAGAGGAGTCCATGGGGTCACAAAGAATTGGACATGAATGCATGACTAAGCATGTCCATGCTTTAGTTAATATAGGACCTTTAACAAAGCCAATACGCCCCATATAGTGAAAGCAAAAATTTAAATATTTGAAAAGCAGTGAAAACAACCCAAGTATGAAAGCATCACACACACAAAAAAAAAACCCAAATATATCTCACATGTTAATAAGTGGCCTATAAACTGCCAAGAAGGTGATTCTTAGGTTGAATCACAGCACAAAAATCCCAAATTATGCTGTATATTAAAAACATGTACATACAAAAAGAATTGAGATCACAGGGCAAACCACTACCCTGAAAACTGGAAAGACAGGCAGATTCATAGAATCACAGCTTACCTGGAGCAGAGAGCTCAGCTGGAGCCAGCATTAGGTAGGAACCCTTAAAGGTGAAATGACTAACTGCTAGAGACTGAGCTTGGACAAGCCTGAGAGATTAACTCCTGGAAGCCAAGCCTTGGAGGGCTCCTCGGCCTTCCTGAGTTTTCCCTCCAAGAGCCCTATCAGGCTTTCAGAGTGAAGATCAAAGAAAAATGAAATCCCCTTGAGGTTCTGGCAGCAGGAGTGGAAAAGTGCTGTGCTGTGCTGTGCTAAGTAGCTCGGCAGTGTCTGACTCTTTGCAGCCCCATGGACTGTAGTCCGCCAGGCTCCTCTGTCCATGGGGATTCTCCAGGCAAGAATACTGCAGTGGGTTCCCATTTCCCACTCCAGGGGATCTTCCTATCCCAGGAATCAAACTCAGGTCTCCCGCATTGCAGACCAATTCTTTACCACCTGGGGCTTCCCCGGTAGCTCCGTTGGTAAAGAATCTGCCTGCAATGCAGGAGACTCTGGTTCAATTCCTGGGTCCAGAAGGTCTGCTGGAGAAGGGATAGGCTACCCACTCCAGTCTTCTTGGGCTTCCCTTGTGGCTCAGCTGGTAAAGAATCCTCCTGCAATGCAGGAGACCTGGATTCGATCTCTGGGTTGGGAAAATCCCCTGGAGAAGGGGAAAGGCTACCCACTCCAGTATTCTGGCCTAGAGAATTCTATGGATTGTATAGTCCATGGGGTCACAAAGAGTCGGACATGACTGAGCGACTTTCACTTTCACTTCTTTACCAACTGGGCCACCAGGGAAGTCTAAGAATACTGGAGGGAATCCCTTCTCCAGGAGATCTTCCCCAACCCAGGAATCGAACTGAGGTCTCCTGCATTGCAGGTGTATTCTTTACCGCGCAGAACTTCCAGGGAAGCCAGTGGAAAAAGAACCCTTTTGAAATATGTTCACAGTGTTCTGTTCTCTTTAACAACAGCCTGCCTTCAAGGGAAGTGGTTTTACCAGAGTCTAACCAATGTAGATTTTAACAAAGGCTAACCTGTGTTGGGAAGGGAAATACCCAACTCCAGGCCCCTCTGGCCTTTCTGTCTCACCTAAGGAGTGGAAGAAAAAATAAGTCACTTGTGAAGGCCACAACCCAGGGGCACAGGCTCACTGAGAGACTGAGATCTAGTCACATGACTAGAGAACACGTCCTCATCCGACATCTCATTACCACATAATAGGGCTCCTATAAAATAACAAAGGATTAAAGAAGAGAAGAACTGAAAGTCTCAAACCCAGTGTCGAAGAGTCTGTTGTTGTTCAGTCCCTAAGGCAAGTCTGACTCTTTGTGACCCCATGGACTGCAAGACACCAGGCTTCCCTGTCTTTCACAATCTCCTGGAGCTTGCTCAAATTCATGTCCATTGAGTCAGTGATGCTATCTAACCACCTCATTCTCTGTCGTCTCCTTCTCTTCCTGCCCTCAATCTTTCCCAGCATCAGGGTCTAAAAAGCCTATAGGGATACTCAAGAAGGCAGGGAGAAATGTTAGCCTCTGACACTTACGGCTATAGCAGAGAGTAAACACAACCCAACTCCTTGCCAGATGAACATAAAGTTCATGATAAACACCAAGTTATCTGTGTCTGCCTTTCAGCAAAAATAACAATGCTTATTAAAAGTAAAAACAACAATTTAAAGAGACTTAAAAAGCATCAGTCACTTACCCAAATATAGCAGAGATTTTGGAATTAACACAAAAGAAATATTAAAACAACTATGGTTAATAGTTTTTTAACCATAATAATTTTTCTTAGTAATATACTAAGAGCTGTAATGGAAAAAGTGGACAGAATGCAAGAACAAATGAGTAATGTAAGCAGAGACATGGAAATCCCAAGGAAGAATCAAAAGGATAAGGCGGAAATGAAGAACACCTTTGATGGGCTCATTAGTGGTCTAGACACATCCAAGGAAAGAATCAGTGAGCTTAAGAATGTGTCAGTAATACCTCCCAAACTGAGAAAAGGGGAAGAAAAAAAAAAAAGAAAAACTTGGAAAAACAAAAGAGAACATCCAACAATTGTGGGACAGCTTCAAAAGGTATAATATATGCAATAACAGTACCAGAAAAAGGAAAAGAGAAAGAAATATTTTAAGTAATACTGCTGAGAACCTTTCAAAATTAGACACAGACACCAAACCACAGGTTCAGCAAGCTCAAAGAATTCCAAGGAGGATAAATACCCTAAAATGTACACCTAAGTAAACTGTATTCAAACTAGAGAAGATTGAAGACAAAAAGAAAATCTTGAAACTAGCCGGGGGAGGGGGGAATAGCCAGAAAACAAAAAACACCTTACCTGGTGTTACCTTACCAAGATAAGAATTACATCAGACTTTTCTTCAGAAATCATGCAAGCAAGCAGAAGCCATGCAAGCAAGAAGAAATTGGAGTGAAATTTAAAGCAAAGTGAGCATACCATTTTAATTCCCTATCAATGTATAAGTTACAGTGAAGCCACTATATTTACCAATGCTTGCTATGGTCAGTTTTTCTACTTTAGACATGCTAATAGATGTGCAGAATGTGGTTTAAATTTGCATTTCTCTAATTACTAATAGTGTTGAGCCTCTTTTCATGTGTTTATTTGTTGTAAGTGCATTTTATTTTGTGAAATACCTATTCAAATCAGCTCATTTTTAATTGGGTTGTTTTCTTATTATTAATTTCGAGGTTTCTTTGTATATTTTGTATCCAGGCTCTTTATTAAATATAAGAGTTGCATACAGATTTTCCCATTTTGTGTCTTGTGTTCTTCTCCTAGCTGTGTTTTTCAAAGCCCAGAGAGCCTTAATTCTAATGAAATCTAATTTACCAGTTTTTTTCTTCTACAGAACATGTTTTTCATGGCATATCTAAAAACTTTCTGTCTAACCCAAGGTCACAAATTTTTTTCTCCAAAGTTTCTTTTAAACATCTGGAATTTTGATAGTTTTAGGTTTTTACTTTATATAAGATGATATATCCATTTTGAATTTTTTTTGAAAATGATGTGAAATATGAATCATAATCATTTAAAAACCTGGCTAACTAAGTGTTCTACCACCGTGTGTTCATCACACTGTCTTTCTCTACTGAATCCTCTATGGAAACTATTTCCATATGAGTTTTTGAGTCAACTTATAAATGTCTATACAAAAAACCAACTGGCTTTTTTTTAAATTGAGATTGCATTGGATCTCTAGATAATTTGGGGGAAATTGACATCTTGGTAATACTGAGTCTTTTACTCAGCTTCATTTATTTAAATTTAATTTGTCTCAGTAATGGTTTGTAGCATTCAGTGTATGCATCTTACAGACCTTTTGCCATTTTTAATCTCTAAACATCTCACACTTTTATGCTATTGTGCATAATTTTTAAATTAAAACCTAAAAATAAGTTTAAAATTTTAATTTCCAATTGTTTGTTGTTAGTATATAAAAGAAGTTGATTTGCATTGCTGTATAATATTGAATTGCATAAATATAGTACAATTTGTTTATTTATTCTCCTGTTGAATGACATTTGGGTTATTTCTACTCTGGAGTTGTGATGAATCACAGTGCTATAAATAGTTCTGTTCATACTTTTGCTGCATATATGCATATATTTTGGTTGAGTATTGGGGGTGGGGCATAAACACCCTTAGTTTCAATGACTAAGACTCATAAAACTAAATGAGAGTTAATACTACAGATAAAGTTTGTTATAGCAAAAGACACAGAGCAAAAGCTACTGAATGGTTTGCTGGTGAAGAATTTTCTAAATTTATGTCTCTTTCAAGTATCTTTATTTCATCTTCATTGCTAAAAGATTTTTTTTTCTGTGGTGAGTTGGCTATTATTTTTCTTTCAACCTATTCAAGAGACTGTTCCATTGTCTTCTGGCTTCTATTGTTTCTCTTGAGAGGTCAACCAACAATCGAAAAGCTGATAATGTGAAAGTAACTGTCTTTTTTTTCCCTGTCTGATTGCCTTAAAGATTTTTTTCCTTGTCTGTGGTTTTCAGTACTTGCACCTTCTTTGTCCATTGTTTTTGTTGCTTTATCTTGTTTGGAATTTATTTGGCTTCTTAAATATGTGCCTATTGAAGTCCTTCATCACATTTAATAAATTCTTCGTCATTGACTCTTCTGCCCCATTCACTTTCTCCCATACTTCTAAGACTTTTGATGAAACATATGCCAGACTTGATTACTATGTTCTCCGTAGAATACACTCCATTTGTTGTTTTCCATCTTTGTATCTCTGCCCTTCATTGTGGACAGAGCTGTTTTCTGTTTCCTGATTCTCTTTTCTACTGAATATAATCTGCCGTTAATTATTAATTTTAAATATTCTATTTTTAGAACTTTATTTTTCTCATCTATCTTTTTTTGTAGTTTCCAGTTCTGAAATCTTCAGTCTTATCTATCATCTTCTTAAACATATTAAGTATGGTAGTTTGAAAGTCTGTTTGATAAATCTACTATTTGTGGTCCATGAGTCCTTATCACCAGTTTTTTTTTGTTGTTGTTGGTTGTGTTGGTTCTTTATGTTGACTTCTCTCTTTACGTGCAGAATGCCAGACAGTGCATTTGGTGAATTGCTTTGCTTTGGGTTTTGTTGTTGTTGTTTATTTTGTCTTTTATTGAGGCATTAGATCGTATTATCTTCTTCTACTGAGGATTTTCTGTTTGTTTCTGCCAGGGATGCAGAACCTTTAGCAGAACAGAATGATCTGAATATATGTTAAGGATTGAGATTTATTTTTCTGAGCCACCCATTGGACTTAAAACTGCACCACAACCATGCAAGTTCTTTTTTTTTTTTTTTTTTTCTGATTCACTTTCACTTTTAGGATTCAATTCTTTTCGACCCTAACCCAAACAAACGTGGAAGGTTTATCAGGGCCCTCCTTTTGGTCGGCCCTGGCTTCCAACCTTTGTTCTCTTTGCCTCAGATGGTTGTCAGAAATGCTACTCATCTTTTGTACTTTCTCTGAAATCAGCAAATGCTCCTAGTATTAAAATGACTTTAAATGCTGGTCTCACCACCTTGAAACTTAGCCTTCTCAAAAATCTTAGCCTAAGAATGCTTTACTACTTATTAGGTAATCTAGCATACTTTAGCAGATCTTTTTTTTTTTTTTTAAGTTCCATTTAAAAACATTTCCCTATGAGAGAATAGGTTTATTACCCATTTTTTCTTTCTTCAGATTTTTATAGGATATTCTCTAAAATTGCCCCCTAAAAGCTCCCTCTCTGCAGAAGGACTTAGTTTGGAAGATCCACAGGGACTTTTGGTAAGCATGTCAAGAACAGAATATTCCAGGGCCATATTTACTGTTCTAAAGCATCAAAAGAGGAGGACAGCTTTCAAATTCTTTTTATGAAGCTATCGTATCATTGATTCTAAAACTTGACAGAGGATGCATGCACACATACAGATGGACACACACACACACACAATTCTCAAGGTCTTCAGTAATGCTTCCCATTTCCAGGAAAGTCAGTTTTCTCCCTGGTTTTAAGGCATAATCCCCTTGAAGCTGGGCATTTCATAGTCTCCAATTTAAAAGTAAAAATTAAGTGAGGTAGTGAAAGGAATTTATTTAAGGAGATAAACAGGGTTACTTTTTGTGGTTGGATAAAAGGATTCTTTGTTGTTCAGTCATTCAGTCATGTTCGACTCTTTGTGACCCCATGGACTGCAAAATGCCAAGCTTCCCAGGCATCAGCAAAAGCTCTGAGTGGTGAGGGGAACAGGATGAAGAGAAGCTGACACCAGAGTTGGATCAGACCCAGTTCTTTTCATCCACCTCTTGTACCTCATTTTTTCCAGCCAGCCAGGCTGAATGTGTCAGTCATGTTTGCCAGCCCCTTCTCTTATGTGTCTCACATCCCATCCATTGTCGAAGCCCAGCAAGTATACATCTTCACTATCTCTCTACTTTGCCGTCTCCTTTCTCTTCCCATTTCTCATCTCCTCATTCATGGTCCAGTAAACTTTCATTAGACTACGCAAGTAACCAGGTAGAGTATGTGCGTGTGTGTGTCTCCAGACTTTCTGGCTCCTAATGCATTCTATTGGTGGTTGTTCTCCATATTTATATAGTTTGAAAACGAATGCCCTCCCATGAGGAGGTTAACACTTCAGTGAGACAGTGTTTGCAGAAAGGCTGTGCTAAGCAAACACTGGCATTTCTCTCCCTGGCTGTTTGTGTAGATTATGAGACTATATGCAATTCCCAAGTTCTCTGAGGGATTCCATCTACAGACATGGGTGTGGGGATGGATATGCATACACCAAGTGTAGGGATGACTTTCAAGGGATCTGGGCCAAAGCCAGTGTGTATCTACAAGGAAATGATAAGTGACAAAGGATAAACAGTAATTCTGCCAAGAGAAGATCTTATAGAGCAGGGAGGGCTGCTCACTGCTTAGTAAGAAAGGAGTTCTGTGATTGATGCTTATTTACATTTCAGGCTCATAGGAGAAAAGACTGGGAATGTTGCAAGAGGAATAAACATCGCCGTTGTCAACTGTAAGTTATTAAATGTTGTCTTTAAAACACCTCTAAAAGCTTTGTGTTTGGGCATTCTGTGGTACTGTGGGTTTCTTTATTTTTGCACACTGTTTAGGTTTATATTTTAATGCATTTAAGAGTATATATTTAACTATTTTGACAATGCCTCACTTTGTAAGTTTGTGATTCTTCCCCCCCAAAAAATGAAATCAGATATAAATTTACTAAGTTTTATTGGTGTATAATTGCAATGTTGTGTTAGTCTCTGCTGTATGATATAGTGAATTAGCTATGTGTGTATACATATCCTCTGCTTCTTGGGCTTTGCTTCCCCCATCCCACCCTTCTAGGTCACAGCACCAAGCTGAGCTTCCCGTGCTTTATAGCAGAGTCCCACTAGCTATTTATTTTACATATGGTATTGTATATATGTCCTAAATTTCCAACAACAGATGAATGGATAAAGACAGTGTGGTACAGCCACTGAAAGGAACAAAATAGGGTCATTGGTACAGATGTGTGGGCCTGGAGTTTGTCATACAGAGTGCAGTCAGTCAGAAAGAGAAAAACAAGTATCCTGTATTCGCGCCTATCTGTGGAATCTAAAACGACTTTAAGAAGAAGAAGAAGGACCTGCAGAAGTCAGAGCTAAACCAGGGCGAGCAGACCCGAGAACACGGACAGCCTGGGGCTGGGCCTCGTCTTTGCTCTGCTTCCTGGTGGCCGAGCAGAGGGTGACGCCAGTTCCTATCTTGTCTGACGAAAGGACCTCAGAGGAGCGCGGCCTGACCTCCTCTGAGGCCTGGAAAAGAACACCTGTCACTCTTGCCACTGGGACCCCTGACAGTAAGGATGGTAGCAGGTTTGGGGAAGGGGCTTCCAGTGCGGTCTGTCCCTGTGAGCAAGGTGAGCACAGACTCCTGTGATACCAGGCTGTAGGAACCTAGGAATGTGTGCCAGCTCTGATAATCAGGCAAGAAAATATATAGAGGGAGTAGAAAGGGCTGAGGGTGGGCCTCTTCTCAGGAAGAGGCAGGTGCGCTGGGCAAGAGCATGGATGAGAATCTAACTGGAAGCAGGCGGGAGAGAGGCTCCGGGCAGATGAGGTGCCCTGCCTTCCTGACCCACATCATCGGGGGCCCCTCCAGGGAAGGCGGGCCTTTCCTTTAGGTGGGACCAGGCATCATGCTTCCTAGAAGACAGGGAGAAGGAACACACCATTTTCAGAACTTTGGTATTGTTGTTCATTCGCTCAGTTGTATCCAGCTCTTTTGGACCTCATGGACCTCATGCCTGGAATTCTCCAGGCAAAAATCCTGGAGCAGGTTGCCATTTCCTCACCTGTGGGATCTTCCAGACCCAGGCATTGAACCGGTATCACCTTCACTGGCAGGCAGGTTCTTTACCTCTGAGCCACCAGGGAAGCCCATTTTCAGAACCACAGTACCACGCATGCACCCTGAGTCTCCATGAACCTTCTTTCAAAAGCTGTTTCTTTCATTTCCAGATGTGACTGGGAAAGTGATAGCAACACAGTATTTCGATATGTACGAAGGTGGTAAGAAAACTCTTTTCCTCTTAAAATGAATTATATCGAATTAAAATGAATTAAGATCAAAAACCCACAATCAAAAATGTCAAACGTTCTTATTTTGTCTACCAAGAAAGCTGCCAGAAGCGCACATGAGTACTCTAGAGTGGCCTGATGTAATCCTTGTGGTCTCTGAGTGTGTACACTTAAGTTGGAAGGCATGAGCTAGAGCGTGTCTCTTCTCTGCTCACACTTGTCCTGGAACTTTGATTCTGCTCCTTCATCAGATAAAAGAAGAGAGAAAACATCTCTTTTTGTTTTAAACCAGAATAACATGCTCAGTATCCAGTCCTGAATGTCATCATATGTATTGTTGTCTTCCCTGTGATGGGCTTGTTGGTCTGCATGATCCTGGAGACCACGTGCCCACCCTCCTCCAATGATCCCTCCATTCTGGGCTCTGAATCTCCACTGCAGTTATTTTTATTTAACCCTGATAATTAACAGAAACAAGTCTTTGTAAAGATAACGGAGAGGAACAATTAAGAAGCTATCCCCAATGCCCTGGGGAATGCTGTGTTTTCACTCTGTCATTAAACTTGATCCTAACTATAAATGACAAGCTCCAATGGTAAATAACGGGATTTGAGCTGAACCTTTGTTTTCTCCCTGTAAGAAACAGAAGGGTCTCTCAGCAAAGACTTACCTGTCCGGGTCAGGCGTGTATGTCTCCCATTGATCTTCAGTGTCCTGGAGCCACTCAGCTCTGAGATGGTCACACCAGATCTGGTACTTTCTCAGTGATTGTAGAGAAAAGTCCACCTGTTCTGTGAAATCATTGCTGGTTGGTTTGAGAGTCAAACTCACAAGAGTCTTTATGATCTGATCGTGCTGCCCACCTCACGTGGCCCCAGCATGGAACCCAGGTCATTTACTATGAGGGCACTAGAAGATCAGGTGCATGGTAGAGAGACAGCTCTAGAATCAGAGGATTCAGAACACAGAGCACAGAGTTGAGAGCAGAACAACCTCTAGGGTCACAGCCTCAGCTGATGGAGAAGGTCCTAAATCAATGTACATTGACCCGGCAGATAACTCTGGACCGATGACAAACTTTATTCAGAGCGCTCCCTCGAAGTCCCTGCTCTTCATGGTAACCCACGATGACGGCAGCAGCAGGTGAGTGTACAGTTATATCACGGCAGGGGCCAGAGTCAGAGATGCCAGCTGAGGGCAGAGTGCCAGCTCTGTCAGGGTCCCTCAGGACATCCTTTGGGAGAGAACAGAGCTCCAAGGAACAGGAGGCTTCTTTAAGGAGAAGGAATGGGCGGCCATGATGAACAGATTGCATTTCCAGAAAAATGATGAGCTGGTGGAGCACATGAATCTTAGAAATAAGAACTATTTCCAGGTAGCAAGACAAATTCCTCACTGACAGTAAATAAGATAGCAAAGCTAACCCTTGGCCAGAGAGCTAAACGCAGAGTGGGACATACACACACACACACACACACACACACACACAAGTGCACTCATCTGCAGTGCTTTTATGAGAGAGAACGTGACCTGGCTCAGAGCTTTCCACATGTGCTCTTCTAGGTAAACATGTGCTTCTTCACTGCACAACTTCCGAGAACCTCCCAGTGCCAATTTGCATTGTGACTTCCCAAGACGGGACTCCTGAACAAGACATTTCCCAGACGTGTTTGAATTCAGATCCTCTTCTTTAATAGAGTATCTTCCCCGGGTGGAAATTCTTCGGCATATGCTTTGAAAAACTTGGATTTAGCCCACTTAGGAAAATCTGAGCTTATTGTTTTTCTTTTCCTTTCTGCCCTCTTTCCTTTATGAGCTCTAAATGGCAGCTTTCTACAAAGTAAGATTGTTTAGGGCTTCCCTGGTGGCTTAGCTGGTAAAGAATCCGCCTGCAATGCAGGAGACCTGAGTTCGATCCCTGGGTTGGGAAGATCCCCTGGAGAAGGGAATGGCAACCCACTCCAGTATTCTGGCCTGGAGAATTCCATGAACTGTATAGTCCGTGGGGTTGCAAAGAGTCTAACGCGACTGAGCGACTTTCACTTTCAAGATTGTTTAGGTCTTTTTTTTTCTCTTTTTTGATACTGACTTTTGTGAATATGAAAGATACAGTTTTGACATTTGTTTTCATCTTTCAGCATTTTCTGTTTGCTTTATTCTGTGGTCAGTAAACAGGCAGCAGCAAGGACTGGAAATTATGTTGTTTAGGGGTGAGGATAATTGGACCGTGAGACCCAGGGCTTTTCAGAATTGAGAATTAAAACTCTGTGCCCCAGATTGACTCTAAAAGGGTCTTTTGTTGTTGCTGCTAAGTCGCTCAGTCGTGTCTGACTCTTTGTGATCCCATGGACTACAGCACTCCAGCCTTCCCTGTCCACTATCTCTCAGAGTTTTCTCAAATTCATGTCCATTGAGTTTTTTATTCCTCATCTAACCATCTCATCCTCTGTCGCCCCCTTCTCCTCCTACCCTCCATCTTTTCAAGCATCAGGGTCTTTTCCAAAGAGTCCTGAATGTGGCCTTATGTGTAACTAGAGGCTTCCTGAATGGCTCAAGCAGTAACGAACCCGCCTGCCAATGCAGGAGACACAGGTTCGATCCCTGGGTCAGGAAGATCCCCTGGAGAAAGAGATGGCAACCCACTCAGGTATTCTTGCCTGGGAAACCCCATGGACAGAGAATCCTGGCAGGCTACAGCCTGTGGGGTTGCAAAGAGTCGGACACGCCTGAGCACACACGCACACAGAGATGTTACACTCAGCCAGTGTTCACACCTCTCTCCTGCCCTGTGCCCCAGGATAGCAGGTGCTGCTTTAGAAACCTGTCCTAGGACCAGACTGTGTTCCAGAGTACACAACCGAGTCTGCAGGTGAGACATTCACAGGCGTCTCCCCTTTTCGTCCCCCCAGGCTGAAGGAGGATGCCAAGAAGGCCATAGAAGCCCTGGGAAGTAAAGAGATCAGGAACATGCGGTTCAGGTCAAGCTGGGTGTTTGTGGCAGCAAAAGGCTTTGAACTTCCTCCAGGAATTCAGAGAGAAAAGGTGAGTGATTGTTAAACATCCCTTCTTCTCAAACAGTTACCGTAAGTCCTAGCAATTCCACTCACAGATGCACAGCCAAGAGAACAAAAACACATGTTCACACAAAATCTTGCACAGGAATGTGCTATTATTCCTAACAGCAAAAAAGCAGGAACAACCCAGATTGGATGAATGGACTTAAAAATGTATAAATAAAATAGATGTAAGTGCACACTGAAATATTACTCGGGCACATAAAGAAATGAAGTATTGATATATTCTGTGACATGAGTGAACCTTGAAAACATACTAAGTGAGAAAACCAAATACAAAACGCCATATACGGTGTGAGTCCATGTGAATGAAATTTATGTAACAGTCAAAACCAGAGAGAGAAAGTAGATTAGGAGCTGACTGGGCTGTGGGGCATGGTGAGAGGGTATGTGCTTTCTTGTTTCAGGGATGAAAATGTTTTCATTTGTTTGTTTTGCCAGGATGTGGCTTGCAGGATCTTAGTTCCCTGACCAGGATTTGAATCCAGACTCTAGTAGTGAAAGCACCAATTCCTTACCACTAGACTGCCAGGGAATTCCCAGAATACGTTTTAAAATTGAGTGTGATGATGCTTTCATGTCTCTGTGAATATACTGAAAACCACTGAGTAACCACTTTATCATTAAAACCACTAAACTTTAAATAGATGAATTTTATAGATATGCAACAAGCAACACAGGTTTACTATATAGTACAGGGAACTATAGTCAATATTTTGTAATAATCTATAACAGAAAATAATGCGAAAAATAATATATGTGTACGTGTATAACTGAATCACCTTGCAGTGTACCTGAAACATAAGTCAGTTATCAGTTCAGTAGCTCAGTCGGTCTGACTCTGTGCAAGCCCATGGACTGCAACACACCAGGCTTCCCTGTCCATCACCAACTCCCCGGGCCTGCTCAAACTCTTGTCCATCAAGTCAGTGATGCCATCCAACTATCTCAACCTCTGTCATCCCCTTTTCCTGTCTTTAATCTTTCCCAGCACCAACATCTTTTCCAATGAGTTGTTCGTCACATCAAGTGGTCAAAGTATTGGAGCTTCAGCTTCAGCCTCAGTCCTTCCAATGAATATTCAGGCTTGATTTCCTTTAGGATGGACTGGTTTGATCTCCTTGCAGTCCAAGGGACTCTCGAGAGTCTTCTCCAATACCAAAGTTCCAAAGCATCAATCCTTCGGCACTCAGCCTTCTTTATGGTCCAACTCTCACATCCATACATGACTACTGAGTAGGCTGGAGCAAATCCCATTCTAGCGAGTGATCCTCTTTTCTGATTTTGCTCACAGCTGGCACATTAAGCATTGCTGATTAGATGAATGGATAAATTAAATCCTTTTCTTTCCTTTGCACAGATCAACCACTCAGATGATGCGAAGAACAGGTATTCTGGCTGGCCAGCCGAGATCCAGGTAGAAGGCTGCATACCAAAAGGGCCCAGCTAACATTGCCCCGCCTCGACAAATGGGCTTTTTATAGACAAATGCATCCTGAATGGACTGCGGCCCTTCTCCAATGGTCAATATTTGATGAATATTTCAGGTTTGTCAACCAACCAATCAGAATATTTGCCAGTTGTATAAAATCTTGTCCCACAGACTTTTTATGCCAGTGTTTATAGAGTGAAGATGTTGAGCTGAAATGCATGGTCGTGCTCAAGAGGATTCAGTGACGTCACCTGGGAAGGAGAGGATTAGGGGAAGCAGCCCCTGCCTGTTAAGGTGTGGAGCTATTTTATCATCAGATCCAAGTTTGACCCGTGTGGTCCAGATAACTCTGCAGAGAGAAAACCTTTATTCTCCGACCACAGAGCACACCCTCCTTATGGACGGTCATCTCATAGGGACAATGAGCAGTAGCCATAGGGCTTAGCCACCTTCTTGGGTCAACCTTCTTGAGCTCTCCTTGCAGGTCCCTGAACTTATTCATTCATCCCACAAATCTGGGTGCACCTAACTCGGGCACAAGCAATACGATGGTGAAGAGATTCAGTGTCTGCGTCCACGCAGGGGTGTTCTCCAGTGGCACCTTGTTTAACAGGATGGGGAGGAGGGATCTCTGATGGGCCGGGCAGGCAGGGGCTGCTCTCAGGAGGACCACCGTACAACCCTGACTTCCTAGGAGGCACACTGTAGATCCACATGCCAAGATGCCCAGCGCCTTGGGGTTAAGAAAATCAAGTCATTGCCAAGTGCTCTTTCTGACCTCCCTCCCAAACCTGGCTCCCAGAAATGATAGGAGACTTTGATGCCAGCTTGATAGTGCTTATCTAGCCTCCAGTTTCTCACCTATCCATAGAGGGGTTAGAACAGATGAACGATTTTCAAGTACTTTTATCAGCAGGCCTCCTTTTAAAAACACGGCAGCACGTGGCACCCTGAATTTCAGCATCCTTGCAGGATCCGACTCCCCAGGTCTCAGTGACTGACAGCAGCACTGAGTCCTCTGTGGTTGTAGGTGGGCTGAAGGACAGTGGAGGCTCAACTCTGAGCGTGGGGGCCAGGCTGAAGGAGGGTCCCTATCGGAAATGGAAGCCAGAGAGAGCGAAAGTGCAGATGTTTGCCAGAGCTCCTGCCAGGACAGGTGTGAGCCCTCATCATTGCACCCTGCTGCCAACCAGGGGGAACACATCAGCCTCTTGGCAGTGGGTGGGGGGGGTGACCATGGACCCCTCAGGGATCCTGAGTCTCTCTCTGCAGAGGAATCTGCAAACCACTCGGTGGGATCTTGGCTGGGGCCCTGTTACAGGCTAGACTCTATTCCTCCCTAACTCGTGAGTTGAGTCATAACTGACCGGCAGTACCACAGAATGTGACCTTGTGTGGAAATAGGGTCACTGTTGGTGTAATAAGTTTGAGTCAGGTGGCCCCTATCCAGTGTGACTGGTGTCCTAAGAAAAAGGAGAAATTTGGACACAAACAGGCCATCAGAGAGAACCCCCTTCTGGGCTCTGGACCACCTCAGAGGAGGCCTGGAAGGGACCTTGAGGGTCAGTGAAAAGGCAGCAGAATGGAGGCCCCGGGAGGGTGGGGGCTGGAGGAGGGAGGGGTGATCAGGACGAGCACGGAGGACTTGGAGGGCAGCGGGACTCACGGTGGGCGCCTGCCACAGCACACTTGTCCAGACCCACCGGGTGTCCAACCCCAAGAGTGACCCTAGTGTAAACCGTGGGCTCTGCGTGATGACAATGTGTCAGCGTGGAGGTCACCCCTCTGGAGGGGGCGGTCAACAGTGGGGAGGCTGTGCCTGTGGTGGGGGGTGAGGCAGGGAGTCTAGGGGAAATCTCAGAATCTCTGTGTCTTCCTCTTTTTACTGTGAACCTAAAACAAATAAAGTCTATTACAAAACCAAGCTGTCAAGGAAACTGAGACACAGATGGGCAGTCACCCGTCCTGAGCGTCTGTCCTCTCTCCCCAGACGCCCCCACCCTTCCCCCATGTGGAAGTGAGCCTGAGCCTCCTCTACCCCCACCCCCACTCTCCCGGCCGGGCCAGCACCCCCTCTCTGCTGCTGGAGAGTGGGTGGGCCTGCAAGGACTGCTCCTCACACGAGAGGGCAGGGCCTCTAACCTCCACCCTGTGAAGGGCAGGCACTTGCTGAGCTCTAAGAATCCCTATTACCAATATGCCTGGACTTTTGACAGGCTTCCCTGGTGGCTCAGCGGTAAAGAACCGGCCTGTCAATGCAGGAGATGCGGGTTCAATCCCTGAGTCGGGAAGATCCCCTGGAGAAGGAAATGGTACGCTCAAATATTCTTGCCTGGAGAATCATCATGGACAGAGGAGCCTGGTGGGCTGCAGTCCAAGGGGTCTTAAAAGAGTGACTGAACACACACACACACACACACACACACTGGACTTTAGACATCACTGATGCAGAAATGGAGCTTGTTCCTGTCTAAGGAGCTGAGACCCTCTATTGCCAGCAGCCCTTTGTCACCCTCTAGCCCGGACACTGACACTACCCACCCAGGCCTGTCCTCCGTCCACGGGCACCACGCATGCATGAGGGCTGACAGCCTCCTAGCACCTGCCCTGAGATGGGTCACCATCATCCCCCACCCCCACCCCTGCACCACTGGAGTAAGGGGGGTCCAGACAGTGAAGAGCTGGGGGATTGCCACCCACAGTGGCCTCTGCTACTCCACCACCCTGCACAGACACACACTTAGAATCTCGCCTGTGCACAGGCTCCCAGTTCCTCACCTCCTTAATCCATTAGCAGGGGAGACACTGCATGGTCTCCTCTGCACAACGAGAAAGCAAACTCAGAAGGAGCGGTCCTGCTGAGGGTGTTTGAGCACCCGGACCATCCCTTCCTCAGAGGGTCCGTGGGCCGGGTGGGATGCGGGACCCCGGCCAGGGGTCATCACCAAGGTCCCGCCCGAATCCCCGGACAGTAGCTTGTGAACTAGTCCGGTGCCTTGATGCTGCTGAGGCCCCGAACCTTCCCGGAGAGCCTTCCTGAGGGGTGTGCCAAGGAGGGGTGCTGTGCTGCTGGGGAGGGTGGATCCTCAGCCGCCTCCTCAGGCGAACTTCCCTCGCTCCCTCTGTGGAAGGGGTCCCACTCTGTCTGGCCTCTGCGGTGTCTTCCCTGTGCCTTTCCTGGCACTGCAGAGGCATCCACCCTCTGACACAGCTGATGAATCAGAAAACTCGCTGCAAAGTCAGCTGTCCAGTTCTTCCCTCCGTCTTCCCTCTCTGCCCAGGAGCCTCTGGATGGATGACCTGGGCATCAGGTCCTGCAGGACGCAGACCCTGGAAACTATCCCCAGGACCTCTTAATGTCAGGCTTTGAAAACCATCTTTTAAGCCTCCAAATTTCTTCTTTAGAGGACATTTTGCCCACAAGTCAGGTGAATGAGCAAAAAAGTGCTTGGGATTCATTTTCTTAATTTTCTAAGATTTTTTGTTTTGTTTTGGAAAGCCCTATGGGTGTGACGTTGAGATGGAGGCAGAATCCCCCCATCCTGTGCCAGCCCCAAACCCCCAGGGCTCCTTGGGGCCCCCCATACTTTGGTGGTGGGGGTGCCCAACTCACTCACGCTTCAGTCACAGCGAAGGGAGGGCTTTGGGACCCCGGGGGGTGCGTGCCTGTAGCTTTGCAGGTGAAGTAACCCGCACAGGACCAGGAAGTCAGGCTCACTCCTGGGAACCAGCCCAAGTGTGAGGGTACGCACCGCACACCTACGTGAGGGAGGCTGTGGGGGTTGTGGATATCCCTTCCTGGCATGTTCAGAGCTTAATACGGGCAGAGAGTGGCAGGACACAGAAAAGTCAGAAAGTCCTTCTGGACAGTGCTTATGCTAAGTGACCCGTTCTCCAAGTGTGGTTGGCCCCAGCCTGCCTGCCGAGAACCTGTTAGCCCAGTTACCCACCTCCCGCCCCACCCCCTCCCATGAGTTCACAAGCCCACCAGGAGACTCTGATGCAGCTGGAGTCTGAGGACCACTGTGTGAAGCACCAGGAAATGGATGGATACTTCAGGTTTCGTTTCTGTGGCAGGCTAATGGTTTCATTTTTGTGGCAAGTCATTAGTTTCATTTCCTTTGCTTCTGGGAAAGGAAACCACGAGGGGAGGAGGGATCCTTTAAAAGGAAAGGGAGGAATAGGCAGAGATGACTTTGCCGGCCTCCCTCCTACAGGTGCACAGGTAAGAGCTGGGTCAGTGCGGGGAGGGCTACCTAAATGCTTCTTCCTGCAGCAGATCTGCATTTCTATTAAAAGCGGCTCCTGTTAAACGTGGCTTGTGCCAGAAGGCTGGAGGCAGAAAGATGATGTTTCTGAAGCTGCCTGCGTTGTGTGCTGGTGCTGGCCCCTAGCCATCCCTGAATGCACGCTCTAGAAAGGAAGCGGCGGGACTGGGAGCACAGGGGGTGCCCATCTCCCCGAGTCTGGCCAAAGACCTTGTGACCACTCAGAAGTGGCTTCTGGAACTTCCATGGAAGTTGTACATCCTGAGGAGGGGAGAGAGTTTCATGCTCTGTGAAGCTGTGATTTAGAATAAGAAATATATTAACTATAGTCACCTTGCTGTACCTTGCATCTCCACAGCTAATAATACTGTGTAGCATTTTAGAAAGTTGCTAAGAGAGTAGAAGGCTTCCCAGGTGGTAGTAGTGGTAAAGAACCCTCCTGCCCGTGCAGGAGACTCAGGGGATGCAGGTTCAATCCTCAGGTTGGGAAGATCCCCTGGAGAAGGGCATGGCAACTCACTCCAGTATTCTTGCCCAGAGAGTGCCATGGACAGAGAAGCCTGGGAGGCTACAGTCCATGGGGCTGCAAAATAGTCAGACACGACTTAGAGACTAAACAATAACAACAAAAAGGGCAGATCTTCAAAGTCCTCATCACAAGAAAAAAAAGTAAGTATGAGGATAGATACTAACTCATCCAGGTGACTATTTCCTAATATTCACAATTGCAGGGGAAAAGGAGAGATTATTTGGTCTGTGTTGGGCTTCCCAGGTGGCTCAGATGGTAAAGAATCCGCCTGCAATGCAGGAGCCTCGGGTTCGATCCCTGGGTCGGGAAGATCCCCTGGAGAAGGAAACGGCAACCCACTCCACTACCTTGCCTGGAGAATCCCATGGAGGGAGGAGCCTAGTAGGCGACAGTCCACGGGGTCGGAAAGAGTCGAACACAGCTGAGCGACTTCACTTTCACTTTCAGTTCCAGCCTAATGGGTGTTCCTAAAACCCTCAGAAGGAAGGAGAGCATCCGCTTCTGTTAATGCTAATCAGGTGGTGTCAGGTCCCCGTGTTACGTTAATGAGGTAGGAGCCGGTTGCCTAGGTGAGCGATCACGTGACAGAGGACTGGCGCTTCCAGCCACTCCCCATCTCCCGGAAGGGAAGCAGGGCAGGAGATTGAGTTCAATCTCGGATAGTCAGCGATGGAATCACTCAGGTCTATGGAATGAAGCCGCCTTACAACCGGAGAGTGTTTGGAGGGCTTCTGGAGCGCACTGGAGATGCGGGACAGCGGTGCTCGCAGAGTGGAAGCTCCACCCTCGTCCTGCGCCTGCGCTCTGCATCTTCTCCGTCTGGCTTTTTCTGAGTTGGGCTTCCCTGGTGGCTCAGCTGGTAAAGAATCCACCTGCAATGACGGAGACCTGGGTCCAATCCCTGGGTTGAGAAGATCCCCTGACGAAGGAAAAGGCCACCCACTCCAGTATTCTGGCCTGGAGAATTCCGCGAACTCTATAGTCCATGAGGTCGCAAAGAGTAGGACATGACTGAGCGGCTTTCACTTTTCCTGAGTTGTGTCTGTGTGCATGCTATTTCCCTCAGTCGTGTCCGAATCTTTGTGATCCCATGGACTGCAGCTCACCAGGCTCCTCTGTCCATGGAGTTTCTCCGGGCAAGAATACTAGAGTGGGTTGCCGTGCCCTCCTCCAGGGGATCTTCCCCACCCTGGGTTCGCACCGTGTCTCTTATGTCTCCTGCATTGCAGGCAGGTTCTGTAAAGAACTAGCGCCACCTGGGAAATCCTTTTATAATAAACCTGTGATCTAGTCAGTGAAAGGTTTCTGCTTTAGCAGATTATTCAAACGCAAGAGGGGCGGTGGGATGAGGTGGGGGGTGTCCTTGCTAGCGGTTTGCATCTGAAGTGGGCAGTGTTGACTGGGGGGAAAATGCACATGAGAGTTGTGAGTTAAGTTTTATTGGGGGCAAAATGAGGATGATAGCCTGAGAGACAGCATTTTGGATAGCTCTGAGGAGCTGTGACAAACAGCTAGTGGGGAAGTCAGTAATATATGATTATAGTGAAGGGCGTATGTGCAATCAAGCACACATTTCGGCAGAAGCTCACTGCTAGTCACGAGGAGCAGATGTCACCATTAGTGATTTTAGTGCTTTTCTAGATATGAGGAGATGCAAGAATTGTGCTCATAAAATCTTCTCCGGAAAATATCAAACTATCTGAAGACCTGTTCTGCCAGTTTATCCCAGAGCACAGAGGGCCTTGCTCCTGATCTCCATCCTGAACTACTTTCAGGGGAGCAGCTGCAGTGGCCCAGGATTTAATCCTTGTAGAATTAGGTGTGTGCGTGTGTGTGTATGTGTGTGTGCTCGGTCACTCAGTTGTGTCCAACTGTGACCCCATGGACTATATCCCAACAGGTGCCTCTGTTCATAGGATTTCCCAGGTAAGAACACTGGAGTGGGATGCCATTTCCTTCTCCAGGGATCAAACCAGAATCTCCTGCATCTCCTGCATTGGCAGGCATATTCTTTGCCACTGTGCCACCTGGGAAGCCTAGAGACAGATGACAAATGCCAGTTTGTAATTAGCAGCAGGATGAGGTGGGGGCGGGTGATAGGGTGAGCCTCATCTGATAATAGTCCTGTGGTATCCACTGTCATCTCCCGGTAGATAGTGTCCGAATTTAGTCAACTGTTTGATGATATATAGAATGACACACACTTTCAGAATCATAATTGAAGCCCCAAAGCCTGTTCTCAGAGCTTCAGGATCCCTCTTGCTTGAGGCAGGGGTGGCCAAGAGGGCTCCTGACACTGTTTCTCTCGAGGGGCAAGGACACCTGCTTTCTAGCATTTGCTGATTCCCGTTGTAGCATGAACTGGTGGATTATTATGCCTTCAGAATTTTACTTAGAGACAGATATGATGCCAAGTCCACCCAGCAAAGAAAGGCCTTGAGGGGAACAGATAAGGTATAAACCACTATGCCTTTGAACTGTGGTGCTAGAGAATACTCTTGAGAGTCCCTTCAACAGCAAGGCGATTAAACCAGTCAATCCTAAAGGAAATCAACCCTGAATATTCATTGGAGGGACTGATACTGAAGCTGAAGTTCCAATAATTTGGCCACCCAATGCGAAGAGCTGACTCATGAGAAAAGACCCTGATGCTGGGAAAGCTTGAGGGCAGGAGGAGAAGGGGACGACAGAGGATGAGATGATTGGATGGCAACACTGACTCAATGGACATGGATTTGAGCAAGCTCCAGGAGATTGTGAAAGAGGGAGCCTGGCATGCTGCAGTCCATGGGGTCGAAGAGAGTCAGACACGACTGAGTGACTGAACATCAATGGTATGTGAGTGTCCTAGGGTTGTTATGGCACAGTAACCCAGGCTAGAGGGCTTAAAAAATGAAAATTTAGTCTCTCCCAGCCCTGGAGGCTGGAAGTCTGAGATGGAAGCATTAGCAGGGCTGGTTCCTCCTGAGATTCTGCGTAGAGTCCATCCCTGTCTCTTCCAGCTTCTCCTCATTGCCAGCACTCCTTGGCACTACTGGGGGAAAATATCTGAGGATGCTTCCAGCAGGATGAAAAAGAAAAAGCAGAGGCCTTTTCATGGGATCATACTTTCTCTAGACACTTGCTGAAGGGTCAGGTATTTTGTAAGACAATGAATTTCGTGGGGGAGACTGGCCCCATGGGAAACTATTCAGATGTGGAACAGAGAAAAGGCTAAACCTCAGGGACTCAGAGAAATGAAGAACAGGAAGATGCAAAACAGCTGTAAAAACCCAGATTTAGTTTTAGTCCCCAACCAGTGGGAGGGGCTGGCTGAGAGTGTTTTCCTCTAAAGCTAGCCTCAGCCACAGGGCACTTGAGGGCTGCATGCCAGCAATTCCTGGCCAGGAAGTGCCTGCTTCATCCCCCCACAGCCCCACACATCGGGAATCAGCTGACTGTGACTGTAAGGTTGGGGTTGCCTGTAAGACTGGCCTTCTGCCCAACACTCAGCTGAGCAGTCTTACTGCCCTTCATCCACAAGAGGGAACAGAGGTGCTGTCTTAGGATTTCAGCACAGAGATAAGGGTGCTCCCACCACTGGACATCCTTTGCAGGGCTCCCCCAGGAGCAGGGATGAGCCTGTGGGGGGGGGGGTCTCCCTTTTTTAGGGTCTCCAGGTCAGTGGAGCTCACCGCTTAGAAAAGCACAGGTAGAAGACTTCACCTCCTTCCAACCCAAACCCAAATGTCAGGTCCAGCCCCAGTCGTGCCAGGAAAGGCCAGGGCACAGCCCGGTCAGTGCAAGGCAGAGAGGACCAGAGGGGCCAGCCCCCAATCCCAAAGAAGGGAGCCGCCCCTGGGCTGGGCTTTCCGAACCCCCAGGAGACAAGGGTGCTTCTCCCAGTTCCCTGAGCTCATTCTGACCTCAGGACCTTTGCACTTGAACTTGTTCTGCCAGGAAGGCTCCTCCCCAAGTCCTCAAATAATTGCTGCTCTCCTCATTCATTTCCTGTTTCCTGTACACGCGGACACACCCTCTAACAGCCCCTGCCTCCACCTCTGACACTGACCCCAGGATCTGTCACCCACTCCCTTTCTTCCAGACACTCCATCATCACCTGGGGTTGCATTACTGCAGCCTTCTTCATTGGTCCGCTTTCTTGTTTGGGGGGGTCCTCCCTGACAGAATGTGTGTACTGGAGGCAGGGACTTCATCTGGCTTGCTCACTACTGAACCCTCACGGCAGGAACCACCTCGCACATAGTAGGTCCTCGTATTAGTTTGCTCAGGCTGCCGTAACAAAGCGCCGCAGGGTGGATGGCTTAGACAACAGAAATTTATTTTCTCACAGTCTGGAGGCCAGAAGTCCAACACTAAGGTGTCAGCAGGGTTATTTTCTCCCGAGGCCTCCTGGACATGGAGATGGCAGTCCTCTCCCTGTGTCCTCACGTGGTCTTGCCTCCGTGTGTATCTGTGTCCTAATCTGTTTTTTTCTCATTAAGACACCGGTGAGGTTCTCATTAAGACACCTCGTTTACCTCAATATCCTCTTTAAAGCCCATCTCTCCAGTGTAGACACACACCGAGGTCCTAGAGGTTAGGACTCTGACATATGAACTTGGGGACACAATTCAGCCTGCATTAGTCCTCAATACACATCTGTTGAATGAATGAATCAGTGAATGAACCACCCTCACTTTTAAAGCTAGGCCAATGGCACACACAAGGTTATGAATGTGCAGGTCCAGTTTGAGAGAAGGCAAAAAAAATTGGCCCAGCATTCAGAGATGGTATCAAATAGGAAAAGGTAGGTTAGGACCAAATTCTTTAGGAACTTTGTTCTGAAAACAAAGACCCCAGAAGTTTTTAGAAAGGGTAGTGACAGGATGAGACCAGGGGCTTAGAAGGGAAAGGGCCATAGTGTGTGCAAGGATGGGGCCACTTTTGTGAGGAGGGGGTGGACAGACGGCTGGAAACAGGGCACACACGGATGCCCCAAGGGTCAGTGACGGGGTAGGCACCACCTCGAGACTCCAATCCTCCCCAGTGGTTAGTGCCCTGGAGCTGGCATGACAAATGCCCCCAACTCAGACACATAGGATATCTATTCTCTCCCAGTTCTCAGGCCAGAAGTTCCAGGGCGAGGTGTCAGTAGAACTAGTTCTTCCCAGAGGCTCTGAGGGAGAACTCTTTCAGGCCCCTCTCCCAGCTTCTGGGGCCCCTGATCCCCTCGGGGGTCCCTGACTTGGGGCAGCGACCCTCCAGTCTCTGCCTCCTTTGCCCTCCAGGCAAGGGGCTCCTGTGTCTCAAACCCTCCCCACCTGTCTCTTCTTGCATTTCGGGCCCACCATCATCCCCAGATCTGCCTCAATTCCTCTGCGAGTGGGCTTTTCCCAATAAGGTCACAGCCACATATCCAGGTGGACTCGCATTTGGGAGGGGAGCGAAGCCATTCAACTCACTGTCTCCACTCTGGTCCCTGTGGGGGGTGGGGGGGCGGTCACAGCAGGAAAGTGTTCATGACCCAGAGTCCCTGGCCAGCCTCTGGGCCCTGACTCAGGCCAGTAACTAGACCACTGCGCTTCACCTTCTTGACCTGAAAAAGTGCAAATTAGGTGCTGACATGCAGGGTTGCTGTGAAAACGAAATGAGCATCTCAGAGCAGTGCTGGGTGAGGCCAGCTGTCTCTAGGGGGACGACCACCTGATTGTAGGTCCCACGGAGAAGTAAGAGACCCCAGCAACCTTTCTCCCAGAATCTCCAGCAGCCTGACCTAGCCTGGGTGAGAAACGGTGACGGCGGGGCAGAGATTGCCTACCAAGGGATGCTGGACGGGCTCCCTGTCATCTCTCCACACCTTACTGCCTCCTCTCCATCTTGAACTGTAGGTGACGACACGGAGCCCAGCAGAAGTGACAGCAGAACCTTCAGACTCTCCCCTGGAAGCGCAGAGTCCCCTTGTCCCCAGGCCCGGGGGCACCACCAACACCCCTTTTGTGTTCTGTGCCTGTTTGCGGCCATCAGCCCCTCCTGCAGACAGGCCTGAGCTGGGCTGCTGGCCTGCCCTGCGTCAGTGAGCAGCAGGTGGGTTGTAAGGGGTTGGGCAAGGCAGAGCTGGAGGAAATACAGCCCCCAGGAAGGTCTGCTGGGGGACCTCTGGGCCACGCTCCCCTCTTGTGTCTTCGCAGAGCTCGTCGAGAAGACCGGAGGCGCTGAGCCCCAGAGACCACATACCCCAGCTCTTCGAGCAGACAGTCATGTTGCTGTCCTACAGGCCTTTGAAGTCAAGGAGGCACATTCTGACTTCCACTCAGCCCCGCCCAAAGGAAGACCTGAACTTCCATCAGCAGCCACCAGCGCCGCCGCCGGCTCCAGCACCACCGGCTCCAGCACCGGAGCAAACAATGAGTCCCCTCCATTGGCAGGTGCGAGAGAGCCACCCCAACTTCCTTCCCAACAACTTCCATCAGCTGAATTTGGACCCTCAGCAGCCAGAAGCAAATGGGGGCCAACAGAGGTCAAAGGTAAGGTGAGAGGAGGGTGGGTCAGGAAGGGTGCATGAGAGGGAGGGAGGGGAGAGAAGTGTGTGTGTTAGTCACGCAGTCCTGTCTGACTCTTTGCGACCCCATGGACCGCAGCCCGGCTCCTCTGCCCATGGGATTCTCCAGGCAAGAGTACTGGGGTGGGTTGCCGTTTTCTCCCCCAGGGGATCTTCAGGACCCAGTGATGCAACCTGGGTCTCCTGCATTGCAGGCAGATTCTTTACCATCTGAAAGAAGGTGGAGGGGTGGGGGGAAGTGGGGAATAAAACCTGCCAGTCTAGTCCAGTTCCGTAGCACAGCTGGTGCCCTCCCCCACCCCCAACCTTCTGGGCACTTCCAACAAGCCCCGGGGGCAGACACAGTCTCTGGGGCAACAGTGACCTTCCTGGACATGGATCTGGAGCCTCCGTTCTCTGTGCTGGGGTCTCCTGCCTGGGAGCTTTCCCTCCAGCTGTGACTGCCACAGTCATCACTGTCAGCCACCCCCCACCCCAGCCCTGCAGGCCCGGGTGGGCTTCTCCCCTCCCTCCAGCTGGGAGCGCCTGCCCTCGCAGGGTCATCTCCCAACTCACACGGGCACCTCCACCTCCAGCCCACAGCAGTGGAAGCCAAGCCTCTGCAGGAACAAGTGCGGGGGGCCTTGCCTCTGGCACACCCGGGTCCACCTCTCGCCCCTCCTGTCTCTAACCCAACAAGAGCAAATCCATCAATTCAGCTGCAAATTCCAGAAAGCAGTGGGAGTCCATCAGAGACCAAGGCTGTGAGTCTGTCTGTCTCCTCCAGGAGCCAGAAAACAACCTGTACAGAAAGTATGAGGAGAAGGTGCGGCCCTGCATTGACCTCATTGACTCCCTGCGGGCCCTGGGCGTGGAGCAGGACCTGGCCCTGCCCGCCATCGCCGTCATCGGGGACCAGAGCTCGGGCAAGAGCTCCGTGCTGGAGGCTCTGTCGGGGGTCGCCCTCCCCAGGGGCAGCGGTAAGCACTGCTGGGGCAGCCTCCTGCAAGCCACAGAGCATCCCAGGACCAGTAGGCTCAGGAGGGGCCACGGGAAGCCCCCCTGGACGGGTGATGTGGGCAGGGGGTGGGGTAGGGGGTGGGCCTGGATGCTCCTGCTACCCTAGGTCCTGAGTCCTCTTTCACGTGTCAACAATCATTGCTGGGCTTTGTATCAGTTGGTTTCTTTCTAGTCCTCTAAGACTCTAGATACATTTCTATGTTAATTTGTGAGTTTCTGGTAACATGTAAAGTCTTTTTGAAGAATTTTCTCAACACTTTGAGAAGCTATTAGCCAGGATCATGGTGTGATATGTTTTTAAATGTTTCATTTTAAAAAAGAATTTTTTTTTTTTTGGTCATGCCTCAAGGCATGTGGGCTTTCATGCCCACAAGGGATTGAACCTGCACCCCTTGCATTATGAGTCGTTCAGAGTTTTAACCACTGGACCACCAAGGAAGTTCCTGTTTCCCTTCAAAAAAAAATTTAAGCTTGTGTAGAATTAAGCATGGCAACCCACTCCAGTATTCTTGCCTGGAGAATCCCATGGACAGAGGACACTGGCAGGCTATAGTCCATGGGGTCTCAAAGAGTCGTACAGAACTGAGTAACTAAGACTTACTACTACTATGATCATCTGGGCTTCCCTGGTGGCTCAGTTGGTAAAGAATCTGCCTGCAATGCAGGAGACCTGGGTTCAGTCACTGAGTTGGGAAGATCCCCTGGAGAAGGAAAAGGCTACCCACTCCAGTATTCTGGCCTGGAGAATCCCATGGACGGAGGAGCCTGGCCAGCTACAGTCCATGGAGTCGCAAAGAGTTGGACATGACTGAAGTTACTTAGCACGCACGCATGCAAGCACAGAATTAAAAAGCTGTCATACATTCTGACAATGAAAATAATTATAAAGGGGAAAAAAGGACGCACCTGGCACCCTCAAGTGGGTAGTTTCCCCTGTCCTGATTCCCTCTCTCATACCAATCTTCTTCCAGCACTGCCCATCTGTCAAAAATAACAGGAACCCAGGGATCCAGGGCTGCCTCCTGGGCACAGAGGAGGATATGGGGGCTTCATGGGCCCTGCACAGCCCTCAACAACCACCCAGACCAGGCGTCCCGGCCTGTGTGTCCTCCCAATCATGGGCAGTCGGTCCTTTACTCCCGGGTCTCCTGTGAGATCCCCATCCACCCAACTCTGATGTGTGATGGAGTCAGAGTGGGGACCAGTGGCTCCTCCTCTCCGCCCTGGGTTCAGCATTTCCAGGAGAAAAGCAACAGAGCAAAGAGTCTGGAGGCCAGTGTGGCCGTGGCAGTCTTGTGGGGCAGGCAGGAGCCCCTTACAGGACAGTGCTTTGGGCTCCCTCCATGCCCGAGTGTGAGGGGCTAGGAGGGCTGGATGGGGCCAGGTAAATCTCACTGCTTCCCTCCCACTCCTACCCCTGTCGTGACCCTTGGCTGCCACCTGGACTGTGCCTCTGGCCTTTCTAGGAACAGGGGTAATTAGTGGGGCTGGACTGAGTCCTCCCTAGAGAGGGATACAGCTTTCAGACAAGGCCTCTGGGGACACTGGGGAGGATAAGAGCAAAGGGTGGGGCTTCCCTGGTGGTCCAGTGGTTAGAACTCCATGCTCCCAATTCAAGAGATGGGGGTTCAATCCCTGGTCAGGGAACCAAGATTCTACATGCCTTGAGGTGCAGTCAAAAAAGAAAAGAAAAGGGCACCTGTGAATGGTTCTTTTTAAGGGAAACTTAGAGGCTGTTTGGGAAACTCTCTCTCAGGAATCATCACCCGGTGTCCACTGGTGCTGAAACTGACAAAGCTGGAGTGTGAGTGGACGGGGAGAATCAGCTACCGCAACATAACGCTACAGCTGCACAACCCCTCCGAGGTGGAGTGGGAGATCCGTAAAGGTAGGGCCCTGCGGGCATCTGCAGGTCGGCTCCTTCTCCCCCTGGGGTCATCAGCAGTCACCCGGGCCTCTCCAGCCCCACAGCGAGCACCGTCTCTTCTTTCCAGGCTTTCCCACGTGCCGCCCTCTGCCTCGCACACGTCCCTCCTCCTTGCTACATAGCCCTACCCTTTCGCGACTGTCAGTTTTACCTGCCTCTCCTCTGGGAACTGTCCCAGACAGCACCCCTGCTCCAGCTACCCCGGTCAGCGCTGGGGACATGTGTCGCGAGGAGCTGCTCTAACCTGAAGTGTCTTGTTGCCTGTGGCCGCATCCCTGTCTCCAAGCTGTGAGGTTTCCCCCAAAGCCAACCCCGCCCACCCACCACTCCTAGAAGCACATCCAACTCTTGAGATCAGCCTGACGTAACCACCGAATGAGAAGCAGGCTCAGTTGCTCCTGGAATGTCTTCCCAGGAGGCGCTAGTGGTGAAGAACCCGCCTACCAGTGCAGGAGACATAAGAGACACAGGTTTGATCCCTGGGTGGGGAAGATCCCCTGGAGGAGGGCATGGCAACTCACTCTAGTATTCTTGCCTGGAGAATCCCATGAACAGAGGAGCCTGGTGGGCTACAGTCCATAGGGTCACAAAGAGTCGGACATGACTGAAGTAGCACGCTCCTGGAACCCACGTCCATACCCATTCGGAGGGGACCCTGGAGGTCATCCCCTCGCAGCCCTGCCTCCAAGGTCCCTGGGCCTGCCCACCACTCTCCAAGGCATCTTCCCCTTCCTGCTCTCAAGCTGGGCTCAGCCAGACAGGCAAAAATTCACTCTGATCATAACAGGAAATTCTGTGGCCATAGCTTCCATTCTAGGGAGATGGGCTTATGCCTCACTGAGCAGCAAACTCCATCCAAGGCTGGGGTTTTCACGTGACTCCTGGGCCTCAGCTCCCTGAGAATCTTGTGTCCCCAGCTGGCTCACCAGAGGGATCACTCCCCAAATTGCAAAGTGCTGCCTCAATTCTAGCACCCACCCCCAAAACAGGAACTTCCTGAGACCTTCACCTGGCAAGTCTCCTAGCTTCAAATGATAAAAGCTCTGCCCTGCGGGGCCTGCTATGCCTGTCCTGTCCACATGTGCCCAGCACATCCTGCAGCGTGGCTGAGATCTGCCCAGTCTCTCTCTAGCTGTGAGCTCTGTGGGCAGGACTGGGAGGGCACGTTCTGTGAACTTCGGTGAATGTTTTGTGTAAGGATGAGTAATGAGCATCTTTAGAATAGCATCTCTAAAGCATCTGTAGCATCTTGGAACTCTGGTCCACTGCGGTTGGGAGTGTAAGTTGGTGCAACTACTTTGGAAAACTGACAAAATATCCACTAAAGCTGGAGGTGTGTGCATCCCCCATAACACCTCAAAACTCTAATCCCGAGTATCAGTTCAGTTCAGTTGCTCAGTCGTGTCCAAATCTTTGCGACCCCCATCAACTGCAGCACGCCAGGCCTCCCTGTCCATCACCAGCTCCCAGAGTCCACCCAAACTCATGTCCATTGAGTCAGTGATGCCATCCAGCCATCTCATCCTCTGTCGTCCCCTTCTCCTCCTGCCCTCAGTCTTTCCCAGCATCAGGGTCTTTTCAAATGAGTCATTTCTTCGAATCAGGTGGCTAAAGTATTGCAGTTTCAAATTCAACATCAGTCCTTCCAATGAACACTCAGGACTGATCTCCTTTAGGATGGACTGGTTGGATCTCTTTGCAGTCCAAGGGAATCTCAAGAGTCTTCTCCAACACCACAGTTCAAAAGCATCAATTCTTCAGCACTCAGCTTTCTTTATCCCAAGTACATTCCCAGCCAAAATGTGCACCAAAAGTCAGCTTCTAGAATCTCTATAGCAGCACTATTGTGATTCCCAGGTGGTGCTGGTGGTAAAAGAATCTGCTGCCAATGCAGGAGACATAATAGATTAAGTTCCTGGGTCAGGAAGATCCTCTGGAGGAGGGCACAGCAACCCACTCCAGCACTCTTGCCTGGAAAATCCCATGGACAGAGGAGCCAGGCAGGCTCCAGTTCATAAGAGTCACAAAGAGTCAGACATGACTGAGTGACTTAGCAAGCAAGCAGCTATGATTACCCACCTCCCTCCACACCCCCCCAGCCCCAACCCCCCACACCCCACAGACTGGATCAAGACACAGAATGGCAATGAATAGGAACAGCCCTCAGCCACAAGCACCAGTATAAAGGAATCATGCAAACGAAATGTTGAGCTGAGAAAGAGTGACGAAGAGAGGGTTTCCCCAAGTGGCTCAGCGGTAAAGAATCCACCTGCAATGCAGAAGCCGCAAGAGACTCGGGTTTGATCCCTGGGTCGAGAAGATCCCCTAGGGGAGGGCATGGCAACCCACTCCAGTAGTCTTGCCTGGAGAATCTCATGGATAGAGGAGCCTTGCAAGGTACAGTCCATGGGGTCACAAAGAGTCAGACATGACTGAGTGACTTAGCACACATGCACACAGGCATGATACCAAGAGAAGACGTAGTTTACGATTCCTTTTATATTAGGTGGGACCACAGGAAAATGCTCTTCTTGTAGGTCGAAAGTGGTTATCTATCAGCAAATTCACTTGGCTCAACCAAGTATAAAGTACAAAAATGGGTAAAAGAGTAGATGCTGGTAAAGCTTAAGATAAGCACTACTTTATGTGAGGGCTAGCGATCCGCAGGGAGAGAGGGGCTTTAGCAGGGCAGGGGGGCTGCCCATGTTCTGTTTCTTGATGTGTGTTTCTGTGACACCAATGGGTCCCACCTGTGAAACTCACCAAGCCACAGGCTTAAAACAAAGGTACTTTCCTGTATGTATGTTTCACTTCAATACAGAGTTACAAAATCATAGCTTAAGTAGTGACTGGGAGTGATAGCTAAAGCAGGAAACGTTTACAAAGTAGCCTGGTTGCCCTCATTCCCCCACCTCCTAATCTCTAAAGAATTAGGCAATTCATCAGGGCTGTGCTTAAATTGCCTCCTTGTTTCTCACCTTAGGACTGTCCCCAAATACAGGTGAGACACATAAATAGATGAGACACATAAATCTGCCCACAGATTCCACTGTTTTTGCTTGGTTGGGTTCTTCATCTGGACTCAGGGTTTCTCCTCTCTTGGTCTCCATAGCCCAGAATATCATAGCTGGGAATGGAGTTGGCATCAGCCATGAGCTCATCAATCTGGAGGTCACCTCCCCTGAGGTCCCAGATCTGACCCTCATTGACCTTCCCGGCATCACCAGGGTGGCTGTGGAAAACCAGCCACAGGACATCGGACTGCAGGTGAGCCACTCTGCAACTTGGGAGTGGGCCCCACGCTCAGCAGGGGGCACTTCTGAGGTCTCTGCCGGCAGCCCCCAGGGCTCTGGTGCACATTCCCAGCCCACAGCCTGAGTAGTTGGGGAGGAGACTGCGGAGGACAGTCTAGGGCTGGGGCCTCATACTCGGGTTCAGACAAGGGCCTGGCAGTCATGGAAACAGGCAAAGCTGACTCTGTAGGCCTGGAGGTGTATAACGCACACCCTGTACAATGCTGTCCTGTGGGAATATGGACTCAGTGTTACCACTATCCTAATATTTAAAAGAAGCCAGACATTGGATTTTTACATGGGCTCTACCGATCTTAGCCACAAGTCTTTTAAGTAGCACTACGTAAACCAATCAGGACACAGATTGTGATCTCTGGCTAGGGACAAGAAGGCCGGTACGGTAGATTTGCATGAGAACCGCAGAGCAGTTCTGACGGATACAAACCAACAGCTGCTGAGCCTGGGGCTTCTTTACCAAAGACCTTCCCACTTAAGGTTGCCTGAGAATGTAGTCGTCACAGGGATGCCAGAATCACACCTGATCTCTGGCTGGGTCCACCCTGAGACCAGCCTTGTCAAGCCTTGCCGAGCCAGCTCACGTGGAGGCCAAGGAGGCAAGGATGGTCTCAGAAGCAGGGTTGTTGTCCAGGGTGTAAAGGGACGGGGTGGAGGAGAGGGAGAAGATGAGACCCTCTTTCCCTAGGACTGAGGTCACAGCTGCCCTCTTCCCTTTTCCGAGGAGGTGAGTGGGGGGCGGCACTGCCAGTGTTGGGAACCCAATTACAGCCCAACTAAGACCATGGCAGTCCCTCTTGGATGGGTCTCTGCTGGCCCCACTGTCTCAGGCACTTGATAACTCTTTCTTCCTCAACATCCAGATCACCATTCTCTGTCTCTGGGAGCCTTGTAATTAGGTCACTCCCATTCCTGAGTTAAGGGGCTAATTCTACACTTCTTACCCTACTTCATTCAGCAAATGGGTGGGATTTCCCAGGGCATGACAAAAATGCTTGCCCGGGGTCAGAGCATGCCTCTTCCTCCTGCTGTCAGCTCAGAAGCATCCCAGGGAAGATCTGTCGAGGAAGGAGGGGTCTCATCTGGCCACGGGTATCAGGGAGCCTTTGGGAAAGAAGAAGTACCAGTGATGAGCTCTAGAGGATAAGCAGAACCTCAGCAGAGAACTCAATGAGGGCAGGTGGTCAGACATTCTAGAGGAAGAGCGTAGGCTGAGCCAAAGCTCAGAAGTGTGAAAACTGGGTGGTGCTCTGGGATGACCAGCTGTGCTCTTGGGTGACCAGAGATGTGCTCTTCTGTTGTGACTCCTTGGCATCAGATCAAGGCACTCATCAAAAAGTACATCCAGAGGCAAGAGACCATCAACTTGGTGGTAGTCCCCTGCAACGTGGACATCGCCACCACAGAGGCACTGAGCATGGCCCAGGAGGTGGACCCCGATGGAGACAGGACCATAGGTAAGAAGAAAGCGCCAAGCTCCTTAGAGGACAGGAAGCCAGGGGAGACCCCTCAGATATTTAGAAGGTCCTGGATGTAACAGCTCTGTTAGAGGTGCCCACACCTTGCATCAGATACAAGCTCTGTTCCCAGGGAGACTCCGTGGGCTCGGGATGCAGTTGTACACAACAGATGGGTCACCCTCACTCATGTTCAGGGCTAGATGTATGGCCAATATTTGGAGGTTCTTTGCCCTCCTTCCTATTGTCCCTTATTTGCATTCTCAACCCATTCTGGATCAGGGAGGAGAAATACCTTATTTGCTCTCCCACAATGGTCCAGAAAGGAGGAACTGACTGGCCCATCAACTCTGCAAGTCCACAGGAAAAATTCTTGTGAGTCTTTAGTTCATGGAAAAGTTCTCGCCAGGGCGTGTGTGAACATACTCAGGGAACACACTTCCAGGTTTACACTGGAGCACAGGTGTCTATAGAGTTTATTTTCAAGTAGAACTCTTCCTTGGGGAGATGGGTTCTCTTAAATTCCTTTTTTAAAAATGTCCCCTGCAGAAGGCATTATAGGGGATTTGGTTTAAGAGCACAGATTGCCTGGGTTTCAATCCTTGTTCTACAATTTACTGGCTACATATCCTTGGGCAAATGAGAGCAGCTATTTTTGAAATTCTAATATTGTTACTTAATGCCACTTCTCTCCAATCACTTCACTTACCCATCTGAGTTTACCTTCCTGAAAGTGTGCCAGTCATTTTCTTTGACTAATTGGATACCTAGTATATTACTGCCTTTGCTACTTTTTCCCCAACAAATGCCCAGGTTTCCAGTAAGGATAAAAATACCAGTAGGGGAATACAACTCGAGTTTAGTGTATTATTATATGCCAGACTAGACTTGTACTCTGTTACCTGCTGACTTCTACAGGTATCTAGAACACAATGAACCAGAGAGAAGACTCAGGTTTGGGGTCATCCACCATTATGCAATCATAAGTCATTAGGGATGTCTCATTAATGACCACAGAAGATAGTTTCATCTATTAAGTAGATAGATCCATTTGGATATCAATATCTTTATAGAAGTTGAGTAATACTTCTTACCAGTAGTTTTCTGTTCTTCTCATGGGGCTTCCCAGGTAGCTCAGTGGTTAAAAAAAAAACAAAAAACTGCCTACCAATGCAGAAGACACAAGAGACATGGGTTTGATCCCTGGATGGGGAAGATTCCCTGAAGAAGGGAATGGCTACCCATTCCAGCATTCTTTAGCCACAAACTCTGATAATCTGTAAGTTTTCACTAAATATTATCTATTGTTGTAAATTCAGTTAAGTACTATATGCATAGAGTATACACAATCAGGCCTTAGTATATTCCAAACAGCCTTAAAACACTGTGCAAATTTTCCATGCATTCTAGGTCAAGTATAGAAATAGAGAAAAGTATGTTAAATTTAAAAAAGAAATGGAATATACACTCAAGTACACAGCAGCCAAAAGGTGGAAGCAAACCAAGCATCCATCAAGAACACAGTCACTTGGAATTCAAAGCCTTCAGTTCAGTGTGAGCGACAGGAGTAAGGGCAGGAGCGTGGGAGAGGAAGGCAGGGAGGATCTCAAAGGAGGTCCCACTAGAGGGGCAGAGTGAGTCTGTGACAGGAGACCCTCGAGAGTCACAGACCCTCCTTACACTAGGGAATGATGTGCTTTTGGAGACATAGTGATGGAGTGAGTTGGTTCTGATGATGCATGCTGCCTTAGTGTTGGGGACTCAGTGGGCACCCAAGAGACATTTGTTAAATAAATTACACAAGGCAGTTAACGAGTTGAGTGACTGGATGAGCAAATAAAAATACAAGTGAGAGGAATGCCAAAGAAGTAAAAGAATGAGCTGATGGGCACTAGGCAGAAAAGGCTCTTGGTCATAACAGTCTTGATAAAGAAGAAAGTTGGAGGCATCATAATCCCTGATGGCAAGTATATTACAAAGTGACTCTGATTAAAGCAGTATGGTGCTAGCAAAAAGACAGACATACAGACCTATGTGACAGAATAGCAAGCCCAGAAATAAAGTCGTGTCTGTGGAGTTAGCTGATTTGGGGCAAAAGTGGTAAGAATATACAGTGGGAAAATGATAATCTGCTGGTCTTGGCCAAAAAAGACCCCGTAGCCTGGTAGCGTTCAACATATTTGAAGAGAAAGTTGACCTTTCCACTTGCGCTCCTCTAATCATCTCACAGGGATCCTGACCAAACCAGACCTAGTGGACAAGGGCACTGAGAAAAGCGTCCTGAAGGTCATGCAGAACCTCACCTATCATCTCAAGAAGGGCTATATGATCGTGAAGTGCCGGGGCCAGCAGGATATCACCAACAAGCTGAGCTTGGCAGAGGCAACCATGAAAGAAACACTGTTCTTTCAGACACATCCGTATTTCAGGTAAGATTCTTCACTACAGCCTTGGACTCCAGGGAAACCAGCCCTGTCTACCAGAATTGGCCAAGATGATTACCATATTTAAAAATTATACAGTTAGCATCAGCTCAGTTCAGTCACTCAGTCGTGTCCAACTCATTGTGATCCCATGGACTGCAGCACGCCAGGCCTCCCTGTCCATCACCAACTCCTGGAGTTTACTCAAACTCATGTCCATTGAGTCAGTGATGCCATCCAACTAACTCATTCTCTGTCAACCCCTTCTCCTCCTGCCTTCAATCTTTCCCAGCATCAGGGTCTTTTCAAATGAATCAGCTCTTCACATCAGGTGGCCAAAGTATTGGAGTTCCAGCTTCAACGTCAGTCCTTCCAATGAACATTCAGGACTGATTTCCTTTAGGATGGATTACTTGGATCTCCTTTCAGTCCAAGGGAATCTCAAGAGTCTTCTCCAACACCACAGTTCAAAAGCATCAATTCTTTAGCACTCAGCTCTCTTTATGGTCCAACTCTCACATCCATACAGGACCTACTGGAAAAACCGTAGCCTTTACTAGATGGACCTTTGTCGGCAAAGTAATGTCTCGACTTTTTATTATGCTGTCTAGGTTAATCATAACTTTTCTTCCAAGGAGCAAGCATCTTTTAATTTCATGGCTGCAGTCACCATCTGCAGTGATTTTGGAGCCCCCAAAATAAAGTCTGTCACTGTTTCCACTGTTTCCCCGTCTATTTGCCATGGAGTGATGAAACTGGATGCCATGATTTTAGTTTTCTGAATGTTGAGCATTAAGCCAACTTTTTCACTCTCATCTTTCACTTTCACCAAGAGGCTCTTTAGTTCTTTTTCACTTTCTGCCATAAGGGTGGTGTCATCTGCATATCTGAGGTTATTGATATTTCTCCCAGCAATCTTGATTCCAGCCCGTGCTTCATCCAGCCCAGCATTTCTCATGATGTACTCTGCATATAAGTTAAATAAGCAGGATGACAATCTATAGCCTTGACGTACTCCTTTTCCTAATTGGAACCAGTCTGTTGTTCCATGTCCTGTTCTAACTGTTGCTTCCTGACCTGCATACAGGTTTCTCAAGAGACAGGTCAGGTGGTCTGGTATTCCCATCTCTTTAAGAATTTTCCAGTTTGTTGTGATCCACACAGTCAAATGCTTTGGCATAGTCAATAAAGCACAAATAGATGTTTTTCTGGAACTCTCTTGCTTTTTCGATGATCCAACGGATGTTGGCAGTTTGATCTCTAGTTCCTCTTCCTTTTCTAAAACCAGCTTGAACATCTGCAAGTTCATGGTTCACGTACTGTTGAAGCCTGCCTTGGTGAATTTGGAGCATTACTTTACAAGCCTGTGAGATAAGTGCAATTGTGCGGTAGTTTGAGCATTCTTTGGCATTGCCTTCCTTTGGGGTTGGAATGAAAACTGATCTTTTCCAGTCCTGTGGCCACTGCTGAGTTTTCCAAATTTGCTGGCATATTGAGTGCAGCACTTTCACAGCATCGTCTTTTAGGATTTGAAATAGCTCAGCTGGAATTCCATCACCTCCACTACCTCTGTTTGTAGTGATGGTTCCTAAGGTCCACTTGACTTCACATTCCAGATGTCTGGCTCTAGGTGAGTGATCACAACATCATGATTATATGGGTCGTGAAGATCTTTTTTGTATAGTTCTTCTGTGTATTCTTACCACCTCTTCTTAATATCTTCTCCTTCTGTTAGGTCCATACCATTTCTGTCCTTATTGAGCCCGTCTTTGCATGAAATGTTCCCTTGGTATCTAATTTTCTTGACGAGATCTCTAGTCTTTCCCACTGTATTGTTTTCCTCTATTTCTTTGCATAGATCACTGAGGAAGGCTTTCTAATCTCTCCTTGCTATTCTTTGGAACTTTGCATTCAAATGGGTATATCTTTCCTTTTCTCCTTTGCTTTTTGCTTCTCTTCTTTTCACAGTTATTTGTAAGCCCTCTTCAGACAGCCATTTTGCTTTTTTGCATTTCTTTTTCTTGGGGATGGTCTTGATCCCTGTTTGCTGTCATGAACCTCCATCCATAGTTCATCAGGCACTCTATCAGATCTAGTCCCTTGAGTCTATTTCTCACTTCCACTGTATAATTGTAAGGGATTTGATTTAAGTCATACCTGAATGGTCTAGTGGTTTTACCTACTTTCTTCAATTTCAGTCTGAATTTGGCAATAAGGAGTTCATGATCTGAGCCACAGTCAGCTCCCAGTCTTGTTTTTGCTAACTATATAAAGCTTCTCCACCTTTGGTTGCAAACAATATAATCAGTCTGATTTCGGTGTTGACCATCTGGTGATGTCCATGTGTAGAGTCTTCTCTTGTGTTGTTGGAAGAGGGTGTTTTCTATGACCAGTGTGTTCTCTTGGCAAAACTCTATTAGCCTTTGCCCTGCTTCATTCTGTACTCCAAGATCAAATTTGCCTATTACTCCAGTGTTTCTTGACTTCTTACTTTTGTATTCCAGTCCCCTATAATGAAAAGGACATCTCTTTTGGGTGTTAGCTCTAGAAAGTCTTGTAAGTCATCATAGAACCGTTCAACTTCAGCTTCTTCAGCCTTACGGGTTGGATTACTGTGATATTGAACGGTTTGCCTTAGAAACAAACAGAGATCATTCTGTCATTTTTGAGACCGCATCCAAGTACTGCATTTCGGACTCTTTTGTTTACTACAATGGCTACTCCATTTCTTCTAAGGGATTCTTGCCCACAGTAGTAGATATAATGGCCATCTGAGTTAAATTCACCCATTCCAGTCATTTTAGTTCACTGATTCATAAAATGTTGACATTCACAATTAGCATAACCAACGCTTTTTATTATTTTAGTATTAAATGCATTGGCTTACTTAATTCATTTTTTCTTGGATTCTGATGATGACACTCATTTAAATTGAAGCCGAGTATTCCATAGGACAAGGGTCCCCAAGCCCCAGGCCATGGACCATTGCAGGTCTGTGGCCTCTTAGGAACTGGGCCACGTAGCAGGAGATGACTGATCTGCAAGCGAGAGAAGCTTCATCTGTATTTACAACTGCTCCCCATTGCTTGTGTTACCACCTAAACTCCATCTCCTGTCAGATAAACAGCAGCATTAGATTCTCATAGAAGCACAAACTACTGCGAACCACAGATACGAAGAATCTCAGTTTTGAGCTCCTTATGAGAATCATCCCCAAACCATTCCCCTCTGGGTCTGTGGAAAAATTGCCTTCCAGGAAACCAGTCCCTGGTGCCAAAAAGGCTGGGGACCACTGTCATACCACACTTTAGTTTCCCAAAATGCTTTCCCTTGCTCTCTCATTTGAGTCCCACAAAAATCTTGAAAGACATTGGGGTTTTTTCCATTGAACTGGATACTTTTTTCCTTTCCTTTTATTTAGGAACTTGATGTTCCCGAGCCATGGGGGAGAGTAGGGAGTAGTCTCTCCTACTTTAAAGAGAGACTCTGGGAAAATGGTGAATTTTTGCAGACCTGATTTACTACTTACTCTGTGCCTTTGGGAGATGGCTCTACCTCTCTGAGCTTCTGCTTTTTCATCTGCTCAGAGAGTCCTGCTACTGCTTTATGGGATTGTGTTTAGCATTAAATAACATGGCAGATGCAAATATTCTGGCCAGCACACCATAAATATCACCCTGGTTCCTTTTTTCTCTCTGCTCCTGCCCTGAGTGAAAGAAACAGAAGGCTTTCAGAAGTATTGAGTGTTACAGCAGAGAAGACTGCTGACAAGCAAAGGGAAGATTCTGTAACAATCACACCCATGGTTCTCAACCTTAAGCAAGCAACAGAATTTGTGGGTTATTGTTGTCAGTCACTCAGGTGTGCCCGACTCTTTTTGTAACCCTATGGACTACAGCACGCCAGCCTTCCCTGTCCTTCACTATCTCCCAGAGTTTCCTCAAACTCATGTCCATTGAGTTGGGGATGCCATCCAACCATCTCATCCTCTGTCATCCCCTTCTTCTTCTGCCCTCAATCTTTCCCACCATCAGGGTCTTTTCCAGTGAGTCAGCTCTTCATATCAGGTGGCCAAAGTATTGGAGCTTCAGCTTCAGCTTCAGTCCTTCCAATGAATATTCAGGTTTGATTTCCTTTCGGATTGATCAGTTTGATCTCCTTGCTGTCCAAGGGATTCTCAAGAGTCTTCTCCAGCATCACCATTTGAAAGCACCAATTCTTCAGTGCTCAGCTTTCCTTATGTCAAATCTGTACATGACAACTGGAAAAACCATAGCTTTGACTCTACAAATTTTGTTGGCAAAATGATGCCTCTGCTTTTTAATATACTGTCTAGATTTGTCATAGCTTTTCTTTCAAGGACCAATTTGTGGGAGAGTTGGTTAAAATTCAGCTAGCTGTGCCATCCCAGAGTTTCTGAGTTCTGAGGTAGGCCCCAAGAATTTGTGTTTCTTCAAGTTCCCAGGCTTTCCTGGTGGCTCAGCAGGTACAGGATCCACCTGAAATGCCAAAGACATGAGAGACTTGGGTTTGATCCCTGGGTCAGGGAGGTCCCCTGGAGGAGAAAAATGGCAACCTATTCCAGTTTCTTGCCTAGAAATCCCATGGACAGGGGAGCCTGGCAGGCCACAATCCAAAGTATCTCAAAGAGTCACATGACCGTGACTAAGCACAAGCACTGCAACTTCCCAGTTGAGGTCAACGTTGCTGGTCCAGGGACACTTTGAAAACCACTGTTCAAGGTCTTTGGGAAAGTTAAGGCTTGCATGAAAAAGTGTGCTGAAGTGCTTTGTCACTGAATATCTGCGTTTCAATCCTTGTGTGCCCAAGTGCTGGGACTCAGCTCTTTTGCAGCAAAGATGCTCACAGTAGCACTGAAAAAAATGATCCTACTGGGTCCTTCATGAATTTATGTTAAAGGTAAACGCTTTGCAGCCAGACCACCTGGTCTGTGACTCTGGGCAAGCTGCTTAACATTCCCATGCCTTTGCCTTTCTCTCTCTAAAATTGGTTGTTCAATGATTAAATAGGTGTAAAGCCCTTAGAATGGAATAGGCACTTAGTACAGACCATGTAAACATTTTTTAAATTTAATTTTATTATGGAAAGAACATTTAACATGAGGTTCACCCTCCTAACAAATGTTTAAGTGCACAAAGTGGTATTGTTAACTACAGGCATGATATTGTTCGGCAGCTCTCTAGAATGTGTTTATCTTTCGTAACACAAACTTTTTACCCTTTGATTAGCACTCTTCATTTCCTCCTCCACACAACACCTGGCAACCACCATTCCACTCTCTGATTGCCTGAGTCTGACTGTTTTAGATAGAGCACATAAATGGAATTATGTAGTATTTGTTTTTCTGTGACTGGTTTATTTCACTTAGCATAACATCTTCAAGGTTAATTCATATTGTCACATACTGCAAAATTCCCTTCTTGTTAAATGCTGAATTATATCCTATTGCATGTATCTACAATTTTTAATCCATTTATCTTTCCATGAATATTGAGGTTGTTTCCACATCTTCGCTCTTGTGAACGGTGCTACAGTGAATATAGGAGCCCTAATAAGTCTTTGAGATCTTGATTTCAATTCTTTTGAATAAATGCCCAGAAGTGGGATTGCTAGATCATATGGTAGTTCCATTGTTAATTTTTTAAGGTATTTATTGCTGCTTTCCATACAGGCTGCATCATTTTGAGTTCCCATCAACAGTATACTAGTGTTTCAATTTCTCCACATCCTTGCCAACACTTGTCTTTTTTTTTTAATAATATCATCCTAACTGATATGATGTGATGTTTAATTGTGGTTTTGATTTGCATTTCCCAGATAATTAATGATGCTGACCATCTTTCCATGTGCCTTTTGTATGTTTTCTTTGAGGAAAAAAATCTCTATTTGAGTCTTTTGGCCCATTTTTAAATTGAGTTATTAGGGTTTATTTGCTATAGAATTGTGGAGATCCTTGCATATTTTGGAAATTAACCCCTTATCAGATATGTGGTTTGCAAATATTTCCTCCCATTTCGTAGGTCGCCTTTTCCTTTGCTGATTGTTGACTTGCAGTGCTGAAGTTTTGAGTTTGACATCATCCTACTAGTCTATATTTGCTTTTGCTGCCTGTGCTTTTAGTGTCATATTCATGAAATCATTTCCAAGATCAATATGATGAAGATGTCCCCCCATGTTTTCTTCTAGGAGTTTTACAGTTTTGGGTTTTACATTAAGCCTTTAATCAATTTTCAGTTGACTTTCGTATCTAGTGTAAAAAAAGGATCCATTTTGCTGTGGATATCTAATTTTCCCAACACCTTTTGTTGAACAGGTTATCCTTTTCCTATTGTGTATTCTTGGCACGTTTGCAAAAATCAGTTAACTGTATATGCATGGATTTATTTCTGGGCTTGCTATTCTGTCCCGTAGATCTATGCTGTTGCTGTTTAGTCTCTAAGTCATGTCTGACTCTTTGCAGCCTCATGGACTGTAGCCTGCCAGACTCCTCTCCATGAAATTTTCCAGACAAGAATACTGGACTATATGTGTCTTTATTCTAACACCATACTGCTTTAATTACAGTAGCTTTGCAATATAGTTAAAATCAGAAATATGATGTCTCTAGCTTTCTTCTTTATCAAGATTGATACATCTAATTAGGGATAAATATTTGCTATAAGAAATAAAATACTACTTTGGGCAAGTCACTTAGCCTCTATGAAATTGTATTGTTTTGCTTTTCCTGAAAAAATGACTTACCACCTGAGTTTATTGGGGCACAAAAAGAAAAAAAAAGGTAACCTCTCTAGTACTATGCCTGCCTAGATATGATCTTGCTCCTTAATTATCAACTGTCCTCATGTACCACCTGGCTTTTCTGATGGTGTGCATCACTCCAAGGAACTGAGCTCATCTACCCACTTATAAGGTACAATACTGGAAAGTGATCCTATGGGCCCTTCTTAAATTCATGCGTGCTCTGTCTTGTTTCAGGGTTCTTCTAGATGAAGGAAAGGCCACGGTGCCTCTTCTGGCAGAAAGACTTACCACCGAGCTCATCTGGCACATCAATGTGAGTGAGTAGTTTAAGTTGCAAGCTATAAAAAAAATGACAGCCTTGGGTACTTCCCTGGTGGTCCAGTGGTTAAGACTCAACCTTCCAATGCAGGCGATACAGGTTCAATCTCTAGCTAAGATCCCACATGCCTTGTGCCCAATAAACCAAAACATAAAAGAGAAGCAATATTACAACAAATTCAATAAAGACTTTAAAAATGATCCACATCAAAAAACAAATCTTAAAAAAAAAAAAAATGACAGCCTGTTGACATCACTTTCTTAGTCATGGGTTGACTAGGACACTCCAGTGAAATGTCCAAACCAGCAGACAAATAAGAACATTCTGAAAACCAAATCACTCCTGGTCAGAGGCTCACAAAAGAGCTTCTGAAACAGAAAAGCAGTAACTGCATAGTGTTGAAATAAAGAGTTGAATCTGTCAGTTTGGGGCCAGCAAAGAGAGAAGGAAAATGCTAACAGGTTAGCAGTGTAAAAAGGAGTGAATATCGAGTTAGCAAATTTTTAATAGTTTGTTAACAATTCACAGTATAAAAATCACTTTCCTTTGAGACTTCCTGATGGAACACTGGTTAAGACTTCACCTTCCAATGCAGGGGTGCAGGTTGGATCCCTGGTCAGGGAACTGAGGTCCCAAGTGCTTCGAGGCCAAAAATCCAAAACATAATACAGAAGTAATCTTGTAACAAATTCAATAAAGACTTTAAGAATGGTTCACCTCAACAAGTTTTTAAATGATAAATTAAAAATATAAATATAAAACATTTTCCCAGCTTCAAACTTGTAGGAAATAAACGTTTGGTTTTCAGTGATTCTCAAAATAAGAAAACCACAGACAAAGTTCTCATGATGTCTTTGAAGGGGGACTCTGGCTTGGTGCTTATTGAGAAATAGAATATTTATAGCCATCACCATCACCATTGTGGGCTCCAGGACTGGGCACCAGCTACTGAATCTGCACACCCCCATCAAGAGGATGACATAAGAGTTGGACCATAAAGAAGGCTGAGCACCAAAGAATTGATGCTTTCGAATTGTGGTGCTAGAGAAGACTCTTGAGAATCCATGGGACTGCAAGGAGATCAAATCAGTCAATCCTAAAAGGAAATCAAACCTGAATATTCATTGGAAGGACCGAGGCTGAAGCTGAAGCTCCAACACTTTGGCCGTCTGATGTGAAGGGCCGACTCGTTGGAAAAGACCCTGATGCTGGCAAAGATTGAAGGCAAGAAGAGAAGGGGGTGACAGTGGATGAGATGGTTGGATAGCATCACTGACTCAATGGACACGAATTTGAGCAAACTCCGGGAGATGGTGAAGGACAGGGAGGCCTGGCATGCTGCAGTCTGGGCAGTTGCAAAGAGTCAGACACAACTTATAGAGTAAACAACAACAAATCAAGAGGATAATGGCCAGAACATGAGGAGGAAAGAAGTGGCAGGTGTCCATACTAAAAATAGCCCTCCCATTAAAAATATTAAACCCACACAAGCTACACAAGTACCCTTTCACATCAAAATAGCCCTCTGAGACCACAGTAGATAATCATTTCTCCTAAACTCTCTTGAGTAAGAGAAATAGAAGTAAAATGAAGATGCAGAAGAGCAACTCTCAATGAAAAGGCCAAGAGAATGCCCCTGAAAGAACAATGAAACATACTTCTTCAGTCTGATAGATGCTGAGTTCAAAAGGGAGATAATGAAAATACTGGAGGAATTAAGAAAGGCTATGGACAGAAATGCAGGTTACTGTAAAAAAGGAACTAAAAATTATAAAGAGGAGGAAAAAAGAAATTCATTTGCCAAGATGAAAGCTGATCTAAAGACAATAAATAGCAGAATGAGTAATGAAGAAGAATAAACAAGTGATCTGGAAGGTAGAATAATGGAAATCACTCAGTCAGAACAATAGAGAGAAAGCCAAATGATAAATGGAGTATTTGTCACGCTTGCCTGAACCATTGTCCATGAGAAGATGAACCTTGAGTACAGAGGTAGAACTCAGGGGCTGGATCCCAGTCCGTGCTAAATTGCATGTTGCATGGAAACAATTAATTCTTTTGAACCAGGAAACACATACTCAAAATATTTGTTAGGGGCAACACTTCTCAAACTGTATGTGGTGCTTGTGGTAAAGAAACTGCTTGCCAATGCAGGAGACAGATGTAAGAAATGTGGGTTAGATCCCTGGGTTGGGAAGATTGCCTGGAGGAGGGCACAGCAACCCACTCCAGTATTCTTGCCTGGAGAATTTTTGCCTAACACAGAGTTAGGCAAAAATGTTACCTAGAAAATTTGTTTAAATTCATATTCCTGGGCCCCAGCTGAGCTTCTGAGTCAGTAGGTCTGGGGTGGGGCCCATGAATTTGTTTTTCTCAAGTGATCTTGGGAACATACTTGGAGAAGTACTGATTCTGATAGAATCCGTTCAATTTGCAGCAGAGAATTCCAAAAGAAATAACCCTGTCTAAAATCTATGCTGCTAGTACTAAATCACTTCAGTCGTGTCCAACTCTTCGCAACCCTATGGACTGTAGCCCAGCAGGTTCCTCTGTCCATGGGATTCTCCAGGCAAGAATACTGGAGTGGGTTGCCGTGCCCTCCTCCAGGGGATCTTCCCAAACCAGGGATCTAACCCACATTTTTCACATCTGTCTCCTGCATTGGCAAGCAGTTTCTTTACCTCTAGCACCACTGGGGAAGCCCATCTAAAAGCTCTATCTCCTATCTAATTGAGAAAAGCATCTCTTTTAAAAAAAAGATGTTATATTTTGATATTTTTTTTCATAACAGTTCTCAACATTTAAATATTGCACTTTAAATTTTGAATTTCAGTTTTGTGCTATTTTCAATTAATTTTTAAAATTTATTTCAAGACACAATCATGATCACTTGAAATATCAGGAAAAAAGATTAATACCTTTCTGCCTACAGATACAAACTGTCCAAAGAGAGAGAGGATGAGACCTTATCAACTTCTTAGTACACTACTCCGCAAACTTCCTCTAAATCCCAAAAGCTCATTCTGTCTGGCTGACTACAACCTGCGGTTTTTACCTTCTCAGGCTGTCAAGGTGTGAGCAGGTGTAAAGTGAAGTCTGCTGCTTACCACCTCAGTGATGATATCAAACAGTTTGTCTCTCTGAGCCTTTTCCTTTCTTGTGAGAAACAGGCAATGAAGTCATGTGCTTTGTACCACAGTGTGGGGCTTCACTGAGATGTAAAGGACTTGGAATGATGCTCACCCCAAAGACAACCCTCCTCGGGGCCCCCTCCATCGTTCCTGCTCCTCCACAGTTGATGACAATTGCTAAATTGTCATCAGCAACATTGGCTGCTTTGGACGTTAGCCAGCCGACACCGACACACAGGCATCAGTTCAGTTCAGTTCAGTTCGGTTGCTCAGTCGTGTCCGACTCTTTGCGACCCCATGAATCGCAGCATGCCAGGCCTCCCTGTCCATCACCAGCTCCCGGAGTTTACTCAAACTCATGTCCATCGAGTTGGTGATGCCATCCAGCCATCTCATCTTCTGTCATCCCCTTCTCCTCCTGCCCCCAATCCCTCCCAGCATCAGGGTCTTTTCCAATGAGTCAACTCTTTGCATCAGGTGGCCAAAGTATTGGAGTTTCAGCTTCAGCATCAGTCCTTCCAATGAACACCCAGGACTGATCTCCTAAGCACCATTTATCAGTTTATAACACTCAGATGTTATAGGGGACATTTCACCAAAGAAACCTTCCATTATATTCAAAGGTACTTGTTATCTCAATGAAAGCTCTGAGTCAAACAAACAAAAAACCCAAAACTGGCCACCACCGGATTCCCTCCCCACTTTGGTCACATGACAGAACTGCAGAATTCTCAACACCAGATTGTCCAAGCTGTATCACGCATAACGTTGCATCCCAAGTCCTCCTTGAGTTCTTAGCAGGAGTCGCTCTCAACAAGAGTCACACAATAATAGAAACGGAATGCTTTCAAACGGGACTCTGCCCATACACCTAAGATACCTGTCAGCTAATTTCAGCAAGCTGCAGCGTTTCATTGTTTGCTCTTATTTTGTTCAGGGAAGATCCCCTGGAGAAGGAAATGGCAATACACTCCAGTATTCTTGCCTGGGAAATCCCTTAGACAGAAGCCTGGCGGGCTACAGTCCCTGGGGTCAGAAAAGAGTCAGATAGGACTTAGCGACTTAAAAACAAAAGAAGTTCATCAAGTTGTAGCCTTTCATCGCTTGCTCTTATTTTGTTCAGAAATCACTCCCCTTGTTAGAAAACCAAATAAAGGAGAAGCACCAGAGGGCGACAGAGGAGCTGCGCCAGTACGGGGATGACATTCCCAGCAATGAAGGGGATAAAATGTTCTTCCTCATAGAGGTGAGGATTACCCAGGACTCCCTGTTGCCCTGCCCTCCTCGTTTCTCACGAGGTGGTGGGGTGGGGGTAGCGGGTGGGGGGGTGTATGAGGGGGCTGGTGGGTCATCTGACCCCCTTGGAGCCCCAGCCCCCACACCACCATGCACGGCTGATCCGGATCCCTGCTCTTTAATATAATTACAGCACAGATTGATGGTTTTATCTCATCTTTTCAGAAAATTAAGGTATTTAACGAGGACATTCAAAAGTTAATAGAAGGAGAAGAAATTGTAATGGAGACAGAGTCCCGCTTATGTAACAAAATCAGAGAGGAGTTTACAAGCTGGGTACTCATACTTAGCGCCAACATTGAAAAAGGTAAGTCCTGGGACAGGGCTGCCCCAAAAGCAGCATCATGTTTACCAAGACCAGAAGCTACTTCTGGCACATAAAAATTGTGCGAAGAGCCGACTGTGCCCACACTAGGGACCTCTTAGTATCTGTAACAGCTTCCCAGCCATTCTTGTGGAGCATGGCCTTCGCCAATTCGATAGTAGACCATTCCACCAACTGTCTCCTTGCTTCTGTGTTTTGAGGCTCAGCAGTTTCACTTACCCTGTCTCTTTCCTCCTCTTTACCCCCAGTCCAAGATCAGAAAGGTCTATGCTTTGACAACAAACTCCTTACTTCCTCTGGCAGAGTTCCAACTTCTATCTGCTCCAGCCCAAAGGCCAATAGGGTGTGTGCCTGTGTGGTGTTGTAGTGTGTGTATGTGTGTGTATCTTTGCTTTGACACTTTAAAATATATATTTTTATTTATTTATTTTTGGCAGCACGGGGTCTTCATCGCTGCACACAAGCTTTCTCTAGTTGCAGAGAGTAGGGGCTTTTTTGTTGCGGAGCACAGGCTCTAGGACACTCGGACCTCAGTAACTGCTGCATGTGGCTCAGCAGCTGTGACTCGTGGGCCCCAGGGCGTGGGCTCAGCGGTTGTGGTGTGTGGGCTTAGTCGCCTCGCAGCATGTGGGATCCGCCTGGACCAGGGATCGAAGTAGTCTCCCGTGCATTGCAAGGTGGGTTCTTAACCACTGGTCTGCCGAGGAAGCTCTGTTTTGACACTTAATAAAAGCAGCGCTATTCCTTCCATGGTAACAGCCCTCCAGCTATATGTAGTCTTGGAAGAAGAGCTGTAAGGGCCGCAAGAATTTTTTGTTTCTATTTTCATTTAATTAATCAGATTTTTTTCCCCTACCAATTATAAACACTCAGCTTCTCTCCTGGCATGATGACTCTCAACTGAAACACATTGGAATAGAAAAAGATTTTTGTTTCTTAACTGTCAATATTTCTCAAACCGGCATTATCAGGCGACAAATAATTATTTTCATGATTAAAAGAAACTATTTAGAAACATTGCCATAGGATTCGTTGGGTAAGCAAGACCTGAAAAAAATCCCTATCTTTTAACTGTCTGTGAAATTATTAGAATTTATCCTGGTGGTTTGTTTTTGTTGCAGTTAAAAGTATCCTTAACGAGGAAGTCTCAAAATATGAAACGAAGTATCGAGGCAAAGAACTTCTTGGATTTGTCAATTATAAGACGTTTGAGACTGTCGTGAAGCACTACCTGGGGCAACTGATAGACCCAGCACTCAAGATGCTCCAGAAGGTCATGGGTGAGGAACTCTCATAAAAAACTTTCACTTTGTTACCCTTATACCTCCCATAGGTCTCAGTGCTTGGAGGAAGAGATTGGAATGGAATTATCAAACACAGCCTGCAGATGTTTGTCCACTTAGGGGGAGGGGGAGAGTGTGGTCAAGGCTGTATGTTGTCACCCTGCTTATTTAACTTATATGCAGAGTACATCATGAGAAATGCCAGGCTGGATGAAGCACAAGCTGGAATCAAGATTGCTGGGAGAAATATCAATAACCTCACATACACAGATGACACCACCTTTATGGCAGAAAGTGAAGAAGAACTAAAAAGCCTCTTGATGAAAGTGAAAGAGGAGAGTGAAAAAGTTGCCTTAAAACACAACACTCAAAAACTAAGATCATGGCATCCGGTCCCATCATTTTATGGCAAATAGATGGGGAAACAATGGAAACAGTGACAGACTTTATTTTGGGGGGCTCCAAAATCACTGCAGACGGTGACTGTAGCCATGAAATTAAAAGATGCTTGCTCCTTGGAAGAAAAGTTATGACCAACCTAGACAGCATATAAAAAGCAGAGACATTACTTTCCTAACAAAGGTCTGTCTAGTCAAAGCTATGGTTTTTCCAGTAGTCATGTGTGGATGTGAGAGTTGGACTATAAAGAAAGCTGAGTGCTGAAGAATTGAAGCTTTTGAACTGTGGTGTTGGAGAAGACTCTTGAGAGTCCCTTGGACTGCAAGGAGATTTAACCAGTCCATCCTAAAGGAAATCAGTCCTGAATATTCATTGGAAGGACTGATGCTGAAGCTGAAACTCCAATACTTTGGCCACCTGATGCAAAGAATGGACTCATTAGAAAAGACCCTGATGCTGGGAAAGATGGAAGGCAGGAGGAGAAGGGGACGACAGAGGACAAGATGGTTGGATGGCATCACTGACTCAATGGACATGAGTTTGAGCAGACTCTGGGAGTTGGTGATGGACAGGGATGCCTGGTGTGCTGCAGTCCATGGGGTCGCAAAGACTTGGACATGACTGAGTGGCTGAGCTGAACTGAACTGAGAGTGTGCATGAGCTTTATGCACCTCTTACCTAAGCCTGGATGGCGAGGTGTGTGGAATAGCTGCTAACCCTGCAGAGAGGGGCTCCCAGGTGGCACAAGTGGTAAAGAATAAGCTTGCCAATGCAGGAGACACAGGTGTCGTGGGTTTGATCCCTGGGTCAGGAAGATCCCCTGGAGGAGGACATGACAACGAACTCCAGTATTCTTGCCTGGAGAATCCCATGGACAGAAGAGCCTGGAAGGCTACCATCCATGGGGTTGCAAAGGAGTTGGACACGACTGAGCGACTAAACAACAGCAACAATCCTGCCGAGAGTGCACACCCAGGAATCGACCAGAAGTTGACAGGATCTGCTCAGGATGGGGTTGGATTTGGTTTCTCCATGGGATTACGGGCCATCCCTCCTTCTCTCTTGGTCTGTAGGTCTGAAGAACTCAGTACCAGAATGGGGCCAGTGTATCATGATTTATCCTCCTGTGTCTTTAACCCATTTCATTCCTGCTATTGTATCATGATTTATCCTCCTGTGTCTTTAAACCATTTCATTCCTGCTTGCATTTTGCTGATGTTTCGTTCTTTCCTTGATCAGAAATTATCTGGCAAACTTTCAAGGACACAGTTAAAAAGCATTTTGCTGAATTTTGCAATCTGCATCAGACCGTCCAGGTAAGCACCCACAGTTTCTTGCTTATAGTCTGCCTGCCAGTGCGCGGGTTTGATCCCTGTCCAGGAAGATCCCCTGGAGAAGGAAATGGCAACCTACTCCAGTATTCTTACCTGCGGCAAGCACAGGCTGTTCTGGGGCCAGGAAGGTTCAAGGGCCTCTGTCCCCTGTAGCATCCTGGGATGAACAGAGATCTGGGTGCAGCTACCTGGCTCCCACCCAGCCACTTCCCTCCACCATCTATACCCTCTTCTCCCGAGTTGCATCAGAAGCCAGGATCTTGTGTCCTCCCATAAAACTCCTCTTGGGAAGTGACTCACAGTCCATTTCTGCTCTCAGGCCCCCAATCTGCAAGGGGGGTGGGTTGTCACATACGTGTTTGTGGCCACATACACTTCAACGAAGAACCTGCCCTTGTGACTCTCTTCTCGCAAACCGCTGTCTCTGCCTTCAGTGCACAAAAATCCCTTTGAAACTCAAAAGTCAACCTGTGACCCAGTTCCACTGAGTCACATCTCCCTTTCCTGGGATGCCTTTGCCCATGTGCATGACTCGGGAGTCGCAGGATTTCTGGGAAGCACAGAGATGGAGCTGTTATCCCATGGTGCTCATTAGCACCGGATGCATTCTTGAATGCTTGGATTCAAGCCGACAACAGAGACAAGAGTGATGGGCTTGAACATGTAGACTAAACCGTAACTGAGGAAGCAGAAAGACAGTAACGTGCGAGGAAATAGGTTGGGGCCAAGAGAAAGAACAGACAGGTGCTCACTTCGGCAGCATATATACTGACGAACACACAACAGGCAGGAGAGAGGGTGAGCATGGCGTGTGCAAGGTGGGAAGCCACAAGATGCAACAGGTGAGGACACAGCGGAGGGCAGACTGGGAGCTTCTGAAAATTGCCCCTGAAAAGTCTCAGACCTTCGTTGACCTCAGATTATTTTTAATTCAGTGTTCAACATCATAATACGGTACTGTAGTAATAGTAATAATACTTTCTAAGCTGTTTAAACAGCAGGGGAAGAAAAGGAAAAGTAATGTATTTATCTTCTTTATTCGACCAGAACAAGATCGAAGACATAAAAACAGAACAAATGGCAGAAGCAACAAGTCTGATCCAACTTCAGTTCAAGATGGAGAAGCTGGTTTTTTGTCAAGACCAGATTTACGGCGTGGTTCTGAACAGAGTCCGAGAAGAGATTTTTAATTCCATGGGGAAGGCTTCAGAGAATCCTCAGTTGAAGCAGCCCCTTTTAAATGATCAATCTTCGGTTTCCTCCATTGTTGAGATTGGGGTCCACCTGAATGCATATTTCATGGTGAGCATGTAGGGATACAGGTCAGAGTGCTGTGGTCCCTACCGAGCAGAAAGCGGGGTGTCCTGGCTGACAGCTGCTTTGCTGAGCAAAGAACAGGGCATCTCTGCGTACAAAGCCCTTTAGGCTGTGAAAACCTACTCATATAGCATCTCATCATAGTTTTACAGTAACACTGAAAGGGAAAGAGTTAGTTGCTCAGTCAGGTCCGACTCTTTTAGACCCCATGCCTGCCAGGTTCCTCTGTCCATGGAATTCTCCAGGCAAGAATACTGCAATGGGTAGCCATTCCCATCTCCAGGAGATCTTCCCCACCCAGGGATTGAACCCTGGTCTCCTGCATTGCAGGCAGATTCTTTACATCTGAGCCACCAGGGACAGTAACCCTATCAAGACACTGTTAATTAATTTTCCCCAAATCAGATTTTTCATCTTAGCAGAACATGTGTTCAAAATTAATTCCAACTCCAAAGTTCATTATATTTTATTCTCTGCATAAATTCCAAAATTACTATGATCAGAATACAGCAAAACATAAGCACTAACTTTACTGGCTATGTTTTAGCTTTCTTACATGTTCAGAGGGTACCCAGAGTGCCTCAAACTCAAACTAAGTCCCACAAAGTAGAAGTGAAAAAGCCTGTCCCTAAATTTTGCAGCCCAGCCAACTTCATGGTTTCTAAGGCTTCATCCATGGATTAAAGTATTAGGGTGCATGGAAAAGAAGGTAGCTTTTTATTTTAGTTAAGTTTTTATTTATTTATTTGGTTGCATGGAATCTTAGTTGTGACATATGCGATCTAGTTCCCTGACCAGGGATCGAACCCAGGTCCCCTGCAGAGTCTTAGCCACTAGACTACTAAGGAAGTCCCAGAAAGTAGCTTTTAAACTACCCAACTCCTGAAGCCCTTTCTTGATTAGGATAGAAAGTAGAGAGACCCAGATGTGGGGTCCACCTGTCAGGCACACCGGAGATGCTGATGAAAGGAGTGAATGAAATAAGCATTGAAATATGTCCCGATCATCTCCCAGGAGGGACCCGGGGTTCACTGCCAGGAGGTCTCTCCTCCCTGGAGAGAGGGGGTGAGGAGGAGCTCCCTTCCAGGAAGGCTGGGATGTCTAGAACGTGGCTGGGTCTGCTAGCCTTCAGGCGGATCTTAGTGTCGGAATACCTGGGTCATGAAAATGGGGCGACCCAAAGAGATGCTTCCCTTGGTTGGCACTGACCACTGGAGTGGAGATGGATGGGATCCAAGGACTTAGCATGCATCCAAGGAACTTCTCTCTGCAACCATAGACCCCTCCAGCTGACCCCTCTTACCCCCTCTTCCAGGAAACCAGCAAACGTCTCGCCAATCAGATCCCATTCATCATTCAGTACTTTATGCTCCAAGAGAATGGTGACAAGGTGCAGAAAACCATGATGCAGCTACTACAGGACACACAGCACTATTCCTGGCTGCTTCAAGAACAGAGTGATACAGCTACCAAGAGGAAATTCCTGAAGGAGAAGATTTATCGGCTGACTCAGGCACAGCAAGCTCTCTACGAATTCCCCCATTTCAAGGGGTAAATCCCAAAGGAGCAGCAGTACTTCTGGGTTTTGCTTATGTGTATGATCATTAAAGGAGTTGGTCTAGGAATTGGCCTTTTGTTTGGGACCAGACCTTTCTGCTGCTGTCTGCGTCCATATTTGCTATCCTGCACTCAGAACAAGAGTTTATATCTGAAGTCCTGAGCTGCTCAGAGCTGTCACCTCCTCCAGGAGGTCTTCCCCTTCCTGTGTGAAGAGGGGTCTCTCTGGTACTTGGGCCCCAGAGCCCCCAGTTACATTGCTGTCATTCTTTGTTCACTTGTCACCCCTCCCCATTAGATTAGGAGAACTCAGAGAGGTAAGGTCAGTTCTTATTCTTTTGTATTTCCAGAATCTTGCGTGGCCTCTGATGCATAGTATTTCACTTAATAAATATCTCATTGAACAAATGAATGATGGGGATCAACTGAGGCCGTGGCTTAAATCCAGTTTGGTTGTTTGGAATGGTGTCCCTTAGCTGGTCCTTTTCTTAGAAATTCAATCGTACCACCTGCTTCCCATCATTTGCTGTGATGGTGTTTCCCAGTCCCCCTAGATGAAAGTGGCTGAGTGATACCATTTTTAATTTAGTTTCTCTGAATGCAGTGAGCTCCATTGCTGTACTAAGTCTTAAAGAGACATTTGATAATGAGAAACATTTTTTTAAAAAATATAGAGCTTCACAATAGTGGTCATCTCTAAATTGTGGGATTATGGATAATTTTATTTTCTTCTTTGAACTAAGCTAATGACTTCACAGCAATTTTAGGAGGGTTAAGTGAAAACATTTTTACAAACTATGTGTCCCAAAGCAGGTGTTCAAAACTGCCAGCAATTTTTCCCTCTAATTTTTCTTTACCTCTAGGTCTATAGAGAAGCTCTCAGCTCTAAGACTCTTTCAGTCAATTCTTACATTTAGTTCTTTGATATTTTTTTGACAATTTTTGCATATGATGTTAGATAAACATCCTTTTGCATATGGACATCCAGTTTTCCTAGCACCATTTTTTGAAATGACTGTTCTTTCCCTATTGTTCTTGGTGCCCTTGTCAAAAATCATTTGACCATATATGCAAAGACTTGTTTCTGGGCTTTCTGTTCTATTCCACTGGTCTATATGACTGACTTTATGACATTACCATACTGTTTTGATAATTGTAGACTTGTAAGTTTTGAAATCAGGAACTCTGAGTCCTCCAGCTTTGTTCTTTTTTCCCATGAGTTTTGGCTGTTCATGTTTCTGTGAAATTCCATATGAATTTTAGGATGAGTTGTCCTATCTTTGCAAAAAAACAAGGTCATTGGGATTTTGATAGAAATTGTAATGAATCCATAGATTGCTTTGGGTAGTACTTGCATCTTAACAATATTAAGTCTTTCAATCCATGAACATAGGATATCTTTCCATTTACTTGTGTCTTCTTTAATTTCTTTAAGCAATATCTTATAGTTTTCTGTGTACAAGTTTTTCAATCCCTTAGTTACGAAGTATTGTGTTCTTCTTGTAAATGGAATTGTTAATTTCTTTTTCAACTCATTCACTGCTAATTTACATATATGTAAATTTACATATATCATTTTCATGTGTTGATTTGCTATCTTGCTACTTTGTTGAATTCATTCTTAGTTAGTTTTGTGGTATATTTATGGTTTTTCTAATACACACAAGGTCATATCATCTGTGAAGTGAAATTATTTTGATTCTTCATTTCTGACTTGGATGCCTTTTATTTCCATATCTTGCCTAACTACTCTGTCTAGAACTTTCAATACTATGTTAAATAAAAGTGGCACAAGTGGGAATCCATGTCTTACAAATTTACTCTGATTTTAAAGAAGTGCAATATCAAAATTGAAGATTATAAGAAAATTTAAAAGACAAACATTGGTCTCAGCTTAGATGTCATACTTTTCTTATTTTTGGATTTTCCCTCATTTTATGAAGGGTACAAACAGTAGCAGAACTAAAGAAAAGGAAAGAATCAAATCCCTTCACAGTATAAATGCAGTTTTGAACAACAGAGTCTGAGAAAAATGGAATCTGATGTTATCACTTGTGTCATAACTTGTATAGTCAAATCTGCCCCTAAACACTTAGCACATTTCACACATGTGTACACATGCATTCACACATGTGTGCACATGCACACAGCCTCAACCAAGCCTGCTCACTTACCTCCTCAGGACTGACCCCAAAACTTAGGTGCGAGGCATCTAGGGAAGATGCTTAGTATCAAGTGTATGAGTTTCTGGGGACTGCAACACAAGGTAGCACAAACTGAGTGTCTTAAACCAACAGAAGTTGTTCTCTCACAGTTCTGGACGTCAGAAGTCTGAAATCCAGGTGTGGGCAAGGTTGGTTCCTTCTGGAGGCATTCTGAGTCCACAAGGACAAGCAAAGTTACTCATTTACAGCTGGCTGTAGCAAGTGGGTCAGCCACCATCGCTTCCATTTTGGCAGAAACTCAAGGACAGGCAGAGGAGTGGGAAAGCTTTACAGTGGAAAAAAAAATGAAGGCTCAGACTGCACTGAGAGGAGGACTGAGCATGCGTGCACACACATGTTCTTCCTAGCAAAAAAAGTTCACAAGTATCCTGGCTTCTGGAGCAGCTTCTCTCAGTGCAATCTGAGCCTTCATGTGCAACAGAAATGAGCAAAAAGGTGGTAACATATGCTAAAAATAGAAAATCAGCTTAGGTTTTAGCATAATGTCACCTCTGTCTCCATCACCTTTCCCCAACTCTAAGACCACCCTGCTTATCCCATAGATATCCCAACTCCCTCACATTCTGGGAGGTGGATCTGAGACTTGTTCTTTCTTCCCCACTCTTGGCTGCTTTGTGAATAAAATCTTGGTCTGCTGCAAACAGACCTGGTTTGGTAAGGGAACCCTCGTCATTTGAAGCTATTGTTCCAGGAGTTACTGTTTGACTTCCCAGACTACTGGAAACAGCGACAGACTTCCTGCAAGTTGGCCTAAGACAGGCTGGCTTCTTTGGTTGGCTACTGCAGAAAATGGATTGATTTCCTAGACAGGTCACTGCAGCCTGAAGGTCAGATTTTTCACATGTGGTCTGACCATTCACTGTATGTTAAGCCTCTGACAGCCTACAAAGAAGGGGAGGAGGTGAGGAAGTAAAGTAAAAGAGCCCTAAGTCCTGTAAATTATCTCCTGGTTTCACCAGTCTTGGGGAGGGGGTAGGTTATTTCTTCTTTCCTGCAGCCATTCAGAGGTGGGTAGGTCAGGGTGTCTCCCTGTGAAAAGAACAAAGGCAGTTAGGTTTAACATTCAGGCAGAGGGGCAGGGTTCCCTGAGGTCCTGTGGGACCCTCCTTTCTCCTCTGCCCTTGGACACTTCAAACCTGCTCCTACAGGTGAAATGTGCCTTGATCAAAATCTGGTGATCTGCCTATGCTTGAATATGATCCCTCCTGAAGCTGATTCCAGCCTCTCTACCCCCACACTGAATTAATTTTTGGAGACAGATTTTGGATGAAGTAGAAAAGAATAGCTTTATTGATTTGCCAGGCAAAGGGGGCCACAATAGGCTAATGCCTTCAAAACTGTGTGTCCCAACTTGGAGAGGGTAGTGAGAAGTTTTAGAGTAATGGTTCAAAAAGGACATGGCCAGCTTGTGGATGTTCTTCTCATTGGTTGGTGGTGAATCAACCTCTGGTTCCAACTATACTGGGATCTATGTGCTTATGGGCAACATACCACTAATTTCTCCCACCTGGCAAGAGTTTCAGTATCCGCAGAACAGCTCAAAGATATTGTTTTATATGTCCCTTGATGGGGAACCAGGACCCTGCTCCAAGGCTGTACTATTGCCTCTCAACTGTTTCTCCCTTGTCTCAGCATCACCTCCCTTCCCTAATCAGCAACTGCTGGAACTCAGGGAAGGTCGTGGAGGCTGACTGAAGTCTATTTTCTGTAATCAAGAAACGGGGGACACAGAAAGGCTTTTGTGCTCAGGAACTTCTCAAGGTCCTGCTCAGTATCACTCCCTCCCACCCTCCCCTTGAGATTCCATATTGGGGTGGAGGTGGGGTGGGGAAGGAATATTCTCCCCAATCAATGGTGCAGTGATAATATAACAGACAAAAGCTGACTCCATGTTGGATCTGTTTCTTTTCCTTTGACCTTTGCTGTTCATTGCTTTTGTTCTGTCTATAGCTATGTTGTGGTTGTTTAGTCTCTAAGTTGTGTCCAACTCTTTGTAACCCCATGGACTGAATCCCATCAGGCTCCTCTGTTCATGGCACTTTCCAGGCAAGAATACTAGCGTGGGTTGCCATTTCCTTCTCCAGGGGATCTTGCTGACCCAGGGATTGAACCTGAGTCTCCTGCATTGCAGGCAGATTCTTTACTACAGAGCCACCTGGCAAGTTCATCTATAGCTATAAGCATATATAACGGCCTGCCTTGGGGACCGTGCCCCTCTACCTGAATGTTAAACCAAACTGCCTTTGTTCAGCTCACAAGGAGATACCCAGACTTGCCCAACTCTGAATGGCTGCAGGAAAGAAGAAATTAACACAACTCCTCCCCAAGACTGTGAAACCAGGAGATGTTTTGCAACACTTAAGGCCTTTTTATTTCACTTCTTCACCTTCTCCCCTTCTCTGTTCTATAAAAGAAATTAGCATCCAGACCCCCATAAGATGGTACTCTAGAACTTTAGTTCACCATCTTGGATGGCTAACTCTTTGATAAAGTCACTGTTCTTTGTGATAGCTTACGGTGAATGGTGCCAAGCTCGTGGTCTCTAAAGGAGAAAATTTCATTCTGGGACCAAAGACACAGTCTCAGTCACTCAGAGCTTCGTGCAGCATATATTTTATTAAAGTGAAAGGACAGAGAAAGCTTTTGACATAGACATCAGAAAGAGGTAGAAAGAGTACCCCGCTTTTTGAGGTTAAGTGGAGCTTTATACATTTTTCAGTTGGCTACTAAGAATAGATAAAAAAATACTTCAAGGTTGCAAAACTTTTGCTAGACCTCTTTCCCACAACATATATCTTAGATAATATCAGCATAAGATTAGCCAAGGAGAATGGGCTCCTGGGCACCCTGTCTTCAAGCAAGAAAGCAGTGATATGCGAAAACAGACTCCAAGGCAAGATTTGTTACAATTATAATCATTAATGTGGAGCCTAAGAAAAGCATTTTCCAGGAGTAAGATATATTGTGATATATCATTAACTCTGGCCTTAAAGAAAAAACCAATTTTCAGACAAGATATGCTGTTGCAATGCAGAGCTTTAAGAAAACTGTGTCCTTGAGCAAGATGTATTGTTGCTTAAAGGGCCCATGTGACTAAGGCAAAACAATGTGAAAAAAAAAAAGAACGTTTGCCTCCTCCTCCTTAAGGGGCCTTGGACTATCTATCAACCTACCTAAGCTTTAACTTTCTCACTTGCCTCAACACCTCTTCTTCCAAATTATTGGTCTGTCATGTAGTGAGCACAGCAAGCTTGGACTTAGTAGCTATAAGACAAAGGACTAGCCACAAGAAGGTATCTACAGGTGGGATAAACAAATTTGGATTGACCATCTTGTTTCTAATCCTTGAGGTCCTAAAATGCCCCCTTTGTCATGCATAGTGACATGGTATAATGGTTATCTATTTTTACATAACAAATTACTCCAAATTTTAGCCCTGAAATTTCCTCACCATTTCTTGGCTCAAGAATTCACATGAGCCTCAGACTGGTGCCTCTGGCCCAGGGTCTTTCCTGACGTTTCAGTCAGCTGCACTTGAGGCAGGAGATAGATGGGTTTCAGGTCAGACATTTGAAGATGAAGTTCCAATACTCTGACCATCCGATGCGAAGAGCCAACTCATTGGAAAAGACCCTGATGCTAGGAAAGCTTGAAGGTAGGAGGAGAAGGGGATGATGAGGATGAGATGGTTGGATGGCATCACCAACTCAATGGACATGAGTTTGGGCAAACTCTGGGAGATGGTGAAGGACAGGGAAACCTAGTGTGCTTCAGTCCACAGGGTCGCAAAGAGTCAGACATGACTTAGCAACTAAAGAACAAGAGGTTAGACGTTTACAGACAGAAATAACTTCCAGATAGAAATAATAACAGGAACAGGGTAAATAGCTGGCTTTGCCTCTAGATAGACAATTAAGAGGAACAGTAATGGCACTGGCAAGAGTCCTGTCCAGATAAGAGATAAAGACCACAGATTTCTCATCCTCCGGATCAAGGAGGCCTTCTTGATTGCACATGCACAGGAAGGCTCCTTGGGGGTCAAAAAACAGAGGGAGTTGGCACCCTCCCTACGGGTAGTGATGTTAACCTTCCTGGGGGCCTCTTAGCTGGAATCCAACTTGGCTAAGAGATGTGTGCATACATGGGAGGATCCCTAGATATACCAAATGCAGCCTCAGAACCAGGGAAAGCAAGACGATTGGCCAGAGGAAACCTGGAAGAAATGCCCCACGTAAGTAATTCAAACTGCCATAAGGGCATGACTCTGAGCCCACCCGTGTGTGTCTATTCACACCTACTCTTTTTTCTCCTAATAAACACTTTACTTGTGGAAAATTATTTCTACAAAGCCAATGGGCCAGGCGCCTTATCACCAGCCACTGGCCCTGGTGGTCTAATGACTAGGATTCAGTGCTCTCACTGCTGGGGCCTGACTTCAATCTCTGGCTAGGGAAACCAAACCTTGCTGCAAGCTGCTGCAGGCCAAGGTCACCCCAGATCAAGTCCATTTCTCTGAGCTCCATTTCCTATTTCATTTATTTTTGCAATCTTCCAGATCATGTCTGTAGACAAATTAGCCCAGTGCCTGACGTGGTCACTCCACAGATGCTCCATAACCAAGAGATGGCAATTTTAACACAGAAATTCAACTTTATTCCATAAAGCATGGAACTCAGTTGCAGGCAGAGGAGGAACTGAGTCGGAATTTGCAGGAAATTGGTGCAAAGAACAGCCTGGACGGACCAATTCCCATTCCCCTAGGGAGAGTTCCCCGGAAGGCAGGTAACATGCACTGTTGCCTCCTCCATTGGAATATCAAACCTTCACCAAGTGATCATGACGAATGCCAGCTGGACAGCTGGCCCTTATCCAGGAAAAAATGATTTTGGAATGGCCACCAGCCGTCCCCAGTGACTCCACATTGGGCCATATGAGAGCTTCCCCAGTAGCTCAACGGTAAAGAATCTGTCTGCAATACAGGAGATCTGACAGGAGATGCGAGTTTGATCCCTGGGAGTTCCATTCCTGGGTCAGGAAGATCACCTGGAGGAAGAAATGACAACCCTCTCCAGTATTTTTGCCTGGGAGATCCCATGGACAAAGATATCTGGTGGGCTACAGTCTCCGCGGTTGCAAAGAGTCCAACTGGGCGACTAACACCACCAAGCCTCGTCCCAGGGCCACCAGCTCAGCTCCACCAGAGTGACAGACCCTGCGTTTCTAATAAGCTCCAAGGTGAAGCCAATACTGCTGGCGGAGGGACCCTCTTTTGAGAAGCACGGATATATGTCACCCGCCCAGAAGAGAAAACGGGGCAGTGACACCAGACACTCAGTCTTCAGCGGGGACTGACAGGGCCCTGACCAGCGTCAGAGAGGGGAGCATGACCCTGGTGGGTCGGTTCCCAGGCCCCCCGGAGCCCCGCGCAACCCCGCGCTCCGGAAGAACTGCGTCCGGGCTGGATGCAAGGTCCCAGCAGCAGCGCGGCCACAACGCGCAGCACACAGGACAGCCAGGCTGCGAAATCATCCGGCGGGGCGGGGGGCGGACCCCTAACCCCACCCCCTCCCCCTCCGGAGCGTCCTTCAGTCTCCTGAGGCTCCGGCCCCCTGCCCCCGCCCCCCGCGCACCGCCCCTCCTCTCTGGATCCCTGGACTGTAGGGAGGCACCAGCAGGACTTCCTTTCTCTGATCCGAGAAGAAGAAACCGAAACCAAACTTGAATAGACTGGGAAACCGGAGACCAGAAACTGAGAGGCTTAGGGGGAACTCTCCAGGGGTCATATAAGGACCACTCTGCAGGAACAGCCAATCCTCCGACTCTTAACTCACTCATTCTTTAATTCTAGAAACATTTATTGAAATGCTATGTGTCAGGAACTGTGCTGGATCACAAGGATAGCAACAAACATCACCGACTTGTCCACCAGGTTGATGGCCTGGTAGCAGACAGGGCGTTCAGAAAAAGACCAAGACGGTGTGATGAAGCCATGGTCCCGGGAAGCCGCGAGCTGGGGCGTGCAGCTCCCAGAAAGCAAGTCAAGTCCATTAGGCCAGGAGAAGGACGGAGGCTGGCTGACTTCTGGGGAGAAGCCCAGGTGGAAGATGAGAGCCCTGAATTGGAAGTTCTTGTGCAGTGAGGAGGTATTACATTCAGGCAGTGGAGGTGGAGCGAGGTGATGCTGGGCATGCCAAGGTGAACAGGTTGGAATTCCTCTACCGGCTCCCATCCCTGCAGTGGGGTGCGGGGTTCCGTTCGCTTCCCACAGGTATCTGAGCTACAGGTAGGGAGTGACGCATAGAAGACTGCCCAGCCTGGTTTCCCATCAACACCAGTGCACCTCTCCTCTGCAAAGCCAGGCCAGCAGGTGATGAGACAGCTGGACAAGAGCCAAAGAGACCTACAGAGCCCTGAGCACCCAAGACTGCATAGGCAGGAGGGGTTCTGGGGTCAGTGTGATTTTTTTAGCCTCATATTGATATGCTTTCCTGGAAAGGACCCTGATGTTGGGAAAGATTGAGGGCAGGAGGAGCAGGGGGAGACAGAGGATGAGATGGTTGGATGGCATCATCGACTCAATGGACATGAGTTTGAGCAAACTCTGGGAGATGGTGAAGGAGAGGGAAGCCTGGCATGCTGCAGTCCATGGGTTGCAAAGAATAGGGCATGACTGAGCGATTGAACAGCAACAAATGCTTTCCTGTGGATGCTGTGTTTACGCCAGACACTTTAATGAAGTTAGGAAACAGTAAGAAGAGGGTAGGGGGCTTCCCAAATGGCACGAGTGGTAAAGAACCCACCTGCCAATGCAGGAAACATGGGTTCAATCCCCATAAGAGACATGGGTTCAATCCCTGCTTGGGGAAGAGCCCCTGGAGGAGGACATGGCAACCCACTCTAGTATTCTTGCCTGGAAAATCCCCATGGACAGAGGAACCTGGCAGGCTACCGTCCATGAGGCCGCAAAGAGTGGGACCCGACTGAGTGACTAAGCACACACGTGATTACTAAGCACCCACTGTTGGTAGGTGGTTAGGCACTGGAGCATCCAAGCTTGATAGACGTTTATCAAGATGACAGCCTCAATGAGGAGGTGGCCATATCCCCACTATTCAGAACATCCATCTGAAATGCAAAGCATCTTTGCCTGAGCTAATTAAGCCCACGGAAGGGGAGGCTGGAAGAGGTGCGACCCAGGCATAGCTGCAGAGACAAGAAACACACAGCTGGGACTTGGCCAGAAAGGAGAATCTGGGAGCCCAGGATGACAGGTCAGCAGAAGTGTGATCAGGAGTGGTGAGTGGGGTGCTGAGCCTGGAGGGCAACTCTCAAGGGCTAAGAGTTTGACACTTACCTGGTAGAATATAGAGTCATCAGTGTCTCTCTAGTAGGGGAAGAATAGTCCACAATTCAGGTAAAAGGCTGTGAACTTCCTAAGAACAAGAGCGGCATCTTGTTAGCTTTAGCATGGAGAGAAGATGTTAGGGAACCCAGGCTCAAGAATAAAAGCTTGATTGCAGTCTAAGCTCCCCTACTTCCTAGTCAAGGGGCCCAAGAGGAACCTAACTTGTTGGCCTCAGTCTCCACATATGTAACCTGAGCGTGATGACCTCACTCCCCTCACAGGGTGGTTGTGAAGGTGAGTTACTTTCTCAGGGTGGCACCCACACACTATGGCCTAGAGCATATAAGCTATTATTATCTTATTATTGAATTACATCCTAAACAAGCCCCTGAGTTCTTTAGGGAACTACTTTCTAAGGTGCATATGGAAGCAGCAGGTACTAAAATCCCAGGCCAGGAGGCAAGAGGGGGAGGAGAGTGAAGCATCTGGGCACCAATTTTAAGGATGCACTTGACCTACTGAGAGTGAGATTCTTTAAACCCTGAACTCCAGGCACCTCACTCACCTGTTCCTAGTTCTGGCCCGGGCAGTGACTTGTGCCCTGGCCAATTTTCACTCTTGCCAGTGGTTCTTCCTGGGTTCATTTCTGTACAGGAGTCAAGGGGAGAGCCTTCTGTGGTTTGAAGAAGTAAGATCATGCCTCAGATTTAAGTCTTCACTCTTCTTTGTGTCAGCTGAAAAAAATACATGCAAGCTAAAAGTTGGGAGATATACGTTATTCAGCAGAAACTTATAGGACTGCAAGCCCAGGAGACAGCATCTCAAGTGACCCTGAGAAAACTGCTCCGAGAAGGGGGCTGGGGAGAAGCCAGGTTATACAGATGTTTTGCAACAAAGAGCAGGTAGTTTGAATGCCAAAAAAATTTTTTTTGTATAAATTACAGAAAACCATATATCCCAAGGTAAAGAATTTAGCAGCTTTTCTTTGTATGCGCCTAGTCCAAGCTATGGTTTTTCCAGTAGTCATGTATGGATATGAGAGTTGGACCATAAAGAAAGCTGAGTGCCAAAGAAATGATACTTTTGAGCTGTGGTGTTGGAGAAGACTCTTGAGAGTCCCTTGGACTGCAAGGAGATCCAAACAGTCTATCTTAAAGGAAATCAGTTCTGAATATTCATTGGAAGAACTGATGCTGAAGCTGAAATTCCAATACTTTGGCCACCTGATGTGCCGAAATGACTCACTGGAAAAGACCCTGATGCTGGGAAAGATTGAAGGTGACAGGAGAAGGGAACAACAGAGGATGAGATGGTTGGATGGCATCACCGATTCAATCGCCATGAGTTTGAGTAAACTCTGAGAGTTGGTGATGGACAGGGAGGCCTGGTGTGCTGCAGTCCATGGGGTCACAAAGAGTTGGACACGACTGAGCGACTGAACTGAACTGAACTTGAACATTCTTTGGCGTTGCCTTTCTTTGGGATTGGAATGAAAACTGGCCTTTTTTAGTCCTGTGGGCACTGCTGAGTTTTCCAAATTTGCTGACATATTGAGTGCAGCATTTTAACAGCATCATCTTTTCAATCTGAAATAGCTCAGCTGGAATTCCATCATCTCTACTAGCTTTGTTTGTAGTGGTGCTTCTTAAGGCCCACTTGACTTCACACTCCAAGATGTCTGGCTCTAGGTGAGTGATCACACCATAGTGGTTTTCCAGGTCATTAAGATCTGTTTTGTACAGTTCTTCTATATATTCTTGCCACCTCTTCTTAATATCTTCTGCTTCTGTTAGGTCCATACCGTTTTTGTCGTTTATTGAGCCCATCTTTGCATGAAATATTCCCTTGGTATCTCTAATTTTCTCTAGAAGAGATCTCTAGTCTTTCCCATTCTATTGTTTTCCTCTATTTTTTGCATTGATCACCGAGGAAGGCTTTCTTATCTCTCCTTGCTATTCTTTGGAACTCTGCATTCAGATGGGTTTATCTTTCCTTTTCTCCTTTGCCTTTCACGTCTTTTCTTTTCTCAGCTATGTGTAAGACCTCCTCAGACAACCATTTTGCCTTTTTGCATTTCTTTTTCGTGGGGATGGTCTTGATCACTGCCTCTTGTACAATGGTACGAACCTCTATCCATAGTTCTTCAGGCACTGTGTCTATCAGATCTAATCCTTTGAGTCTACTTGTCACTTCCACTGTATAATTATAAGGGGTTTGATTTAGGTCATACCTGAATAGCCGAGTGGTTTTCCCTACTTTCTTTAAGTCTGAATTTGGCAGTAAGGAGTTCATGATCAGAGCCACAGTCAGCTCCTGGTCTTGTTTTTGCTGACTGTATACAGCTTCTCCATCTTTGGCTGCAAATAATATAATCAGTCTGATTTCAGTATTGACCATCCGGTGATGTACATGTGTAGCATCCTCTGTTGTGTTTTTGGAAGAGAGTGCCATGATGGCTGCTAGATGGCAAGTATTCTCCTTCCTGAGTGCCTTTAGGGCTCACCAGTTCACCGTAAGCTGTGGCTACAATGGCTGGTGACTGTGACATCCTTGTTTACTGATACGGCAGGAAATATTCCATTTCTCATTTGTAACTAGGAAGTAACTGAGGCCTGGATGGGTAAGCAGCCATGCAAGGGTTCCTTGATAATTGCTGGGGAAGCCTGTGTTCTCCCATTAGACCCCAGGAAAGGGCCCCATAGAACATGCCAGACTTCAGGCCAGGGAGCTGTTCTGTGTGGCCCCCTCTCCTTCTTTTGGGTGCCAGCACATTGAAATTGGTTCCACCCAAGTTTTCCCGATGTGGCTGAAGAACGTCACTTGCCATATCAGTAAACAAAAGATATTGCAGCCATCACGCCAGCAGCCACTGCATTTTTTGACCTGTGACGGTACATGCTTGAGGGATTCAGGATGAGGAAAAGCGGGATGCTGGCCCTAGACAGCTAAGGTGCACATCAAAGGAATAATTTCAAGGAGCCCAGACTCTTGCATCTTCCCATACATAGGAAAGTGCTGAATTTATGTACTTGAGATGTCAGTTTTTTTCTTTAATTAACAGTAACTTTGTTAATATTTTCACTACCTGGATTTTGTTGCAAAAACTCCTATATATTCTGGCTCCTTTCTGACCTGTTTGGAGCCATCCCTAAGAGCAATCCGAGAGGCTGTCTTTCAGGGTAAGTCCTCAGCAAGTCCACCAAGTAAAATATAATTCTCAATTTTTTTAGGTGTGCAGTTTTTTTCTAAAGTCTACATCTGACCCCAGCACTTGGAAAAGGAGCAGTTCTGGGTCTTTGTGTAGGGGGCAGGAGACCGTCGATAACCACAGGAGTCTTTGTGGGGAAGACACTTGTTTAGCTGAGCCAAGGAGAATGGAGGTGGGGTGCCAGCCCTTTCCAAAATGAAATTTTACTCCTCACTCCCAGAGTCCTCCGGGAGGGCTCATCTTTGGGTGTATTTGACCTTTGTCCCCCACTTTCTATTCATTTCCATCCTGAAGAAATCAAATGAGCTAAACTTCAGGGAGGGTTTGGGACTTCCCTGGTGGTCCAGGGAACATTCTGCTTCCAATTCAGGGGGCACAGGTTCAATCCCTGGTCAAGAAACCAAGATCCCACATGACATGCAGAGAGGTCAAGAGATTTAAAGGTGGTGGGGCGGGGGCGGGGCTTGAAGAGGACAAGGAAAATTGAGAAAGGAGCCTGATGTAGGTCTGGGTGAGGAGGGGGCTAAGGGGGTAACTCCCTAGCATGCTTTAGAATCCCTACCGGTGCTGGAATGTTCCCAGTGAACCTACAGCAGGAGTTTGATACCCAGTTATCAATGCCTCTGTTCAAACAACCAAAGCTTAAGGGACCAGCTAGGCTCCAAGCTACCTTCGGCTTTGGATGACTCAGGGCTGCTTGAACAGAGGTTCTCAAACTGCCAGGAGCTTCAGAAGGGCCGGATAAAGCTCGGAGTTTCTGATGCAGCAGGTCTGGGTGCAGGCCGAGAATCTGCATTTCCCTCAAGCGCCTCGGGGTGCTGCTGGTGCGGGGCGCACCTCTAGTGCCTCTAGGATACAGCTGAGGGTGCGGGGCGCAGGGACCTCGGGAGGCGCCGGTGAGAAAGTGCGTCGCCCGTTCGGTTTCGGTTTCCTTTCTGATCCGCAGCCCTGAACATTTTCTAAGAGTTTCGTTTCCCCGAGGCTGGGTAGCAGATGCGGGACGGGGAGGCGGGGTCGGCGAGCTAGGGGCGGCGCTCGCGCTGCATAAAGCCGAGGAGAGCGAGCGCCGGGAGCCGGCGGGTCACTGCGCTGGGGACGGGTAAGTGTAGCGCTCCTGGGTCTGGGCACCCTCCGCCGGTAGGGGCATTTGGGCGTTTGGCTGGGAGTTGAGCGCTCTGGGGTGCCGGTATTGCGCAGACGAGTAATAGTAAAAATGAAAATGATTAACAGTTATGGCATCCCAGAATTCTTGCCTGGAGAATCCCATGGACAGAGGAGTCTGGTGGGCTGCAGTCCAGGGGGTCGTAAAGAGTTGGACACGACTGAAGCGACTTAGCACGCAATAGTGACGATGACATGATGATGATAATGCAATGTTCGCTGGGTTCAGAGCATACTTGATTCTGCTTTCCCACCGACACGCTGCTGAGGCTCTTGAGTGACGCATCAAAAGCAGCAGGACGCCCCTCCCGTCCTCCAAGCACTGGCGATTTTTCTGCCTGAAGAAATAGGAAGGTGGAGCAGAGCAGGTAAAGAGGGGCTCCGAGGGAGCTAAGGAGTGCAAGTCAAATAAGTCAACGCCGGGAGCGGGGAGGCATCCTTGGAAGCGCAAGGACCCGGGGATCTTCCCCAGTCTCGCTGAAAAGAGCGATGTTGGAGCCGAGGGTCTCCGCGAACAGGTTTTGCCTGCGGGAGCTTCTCTATAGAAAGCCGGGCGGGGCTGGCCGGGAAGATGGGGCAGGCACTGAAGTGCCCTGCGCGGAGTACAAGTCGCCCAGGGGATGGAGAGCTGCTTCCGGCAGCTTGTGCGGCGGGATGCGATGTGTAGGGCCGGCGCAGTTAGTTTTCCGGGTGGAGCGAGGTAGGACAGTCCTGGGGGCTGACCGAAAGCCCAGGCGTTGCTGAGACCTGCAACCTGCAGAGCAGCCAGGAGTGGCATTCTCCGAATTAATAAGTCAAATTTTACATCAAGGTTTTGTTGGAAGTAGGGAAGTAGGAGGGGATGTGTTAATTTCTTCTTTACTGTAGTCATTCACAGGCGGCTGGGTCTGGATGCTTCTTGTGAGCTGAAAAAGTATTTTAGTTTTACATCCTGGCTTGGGGGCCATTGTGTTTACTCTAAGCTGTAGGGAACATCCCTTTAATGATTAACTTGTGGCAAAAGCAATACTGTTGCAGGAAGGGGGACCCCTTCTAGGGCCGGAAACTGAGTTCTTATCTAACACTTGGAAATGGGTTGTCCAAGGAGACACATGTGCTGACAAAGCAAGAGATTTTATCCGTAAGGGCGCCCAGGCAGAGAGCAGGAGGGTAAGGGAACCCAGGAGAACAGCTCTGCCAAGTGGCTTGCAGTCTTGGGTTTTATGGTGATGGGATAGTTTCGGGGTTGTCTTTAGCCAATCATTCTGATTCAGGGTCCTTCCTGGCACCTTGGTCAGCCAAGATGGATGCCAGCGAGAAGGATTCTGGGAGGTGGTCAGACACGTGGTGTCTCCTTTCGACTTTTCCTGGACTCTTTCCATTGCTGGTGGCTTATTAGTTCCCTGTTCTTTACCAAGACCTCCTGTCATAAAACAACTCATGCAAATGGTTACTGTGGTGCCTGGCCAGGGTGGGCGGTTTCAGTCAGTGTTCTTCCCCTAACAATAGAATATAAAGGTAAAAGTAAAAGAAACAGCTCTAATATGGTGTCAGATTTGTTATTCCCTATTACAATCATGAACAATTTAAATGTCAGTGAGTTTTTGGAAGGTGAAACACTTCTACGAGAAAAAGCAAATATAAATTCTTAAAAGATTACCTGGACTGAATTATTTAGGCTGTTCTGTTCAACAAGTGCAGCCAGATGCTGAATGTGACAAGTAAGTAAAACACTGATTTTTATTAATGAGATGGCCTTGCCCCAAAGATCCAAATTGATTTTCAAAGACTGTCTGAGATAGGTACAGATATTTAAGATGTACAGGCAAAACTCACAAGACTTGGTTTTCACGGAATGTCACTTTATGAAACAAAGAGAGGGACTTTTTTGTTCTCAAAGCACCCATGGTCATCGAGTGCTAGCCCTGGGGATCGATGATGCCACATGACTGGGCTGGGTACAGTAAGGTCAGCTGAGGTTGTGGTCTTTAACCCAGGGCCCCAGCTCCAGCCGAGCAGCCCCTGGGCACACGAAATCTTTCCAAAGGCATGGGGGTGGGTGGTGGTTAGGAAATAAATTGCCAGACTCCATAAGTATTCTTTAAAGTTGATCACCTTTCACTATACAATGAACAGAATCCATCCCTCCCCCACACTTTTTTTTTTTTTTAAGCAAGCTTGACCTTTCAACTTGCCCTTTCAATGTGGATCCAAAATCCACATAGGCCTTGGGGGAGAGTCCCTAGAGAAGATACAAGAAGAGCATCAGGAAAAAAAAAAAAAAAAAAAGTGTTGATCCAGTACACTGACAGCAAGTCTCTCTGCTTTATCCTTCAACCTTAGAATTTAAATATTTAAGGTATACAAAAGGACTCAGGGGACTGTGAACTTCCTTCAAAGCACATCCCCTCTGCATCTTCACCATTCTCAGCAATGGGATGTATGGCGATGAGCACTGTTATGTATTGTATTCACCGGGTTTTGGTCTAATTTGTATGTTTTGCCTGATTCCAAGGCGGTGTTGGAGGAGAGCTCTGCATTTCTGCCAACTAGTCAGCACTACAGTGTCAGGTAAAAGGAAGGTATATTGGAGGTAAGTGCTTTATACTTTTTATAACATGTATTTCAAGTCCTAGGAGAAATATATTTTCATTTACTTTTATCCGAAATTATTACATATTATAAGTTTTAGTACTTAGAAGTTTATGGTCCCAGAAAAAAAATTATAAATTTTTAACATATAGTCCAGTGGTTAGGACTCAGCACTTTCACTGCTGGGACCTGAGTTCAAGCCCTAGTCAGGGAACTAAGATCATGCAAGCTATGCAACATATATATATATATATATATATATATGTTTGGGTATTAAATGATCAAATATTTAGAATCCCTCATCTACATTGGAAAGAGTCTTACAGTAATTTTATTTTTAAACATAAATTTTAAAATGCATTAGAAATTTCATCCTTTGTTGCTATTTCAATTTGTGGTGAAAAAAATTTTTGATGTTCAACCTGTAATCATTTTGGGAAATACAGAGTTTTAAAAAAGCTTTTGGCATCCAGAAGCATGTCTTTGAAGACCCCTGAGCAGGGATGGAGCATTGTCTTCATCTGACATTTGGTTCCTTGGAGTTCTCCTGTCGTTTCTTTCTGAGCTCCCACTCTATCCCTGTGTGTCCCACGGTGGGTTTGGGTCCATGATTGAATGTACCCAGCTCCTGAATTGTGTTAATCCTTATGTGCTTGATTTATGCTGAACTGATAAAGGAAGAAGATGGTTCATTCTGACTTGGATATCGAAGAACCTATTTCACTTGAATCCAGTCTAAATGGAAGTGATGATATGATGGGGGAACGTGAAACTGTAAGTTGATGCCTGAAAATCACTATCCATGTAGACATGAACTGTGTTCACTTGTGGGCTGCCCATTGATAACAGCGATGCCCTTGCTGCCTGGGGATGCTCACTTCCTCATCTCTCAGGGGCTGGATGTGGATGCAAAGATGTGACTCATTTTGCTTGGGCCCTTCTTGCAGCCAAATGCCATTAGTGTGTTGCCTTAGCTGATGCTGAAAGTGAAAGTGTTAGTCACTCAGTCATGTCTGTCTGTGACTCCATGGACTGTAACCTGCCAGGCTCCTCTGTCCATGGGATTCTCCAGGCAAGAATACTGGAGTGGGTAGCTATTCCTTTCTCTAGGGGATCTTCCCAACCAAGGAGTCAAACCAGGGTCTCCTGTATTGCAGGAGGATTCTTTACCATCTCAGCCACCTGGTTGGGGTGCAATTTTGGTCTGGAAAATCCAGGCAAGAGGCTGATGGGCTGGTGTAAGAATTGGGCCCAGGCACTGGGCCCAAGGAACCCTGTGAGATCACATGCCCACATCATGATTCAGTCTCGAGCTCAAACCTCCTAAGTGTCATTGTGCTATCCCCGATGTTGGTCCTTTAATGGACCGGAACCTGCTGGTCCAGAGTCGACGATAAGAAAGTAAGAGAGAGAAAGAGGCTGATAACTTGTTGGTCCTTTAATGGACTGGAACCTGGTGGTCCGGAGTCAACGATAAGAAAGTAAGAGAGAGAAAGAGGCTGGTATCCCTGGTTTACGCGGAAAGCCAATAGAGTCCTATTCTTAGGGTTCGCGATGCTGCACGTAGGCACCAGGCGCCCTCTCGAGTGGATGAAGGCACAGAGCGCCTTCTCGAGAGGGTCTTAGAAGTCCGGGCAAGAAAGTGAGCTCAGTGGGCCTCCGCGCTCCAAGGAATTAGCCAGAAATAGAGAGAGAGAGAGAAAGAGAAAGAAAGAAAGAAAAAGAAAGACACGGGGACCAAAGCTCTGATAGAGGAAAGGTGTTTTAATCAACATGGTGTGGGCATATATACAGTCTTACAAGGTGGTTATTCTCAGCCAAGACAAAGATTAAAATTCCAGACTTACAAAACATAAGATGATCCCTATCAAAGAGAAGGTTGCAAACGATCAACTTTTCATTAGAAGGAAGAGGGTATTTAACACTGTAATGAGAAATACCTGGATTCCTCAGCCCCGGGAAAGGCAAAGGCGTGCCTCTCCTCTTAACTCCTGAATATTCAGGAATCAATAAGGGCCAGAGGGTTCCGGACAGATTCAAAACAGCACACAGGAAGCCTTTTGTTAAATGTTTTCTGACAATTTCCCCTATTTTATTATATTTGTAAAAAAAAAAAAAAAAGGTCCTGACCAAATGAGTTTGGTATTAACCAACCTTATAGAAAGGCAACGAACAACAAATACAATTATCAAGACAATTACCAAAGTTACAGTTTTAGACACGATGCTGTGGGTAATACTTTGAAACCATCCTTGTGGGTCTAGCCCGGATAATTTGTTCAGCTAAAGTTTCCAAATTAGTGGAAGAGGGCAGACATTTAGAAAAAGTTTTAAAGATTTCCTTTTTGCAGTAATTGTACATTTAGAGAGGCATTATCAAGTAAATGAAATTTGATTTGTTCCCAGCTATAGGTACTATGATTGAAATGAACAGGATGAACACAAAAATGGCAATTAATACAATTTACAGGTTAAATTGTAAGTGGGGCACAGGCCTGTATAAAATATGATTATAGCAAAAAAAATAGTTACTATGACCATGACTGGTCCCTGTGAAATATCCGGTCTGAGTCCCAAGTTCTCTGGTGTTGGTGTTGCAGGAAGGGGGACCCCTTCCAGGGCCCGAAACTGGGCTCCTGTCTAACACTTGGAAAGGAATTGTCCGAGAAGACACATGCTGACAAAGCAAGAGATTTTGTTGGGAAAGCGCACCCCGGTGGAGAGCAGTAGGTAAGGGAACCCAGGAGAACTGCTCTGCCGCGTGACTCACAGTCTCGGGTTTTATGGTGATGGGATTAGTTTCCGGGTGGTCTTTGGCCAATCATTCTAATTCAGAGTCTGTCCTAGTGGTGCACGCATCACTCAGTCAAGAAGGATGCTAGCGAGAGGGATTCTGGGAAGTGGACGGACAGGCAGGGTCTCCTCTCGACCTTTCCCGAACTCTTCCGGTTGGTGGTGGCTTATTAGCTCTGTATTCCTTACCAGGATCTCCCGTCATAAAACAACTCATGCAAATGGTTACTATGGTGCCTGGCCAGGGTGGGCGGTTTCAATCAGTGTGCTTCCCCTAACAGTTCCCCCCTGAGAGACTTCATACTTCAGTAGACTGACTCATACTTCTTGGAAAGTGGGGCGGAGGTCTTTTTCTTCTGTAACTTCTTCCTGCTGTGCATGGGTGTAGGCCTGCCTAGCAGAGCAGAAGTCTCTCTCTACCTGATCTAAGTTGGGGTGTTCCACATCTGAAACCAGCTTTCACCCTTGTAATAACAGCAATTTAGTTTGAAACTGTTGGTGTCTCTCAGAGATGAAATAGATAGGGGCCAAACAGGAGACCTAACAGGATGGTCATCACTGGTCCGCAGAAACAGGAGGCAACATTTGGGGTGATTGGCTGGTGATGAAGCAACAGAGCTGTGCTCCAGGAATCTTGTGTTTAGTCTGAAGTCACCATCCTTGACCTGGGTGGGGGCTCCAGTTCCGTAGAAAACTCAAAAGACATTGTTATGCATATTTCTTTGAGTAGGAACCAGGACCCTGTCTCAAGGCTGTACCACCATTTGATTGTTTCTCCTGTTTCTGTATTCCCTCCCTTCCCTGATTAGCAATTGTTTGAATCCACCCTTTGGAACTCAGGGAAGGTCAAGGAGGCTGAATGAAGCCTATATCTTACAGATAAGAAATGGAGAACACACAGCAGATCTGTACTCCAGAGTTGCCACCCCACAGAGTCCTGCTCAGTTTTAATTTAGGGAACAGGGCAACTATGACTGTGATAACTTCCTGTCAAAATGGGGCATAGGACTGCCCAAGCTCGGAAAAGAGACACTGAATTGGAAGTATTCCTGAGTTCCAAGTCCTAGATCTGAGCCTTGTATGATTAAAATCTCAGTCCCTTGGTCTGCCATTTTGTTGTAACAGACCCAATTAGTAATAGCTGGAGGAGGGATAACTGGAATTTTAATAGACAAAATAAATCTCTTTCTTTTTAGAAGAATAGGCCTGAAACCCAGTCTGGACCTGGCACTTTGGGGAGAATTTTAGCCAGGTGGCCAGTTGCCTAGTTTTATAAAAAGTAAGGTAGAAGTTTCCAGCAGACATTGTTTTGAGAATGGTGGCATCTAAGCCTGACAGGACTCAGAAAACTCAAGTGTTTAGCAATACAATGTCTAATCTGAAATTACACCCATAGTAACACTTAGTTATTTCCCAGGATGTCTGAACCATAGCTGAGTACTCTATTTTGACTTTTAATTTTAAAATTTTCCTCAATAGCCAAAGCAGATGTCACCATTAATGACGTCAGTGTTTCTCTAGGTATGAGAAAAGGCAAGAATTGGGACTCATAAAATCTCCTGAAAAGATCTAACTATCTGAAGGCCTGTTCTGCCAGTTTTTCTCAGAGCACCGAGTGCCTCATTCCTGATTTTTACCCTGAACTCCTTTCAGGGCCGTTGAAAGTCAGCAGTTGCAGTGGCCATGATTTAATCTCTGTAGATGTAGATGGCAAGTGTCAATCTTCAGTTGGCAGAGCCCCTTTTTGCTCATAAACTTGACCATGATTTTGAGGGGGTCATTTCATGACCATTTTATCTCATGGTGCTTAGAATGTCCATTCTCAGGTTTGGCAAAGCTTTTGTTGACAGGCCACTCAATGTGCTGTTACTGGACTAGGTCATAATACAGTATCCAAAATTTTCTGGACCACCTGTCTTACTTGCCTCTTGGTCCAGGAAAACATTCCCTCTTGTTGCTTTTTCCCATATCTAGAGTTACACTGTTATCATCATCGATCTCATAGGGAACTATATATTATTCTATCAGAGGCCTCAGTCACACATTTGACAGTCTAAGAAACAGCGATTTTGTAAAACAGGTGAAATACAAAGAACACAGCCAGCAGAATTAGTAAAGTCACAAGTAAGACTTAAGAGCTTCCATTAGATGTAGCCCAGTATATCCCAGGTCATCTGACTTAGTCTACTGTGTACAAATCTTTATCTTTTAGGGAAATTATACATTGACACCACCATCTATAAGGCACATAGCCCAGTTTTCTAGTGTTACTAGACTGATTATACTTAGTATAATTTAATTGTTTCCAACACAGAGGAGACTTTAAACCTAAATTACCATAGCCTGGTGTTTTCTATATAAATCCTTCTCATAATCGTGGGAGATTTCTTTCTCCTTTTGCTGAAACTTTTCTTGTTGCTCTGATTGAGCTTGAGTAATAGAAAAAAGCTCAGATTTATGGCCAGAGTCAAAGCAGGCATTATTATTGGCCTGGTGAGGGGATCCCATCTAGTAGTATCACAGTGACCTGAATACGACTATAATTTTTTTTTTTAAGTAAATTTTACCAGGGCCAACCAGTTAGAGCCTTGTAGTAGAGAAATTTACTAAGGCAACCCAGAACTAGATACAGGTAATTGGCCACAAACCCAACAATTGGATTGATTTCTAAAACTAGCATAGGATCAGACCTATGATAGAAAAGCATTTGATTTATATGCAAAGGTGTAAGAAGTCAAGAAAACATTATAAATGATCTTACGAATCAGGTCCAGCATCTTGGGCAAGCTGTCTACCTCTGATGTCGTTGTCTTTTCATCCTGGTGTAGTGTAGTTTCTCTTGTTTGAGCATCATTTTAAGGTGAGATCAGGTCAGCTGTCTTCTCTATAGACCAATCCAGTGTAGGGACCTTTGGAAGTGGGAATTAATCTGAGGTAATTTCTCTTCAGTTTCATTGTGCATGAGCTAGTTAAGAGTACCTGATAAAAAGTCTTTCCATTCAGGTTGAAGACAGTCCCTTAAATTATGTCTTTTTCCAGTCCTGGTTGCAGGTCATGAGGCATCTGATCTTCATCCAAAGATAGATTACTGAGATAAGCTTCAGAAACAAACTTAAGGTGTTCTTTAAGAATTCAATTAAATTTTACATTAATATCACATAACAGCAAAGAACTATCCAAGAAATGAGTCTTACTACATGCAGACCTCCATTAACAAACTGGGATTTAACATTTTTTGCAATATCTTTTTCTCCCTAAAGTTACCCTCATTTTTATCAAATATAACCAAATTAAGCCTAGTTTGTTTGTAAAATAGGTCTGTTCTCACTAATTTTGGTCTGATGATTTATATAACCATAATTGATTATAGACTTTTATTTTGCTGAAACACTTATAGAATCTCAGAATGAACTTTTAATATAAAACAGGGCTAGGAAACTCACACCAAAGGTTTATTACAGATTTTGCCTAACAAATCTAGGTGAACTCTTTCCTTTTTATGGTCTCAAAAATTTCTTGAGATTTTTTTTACCTGTTAGTGAGATAACCTTCCTAGCTCATTTGATAAACTTACTGGAAACCTAAGAGTTTCAAATTTCTGGAGGAGTCAGATAGAGAGAAAATATAATTGTTTTGTTTATAACGTATAATTTTACCAAATTATTTTCATAATTAGTTTGAGAGGAAGGTTTTCCCTACTCCTGGAAAACACAAGATTCAAACCTATAATTTTTTAGATAGAAACCATAAAAGTTATAAGCATATTCACTGGTTCATCAGTCCTTTGTTAACTTTTGTGAAGTCATCAGCTTTTTCATTAGAATACCAAGACTATCAAAATGTTAAGAACACCATATAATTTTGGGGGTATCTGTATTAGTAATTTTACCATACATTATAACATGAGTGGATTTATTACTTATTTGATAATCTTTTTCATGTAATTTAACCAACCAAATAAACACAGTTTAATATCTATCTTTGGGATGTTTCAGGGGCCCTCTGAAGCACCCCAAAGTTAGCTAGAGGTCAAAGGAACTTCAAAAGAATTCGATTTAGGAAGTTTTATCAAAAAGATCAATTAAAAGCATTTAGAACATTTGGTCAGATTTAGTCAATGTTGGGTGTATCATTTAGCTTGTTGATATGTCACAATGGGTGTAAATACAAAGGCTCAAGGTCTAGTGAAAGTCAGCTCCGCCATCTTGGACCTAGTTGGCTCTAACCAGTTTTCTTTCTTTTTTTTTTTTTTAATTTTTTTATTAGTTGGAGGCTAATTACTTCACAACATTTCAGTGGGTTTTGTCATACATTGATATGAATCAGCCATAGATTTACATTTATTCCCCATCCCGATCCCCCCTCCCATCTCCCTCTCCACCCGATTCCTCTGCGTCTTCCCAGTGTACCAGGCCCGAGCACTTGTCTCATGCATCCCACCTGGGCTGGTGATCTGTTTCACCATAGATAGTATACATGCTGTTCTTTTGAAACATCCCACCCTCACCTTCTCCCACAGAGTTCAAAAGTCTGTTCTGTACTTCTGTGTCTCTTTTTCTGTTTTGCATATAGGGTTTTCATTACCATCTTTCTAAATTCCATATATATGTGTTAGTATGCTGTAATGTTCTTTATCTTTCTGGCTTACTTCACTCTGTATAATGGGCTCCAGTTTCATCCATCTCATTAGAACTGATTCAAATAAATTCTTTTTAACGGCTGAGTAATATTCCATGGTGTATATGTACCACAGCTTCCTTATCCATTCGTCTGCTGATGGGCATCTAGGTTGCTTCCATGTCCTGGCAATTATAAACAGTGCTGCGATGAACATTGGGGTGTACGTGTCTCTTTCAGATCTGTCTAACCAGTTTTCTTATGGCCATGTCATTCCTAACAAAATCTATTTATCTAACTAATTATAATCCAATTTTAGAAAATCCTGATCATGCATAGCTTTTTAGTATTTTTTTCATACCTTTTTTTAACTGAAAGCACACTTCCTGCTTTCCTTTAGCAACCAAAAGCTAACTTTTATATTAGCATTTTATAGATTGGTGAGCATAAATACCAGTGCTAATTTCTAAAACCCTTGTTTTTTAAAACATTTTATGGTGGCATCAAACATTATTCATTTATAGTTCCAAATCTCTTTAGTTTTTCTGTAAAAGGAAATCAGTGTTTAGTAGTAAATGTTTCAAAATCGTATTTTATTTGGAAATGACCTAATTATTCAATAGACTTCCAATACTTAGTTTATCACAATGCTTAGAAATTCAACTTACGCCAATCTGGAGAGACTATTGTAGACAGATATTCCTAAAGAATAATTATTCTTAATAGAGTTTATATACAAACTCATATCTCATTTACATTTTTAGAAGTTTCTTCACTCGAGGTAATTTCCTTGTTGACAAACTTGTAACAGATATAATATTTAACTTATATTAAACCTAGGTACAGTAAAAATATTCTACTTGATGTTAATTACTCTAACACATGTCTATATTAAATAGGCCAACAAACATTAATATCAGGTATTTAATACTGAATATTTCCCAGTTCACCTGAACCTGGAATTTATTGTTTAATTTAGAATTATTTGATTTGTAAGCACTTACCTTTCTTTAAGCCAATTAAATAGAGCTCATTTACAAATTAACCTAAAAAATATTACCCAGAGACAAAGACATACCAAGACAGACACAGTGCAAGATCTAGCTTCATTTTCTAAGTTTGGTCATGAATTAGATATTACAATATAAAATTTACTAGTTTATAAAAAAAAAGTTGAAACAAATAAAAATTTTAAAGGCTTTTCCCGTTTTCCCCTCAGTCTCAGGAGTTAGAGATGGTCTAGATAAGTGTTACTGAGAGCCCTGGTCTCAAGGCACAGGGAAAGAAAATCAAGTTTTAACAAAATGGCGGCAGGTCTAAACCAAATGGTGGCCAGAGAAAGCAAAATGGCCATCAAAAATCACAACACAGAACAGAGTTAAAACATATAAACCTGGCAGTCCTCATCAGACACTCCCTTAAATACAAGAATGCAGTCTCTCAGAAAACCTTCTATAGAGACACAGAACTTCAGATGTCTTCAAAGATTTCAAAAGGAGGAAAGGAAGCCAGGTTGAAAGAAGAAGGAGGAGGAGGCAGGAAAGGGGGGCAAAAGGGGTGGACTTGCAGACGTCTCCTGCCACCTGCAGACACCCAGGCGTTACGGGACTTTTCCCTGGGCTTCCAGAGAAGGGAGGACTGGAACTCGGCCCTACCAGAAACCAGAACCAGAATTCGAATTCTCTGCCAAGAGGAGGTGATCAGTCTCCAACCCTCAGCTCAGGCCGAGGCCCTTCGACCAGATTCCTGCATCCAGGACCAGGGAACTAGAAAAACGGGAAGGATAGGAAGGGCTAAGGAGAGGAAAGAGAGAAGGAAGGGGAGAGAGGTCAATAAAGTCTCTTGTTCCTTTCCGGTCGGGGCACTCTGGCCAGTTGTCCGTATCAGGAGGAGACCAGGGACAAAAGGGTCCCAGTTGCAGCTGCTGGGTCTGGTCCATTGGCAGGCAAGCTGGCCCCTGAGTACCCCAAGTGGTCAGGATGTCAGTCTCAGCGAAGAAGAGTTCCCACCAGAGTTGCCATTTGCTGAAGGAAAAAGGGCCTGAAACTGGGCTCTTGTCTAACATTCGGAAATGAATTGTCCGAGGAGACAAATGTGCTGATAAAGCAAGAGATTTTATTGGGGAAGGGCACCCGGGTGGAGAGCAGGAGGGTGAGGGAACCCAGGAGAACTGCTCTGTCACGTGACTCACAGTCTCAGGTTTTATGGTGATGGGATTAGTTTCCGGGTGGTCTTTGGCCAATCATTCTAATTCAGGGTCTTTCCTGGTGGCGCACGCATTGCTCAGCCAAGATGGATGCTAGCGAGAGGGATTCTGGGAAGTGGACGGACAGGCAGGGTCTCCTCTCGACCTTTCCCGAACTCTTCCGGTTGGTGGTGGCTTATTAGCTCTGTATTCCTTATCAGGATCTCCCGTCATAAAACAACTCATGCAAATGGTTACTATGGTGCCTGGCCAGGGTGGGCGGTTTCAATCAGTGTGCTTCCCCTAACATTGGCAGCAAGTTTTTATGTTTTATATGTCTCATAGTTCAAGCTCAATTTGTTTGTTGAGGACAATTCGAGGAGGAGAAGGAGGAGGAGGAGGAAGCCAGCCAACAAGTCCTTCGTCATGGTAATGTTTCAACGTAGTGTTAGTAACCTTTTTAGCCACTTAAGCAGCATAATGTATAATGTTTTTTGTTCTTTTCCTAAAGTTTCAGTAGTATAAACATGGTTCACAGACAGAAAAAGGGCAGCAATGTCTGCAAGTCTTCTTTTGGAGGCAGGACTAAAGTCCAAGTTTGTCAGCCAACGTTTATGCATAATTTTGCTGGGCCCATACACAAAGGAAGGACTTCATAAAATAAAGAAATGTTAATTAGTTTTCTCTCCTCCCCAGGGTGTGAGGGTTCCAAGGAGGAGGCATTTGGGTGGAGTCATTGGTTGATACCTGGGTCTTTTCTCCGTCCATTTTATGACCTGAAATAAAGGGGGGTTGGGTAAGTAAATTAGTTAATCCGGCTCCAGCGGGGGTCGTGCAGGCCAACAGAGCATAGCGATAAGATTTTCAGGACTCTGAGGCATTCCCTGTTGAGAAATCAGATTCTGGAATCGGGTGGAGAGGGAGGTGGGAGCGGGGATCGGGATGGGGAATACGTGTAAATCTATTGCTGATTCATGTCAATGTATGACAAAACCCACTGAAAAAATAAATAAAAAAAAAAAAAGAAATCAGATTCTTTTTTTTTTTTTCTCCATTTATTTTTATTAGTTGGAGGCTAATTACTTTACAATATTGTAGTGGTTTTTGCCATACATTGACATGAATCAGCCATGGATTTACATCTGCTCCCCATCCCGATCCCCCCTCCCGCCTCTCTCCCCATCCCATCCCTCTGGGTCTTCCCAGTGCATCAGCCCTGAGCACTTGTCTCATGCATCCAACGTGGGCTGGTGATCTGTTTCACCCTTGATAGTATACTTGTTTCAATACTATTCTCTCAGAACATCCCACCCTCGCCTTCTCCCACAGAGTCCCAAAGTCTGTTCTGTACATCTGTGTCTCTGTTTTGCATATTGGGTTATCGTTACCATCTTTTAAAATTCCATATATATGCCTTAGTTTACTGTATTGGTCTTTATCTTTCTGGCTTTCTTCACTCTATATAATGGGCTCCAGTTTCATCCATCTCATTAGAACTGATTCAAATGAATTCTTTTTAATGGCTGAGTAATATTCCATTGTGTATATGTACCACAGCTTCCTTATCCATTCGTCTGCTGATGGGCATCTAGGTTGCTTCCATGTCCTGGCAATTATAAACAGTGCTGCGATGAACTTTGGGGTGCACGTGTCTCTTTCAGATCTAGTTTCCTCAGTGTGTATGCCCAGGAGTGGTATTGCTGGGTCATATGGCAGTTCTATTTCCAGTTTTTTAAGGAATCTCCACACTGTTCTCCATAGCGGTTGTACTAGTTTGCATTCCCACCAACACTGTAAGAGGGTTCCCTTTTCTCCACACCCTCTCCAGCATTTATTGCTTGTAGACTTTTGAATAGCAGCCATCCTGACTGGTGTGTAATGGTACCTCATTGTGGTTTTGATTTGCATTTCTCTGATAATGAGTGATGTTGAGCATCTTTTCATGTGTTTGTTAGCCATCTGTATGTCTTCTTTGGAGAAATGTCTGTTTAGTTCTTTGGCCCATTTTTTGATTGGGTCATTTATTTTTCTGGAATTGAGCTGCAGGAGCTGCTTGTATATTTTTGAGATTAATCCTTTGTCTGTTTCTTCATTTGCTATTATTTTCTCCCAATCTAAGGGCTGTCTTTTCACCTTACTTATAGTTTCCTTTGTAGTGCAAAAGCTTTTAAGTTTCATTAGGTCCCATTTGTTTAGTTTTGCTTTTATTTCCAATATTCTGGGAGGTGGGTCATAGAGGATCTTGCTGTGATTTATGTCGGAGAGTGTTTTGTCTATGTTCTCCTCTAGGAGTTTTATAGTTTCTGGTCTTACATTTAGATCTTTAATCCATTTTGAGTTTATTTTTGTGTATGGTGTTAGAAAGTGTTCTAGTTTCATTCTTTTACAAGTGGTTGACCAGTTTTCCCAGCACCACTTGTTAAAGAGGTTGTCTTTTTTCCATTGTATATCCTTGCCTCCTTTGTCAAAGATAAGGTGTCCATAGGTACGTGGATTTATCTCTGGGCTTTCAATTCTGTTCCATTGATCTATATTTCTGTCTTTGTGCCAGTACCATACTGTCTTGATGACTGTGGCTTTGTAGTAGAGCCTGAAGTCAGGCAGGTTGATTCCTCCAGTTCCATTCTTCTTTCTCAAGATTGCTTTGGCTATTCGAGGTTTTTTGTATTTCCATACAAATTGTGAAATTATTTGTTCTAGTTCTGTGAAAACTACCATTGGTAGCTTGATAGGGATTGCATTGAATCTATAGATTGCTTTGGGTAGTATAGCCATTTTGACAATATTGAGTCTTCCAATCCATGAACACGGTATATTTCTCCATCTATTTGTGTCCTCTTTGATTTCTTTCATCAGTGTTTTATAGTTTTCTATATATAGGTCTTTCGTTTCTTTAGGTAGATATACTCTTTAAGTATTTTATTCTTTTTGTTGCAATGGTGAATGGTATTGTTTCCTTAATTTCTCTGTTTTCTCATTGTTAGTATATAGGAATGCAAGGGATTTCTGTGTGTTAATTTTATATACTGCAACATTACTGTATTCATTGATTAGCTGCAGTAATTTTCTGGTAGAGTCTTCAGGGTTTTCTATGTAGAGGATCATGTCGTCTGCAAACAGTGAGAATTTTACTTCTTCTTTTCCTATCTGGATTCTTTTTATTTCTTTTTCTGCTCTGATTGCTGTGGCCAACACTTCCAGAACTATGTTGAATAGTAGTGGTGAGAGTGGGCACCCTTGTCTTGTTCCTGACTTTAAGGGAAATGCTTTAAATTTTTCACCATTGAGGATAATGTTTGCTGTGGGTTTGTCATATATAGCTTTTATTATGTTGAGATATGTTCCTTCTGTGCCTGCTTCCTGGAGAGTTTTTTTATCATAAATGGATGTTGAATTTTGTCAAAGGCTTTTCCTGCATCTATTGAGATAATTATATGGTTTTTATCTTTCAATTTGTTAATGTGATGTATTACATTGATTGATTTGCGGATATTAAAGAATCTTTGCATTCCTGGGATAAGGCCCACTTGGTCATGATGTATGATCTTTTCAATATGTTGTTGGATTCTGTTTGCTAGAATTTTGTTAAGGATTTTTGCATCTATGTTCATCAGTGATACTGGCCTGTAGTTTTCTTTTTTTGTGCCATCTTTGTCTGGTTTTGGTATTAGGGTGATGGTGGCCTCATAGAATGAGTCTGGAAGTTTGCCTTCTTCTGAAATTTTCTGGAAGAGTTTGAGTAAGACAGGTGTTAGCTCTTCTCTAAATTTTTAGTAGAATTCAGCTGTGAAGCCATCTGGTCCTGGGCCTTTGTTTGATGGAAGATTTCTGATTACAGTTTCTATTTCCTTGCTTGTGATGGTTCTGTTAAGATCTTCTATTTCTTCCTGGTTCAGTTTTGGGAAATTATACTTTTCTAAGAATTTGTCCATTTCTTCCAACTTGTCCATTTTATTGGCATAGAGCTGCTGGTAGTAATCTCTTGTGATCCTTTGTATTTCAGAGTTGTCTGTTGTGATCTCTCCATTTTCATTTCTAATTTTGTTGATTTGGTTCTTCTCCCTTTGTTTCTTGACGAGTCTGGCGAACAGCTTGTCAGTTATATTTACCTTTTCAAAAAACCAGCTTTTAGCTTTGTTGATTTTTGCTATGGTCTCTTTTGTTTCTTTTGCATTTATTTCTGCCCTAGTTTTTAAGATTTCTTTCCTTCTACTAACTCTGGGGTTCTTCATTTCTTCCTTCTCTAGTTGCTTTAGGTGTAGAGTTAGGCTATTTATTTGACCTTTTCCTTGTTTCTTGAGGTAAGCCTGTATTGCTATGAACCTTCCCCTTAGCACTGCTTTTACAGTGTCCCATAGGTTTTGGGTTGTTGTCTTTTCATTTTCATTCGTTTCTATGCATATTTTGATTTCTTTTTTGATTTCTTCTATGATTTGTTTGTGATTCAGAAGCGTGTTATTTAGCCTCCATATGTTGGAATTTTTAATAGTTTTTTCCCTGTAATTGAGATCTAATCTTACTGCATTGTGGTCAGAAAAGATTACTGGAATGATTTCAATTTTTTTGAATTTACCAAGGCTAGATTTATGGCCCAGGATGTGATCTATTCTGGAGAAGGTTCCATGTGCACTTGAGAAAAAGGTGAAATTGATTGTTTTGGGGTGAAATGTCCTATAGATATCAATTAGGTATAGCTGGACCATTGTGTCATTTAAAGTTTGTGTTTCCTTGTTAATTTTCTGTTTAGTTGATCTGTCCATAAGTGTGAGTGGGGTATTAAAGTCTCCCACTATTATTGTGTTATTGTTAATTTCCCTCTTCATTCTTGTTAGCATTTGCCTTACATATTGCGGTGCTCCTATGTTGGATGCATATATATTTATAATTGTTATATCTTCTTCTTGGATTGATCCTTTGATCATTATGTAGTGTCCTTCTTTGTCTCTTTTCACAGCCTTTATTTTGAAGTCTATTTTATCTGATATAAGTATTGCGAGTCCTGCTTTCTTTTGGTCTCGGTTTGCGTGGAGTATTTTTTTCCAGCCCTTCACTTTCAGTCTGTATGTGTCCCTTGCTTTGAGGTGGGTCTCTTGTAGACAGCATATATAGGGGTCTTGCTTTTGTATCCATTCAGCCAGTCTTTGTCTTTTGGTTGGGGCATTCAACCCACTTACAAGAAATCAGATTCTTAACTTGATTAGTGAGGGTTTTTATTTGTCCCCAAGAGGGGATATCATAGGATTGATGTCTCCAAGGGCAGTGCTTTCTGGAGATCTTTAGAGCCGCCATGGCCTGTATTGGAATTTCTTCCTCCTGGAGTTCTTGTTTCGTCTCCATTTTGAATATCGGGGGCCCCCTTGGGTCGAATTTTCTGAGGAAAAATTTGTTGGATCCACCTGGGGAAATACAAGCATATCCCTTTCCCTGTGAGATTAATTTCCCAGATTTCTATTGTTTACTGAACCCGTCTTGGTCCCAGATGGGCAGAGGAAGAGAAATGTCCTTCAATTCCTCGAAATGTCTTTCTGCTCTTGTTAAAATATTTCCCTGTGGTAGGTTTAAAAAATTTAGAACAAATAGAGCTGTATTAACAATAATTATGAGTTTAGAAAATATGTTGGAATCTAGTAAAGTCTGCTTTGGATAAGGAAGACAGTAGTGTTCCTGTGTATTCTGCCTTTAAAAATTTTTTTTATTTTTAACTTTAGTGTGTGATGTGCTCGTTTGACTATGCCTTGTGCCTGTGGATTATAAGGAATACCTGTAATATGTTTAATAGAAAAAGATCATAAAAATTGTTTAAAGTGTCTAGAAATATAGGCAGGGTCACTGTCTATTTTAATAGAACTAGGAGTTTATGGTGGAGGTTTCTATATTTTTTTAATACAAAAACTGAATATATAGAATCAGAGACTATATTAATGGGGTAAGGATATAGGCAAATAACTTGAATAAGAGCATATGATTTATTTTGTTGAGCAGAATGAAATTTAGTATAAAATACTTTATATTTTTTAAGAGACCAGAATGGAGTTTTGGCGTTTTTAGTCCCATCTATATAAAAGAAATGTGAGAAATAATAAATTCAAAGTTTTTGAAGAAAATTCCATAGCTTACCAGAAGGATAATGAAATGATATTTCTCCAAAATGTTTTAGAACAGCTAATTAGAAATCAGTAGAAGTTGTAATGTGTTCTCAAATTGAGATTTATTTGTAATAAAGTTTTATTAAAGTATAAAGGAGATAGAGAAAGCTTTTGACATAGGCATCAGAAGGGGGCAGAAAGAGTGCCCCCCCGTTAGTCTTTGGCCAGATGTCATATAACTACCAGCAGTCTGCTTAATTAGAGAAAGGAAATGTCTCAAAACTGAAGAGAACAGCACCAGGTCCCTCACCCATAACATGCATTTTGAGATAACCTTAGCACCAGGTGAGTTGTCCGGGGCCACAAAATGATTGACATGAATATTGAAGAAAGGCAGGTTTTCAAGCAAATGTAGTTTCATTAACATAGCTTAAGAGAACATTTGCATGAGTAAAACATACCGGTTTTTCAAGTCTGTTCTGAGTCTTAGGCAGAACCAACCTGAAGACAGAGTCTGGAGTAAATGCACATTAACATAGCTTAAGACAGACATTTCCATAAGAAAAATGCATTGGTTAACTCAGGGTTTGAGAATAGTTAACTTCAAGTGAAACCAGGTGTCATTATGGCAACACAGTATTTTAAGAGAAAGCGATTTTTAAATTTGTATAGAGAAAAAAAAAATCGCTAGTTTCTTCTTGCTGCTTAAGATAGATAAAAATGTCTGACACTTGCAGCCTATTTTTTCCATTTGGAGACCCCTGGCCTTCCTGCCTGTTAAGTCAAACTAGATCCGCCAAGTAAAAGACAGAAGGTTTATGGGGGCAGGGGCCCAAAAAGTCCAGTAGGTATTCTAGAGGGGGCTGCTTGAGGGTAAAGGAGTTTAGGGCTGGTCTATCGAGGGCAGCACTGCCGGATGTTGAGGGTTTGAGGGAAAAGATGGAATTTGCCCCTGGTTTTTGTTGAAGAGGACCTGTCGGTCTCCTGCTTGGAGTTTCCCGGAATAGGTTTTCCTTCAATATCAAATTTAAATTTACACTCTTTGGCCCAATGCATTTCTCTACGGCAGCAAGGGCAGATTTTTTGGAGGTTTTTTTTTTTTTTTTTTTTTTTAAGTTTTCTTAGGGCAGCCTCTTTTTAAATGGTCCTTATCTCCACATGTGTAACATCCATTATTTTCCTATTCTTAAGGCAGCAACCATTGTTTCAGCTAGTATTTGCATCTTTTGAGTTTCTGATTCTATATTGTGACAAGCCTTTAAATAATCAAAAATAGTCCCTGTCTCACAAATTGGGGCTATAGCCCTTTGACATTCCTGGTTTGCATTTTCATAAGCAAGTAATTTTTCTAGTTGCCTTTTAGCTTCTTCTCCAGTTACTGTACGGGAAATAGCAGTTTCTAATCTAGCTAAGAAATTGGCATACTTTTCATTAGGTCCCTGCAATATTTTAGTGTAGCTACCTGTAGGCTCCCCCTGAGGAGTAATTCGATCCCAAGCTTCAAGGGCCACTGTTTTTAATTGATCATGCAACAAAGGAGGGCATTGTATTTGAGCTTCTATAGCGTCAAATTGTCCGGTGCCAGTTAGCATCTCAAAAGTAATTTGATTTTGGGGAGCGCCAGCTCGAGCATTTTTGTTAGCTTGATCTCTGGCTATATCTTGAAACCACATTGTCCATTGAAGATATTCTCCTGGTTTAAGGAGAACTTATATTAAAATTTGCCAATCATAGGGAATAAAGTTTCCAATAGAAGATGCCAGAGCATTTAGAATCTCTCTAGTAAAAGGCAAATGTGAGCCATACATAGTTACAGCCTTTTTCATTTGTTGCATGTGAAAAAGGTTTATACCTTCATATTGAGGTATTATCTGCCCTTGAGCATCAGCATTTCTTAAAACTGGAAAGGCAGAAAAACCATCGACTTCAGAGACTTGTGATTGCAAAGCCAGCAATTCAGAGAGCCTCTGTCGCAAAGGGGGTAGATTATTGTTCTTCAGAAAGGTGTTGTCGGTTTTAATGTTAAAAGGTGTCTTAAGGGAGTTCTTTCCAAAATCATTAGGTTTTATCGAGGGAGAGACTTTGGGATATGTGCCCTCCGGCAGGAGAGGAGCACTTGGAGCAACTGGGCCACGGTTGGTAGGAAAATCTTCAAATATCTTTTGTTGTTCTAATTGGGTCTTTTTAAGGTATCATTGTCTAATTTATATTCATGTAATAAGTGTTCTGCCTGTTGCCAAATATCAGGAGGGCTAGAATTACCTTGGAATGGCAGAATCACAGTTTCAGTGAGAGCCCATAGGGGCCAGAAATCTATCGGAAATACCTTCATTAGGGAACCAAGGGTTACATTCAACCACTGTCTGAAGGCAAGCCTCTATTCTCTGGCATGAAACTGAAAATCCCTGAACTTTAAATAAGTGCTGAAGTAAAGCAGAAAAGTGAGGGGGCTTTCCAGCCAATTGACCCATGTCTTAATACTTACTGGCCTCAATAGGCCCCGGGGGTCACTCCGTCTGAAGCCACGTGTACCAAGTCCCTGTTTCTGGGCGCCACTTGTTGGTCCTTTAATGGACCGGAACCTGGTGGTCTGGAGTCGACGATAAGAAAGTAAGAGAGAGAAAGAGGCTGATAATTTGTTGGTCCTTTAATGGACCGGAACCTGCTGGTCCGGGGTCGACGATAAGAAAGTAAGAGAGAGAAAGAGGCTGATATCCCTGGTTTACGCGGAAAGCCAATAGAGTCCTGTTCTTAGGGCTGGCGCTGCTGCACGTAGGCACCAGGCGCCCTCTCGAGTGGGTGAAGGCACAGTGCGCCTTCTCGAGAGGGTCTTAGAAGCCTGGGCAAGAAAGTGAGCTCAGCGGGCCTCCGCGCTTCAAGGAATTAGCCAGAAATAGAGAGATAGAGAGAGAAAGAAAGGAAGAAAGAAAGACACGGGGACCAAAGCTCTGATGGAGCAAAGGTGTTTTAATCAACATGGTGTGGGCATATATACTGTCTTACAAGGTGGTTATTTTCAGCCAAGACAAAGATTAAAATTCCAGACTTACAAAACACAAGATGATCCCTATCAAAGAGAGAGTTGCAAACGATCACCTTTTCATAAGAAGGAAGAGGGTACTTACACTGTAATGAGAAATGCCTGGATTCCTCAGCCCCGGGAAAGGCGTGCCTCTCCTCGATTCCTGAATATTCAAGAATCAATAAGGGCCAGAGGGTTCCTGACAGATCCAAAACAGCACACAAGGAAGCCTTTTGTTAAATGCTTCCTGACACCCCGACAGTGAAGACGTGTGGTGTCTTTTCTCCCAGGAATGAGACATATTTTTGGTGGGAACCAAACTTGGCTTCTGGAATCAGTTCAACCTAAATTTGATTCCACTGCTGACACTTGCAGTTGTAAGATCTTGGGTGATTACTCCTCCTTTTAGAAGCCTGGTTTTCCATTTCTAAAATGAAAATAAGAGTATTTACTTTGTGCAGCTGCTGAGAGGAGTTTGAGGCTGGGCACTTAGAACTGGCTCTGTTTATTGCTGTCATATGTTTTAAAGCAATTGACCCGTGGATCTTCAGCTTTCCAATTGACTCCATTTTCATAATCAGTGGTTAACAGTATTTTAAACAATATTATAAACTACACCGAAGGACACAGAAAAATAAGAAATTCACCCATCTTTCCAGCACCATGATATAACTGTTGTCTCTTGCCTGGCTGTAACTCGCAAGGTACAGGGCAATAGGAACTCATAATGCTCACACCCACATGTGTGAATGTTGTTGTTTTTGTTATTCAGTTGCTAAGTTGTGTCCTTTGAAACCCCATGGACTGTAGCATGCCAGGCTCCTCTGTCTTCCGTCTCCCAGAGTTAAACTCATGTCCATTGAGTCGGTGATGCTATCTAACCATCTCATCCTCTGCCAAACTCTTCTCCTTTAGCCTTCAATCTTTCCCAGCCTCAGAATCTTTTCCAGTGAGTTGATTCTTCATATCAAGTGACTGTAGCTTGGCCCTTGGCCTTTCTGGCCAGGTTGAACAAGGTGTATCTTAAGACCCAGAAATTCCACTTCTAGGTGTTGACCTTGGTTCTCAGAATATGATCCCCAGAGAAGCAGCATCAATATCTCTGGGGAAGTTTGAAATGCAAACTATCACCCTCGCACATCCTTCCCCAGACCTAGTGAACTAGAAATTTCAGGGGTGGGGCCTACCATCTGTGTTTCTACAAGCCTTCTAGGTGATTTTTCTTTGTGCTGAAGTTTGAGATGCATTTTGCCATGTTTGTACAGCACTTTTTATAAGCAAAACCAGAAATAACACAAGTGCCCATGAGTAGTGGAATGCATACATAGATTGTGGTATGCAGCAGAATTCCACACAGCAGTAAAAAGTAATGAGCTAGACTTCCAGGTATCATGATGGCTGGGTCTAAAAAACAATGGTGTGGCTGGTGGCTGTATGGTTCGGGTTCAACAATTTAACTGCCATAGCTTGGATTCAATCTGTGGTTGGGGGACTAAGATCCCCTGCAAGCCACATGGCATGGCCAAAAAAAAAAAGTAAATAACAATAAATAGACAGTGGTGAATTCCCTAGAATCAGGTCACAGAAGAAATATACTGTATCATTCCATTTATATAAAGATCCAGGCAACCATAAGCCATGTATTTTTTAGGGAAAGATGGGTGGGTGGTAAAACAAATGAAGAGCAAGGACATAGTTATCATAAACCTGGAAATAGAGGGACCCTCTAGAGGTAAAGGGGTTTTAGGAGGAAGGTACCTGGGGAGGGGTGGATGAAATATCTCAAGTACAGGGAATATGTGTTTTCTTAACCCAGGTGGTTGGCACATGCATTTTGGCTAATTATTGTTCATGTTTTATAAACTCTTGGGAATGGGTGATATAAAGAAATGAAAACAAAAAGAACCCATAAGGAGGGCTGAGAGGCCACTGAGGAGTATGAAGGTACAGCCAATTATGTGCATAGCCACCAGCAGGCTTTCCCTGGGGATTCAAGCTCCAAACCTTTCTTAAGTGTCATTATTGAGAAAACTCACACAGGACACTTGTTTAAAAATAGTGGGGAAGATTTTATTCAAGACTTTGCAATAGAGGAGAGAGCTTGAACTTGGTGTGGATACAAGGACAAGTGGGCAGGACAGAGGAGAGGAGAAGGAATTGCCAAGAGTAATTTGGGAAGGGTAAAGGGAGGTGAGGAACTGATGCTTTTGAAGTGTGTTGCTGGTGAAACCTCTTGAGAGTCCCTTGGACTGCAAGGAGATCAAACCAATCAATCCTAAAGAAAATTGGTTACCACAGCTTTAATAATAATTATGGAAATCAGGTCATGTTAACCCTCCAACTCTTTTCTTTTTCAAAGTCATTTGACTATTCTAGGAGTATTTAGACTATTTAGATTTACTGTGATTGTTAATATAATTGGACTTGGAAAGATCATTTTGTTATTTGTTTTCTATTTGCCCTATTCTTCATTTTCTCTTTTTCTGCTTTCTTTTGAATTAACCAAGTTTTTTATGATTTCATTTTATCTCCTTTGTTGGTTTATTGAGTAAAACTATTTTAGGGAATATATTATGTCTTTAATTTATCAAGTTTACCTTCAAGTACTAATATATTATTTCATATATAGTATAAGAACCTTATGATAATATGTATCCATTTCTCTCCTCCCAGCCTTCATGCCATTTTTGTCATGAGTTTTTATTTTATCAATATTTTAAACCCCCACATTACATTGTTATTCTTATTGAAATGGCCAAATGTCTTTTAAAGATATTTAAGTAATAAAAAAATATAGTAGTCACCATTTCTGGGGTAAATTCCTTGGTGTAGATTAAAATGTCCATTCAATATCATTTTCCTTTGGCCTGAAGGGCATCCTAAACATTTCCTGTAGTGCAGGTCTGCTAGTGATGAATTCATTCATTTTTGTACATCCAGAAAAGTCCTTACTTTCTTATTTTTAAAGATATTTTTTTCTGAGTAGAAAATTTTAGGTTGATGATTTTTCTCAGTACTTTAACAAAGTTGCTACACTGTTTTCTCATTTGCATAGTTTCTACTGAGAAATATGCTATAAATCTCATGTTTGTTCCTCTGTACATAACATGTCATTTTCTGGCTGGCATTCTGTCATTATCACTGATTTTGACCAATTTGACTATAGGGTGCCTTGATATAGGTACTTTATGTTTCCTTTGCTCTGGGCTCATTGAGCTTTGGGGGTCTTTGGGTTAACAGTTTTCACCAAGTTTTAGGACATTTTAGCTATTGTTTCTTCAAATATTTATTTCTGTTTTACCCTCATTCTCTTGATTGGGGAGCTCTCATCACTTGTATACATTAGGATGATTGAAGTTGTCCATCCTTGATGGAACGTGACCTGCAGGCTATGATAGAGATCTCCCATTCTGCCTCTTCCAGGAGTCCAAGAGCAACCTGTACAGCCAATACGAGGAGAAGGTGCGGCCCTGCATTGACCTCATCGACTCCCTGCGGGCCCTGGGCGTGGAGCAGGACCTGGCCCTGCCCGCCATCGCCGTCATCGGGGACCAGAGCTCGGGCAAGAGCTCTGTGCTGGAGGCTCTGTCTGGGGTCGCCCTCCCCAGGGGCAGCGGTAAGCACTTGCCTTCTGTTTTGGTTAGCTCAGGCTGCAGTAACAGAGGACCTCAGACTTGGGCTTAAACAATAGAAGTTTACTTCTCAAATTTTGGGAGGCTAGAAGCCCAAGATCAAGGTATTACCAGAGTTGGTTTCTCCTGAGGGCTGTGTCCTCCGCTTACCGATGGCTGTCTTCTCTTTATGTCTTCTGGGGGATGGTGGAGGATGTTTGCAGAAGTCTGGGGTTTCCCACTGCAGTGAACCACCTGGGCTGATGGAAAACACTGGGGTGAAGCAAGAGATCTAAAGTAGGGGATTTCAAGTCAAACTCCATCTGAAATGTACATTCTAGATGCACATTCATGAGTCACCCCAGATAGCATGCCTCAGAGAGTCAAAGGGTGAGAACAGGGAGTTTGCAGTTTTAGGAGCCTCCCAGATGATTATATACAAATTTAAGAACCACTGGTCAAAGACCACCATATAGGACTGTTAGCAGCAGAGTATAGACCTGATGAGTAGTGGTTTCCTAGGTATTGTTACAAGATGTCCTCTCGTGCTGAGGCTGAAAAAACATGGGAATGAAGGCGAGTGGAAAGGCAAAGTCAGCTTCCTGGACAGAGAGATTGAGATTTCAGATGCTTCACGGGTGGAAAAGGAAATCAGTGAAGGTAAGTGTCCCATGTTTGTTTTTCATTGCCTATTTGAATATCTGGTCAATCAGGTGAAATAGATGGGGGTCTGCCTGTCACTGTCCCCACTATCCCCTTTCTAGGCCTGTTCTGATCCCTCAGGAACCTTCCCTTCCCTCCATCAGGCCCCCAGCTCTCTTGTATTTTCTCTTTTGTTACTCTCATTAAGACCAGTGCTTTGGACAGAATCTGACCTCAGTAATTTACTACTTAGTATGTAAGTATGTATCTGAGCATAATGTGAATTTTGAAGCTTGTCTTCAAATATGGAATATTTGTCCTTTATTCAAAGGCCTCCCCACTCCACAGATCTGATGTCAGGGTGTGGAGCCAGGGAACACCTTCACCTGTTAACCAGCTTTCCAAAATGCTGACTGGAACATCACTGAATCCTGTTCAGAACTGGAAGTCTTTTTCTTCCAAGAGTGGGATTCATGTGCTTGAATAATCCCAGCTTAGAATAATATATGGCAGGTCTCAGTAAATGCACAGCACAGAGATTACTATATCAATTTGAAACATCTGAAAAGAAAAAATTAACGCTTGATGTAGATAGGGACAAAGTAGTGATACACTCAGTTGCTGCTGAGTGTGAGTGAGATGAGTAAGCAATTTTTCCTTATTGACTTTAATTTCTTCTTAGTGTGTCACATAATTAAGTTCTAATCATTTGGGGAAGATACAAAAATGGTATGAACTGATATCCAGCAGTAGGAAAGAATGAATTTGACTCTACTAAAGTGGAAGCACTAACTACCATTTATTGGCTGTTGTGCAAAAATTAAATAATATTATGAAGATGTTATTGTGTGTTTGTTGGGATTAGGTTGCCTGCAGAAAATGCAAAATTAGCGTGTATCAGTTAGTCCTTGGTGTGTAACAAAACAATCTCAAAACCTAATGGCTTGGAACAATTTATTTCCTGTGATTCAAAGGATCAGCTGGGCAGTTCTTTTCCTCTAGGATGATTTGGCTGGGGCCAACAGTCTAGGATGACCTCAGGTACCAACCCAATCCTCAACTGGAATGACCAGACCTTCCCATGGTCTGATAGTGGCCTGTCCCCCGAAGGTGACTGGCTTGGGCTTTTTAACATGGTGGTAGAAGGTTTCCAAGTACCAAGAGACCTGAGTTCGAAGCTCTGATGTGTAAGCACCCTTCAGTGTCTACTGGAATACATTTTGTAACATCCTGTTACCCAGAGAAATTAATGCACTCAAGTCCAATTTCAAGAAGCAAACTCTTTTGATGGGAGAAGTGGCATTCTTTCTATAAAGCAGCATCCATATGGAGATGGGAAGGCATAAGAAGGCATTTGTGCAAACAAGTTACTAACACAGTGGTTTAAACAACATCAATTTTATTTCTCTCAGAGCTGATGTAAGGGTTCCAAGGGTATGAACCCAGACTTCTGTCTCATTCCTACACTGTGTAGCCTCTGCTCCCAAGGCCCCTTCATCATTTAGTCAAGTGCCCATTCCTGCCAGCTAGTCATTGGCAAATGGCCTATCCCTGTCTTAAACATATTTTCTGGAAGTTGCACATAGCATCTTCACATCTATCCCATGGGCCAGACAATTTTATATGACCGCATCTCTGGGAAATGGATTTGGAGGGGGGTAATGCAGAATTAGCAGATTGTGGTACATATACCAGTGTTATTATTATTTCCTTCTACATTCTTGACTTATATAAAGCATACCAAAAAGACATTCTGGATGTACAAAGTGGTCAAGTGGTATTAGCTAAAAATTTGGTGCAATAAATTCTTATCTTGAAATTTTCATTATCAAGGAGGAAGGAACAGAATTAAATCTCTTAGTGGAATATCAACAACTAATGCTCAGCTTGCTCAAAACAAGCATGTACCACTACCCATAACTTTCCAGGTCATGTTTTAGGAGTCACCATTTATTTTTATTTGTTTTCATTTACCTCTTTGTTAAGTTCCTAGTATATCAATGGGAGGCATTTAGGTGTGGCACCAGGAAGAAATTACCTGCTCTGCCAGGTTAAGACTGGTTCAGATGGGTGTCACCTACAGAGGTGTTCTCGCTAGTTCTCTCTGTAGACTATTCTGGCCACTGGCAATGCACATACGGGATTATCCTTTGATGTCCCTTTTTGTTTCAGGGAAATGAATCTGCTCCAAATATGCCTTACCCTTGCATCACAGCAGGTGGATGTTGCCTTCAGAGGCTTCACTGTAATGAGATATTCTACCCCAAGCTCTATTCCGTTTTTCTTTTTCCTCTTCTCTAGCCCAGATTGCCATCGCTGGGGAAGGCATGGGGATCAGTCATGAGCTGATTAGTCTGGAGGTCAGCTCCCCTCATGTCCCAGATCTGACCCTGATAGACCTTCCTGGCATCACCAGGGTTGCTGTGGGCAACCAGCCGCTCGACATTGAATATCAGGTGAAACTTCAGGCTCCATCTTGGCCCAGGTCTTGTGGGGGAGGGGCTGCATTAGAGCATCAGTGAGTCCAGGACCAAGCTTGAGGAGTGGGTATGGGGAGGTGGGGAATTTGGAGCATGCATTGGTCGAAATTACTCCACCAAGTTGGATGGAAGCTTCTATGGGAAGAGGCAAAGTTGGGAAAGCATTTTATTTGTGTTTTATGCAGTGACTCATCTTTGGTTATAGTTAGTTACACTCTGTGCCATATCTAAATTGGCATGCATTAGGAAGGAGTTTTATGTGGGAAGAGAGAGTATTAGGAGCAAATATAATGATATTCCTGTATCAGTGAATCTCACCCTGTGGATTAAAGATTTAGGGAATAGTCAAGCAATTCTTTTGGCATCTTGCTTTTCATTGTGACCTTCGCTTTGAGGTCTTGGGAGATGATTCATGAGTTAAAACCTCACAGTGTTCCCTCAGAAAATGTAGTTTTTCTGACTTGTGTTGTCAGCTCATTTCTCTGTGTTTGGTTCTTGGAAGGCCTGAAGCAAGTACAAGGTCAGGACCTGTCTCAACTCTCATACCCTCTCATTTTCTTACAGATCAAGTCTCTCATCAGGAAGTATATCCTTAGGCAGGAGACCATCAACTTGGTGGTGGTCCCTGCTAACGTGGACATCGCCACCACAGAGGCGCTGCGCATGGCTCAGGAGGTGGACCCCCAGGGAGATAGGACCATAGGTAAGAAGAGTGAAATTGTTAGTCACTCAGTCATGTCTGACTTTCTGTGGCCCCATGGACTGTAGCTCTCCTAGCTCCTATGTCCTTGGGATTTCCCAGGCAAGAATACTAGAGTGGATTGCCATTCCTTTCTCCAGAGGATCTTCCTGACCCAGGGATTGAACCCGTGTGTCCTGAATCTCCTGCATTGCAGGCAGATTCTTTACTGTCTGAGCCACCAGGGAAGAATCTGAAAATGGCAGGTGGCTTGACAGTGGAAGAGCATCCTTTGAATCCAGTGGGTGTTTCTTGGCACACCTGAGTGGGGGCCGACACCCAGCAGATGAGAACCATTCAAGAACCATTGAGGCCAGATGACTCTTGGGCCACAATTGACTCTTGTTGGCCATGGGTTGACCCGTAATCCTTGTCTATCTGCTTATAAGAGGTGTGGTGGGTTCCGGGGCAAGGCAAAATCAGAAAACAGTTATATCAGTTGACAATGCATTTTATGTAGCAAAACTCACGTGTCCCAGAAAGATGAGGGGAGACACAGGATGTGAGGTATCCATACAATGGGATAGTTCTGTGCTGTGCTTAGCCGCTCAGTCATGGCCAACTCTTTGTGATCCCATGGGCTATAGCCCGCCAGGCTCCTCTGTCCATGGGGATTCTCCAGGCAAGAATACTGGAGTGTGCTGACATGCCCTCCTCCAGGGGAATCTTCCCAACCCAGGTCAAACCCAGGTATCCCATATTGCAGGCAGATTCTCTACCATCTGAGCCACCAGGGAATCCCAATAATACTGCAGTGGGTAACCTATCCCTTTGCCCGGTGATCTTCCCAACCCAGGACTCAAACCAGAGTCTCCTGCATTGCAGGCAGATTCTTTACCAGCTGAGCTACCAGGGAAGCCCACAGTGGGATAGTATCTAACCTTAAAAGGGAGGGACATTCTGACACCTTGAAGACATTGTGCTCAATGACATAAACCAGTGCCAAAGGTCAAATACTGCATGATCTCATTCATATGAGGGACCTAGTGTGGTCAGGTTCATAGACAGGAAGTCAAGTGAGGGAAGGGAGAAATAGGAGTTAGTGTTTGGCGGTTACAGAGTCTCGGCTGGGGAAGATGAAAAGGTTTTGAAGATGAACAGTAGCCAAGGTTGCCCAACCACGTGAAAGTGTTTCACACACCTGAAATGTGCATGTGAAAAGGGTTAAAATGTTATGTTTGAAAAAATGCATTTGGCTGTAAATAGCAGAGAGCTGGAGGACAGTGGCTGAAACAAACAGCAATTTATTTTCACACCTAACAAGAAGTGTGGGCAGAGGCCGCTCACCTGTGTACCAGTGATGCTGTCAGTCCCTTCCACGTTCTGCTCCACCATCTTTAGCTGCAGGTTCTCATTCTTTGCTTGTTCTGCTGCCCATCCTGCCTGGGATGAGACTCTCTCAGACAGGGCTGCAGCTCCAATTGGGCACAGTAAACCTCAGAGTTAATCCTGAGCTCACATGCAGATGGGTCCTTGCTCGGCACAGTGTTCTGATGATGCCATCTTCAATACTTGTTTAAACAGGCATTTGCATTTTCATTTTGCAGTGGGTCCTGCAAATGACATAGCTGATCCTGGTCAGACCCTTATTTTCCCAAGTGTGAGCCAGGCCCCACCTGCACCAATATTAACTGAAGAATTTTTAGAAATGCAAGTCCCTTGATCCCACCGAATCTCCTGAATCAGAATCTCTGGAGCAGGGCCTTAAGGTGGCTCAGATGCACAGGGAAGTTTGAGACCCACTACATGAGTGAACCCCTCTGCTGGTCAGGAGGAACATAACGGGCCATTACACGCTGCTATCTCTCTGGCGTGAGAGCCAAGATCTGGGCGAAGTGCACTTAAGGAGCACATAGGAGTTGAGCCTCGCACCTTCACTAGGCGAGCTGCATTGTCTGCCCCAAGCAGCATGGGAGCAAGCCCAGGGCCAGGGGACCTCGCTCCCCAGGAGGGGAGCTGACCTTACTCCTCACCCTGAGAAGATGTGAACATTCTGTAACCAGAGTCTCTGGGTCGCAGGAATCTTGACAAAGCCTGATCTGGTGGACAAAGGCACGGAAGACAAGGTCGTGGACGTGGTGAGAAACCTGGTCTTCCACCTGAAGAAGGGCTACATGATCGTCAAGTGCCGTGGCCAGCAGGACATACAGAATCGACTGAGCCTGGCCAAGGCCCTGCAGAGAGAGCAGGCATTCTTCGAGGATCACACACATTTCAGGTATGTGCATGGAGCTTTCTCAGGGAGAACCAAAGTTAAGGACCTCCTTCCTCATGGGAGAAATGCATGCTGTCCAAGGTCAGCTGTTGAGAGTATCCGTGTGTGTCCATTCTTTTACTGTGACCGTGGGGAATCTGCCTGGAAGAGTGAAGGAGGAATTCACAAAGTAGGCAAAAAATAAATCTAAAACTTCAGAGGAAGGCAGAGACTTTTTGCAATAACTTATTATAGCTCTGGAAACGGAATATAAACGTAAGTATCACAGGATGGAAACAGAGTGGAAAACCCAGAAATAGAGTCAAATACATACATTTGGCCTGTGATCAATGTGGCACTTCAAATTTCTGGGCTTTGTCAGTTTCATTATCAATCAGTGGGACTGAGATAATCATTTCACAGTTGGGGAAAATTAAATTTGTCCTTACTTAACATGGGACACCAAAACAAATATCAGTGGAAGTTTAAAATTAAGTACAAAGAAAGTACCACTTCTCAGAAGAAAATATAGGCGGAGAATTAATAATCCCAGGATAAAGGCCTCTCTAACCCTGATGCCAAAAATGAAGTTTTTTTAAAAAATGATGAAAACTGATAAATTGGTTATTTTGAAATAATGAGAAGGCGTAGAGTTGGTGGGAAAGGAGGGGTGTGGGCTTGCATCTGCGATGCCTATAGCATGTGCTGAGATCACCCAGGTGCCCCTAAGGCTGAGTTCCATTTCTAGGAATTCCATACAGGCAAGTAATCAGAGATGTGTTCAGTAATGTCCCCTAAAGCGTGCTCAGCACTGATTTGTTTTTAATTGTGAAGACTGTGGAATGTACATGTTGAAAATCATGGGATTTGTATGGACGAACTAGAATGAGAGGTCACAGTGCTGGCAATCATTATAGGGCTGTGCCGAGGAGATGCCAATAAAAAGATTCTTACAAGATGTTGAGAAAAAAGTGACACATTCACTGAGATCCCTTGTGTGTGCACATGTGTATGTGGGAGGAGACGCGTGCCCTTTGTAAACATTATCATATTTGATGTTCCCAGAAGCCTGCCAAGACACATAATTCAGAAGAGATACTTGCAGTCCTGTGTTCATAGCAGCATTATTCACAATAGCTAAAAAAAAAACATGGAAGCAACCTGAGTGACCATTGATAGATAAACACAATATTTATCCAAAATGGATAAAAAAAATTCCATCCACACAATGGAATAGTATTTGGCCTTAGAAAGGAAGGAAATTCTAGCACCTGCTATAACACGGCTGTACCTTGAGGGCACTATGCTCAATGAAATAAGCCAGTCATGAAAAGACACTATATGATTCCTCTTATATAAGATCCCTAAAGGGGTCAAATTGATAGAGACAGGGCCTGGGGGAGGGGATGGGGAGATGCATAATGGGAACAGAATTTCAGGTGGGGAAGATGAGCTATTTCTGGAGGTAGATGGTGGTGATGGTCACACATCAATGTAATTGTACTTAATACCACTGAATATGTGCGTACAGGCTTTCCAAGTAGCACTTGTGGTAAACAACTCGCCTGCCAATGCAGGAGATGCAGGTTTGATCCCCAGGTCAGGAAGATCCCCTGGAGGAGGGCATGGCAACCCTCTCTAGTATTCCCGCCTGGCGAATCCCATGGCCAGAGGAACCTGGCTGGGCTACCTTCCATGGGGTCGCAAAGAGTCAGATATAACTGAAGTGACTTAGCTCACACACGTGTGCTTACAAATTATTCAAGTGGTGAATTTTATGTTATGCGTATTTTCCCACAATTAAAAAATTCGACAGGTACAGAAGCTAAAACTTAGGTATGAGTGTACTCTTGCAGAGATGTGTGTGAGCTCATGTTTCCTGGCTGCCCTTCATCCTAAAAGTCTTTTAAAATGTGGAAAACTGTGTAGTAACTCACTCTACAAACACATATTTGGAAAGAGTGAGAGGAAGGCTTGGTCTCCTTCCCCAAGCAGCTCATGGTTTAAGTTCTCATTTTGGAGAAGGGTGGGTCCCCCGGTTCAGGCTTCATCCATGCACCTGTGTAAATATCTGTCAATATATTTTCATGAAGCCCAATACCAATACGCACTGTGTATACAGAAGGGCATATGCATGTTATGGAAACATATCTCTAGGTGATATGTGAATTTTTATAAAGACCATTTATAGTCAGATGTCATAAGACACATTTAATATATCAGCTGGAAGGGATCATTCTATACAGTTTTTTCAAAATATGCAACATTACAAAAATTCAGTCATAAATCTGTGTGATCCAGTTGCAGGACATGCCATCCAGTGGGAAGTAACTGTATTTACTTTGGCTTTCCCCAGCAGCAGAGAGCCAACCTGCATTTTCTGGCTAGACCCAAGTGGACATGAATGTTGTCTTCTCTTGCAGGGAACTTCTGGAGGAAGGGAGGGCCACTGTCCCCTGCCTGGCAGAAAGACTGACCAGTGAGCTCATCATGCACATTTGTGTAAGTGCACGCAGAGCTGAGCAGAGTCTTGCAAGCGCAAAGCTAAACCATGTCGACACACGTGGATCTCCTGGACATCTTGTTAAGATGTGGGCTCAGATTCAGGGGTGTGGATGTGGCCTGGGATGCTCCCAGGGGGTGTGGCTCTTGCCTGTCAGAGGACCACTTGTTGAGTGGGACGCTGATAAACTACCCACCCGGCCTAATTTAAAATGAGCTTCTTGCAAGCACTGGCCTAACCCCAGCCCTTCCCCATCAGCAACTGCAGCTCATTCTCTCTTCATGTTTATGTCTTTCTGTTGTTTTTCTCAGAAAACTCTGCCCCTGTTGGAAAATCAAATAAAGGAGACTCACCAGAGAATAACAGAAGAGTTACGGAAATATGGCAAGGACGTCCCAGAAGAAGAAAGTGAGAAAATGCTCTCCCTGATAGAGGTGAGAACCGCCAGCGGCGCCACGCTGGGGAGTCGTGCATCATTGTCCACAGGGATTACGGGTGCCACGCTCATCCGTCTTCACTTCCCTGAAGCTGATCCGAACTCATTCTGTCCACTTAGCACCAAAATGGGCCCAGAGTTAGAGGACAGAGGGCAGGGAGTGGTGGACCACCCCATGCGTGCTATTGGCTCTTCCTCAAGTGCGTTCCCTCGCTGGAGACCCCCCAGGCAGTGAGGGGAATTTGGGGTTGTCTGCTGCCCAAGCTTCTTCTCGCCTGTCCTCCCACCTGGCCTGAGATAGAGCAAAGAGGGACTCACCCACTCTCTGCATGCACACAACCACCAAACTACCTTGCTCGGTTTAGAATATCTCTGCTGATTCTTTTTTTCTTCTTGGCAGAAAATTGATACATTTAATAAAGATATCATCTCAAGAATAGAAGGGGAGGAATTCGTGGGGCCGCTTGAGTCCCGACTGTTTACCCAAGTACGAGCCGAGTTCTGCAAATGGAGTTCTGTGGTTGAGAAAAATTTCCAAAAAGGTGAGTCTGAGGCACCACGGTAAACACGTCAAGTTGAGCTGAATCCAAGGCTGGGGGAGGTGGGTGATGACAGTGGTCAAGGACAGCCAGAGTAAGGACTTGGTAGCGTGAAAGCCACATGTGCTGTTTCAAGTCCCTGAACTCTGGCCAGCAGGCGTCAGGTACAGATTTCAGAGGACACCTAGAGAGAAGATGCGGATTCAATGGCCCATGTCAATCATGACTCTTGGAAGAATCAGTTTTCCCCCAACAGTGAGCAGGTGAGCCTGCCATGCGTATCATGCCCTTTGTGTTCCCAGTGGTGCTGCCCCTGAAATAACCCAGGTTCCATCTTGGTTAACCCACTGAGGCCTTGAAACCTGATGTGTCCTGTAATGGATCTTATAGTCACTGTTTAGTTGCTCAGTCATCCGACTCTTTGCAACCCCATGGACTGTAGCCTGCCAGGCTCTTCTGTCCGTGGGATTTCCCAGGCAAGACTAATGGAATGGGTTGCCATTTCCTCCTCCAGGGGAACCTCCCCACCCAGGGATCAAACCCATGTCTCCAGGTTGGCAGGTGGATTCTTTACCACTGTGCTACCTGGGAAGCCCTTACAGTTGCAGTGGTGAAGAGAAAATACAACAACATCTTGGGTACCACCTTGCATCATCAAATCCTCAAGAGTCTAAGAAAAGTAGAAAATGTGATCTGAAACTTATTTTTTTTTTTACTATTTTAAAAAGCCTAAACTAAATCATATATTGACCTATGAGAAAACTGCAGCAGCTGAGGGAAATTTCAATTTGCTTTTATTCCAACAATCTGATGGTGGTGGGGGGTGGTGGTGGTTTCATGATTTATTTAAACTGAGCAGCGGTTCAAACTGACGGTCCTCCTTGGCTTTGAGTAATGAACATGGGGAGAGAAATCAAGGGAGTTTCTGCATAATTCAGAGGCTGCACCTTTATTCCCTGGCAGAGGGCACAGAGGGCAGGGCAGGGTGTGAACTTTGGGGACCAAAGTCCAGGACATTCATTCCTGGGCTGGTCACGTGTCCACAGTCTTTGTTCCATGTGTTGCTATTGCTCAGCTGCTTGGTCATGTCCGACGCTCTGCGACCCTGTGGACTGCAATACACCAGGCTCCTCTGTCCTTCACGATCTCCCAGAGTTTGCGCACACTCATGTCCATTGAGTCTGTGATGCCATCCAACCACCTTGTCCTCTGCCTCCCCCTTGTGCAGCTTAGAGAAGCTGAGTCTGTGAGCAGAGAGTTGTACACCTGCCATGCAGTGTGTTCTTATGTCGGGGAAGGGGAGCACCCTGCTAACCCCTTTCAAAGAAAACAACAGTCTTTGGCTTCCAGAAGCTCCCTCGTGGCGTTGCCTGGCCAGGTTTTTGTGGCAAAAGTGCTTATGGCAGACAGCCTGTGAGAAAAATGGCTCATTCTTTAAAATGATAAATTCCTCCCAACAAATGATCAGTTCCATGTCACTGGGTGCCCAAATATAAGAATTAATTTGGACCCCCCTCATGCACCTCCTATCCAAAAATAAACTCAAAATGGATCAAAAACCAAAGTGTACAAGCCAAAACTGTAAAACTCTTAGAAAAAAGCATAGGTTTAAAACTTTGTGACCTTGGGATTAGGTACTGGTCTCCTTAGCTAGAACACCTGAAGCAGAAGCAATACATGGAAAAAAATGTGTTGGATTTCATCAAAATTTAAACTTGTGTGCATATCAAAGAACACTACCCAGGAACATGATCAAGAAAGTGGAAAGACATTCCACAGAATTGGAGAAAGTATTTGAAAATCATGTATATGATAAGGGTGTAGTCTTTATAGGACTTCACTTCCCAGGTGGTGCTAGTGGTAAAGAACCTGCCTGGCAATGCAAAAGACCTAAGAGTCGTGGGTTTGATCCCTGGGTCAGGAAGATCCCCTGGAGAAGGAAATGGCAACCCACTTCAGTATTCTTGCCTGGAAAATCCCATGGACAGAGGAGCCTCGGGGGCTACAGTCCATGGGGTGGCAAAGAGTCAGACACAGCTGGGCACGCACACACACATATTGTTAGCCATCTGAAATGCAAGTTAAATCCACAACGAGATCCCATCTCACATGTACTAGAGAGGCCTTTATGCTAAGTGGAAGAAGTGAGGCACAAAAGGCCACAGGATGTACAATTCCATTTACATGAAATGTACAAAACATACAAATCCATAGAAATAGAAAATGGATTAGTGGTTTCAAAGGCTGGGTAGAGGGAATGGGAGTGAGTGCTGTGGAAACAGGGTTCCCTGAGGTGGTGGAAATGCTTGAGAATTAGATAGTGGTGATGTTTGCACCACTTTGTGAATGTACTAAACATATACTTTAATAATGGTGAATTTATGGTATGTCAATTACATCTTAATTTTTTTTAAATGCCTTTGAGAAAGTATCTCCTGACCAAAAGAGGGTAACCAGGCTACCATTCCTGGTTAGTTCTTCAAAAAGAAGGAACCTTAGTCCTTCTGAATCATCCTCCCCTCCCCAACCCATGGAAGAAGTTCTTTACACCCTAGTTTGTTTAGAGTAAAAAGAATTCCAAGAATATAAAGAAAAAATTAAGTGCTTTATGTGGTAAGCAGTGATACCATATCACATTAATAATCCAACTGTATTATCCCTCTGGTTTATAAATAGGTTTTACTCCTGCAACCTGGGAATATATGCTGAGTCACTGATTCCAGCTGGCGTTATGGTCATTTCTTTTTTTTTTTTTAGTGGGTCCACCTCGAGCGGCATGTGGGATCCTGGTTCCCCAGCCAGGGATCAAACCCTTACCCCCTGCACTGTGCCCACAGAGTCCTAACCACTGGACCATCAGGAAAGTCCCCATTTCTATTTTTTAAAGTGTCTGCAGGTCATAGTACTCTATGATACAATTTTCTTTACAAAATCAAATTTAACTTACCAAATTTCCTACTCAAGTTACCTTTTCCAAAATGTCTTGGGACTTTCCCAGTGGTCCAGTGGTTAAGACTCCACCGTCCAATGCAGGGGGCCCTGGTTCAATTCCTGATCAGGGAACTAAGATCCCATATGCTGTCGGGTGAAGCCAAAATTTTTTAAAATTCTGTCTTAGTAAGTTTCTGCTTTTGCTATTTTTCGATGTCCTTCCCTGGCTTACACGTGCCATCTTGAGATGACTAAGGACAGTTCTCTCAAAATCTGTTTCTTTATTGCAATTCTTGAATCTTTTTCAATTTGAAAATCAGATTTGATGTGTTTTTTTTCTTGCTCCTCTGTATTTTCAGGAAGTTCAGAATGCTACTGTGTTCAGCCAAACCAGCAAGGTTATTTCTGCAAAATAATTCAGAGCTATCCTTTCCTTCTGTAGGTTATGAAGCCATACTTAAAGAAATCAGGCAATTTGAAAATCGGTATCGTGGCAGAGAGTTGCCAGGGTTTGTGAATTATAAGACGTTTGAGATCATCATAAAAAAGCAGGTCAAAGTCCTGGAAGAGCCTGCTGTGGACATGCTGCACACAGTGACAGGTGGGTTCTTGGTTTTACTTTAGGCATTTTATCAATATTTCCTGCTGGGGTGTTTTCCAACACAAGCAACCCAATCAGTCTTCTCCAGACTTCAACTGAGTGTCCAACAATTCATTCCCCTTCTGACACTAACTGCCTGGAGTTTGCACAGACCCACAGCTCAGGGCTCAGCTCATAAGACCCACCTCTGTGGATGGCAGCTCCGTGTCTGAGACTCCTGTACTGATGAGTGACCAGCTACAAATCACAGTTCCCACCACCCAATCCTGGGGTTCCATACTCAGCTGGAACAGCTCACAGAACTCAGGAGCACACTCTACTTTACTGGTTTGCTATAAAGGATTTGCTTACCTTTACGAGTTTATTAGTGGGGCTTCCCAGATTGCTCAGTGGTAAGGAATCTGCCTGCCAATGCAGGAGCCGCAAAAGACATGGGGCTTCTATCCCAGGGTTGGGAAGATCCCCTGGAGAAGGGAATGGCAACCCACTCCAGTATTCTGGCCTGGAGAATCCCATGGGCAGAGGAGCCTGACGGTACAGTCCCTGGGGTCATAAAGAATGGGACAACACTGAGTGAGCACACAAACACACACCAGTTTACTGGTGTTAGATATGAAATACTGCAAGGTTGCAATGAAAGTTTGCAAATGAAAGATATGCATAGGGTGTGACGTGCTTCTGTCACATGTGCTTCTGTCGGAGGAGTGGTGAGGGCGGGACCACCCTTTTGGCATGTGGTCATGTTCACCAGCATAGCTATCTTTGAGCCCGGTCATTAAGGGTTTTTATGAAGGTATAATCAATTATCCAGCTTCCCTGGTGGTTCAGATGGTAAAGAGTCTGCTTGCAATGAGGGAAACCTGAGTTCGATCCCAGCATCGGGAAGATCCCCTTGAGCAGGGAATGGCAACCCACTTCACTATTCCTGCCTGAAGAATTCCATGGACAGAGGAGCCTGGAGGGCTACAGTCCATGGGGTCACAAAGAGTTGGACATGGCTGAGCTATTAACACACACACCCACACACACACAATCAATTATCCCATAGAAGCATAATCAATTTTTAATTCAATCTCCAGCCCGTCCTCTAGCCCCCAGAAGTTGGGAAGGGGGAAGCTGGGTTGGAAGTTCCAGGCTTCTAATCAAAGGCTTGGTCTTTCTGGTGACCAGCCCCATCGTGAAGCTGTCTAGGGCCACCTCGTTAGAACAAGTGATGCTCCAGGATATTCTAAGGGGTTTAAGAGCTCTGTGTTAGGAACCAGGGACAGGAACCAGAAGTATGTTTCTTATCATACCTCACCTCCCTCTACTCCACCACTTTGCATACTTCACAATCTCAAAGCACTATTGTTTATTCGAAATCTCTGAGGAGTAAGGTTGACTAAACAGCTGTACATTATGGGAGTGGGCTGATCCTCTGAAGTGTGGCATGAACCTGAGACGGTGTCAGCGTGGTCACGTGCCAATCAGAAGCCACGTCGGCTCTGTGGAGGAGAAGCACAGTCCCTCACAGTACTCACCACCTGCTTCTCCTCGAGAATCTTCACTCCCTGGTCTCCTATTTACTGCTCTGAGCTTCCTGAATCTCTTCTCTGTCATCTCCTTGGCCAACACCCTCCTCACTCAGATTTCAAGGGTCTCATTTTAGCCTCAAGTCATCATCTTGAGGATCCGTGAACTCGAAGGGGTGAAGGAAGGACAGCCTTTTCACAGTTGATAAGACATGTGTTTTTTTTTTCCCCACTTTGACCTTTTATTTATTTTTGGCCGCACGGGGTCTCCCTCCTTGCTGCGCACAGTCTTTCTCCAGGTGCAGCAAGTGGGGGCTGCTCTCCAGTCGCCGTGAACGGGCTTCTCGTTTCGGTGGCTTCCCTTGTTGAGGGCCGCGGGCTCCAGGGCCTGTGGGCCTCAGTAGGTGCAGCACGCGGGGTCAGTAGTTGCAGCTCAGGGGCCCTAGTGGTTGTGGCATACAAGTTTAATTTCCCCTCAGCTTGTGGGATCTTCCTGGACCAGGGATCAAACTTGGGTCCCTTGCGTTGGCAGATGGACTCTTATCCACTGAACCACCAGGGAAGTCTGAGTGGCTTCCCTGGTATTTCTAATTAAATTTTACCTTCGGGCTTAATAACTACAAACTAAAGTCTGTAATGGTGTCTTGTTGATCAATTGTGCATTCTTCATTCAGTCCCAAAGGAAATTCTTGTGTAATACTTCAAGGCTTTCTATTTACATACCTATTTCTGTTGAGAAAAGTATAATATATAGCCAAAACATTTCAAAGCATAGCAGCCAGTGGTTAGCACTGGTCCAGTGGTTAGGACTCTGTACTTCCACTACAGGGGCAAGGATTCAATCCCTGGTCAGTGAACTAAGATCCCATATGCCTCACAGTGTGGCCAAAAATAAATTTCCCAGCATAAAGATACTGTACATCAAACTAAGATAACATTCTGTGAGGAAGTCAAGTGGAAATATGAGTTTCAAAATAAAATGAAATAATGTAAGTTTTCTGATTGAAACGAGTTTGTTCACCTATTTCTTTCAAGTGGATAACAGAGCTATTTTGATTCCATTGATGTATTTTAAAAAGTGATGTGTTTTACTATAAATATTAAACTATTTATAGCAACAGAAATTGCATTCTTTGCAACTATTTATACTTGGGATGAAAATTTAAACATCAGATAAATATTTCAGGAGACATTTAGATTTTTAAAATTCCTCCAGGATGTTTTTGAGTAAGAAAGCACACCGTCTTCCTTCAGAAAGAAAGAAGATTGGGGGTGGGGAAGAGGGAGGCAGGGAACTGTTTCTACTGTTTCATCCTCTTATTTTTTGCAATTTATGAAGTCATGGGTCCTTCCAGCAAGACTGGACATCTCTGTCTTTCTTTCACCAGATATAATCCGGAATACCTTCACAGATGTTTCAGGAAAACACTTTAGTGAATTTTTCAACCTCCACCGAACTGCCAAGGTAAAACTGACCATTAAGTTACTTTAAAAAAAAAATGTAGGCCTGACACTAGAAAACAGATTTCTTAGATTAAGACTATTCAACCTTTATTATGTATTTGGAGAAGCAAATAGTCAAGATCAATAGTGAATTTAAGATATGAGCAGTGATGTCTCGTTAAAGGCAGTAAGAGGGAGAGAAAGAGAGAAAGAATTCAGAAGGAAAATATTTAGTCCCAGGAACAGAGGAGAGCCATAGTAAGTGTGGAACCCTGTTACAGCTGAAGAGAATGTCCTGAATCTGGAAACTCATTGAGGAAACCAAATAGGAAAGACTCATCCGATCTAGGAACCGGGGCTCCCCCTAGTCCTGGCTTGGGCTGCCTAGTTAATACCACTGCAGACACGTAATATTTTATTTCTCATTGTCCAGGAGACAGATGGAGGTGCTGGTGGCCTTCTCATTAGTGTCTTCACGAAACAGGAGGCTGAGGGCAGGGGTAGAAAGAGAGCTCCCTGGGGTCTCTTCGCAGAGGGTCACTAACCGCTTTGTGGGGGCCCCACCCTCATGACCTAATTACCTCCCAAAGACCCCCAACCTCCAAATGCTGTCCTGTTGAGGATTAGGCTTTCAATGTATGAATCTGGTGGGGATGCCAACCTTAGACCCAGCACCCAGCAGAGATGGGAGGGCTGGCTCTGCCTTTTGCAAGCCAGAGGTCTTGGGGCTTCTTAACCTGCCTGGGCCTCTGATTCCTCATCTCCAGAATAGGACTAAGAGTGCCCTTTGAGTCAGAAGGAACATAGAGAAGAAGATTTAGGACCACACTTGGCATCACACATCATACTCTGGCATTCAGTGAAGTCAGGGGGTCCAGGTAACTTTCTGTGTAAAGGGTCCCCTCTTTGACTTTCTGGCAGCCAGTTCCTCTAAACTCCAGGAACATGAAATATATGGAATTTGACTGATAGAATCTGGCCCCCATCTTATCCCTGTGAGTTCTCTGGTAGAAAAATATTCCTCCTCCTCAGATGGAAAAGTCTATAAAAGGGAAAAGGAAGAAAGCTGGAAATCAGGCCTGAGAACAGAGCCCATGCAGGTTCCCAGGCCCTGGGGATGCAAGGTCTGGTCATCTGTGTGTCTCATGCTTCCTGGGAAATTCTGACCCTCGGCCCAGAATGGGAAGCCCCACTCCCTGCCCAGAGAAGCTATTGTGGGGATAGAAGGCTGCTCCAAAGCCACCAACTCTTCTAGATGGCATCTGCTAGAGGTGGCCTTTGCAGTGGAGCTATCTTCCTGTGACCCAGTGATTTGTTTCTCGATGGAAATTCTGTTGTGTTTCTCTTTTGCTATAGTCCAAAATTGAAGACATTCGATTAGAAAAAGAAGAAGAAGCTGAGAAGTCCATCCGGCTACATTTCCAAATGGAGCAGTTGGTCTACTGCCAGGACCAGGTGTACCGGCGTGCATTGCAACAGGTCAGAGAGAAGGAGGCAGAAGAAGAAAAGAAGCAAAAATCAAACCATTTTCAACAAACCCAGCCCTCAGAGCCCTCCGCAGCTGAGATCTTCCAACACCTGACTGCGTACCACCAGGTGAGTCTGCTAGTCTCGGGACAGTGCTTCTCATCCATTCTTTTTTTCTGAGAATGAAGAGCTTGTCTCTTCAGTCTTGTCTCTGTAAGGGGACCACCAGGCCCATCTTTCAGCCCTTGGTAAGCCTCTGTAGGAGCAGTTCGATCAGACATGAGAAGGGTTGTTACTTAGAGCTGCTTGCATCTGGTTTGGGCTGACTGTGTGGCCTCCGTCAAGTTATTTAACCTCTCTGAGCCTTAGCTTTCCTCTCTAAAAGGAGGTAAAGTGATTACCTCCTCCCAGGGTTCTTGTGAATATTCAGCAGGAGGAGTGTGGACGGCAGTGACCACTGGCCCCGGAGAAGCTGCCACTCACAGAGACTTATACTTTGATTGCTACCCTACATTTTGGGCTTCTCAGGCGACACTAGTGGTAAAGAACCTGTCTGCCATTGCAGGAGATGTAAGAGACATGGATTCAATGCCTGGGTCAGGAAGATATCCTGGAGGAGGGCATGGCAACCTATTCTAGTATTCTTTCCTGGAGAATCCCATGGACAGGGGAGCCTGGCAGGCTATAGTTCATAGGGTTTCACAAGAGTTGGACATGACTGAGCAATGTAGCACATGCACCCTACATTTCAAATAACTTGAGGGCCCATCTAATTCATCTAGAGAAGGATGCACAGCTCAGAGCCTGGGGGTATGTGAAAGTCTGGACAGGAAAACAAATGGCAACCTCCTGGTTTACCAGATGTCTCCATCACTTCAGGCAGTTTCTCACACCAACCATGCTCACACATCTCCAGGATCTTCCGGAGATGCAAATGTGGTGGTGGGGGGCAGGTCTGAGATGGGGCACAATTCTGCATTACTGACAGGCTCCCAGAGGATGCCATGTTGCTGGATGGGGATACACTCTGAGCAACAAAGCTCAAACGGTCAGAACTCTGCAGACCCTGGGATGTGCATGGGTGTGTGTGAAGCCATTAAAGAGGGAAGCCCTGTGCCCCCTTGGTTTCTCTTGCAGCCAAGCTCACCCCCGCCCCAGTGCTGTCTGGCAGAACCTTTGAGACTGAGTAATACACACAGATACACAAATATTAAAGCCTTCACCTGCTTGGGTGAGGCCCACCCACATTCTTGAGGATGATTTCCTTTACTTACGTAAAGTTGACTGATTGGAGCTATTAACCACATGTACAAAATATCTCCACAGTGATACCTAGATGAGAGTTCCACTGAATAAGTGGATCTACAACCCAGTCAAGCTGACACATGAAACTGACCATTATATCTGGGGAAAGGCTAGGGCTTGTTTTATATCGATAAGTATAAACCAAGGAACTGGCTTATGCAGTTATGGAGGCTGGCTCATCAAGTCTGAGGTAGGTAGGACAAGCCATGCAGAAAACCAGGCAGGTGCTGAATCTGCAGACCACAGGCCAAAGTCCTTCCTCAGAAGAATTTCTACCTGCAGTGGAGGAGTTGACACCTTTGTGCCTTTAAAAAATTTCTTATCCAAGAACATCAGGAGACCCCTGATGTTCCTTCTTAAATATCCGTTTGGGGAGTCTCAGAAGTGTTTTAAAGTTCTCTTTGTGTAGGTGGTACACACACCTGGAGTTTATTCCTACTTCTTTTCTCATCTTTGTACCTCCTGTCAATGAGACTTTTCTTCCATGACATCTCATTTGTTGATTTCTGTATGTTGTCTTACATTTGTTAATCATGCTGATTCTCTTAAACTGTCTGTGGTGGTTTTACATCTGTTTCTCCTGAGTTTTCCCAACAAACACTCACCCCTCTGCAGTGAGTGGTGGTTTTACACTCTCCCTGCTCTTTCCAGTTTTTATACCTCAAATTTTTTTGCCTCATCTGGTCCCTTCAGTGCTACTTGAAACCAGTCGACCAGCAGACAGCTTTGCCCTGTCCCAACTAAGGAGAACTCCCTACTTTTCCTATCAAGTATGATCCTCACTGGCTAAAGTCAAGGTGTTAGCAGGGCTGGGTGCCTTCTCGAGGGTCTAGAGGGAGAATCTCTTTCTTTGCCTAGTCCAGCAGAAACAAAGGAAAATAGTCAAGTAAAGCAAATTAATATCGGGTTGGCCAAAAAATTCATTTGGGTGTCTGCCTTTTTTCATTTATCTGATTAAATTTATTCTTTGGATAAATTTTTTTAATAGACCAAAAGAGAGCAGAGGACATGGGTGAGGTGGGAAGGGGGTATTGTCTCAGGAAGGACTCCCTCAGGAAGAGGGAGAAAGGAAATTTGAAAGTGACTTCCAGCGTGCTTAGAACTCAGAGGGCTCCCTTCTGTGGCTTTTGAGAGCCCACCTCCTTTTGTGCTAAATAATTTCAGCCTTGATTTAAAAAAAAAAAAAAAGAGGTTATAGAATCTTCTAGGCAGAGTTGTAAATAATTTTAAAATGTAGGTTTTTACATTTTATTTTTAATTGGAGGATAATTGCTTACAATGTCATGTTGATTTCTGCCATACAACAACAAGAATCATCTGTAAATACACATATGTCCCCTCCCTCCTGAACCTGCTCCCATTCCCTCACCCCCATCCTACCCCTCCAGGTCCTCACAGAGTATGGAGTTGAGCTCCATGTGTTATATAGCAACTTTCCATTAGCTATCTGCTTTACCCATGGTGATGCATATGTTTAAATGCTCCTCTCAGTTCATCCCACCCACAGACTGCGTCCACAGGTCTGTTCTCCGTCGTTTTAGTACTCCGTGCATTTACCTTCTTAGGGCACGTTTTGCCCTCTTCCACCAGCAGTAACCATTCAGTGGTCAGGAGAGGCTGGTGGGAGCCCAGAGTCAGGGTGGGTCCCTATCCTGGTGCTGCCCAGACCGCAGGATGCGGGCGGGTTTGAAACCCAAGCGAGGACTATGCACCCACGGGGTCTGGGTCCCTGCCGGAGTGCCGAGGTGAAGTCAGGGTCTCCTGGCTGCCCCGGCCCCTGACCCTCGTGTGAACTGCGCCTTCCTTCCTCGCAGGAGGTCAGCACCCGCATCTCCAGCCACATCCCCTTGACCATCCAGTTCTTCATGCTCCGGACGTATGGCGAGCAGCTCAAGAAGAGCATGCTGCAGCTGCTCCAGGACAAGGACCAGTACGACTGGCTGCTAAAGGAGCGCACCGACACCAGAGAGAAGAGGAAGTTCCTGAAGGAGCGGCTGGAGCGGCTGTCCCGCGCGCGGCAGCGGCTCGCCAAGTTCCCGGGCTGAGCCCGCCGTCCGCCCAGCCCCGGGTCTGCAGGGGGTGGACCTCCGACAGCTCCCCCGACGGCCGCACGCCCTTAGCTGCCCGTTTCACAGGTGCCTCAGTGGTCAGCCTGTAGCCGTAGTCTCTGCTGTCTCTGAGTGGATAAGCACACTGGCTTCAAGCTTCAGGTGATTTCCTTCGATGCCTCACCCCTCTGTCAGTTACTGATCCCCACATAGCACTGTACAAGGGTCATTCCAATTTCTGTAATAGCCTTTGACACCCCATGTTTGAGGAGCCTGAGTGCCACATTTGTGAATGCATACCGAAGCCTCTTTCTTCGATTTGTAATAAACTCCTTTCTACCAGACATTTCTCTGATACTTTCTTTTTTGATGTTTATTTATTTTATTGTTATTTTGCTTGCACCGGGTCTTCATTGCTGCACCTGGGCTTTCTTTAAGTGTGGCGAGTGAGGGCTGCTCCGTACCCTGCTATAGCTGCGGCTTCCCATTGTGGCGGCTTCTCTTGTGGTGCACGGGCTTCAGGGTGCCTGGGCTTCAGTAGTTGTGGTGCCTGGGCTTCATTGCTCCTAGGCATATGGGATCTTCCCAGATCAGGGATCAAACCTGTGTCTCCTGCATTGGCAGGTGGATTCTTATCCACTGTGACATCACGAAGCCCTCTCTGACACCTTCTTTATTTGGGAGACGTTTGGTGGGAATCTGTGGAGCAATCAGTGGATGCTAAGGCTGCCCTCTGTACTGGGTCAGGTCAGAAGGAATGGTTGAGCGAAAGAACGTGGTGGGTTATTCATAAAAGGCTAGAAGGGAAGTACGGAATAAAGTTAAAGAAATGGGACAGAAGGTGAAGCAATCGGCATTTGTCATTTATAATGTATGCTGATCGAGCATCCAGGCTGCTTAATTGCTGGATGCCTGGTGTGGAGCTAAAAGGTGAAAGCCTAGGTTGAGAGAGGTCACTGCCCACCTGGGGGGATTTTACAGCAGATGCTGTTCTAGTCTGGGAGGTGAGAAGGCGGAATGTTAACCACGTGTTACCTAGAAGGAGCACAGTAGAGTCCCGACCGGCCTCCTTGGACTAGGCAGCCATGGAGACATGCAGACACCCAGCCAGAAAGGGAGTGGCTGCCTCATGAGCTGTCCACTCACTCCCAGGCCAAGCTGGACAACGGCTTGTTGGAAGAGGTGGACTAGCTGCACTGTCCCCTCCCATCCAGCCCCTGCCCCACCCCCACCCCTGGCCCCTTCTGACACTCAGGATCCCACAATCCTCAAAGCTTGGGACAATGCGAGAATTTTTGTACAGATTATTACTTTCTTGGGCTCCAAAATCACTGCAGATGGTGACTGTAGTCATGAAATGAAAAGACACTTGCTTCTTGGAGGAAAAGCTATGACCAACTTAGACAGCATTTTAAAAAGCAGAGACATTACTTTGCTGACAAAGGTCCTTTAGTCGAAGCTATGGTTTTTCCAGTAGTCATGTGTGGATGTGAGAGCTGGACCACAGAGAAGGCTGAAAGTCGAAGAACTGATGCTTTTGAGCTGTGGTGTTGGAGAAGACTCTTGAAGAGTCCCTTGGACAGCAAGGAGATCAAACCAGTCAATCCTAAAGGAAATCAGTCCTGAATATTCATTGGAAGGGTTGATGCTGAAACTGAAACTCCAATACTTTCGTCACCTGATTCGAAGAGCCAACTCATTAGAAAAGACCCTGATGCTGGGAAAGATTGAAGGCAAGAGACGGGGACGACAGAGGATGAGATGGTTGGATGGCATCACTGACTCAATGGACATGAGTTTGAGCAGGCTCCAGGAGATGGTAGGGGACAGGGAGGCGTGGCGTGCTGCAGTCCATGGGGTCGCAAAGAGATGGACACAACTGAGCGACCGAACAACAAATATGTAAGTGATGCTCTGAGATTTGGAGCTGCTGCCCCCTGGTGGCTGGCTGAGTAACTGCTCCAGTATCAGGCGGCCCAGTCCCCCAGGGCAGAATCTGCCCCGACCAGAAACAACAGGTGTCACTGTTGCCAAGGATTCTTCTTTGCTGATGTAGTTTTCCTAGAGATTCCTAGACAGATGGGGGAAGAAAGCCGACAGTATTTCAGAGAACAGGAAATTCCCTGGGGGAACAAGCCCACTGGGGATTCACAAGGTGCTCATTTTCCTTTCGTGAGGTGTCCAGGAATCCCTCAGATCTGTCTTGACTGGCCATCGATAGGGGAGAAGTACACTGTCTCCCCTCCTATCTGTTGAGGAGTCAAGCAGAGGCAGCCCTGGAGTCCACTCTGTGTGAGTCCATCACTCAGAGGGCAGTGGGGCTCAAGCAACCCCCGTCTCCCCACCCCAGTCCCCCATCTCCCATCTATGAAGGGCAACACCAGGATCAGAGCCTGCCTCTCCAGACTCTGCTGCCGGCTCCACAGCACCGGCTTGAAGGTCCATCAGCCTGGGCAGACTCAACTAGAAGAGCAATCATGCCTACTCAGGGACCCTCACTCCAGGCAAGTCTGGGGCTCAGTTGACCCCAAAGTATGGGGCTGAGTTTGGAGCAGAGCTAGGAGAGGAAGTAGACAACGTTGAAGTGACAGAACCAGGAAGCCTCGGTTTTCCAGAACACAGGATCTGCTGGTGGTTAATAAATGCTGTGGGAGGGAGTGGGCATAGTAGATGCCAGGCACATGTCCAGATGACTTGCTGGTTGCTTGACTATCTTCTAAGATGCTATGGAGCACCTACCTTTATTACTTTCCTTCTTGGAGCAAAGAGCAAAGGCAAAAGCAGCCAGTCAGGAAAGTCCCCACAGTCAGCTACTGTGTGGGAGGAAAGGAATCCAATCCAACTGGTAAACCAGGAAGCCTTAAAAGCAGCTAATGGGGCACTGACCTTGGCTTTCCAAGGTTCAGTGGATCCAAGTGATCAGTGGATTTTCAGGGGATTATGAGTTCAGGTTCTTTAATCACAGCAAAACGATGGCTCAAACACCGATATTTATGAGGTTAATTCATTTAAAATGAAATAGCTGGTACATTATGGGCTTTTGCATGTGGCCCAGTGGTAAAGAAACTGCTTGCAATGCAGTAGACGTGGGTTTGATATCTGGGTAGGGAAGATCCCCCAGAGAAGGAAATGGCAGCCCACTTCAGTATTCTTGCCTGGAGAATCCCATGGACAGAGAAGCCTGGTGGGTTGCAGTCCATGGGGTTGCAGAGAGTCAGAGAATGCAGGCACAGCTGCATTAATGATTTTTCAAAACAAAGAATTGATGCTTTTGAACTGTGGTACTGGAGAAGACTCTTCAAAATCCCGTGGAAAGCAAGGAGATCAAACCAGTCAATCCTAAAGGAAATCAGTCCTGAATATTCATTGGAAGGACTGATGCTGAAGCTGAAGCTCCAATACTCTGGCCATCTGATGCAAAGAACTGACTCATTGGAAAAGACCCTGATGCTGGGAAAGATTGAAGGCAGGAGAAGGGGACGACAGAGGATGAGATGATTGGATGGCATCACCAACTCGATTTTCATGAGTTTGAGCAAGCTCCGGGAGTTGGTGATGGACAGGGAAGCCTGGCATGCTGCAGTCCATGGGGTCATAAAGAGTTGGACATGACTGAGCAACTAAACTGAACTGAACTACTTTGGAAGTAGCATAAATTGCACATTTTTCTTAAAACACTGGGCACCCTGGGGGAAGAGCTCTGGCCTGTACCACATCATACATCACCCTCTCTGTGTCCAAAGCAGAAAAGGACTGTGGCTATGGGATAGGACTCCAACCCGGAGTATATGTGTGTGGGGGTCCTCTTCACAAAATCAGGTCTAGGGTGAAGTCTTGGTCAGAAGAATAAAGTCTCTGAATTTCGAGCCAGATCAGGGCAACCCCAGGAGTACCAGAGAGGAGCTTAGAACAGACCAGGTACCTGAGTTTAAGGCAGGACTGCCCCCTCCCCGCCCCCACCCCTCATAACAGCTCAGTGAGGACTGAATCAAAGTTAATTCATTCTCCACCCTGGAAACTCACTTACTTCCCCAGCTGCAAGAAGCCACAAAGTGATCAACACAGATTCCACACCTTTAGTACTCGTGTGTCCACTTTAGTATTTTGGGTTAATTTATATTAAGCAAATTAATGTATGTCTCTTGTAAAGGTTTAACTACAGAAATATCTATTTCCCTAGTTTCAGCATTCAGGCTGGATCTTTCTCTGTTGTTTGTTTATATTTATTCATTTGGCTACACTAGGTTTTAGTTGCCACACGCAGGATCTTTGATCTTCGTTGTAGCATGTGGGATCTAGTTCCACCTTGGGATTAAACCCAGTCCCCCTGCATTGGGAATATAGACTCTTAGCTACTGGACCACCAGGAAAGTTCCCTGGCTGGATCTTTTAAGTGAAATCAGCTTTGTTCAAAATTAAAGCCACTCACGGGAGGAAGACTCCAAAATGAGAAATACAACTGAAAAAGATGTCAGCTACCCTGCCACAGGGACACATTTAGGACACAGTCCATCTTCATTATTCACAGATTCCTTACCTGTAGATCCACCTACTCATTAAAGTTGATTTGTTACCCCAAATGAACACGAGCAGCCTTTCGTGGATACCAGCAGAGGAGCAAAAATATTGAGCTGCTGACTGAGTTTGAATATGGCTACCCTGCCTTCCCGTTTCAGCTCAGACTGTGAACAAGTATCCTTTTCGGTTTATTTAGTGCCATGTTGTTTAGCATTTTTGTATTTTTGGATGGTGATGCCAATGTTGAAATGGCCCCAAGCAGGATGGGAAGTGCTGTCTAATCTCCTAAGTGCAGGAAGGCTGGCTGTGCCCTCCAGACAAAACACGTGTGCTAGAGAAGCGTCCTTTAGGAGTGAGATATGGGGTTGCTGGCCATGAGTTCAATGTTAATGAATTGACAGTATCTACCAATAAGGTGTCTTTAAGCAAACACACAGTAAACAAAGCTCTATGGCAATCAGGTGACAAAGGCTGGTGGCTGGCAGGCCCCTGCCCCCCACTTGTCCCCTTTTGTCGTTGCTGTTCAGTCGCTAAGTCATGTCCGACTCTGTGTGACCCCACAGACTGCAGCACGCCAGGCTTCCCTGTCCTTCACCATCTTCTGGAGCGATCAAACTCATGTCCATTGAGTTGGTGATGCCATCCAACCATGTCATCTCGTCCTCTGTCATCCGCTTCTCCTCCTGCCCTCCCCTTCTCCTCCTGCCTTCAATCTTTCCCAGCATCAGGGTCTTTTCCAATGAGTCAGCTCTTAGCATCAGGTGGAGAAAGTATTGGCGCTGTAGCATAAAAGATTTTAAAGATGGCCCACATCAAAAAAAAAAATCCTTAAAAAAATATTATCTAACAAAACACGTGTTTTCTTTACTTTTTGTGTTACAACTTTTACCATAATTTTAACACAAACTGACATAACGCAGACAGTTCTCTCCAATCACCTGTTACACGTTGGGACCTGCCAGATTTGGGCTATTTGAAGAATATGCGTGGAGTTCTCTTCCAGGGAGGAAAACATTTACCCCCTCTCTCTCTCTCCTACCTGTGGTCACAACGCTGGGGGGCTGAGACACATGTTAAGGAAGACGCTCTGCTGCTGTGAGCTCACAGGACTTTTAGGGGAGGAGATGCTAGACTCAAGTTTGAGAAGGCAGACTCTGAGGACTCTGGGGTCACAGAGAGTTCTAGAAGGGAGTTGGGTCTCAGGTTCTGTATCTGGGAGAAATGGGAGGTACAGGTGATGCTCCTTAAGGAGCTTGGTTACCTCTTCCAGCAGGGGTCCCCAGGCCCTAGGATCAGTTCTGGTCCAGGCTGCACAGCAGGAGGGGAGTGGTGATGGGAAACTTCATCGGCCGCTTCCCATCGCTCCACCTGAACCATCCCAGCTCATGAGAAAACTGTCTTCCATGAAACTGACCCTTGGTGCCAAAAAGTCGGGGGCTGCTGTCTTCCCTAGTGGCTCAAACGATAAAGAATCTGCCGGGAATGCAGGAGACCTGGATTCAATCCCTGGGTTGGGAAGATACCCTGGAGAAGGGAATGGCTACCCACCCCAATATTCTTGACTGGAGAATCCCATGGACACAGGAGCTTGGCAGGCTACAGTTCATGGGGTCACAAAGAGTTGGACATGACTGAACAATTAACACTCTCACACTTGCACTTTGCTGTCCTACAGGACAAGCTGTGAGGGCCAGCAGGGCAGCCAGGAGACCACATCTGCCCCACCCCACCTGACCTCACCCCCTGCCAAGCCACCATGCAGCGGCTGCCTTGACATCTAGGCCCCACACGGAAATGCAGACTGGTTCTGCTTGCACATGTTTGAAAAACAAAAAAATGCATAATTTATTGGTACAGTTTTTCACAATTGAATTTTACAGTTTAAAAAAGATACAAAACAAAGAACAAACAGTGGTCACATAAATTAAAAGAAGCACTAAAGAAGGCACGCTTGCTCACCATCTTGACGCTTTTTAAAATCTGGCTCGGGAGCAGGCAGGTCAGGATGGCCCCTGGGGATGCTGCCGCCCGAGCATCCTGCTAGCGGATCGTCCTGACTTCCACTCCAAGGCCAAGTCCTAATGCAGAATCATTCAAGTCGTTCTGCGAAACCACTGTGTCAGAGAGGAGGCAGGACCTCACAGCACCCGTGTTTACGCTTCACACTTGGTCACTGAAGCCTGACTCTCCCCTGCAGGGGAACTTGAGGAGTGGCTGGAAGGGGCCACGGGGAGGCCCTCGCACACCCCTCTCTCCTTTCTCACAAGCCCAGATGCTGGGCTTCAGGACAACATTTCCAGAACATTAAATTGGGAGCAGTCACTTTGTGAAAGCAGCTCACGTCGGCTACTGCTCACACAAGCAAAGGCAACAGTAGTTTCAAAAAGCTAAGAGTAGGACTACGGCCTGGTTTCATGGGCACTGAGGTAGTAACAGGTAGACGCTTTACAGGAAACAGTGTTTCTTTAATTAGTATCCCTGATTTCCCTGGGGGAGCTCAATTTCCAGGTGAATGATTAGCAGGCTTTAAGAGGGTCAGCAGGCACCCCACTCGGGGTGAAGACCTCAGTGGGGACCCAGGGCATTGCACCATCTTCAAGGGAGGCCAGGGAGAGCCTGGAGAATTAAGGCAGGTCTCCCTGGGTGGAGGGCCCCCAGCAATGCTGGGGGTGATCACATATGTTCCCAGGGCTCTGTCTACACACCCCCCAAAAGAAAAAGGTTTGGGTCCCCTTTCAAGTGGCTATCAAGTCATCACCCATGAAGAGTTGGTCCCTTTATTTCCAGCCAGCACTCTGGGCTGCTAAGAAGGCACTCAAGAATGTTCATCAAATTCTCTCGTGGGGAGACAGGCCCTGGGGCTACCCCAAGTGGCCTCACCAGCAGTAGCCCCAGAGGCTGGCCCCTGCAGGTCCTGCCAGGCTTTTCCCCTTCCTTTCTCAAGCCGTCCAGCAGCTGAGAAGTCGCCAGCCCCATGTGCATCCAAGAGGGGTCCCTGGAATGGGGCCCGAGGGAAGGTCCCCGTGGGGCAGACACCATCCCCTTGCTCTGCACTGGCTCTGCTGTCCACGTCCAGCCAGCCTCCCCAATCAGACGAGGGTTCTGGAAGGGTGGGCCCAGGGGTAGTGGAGCCACGGGTCTTCACAGGACTGTGGAAAGGGCCAAGACATACAGGATCATGATCAAATAAAAACAAAAGGACCTGGAATCACTTCAAAATATACGTAGTGCATGGAGATTAAAAATCAGCCCCTTCATTTTCTTGTGGAATGTTGCCAAGGACCCAGGCCGTACAGATTAGCTGTTTGCCTGTTCAAAAAGGAAAAAGAAATGATGTTATTTTCTTAAGACAAACAAAGGTAGAAAATTATTTTTCCCCTACATTGACAGGGAGGGCTTCCCTGGCGGCTCAGTGGTAAAGAGTCCACCTGCCAACCCAGGAGACACGGGTTCCATCCCTGATCCAGGAAGATACCACGTGCTTCGGAGCAATTAAGCCCATGCACCACAACTGCAGAGGCTGGGATCGAGAGCCTGTGCTCCACAACAAGAGTGCAAGCTACACTGCTTCAGTCTCGCCAGATTCTTTGTGACCTCATGGACCGAAGCCCGCCAGGCTCCTCTATCCATGGGACTCTCCAGGCAAGAATACTGGGGTGGGTTGCTGTGCCCTCCTCCAGGGGATCTTCCCAACCCAGGGATCGAACTCGAGTCTCTTACGTCTCTCTGCACTGGCAGGTAGGTTCTTTACCACTAGCGTCACCTGGGAACCCCCCCATAAGAGAAGCCACTGCAACGAGAGAGAGGCCTGCGTACACCACGAGAGAACGTCTGTGCAGAATAAAGACCCAGCACAGCCAAGAATTAAATAAATAAATTATTTAAAGAGTAAGACAAAGGGATATTTTTTTCTACAGCATGAAGGTTGGGTTAGACTGACAGAGGAGGAGAACAAGAGGTATGTGCAAATGCCCGGGGACAGGAAGGGCCGGGATGTGGGGGGGGGGGGGGTCCAATCTCTCAGCACCGCTGGGACACAGGCGTCTCTGGGCCCACCAAGCATGACCTTAGCCTCTGAAAGTCATCCGGGGTCTACTTAGTCCTGCTTTCTACCCCACCTCCTCTGTCGTCATCCAGCCCCCCCACTTCCCGCTGCTGAGCCAGCAGCTTTGCCTAGACAGTGCCTGTTTGCTCTCTCATCCTGGAGGGACAGTCACCCCTTGGCCTGCCTCACCTCCCCCCCCCCAGTCTCCCCAGGACCCCTCCCAGCTTCCCTCCATCATGCAGTCCTCAATGGGACAATGGGGGTCATGTATTTCCAGTACTCGGCCCTTTGCAGGGTGGGGACTGGCTGGGCCCTGAGTCACTTGAAGGTGTTAGGTCAGGTTTTCGCTCAGGGGAGATGCAGGCCAGGCCTCACCAGGCAGTGCCCTCAGCTTCTGCCCCATCTCCTGGCACCTGGGCACCTTTGGAGACTTGAGGGAGACAGGACTTTCACCTGGAACCTAGCCCTGGAAGGAGCCAAAATCTGTGAGCACTGCCCAGTCCCAAGGCCCCAGTGATGGACAGACATCTGGTCCTCACCCAGGATCTGGGCAGAACCCAAGACTGGGCTCCGCTGAGTATCATGCACCCGGCCAGAAGCCAGAGGCAGCAGGGGCGCCAGGAAACCCTGGGATCGTTCCCTTCTCACACCCTCTGCTTGTACAAGAGACAACAGTTGCTCCCTTGGGTGCCCGTGAGAGCCCAGAGAAGGACAGGGCCGGGTCACGGCTGGCTGACCTGCCTCCCTCTGCTCTCTGCCCGTCACCAGAAGTTTGATGCAATGACATCTGAGTAGGTGAATGGAGCTATTAGAGCCAGAAGCAAGCCCATCACAGGGAGCCCTGGACCCTGCAAAGCTGGGCCCCAGAAGTTTGCATCCAAATGCATACGGGGAGGGGTGCCACCTGTCACAGGCCCACACCTCCAAGACCTCCGGGCTCTGACACAGTGAAGTGGGGAGCCGATCAGGAGGATGGAAAGGTTACCCTCATTTGTCGATAGATCCAGTCTGTGAACATGGTCACGTTCCCGTACACTCCCGGTCTGTACGCCTTGGCACAGCCTGACCCCCAGCTCGTGTCTCCGATCAGCCACCAGACGCTGCTCTTCAGAGTGACCAGAGGACCTCCACTGTCTCCCTGGGGGACACAGCAGGTTACAGAGCAGAAGTCAATCCACAAGCCGCAGAGGCCAGAGGGCAAGAAGGTGGGATGAGGGCTCAGCAGGGTGAAGGGAGAGTCTCTGGGTCTCCTCCAACCCCGGGTCCCAGGTACGGGAGGGGTGCACCTCATGGGCCCAGTGGGAGCCGGGCAGGGCCTAGCTGGCCATCACCTGGCAGGAGTCGACGGTGCCCTGCAGGTAGCCTGCACAGATCATGGCGGACGTGATGAGGTTGTTGTACATGTACTTGTTGTTGCACTGCCAGGGCTCAATGAGGTGCACCATGGCCGCGTTCAGGTCATCCGAGGTCTTCCCTGCAACAGAGGACAGCACAGCTCACAGGAAGCCTGGTCTCCCTCCTGGACACGTGGACATGTGACCACGCCTCTCCTCCAAAGCCGGCTCCTGGGGAACCCGGGCACCTTTCAACTGCTGGGGCATGTGTTTAAAGCGGCTCTAGATTGTGTTTGGGGAGGACTACCTGCCTCTGGGCTGTGGACCAAGCTCCAACTGTGTCCTAGAGTCACCTGCTCATCGCCCAGCCACGTGGTTCCCTGGGATCACTTCTCCTCCTCCACTGCTCTCTTCTCTGGACAGTTCCCAGGGCGGCACCAGGAGCTCCTGTGTTTCCACCTCAAGCACCCCAACCTTTCTCAGCCCCACGTGATCCTCCACCCCTGACTGCCTGCCCTCGGCTCCCTGCACGTGGAGACCTCCAACCACTTGCAGGTCTGTGCTGTCTCTGGCACCCACCTGCTGCATAGATGTTTGCTAGGCTCTGCGGGTTTGGGGGCTGAAGCAGGGCCTCTCCTGGAGTACTTCCCTGCCCTAAGCCACACCACTTGATCCTCCTGAAGCCGGGAAGCGGCCCCATGCCCCACCATGGGGCTTAGATCACGAGCACGAAGCAGGACCCCCGAGACTCCTCACTCTCCCGTGACACTCCATCCATCAGCAGATTTGGTGGCTCTGCCCTACCCCCACACCCACCTCCCTGGTCTGAGCCACCTTCTTGTCTCGCAGGATGTGGCAGTGGTCTCCTCACCATGCCGCCTACCTTTTCTGTGAGTCCCTACTTAGCCGTCCAACCATGTCACTCCCTAGCAGCTCCCTGTCCCACTTGGATTAGAAACCAGTGCTATCATCATAGCCTACAATACCCTATGCAACCTGACTCCAGACTGCCCTCTCACCCCTGGTTCATCATGCCCTGGCCACACTGTTCCTAAGACATTCTTGTTATGTTGATTTCAGCTCAAATATTCCCTCTTCCAGGAAGCCCTCCCTGACCACCCCTCACTATGACAAGCCTCCACCGTTTGAAAGCACCTAGTTTCTCATTTCCTATCTGAGCACAATCTGCCTGCCCCCGCCCCAGCACCCATAGGAGAATGTGAAGCTTCTGCAGGCAGAGGTTTTGTCTTAGTTTGCTCACTGTTGCTTTCCCAGCCCGTGGAAGGTGCCCCACAGATCATGGCTGACTTTCCCTTCGGTCTTGGCTGCTCGGGAAACTTGCTCACAACTGGAAGGATCAACCCAGGAGCTTCTCTAGCCCAGATGCCAGGATACGCAGCCCAGCTGCCGTCTCTCCCTTCTCCCTCTAAGTCACTCTGCCCATGTACTATTCACCTTGCCAGCCTTCCTGGCACCAGGGACCAGTTTCATAGAAGACAATTTTTCCACGGACCAGGGAGGTGGGGGGATGGTTTCAGGATGATTCAAGTGCATCACATTTATTGTGCACTTCGTTTCTATTATTACTACATTGTGATAATGTGGTAATGAAAGCAATGGGGAGCAGCTATAAATACAATGAAGCTTTGCTTGCTCACCCGCCGCTCACCTCCTCCTGTGTGGCCTGGTTCCTAACAGATCACTGACTAGCACCAGTCCACGGCCTAGGGTTTGAGACCCCTGCTTTAAAGAATTCCTTGTAGGTGTGCCCTAAACACTTCTGGAAGGATGTAAACAATATATTAATATAAATGTACCACTAAGCACATCTACACACTCAGCAGTGGCCACGGGACTGGAAAAGGTCAGTTTTCACTCCAATCCCAAAGAAAGGCAATGCCAAAGAATGTCCAAACTATCACACAGTTGCACTCATCTCACACGCTAGCAAAGTAATGCTCAAAATTCTCCAAGCCAAGTTTAAACAGTGCATGAACCATGAACTTGCAGATGGTCAAGCTGGATTTAGAAAAGGCAAAAGAACCAGAGATCAAATTGCCAACCTTCTTTGGATCATTGAAAAAGCAAGAGAGTTCCAGAAAAACATTTACTTCTGCTTTGTTGACTACGCCAAAGCCTTTGACTGTATGGATCACAACAAACTGCAGAAAATTCTTAAAGAGATGGGAATACCAAACCACCTTACCTGCCTCCTGAGAAATCTGTATGCAAGCCAAGAAGAAACAGTTAGAACCAGACATGGAACAACAGATTGGTTACAAATCAGAAAAGGCAAAGCTGTATATTGTTACCCTGCTTATTTAACTTATATGCAGAGTACATCATGAGAAATGTTGGGCTAGATGAAGCACAAGCTGTATTCAAGATTGCCAAGAGAAATATCAAAAACCTCAGATATGCAGATGACACCACCCTCATGGCAGAAAGTGAAGAACTAAAGAGCCTCTTGATGAAAGTGAAAAAGGAGAGTGAAAAAGTTGGCTTAAAGCTCAACATTCAGAAAACTAAGATCATGGCATTCGATCCCATCACTTCATGGCAAATAGATGGAGAAACAATGGAAACAGTGAGAGACTGTTTTGGGGGGCTCCAAAATCACTGCAGATGGTGAATGCAACCATGAAATTAAAAGATGCTTGCTCTTTGGAAGAAACTCTATGACCACCCTAGACAGCATATTAAAAAGCAGAGACATTACTTTGCCAACAAAGGTCCATCTAGTCAAAGCTATGGTTTTCCCAGTAGTCATGTATGGATGTGATAGTTGGACTATAAAGAAAGCTGAGCACGGAAGAACTGATGCTTTGGAACAGTGGTGTTGGAGAAGACTCTTGAGAGTCAATCAAACCAGTCCATTCTAAAGGAAATCAGTCCTGAATATTCATTGGAAGGACTGATGCTGAAGCTGAAGCTCCAATACTTTGGCCATCTGATGCGAAGAACTGACTCCTTAGAAAAGACTCTGATGCTGAGGAAGATTGAGGGCAGGAGGAGAAGGGACGACCGAAGATGAGATGGTTGGATGGCATCACTGACTCGATTTTCATGAGTTTGAGCAAGCCCTGGGAATTGGTGATGGACAGGGAAGCCTGGTGTGCTGCAGTCCATGGGGTCAAAAGGAGTCAGACCCCACTGAGCGACTGAACAGAACTGAAGCACATCCAATGCTCCATATAAAGGAAACAGCCACGATCTCTTCATTTGAAAAGTGTTATCAGAGATGAAACCAAATTATAACTGAAGGCAGCAAGGCCAGCCTGCGTCAGGAGAGTCTAGAGCCTCTTCTCCTCTGTGTGGTCAGGGCAGGAGGACTAGGCTTTGATGACCTGCGGCCAGTCACACAGGCCCATCCTCACCGAGACCGTTATCCTCAGCATCAAAGGCTGGCAGACTTCCAGGCAGCCCGTTAATGACTATGTGACTTGAACGCAGTGGGTCATGTGCCTCTCATGTTTAGATGGCTTCTACACTCCAAAAAGCAGTTTTCACTCACTGTTCCATTTGTTTTTTTAATTAATTTTTTGATGTGGACCATTGTAAAAAAAAGTCTGTTAAATTTGTCACAGTATTGTTTCTGCTTTATATCTTGGTTTTTTGACCACGAGGCATGCGGGATCTTCGCTACCTGACGAGGGATTGAACCCACACCCACTGCGCTGGAAAGTGAAGTTTTAACCATTGGACCACCAGGGAAGTCTTTGAATTTAATCTTAATCAGGGCACTGTAGTAGGTAGGGCAGGTAGGATTTTCCCATCTAGCATGTAGAGAAACTGAGGCAAATAGCCTGGGTGAATCACGCAAAAGTCATCCAATCATTCAGTGGTAGAACCAGGATCAAAACCTAGATCTCCCACATCTGAACCCATGCTCTGATTCATGGGACCTGCAGACCCTGTGCCAGGAGACTCACCTTTCTCGTAGGTGGCTCCCCACCCGGAAATCCAGCAGGACTGAGTTGGCTCCAGCATCATGCCTGGATTGGGCAGACACACTGGTTTCACTTTGTCTGTTTCATGAAGAGAAAACACCATGAGCAGGTCTGGTCTAACTGAAGGCTTCGGGTGATGGTCTGCACCTGGACCTTCCCATGTGCATGCACTGGGCCTGGGACCACCACCCTGCGGCCCAAGGAGACTTCTAGATTCCAATGTGCCCTAGCATCCTCTTCCTCTCCCTGCCAGGACCCTTTTTCTAAGAGACAAGAAGTTCCCCTCTGGAAGTTAGGGTTTGGGAAAACTGAAGGTCCACAGTCAACAGTCCTGTGATGCAAATAGTTGACACTTTCCATGGTGTGGCTGCATCAACGACAGACTAAACTGATGACAAAGAAGGTAAATGATCAGTGTACTATAATTAAAGGCACAGTGTCAGCTGTCACTGGCCAGACCCTGATTATGAAAGGACTTGTGTAGACGTGCATGTGTGCTAAGTCGTCACTGTGTGGTGGAGGGAAGACGTGGTGATGACCGCATTGCTCAGTGGCCACAGGCACATTTTGGGGTGGCTCAGCCTCTGGTAAACCCTCTTCTAGCAGTCAATGCCTCCCCCAGACCTGCACACTGTAACTCAATGCACATTTCCTCCATCCAGTCTTCATAGCATGCTTTAATTCCAGTCAGCCTCTTAAGATTTGGTCAAAACTCCCTGGGCTGCAGAACACAGGTACACACCGTTGAAAGTCAGAGGTGTCTGCAGCTTCATTAGAGCGATGTCATAGTTCTTGGTCTTGGAATCATAATTTGGGTGGGAAATCACTTTTGCTACTCGGTATCCACTTCCATAGAGCATGTAAGATTGTTTCAAGATTCCCGCAAAGGCCGCCCAGATCTTGGGATTGTTAAGGGGTCTGGAAGACAGAGACGAACACCGCTCAGCGTGTAAGAACGGCAAACACACAACACGCATCCCACAGTTCTCAAAAGTCATCAGCCTCCGAGGTGACATGACTTGTCAGAAGCCACACCATGCAAAGGCCAGGTGGCCTCAGGCTCTTCTCTCTCCCTATCTTACGCAGCCTCACCCTCCCATACCCCTCTCCTTTACTTCATCAGTGAATCATGTTCCTCCCGTATTTCTGAACCAGCCTGCAAACCCTCACAAATCCAAGAACACTTATGCACGTGTGCTAAGTCACTTCAGTCATGTCTGACTCTTTGTGACCCTATAGACTATAGCCTGCAATGCTCCTCTGTCCATGGAATTCTCCAGGCAAGCATATTGGCGTGGGTTGCCCTGCCCTCCTCCAGGGGATCTTCCTGACCCAGGGATCAAACCCATGTCTCTCACGTTTCCTGCATAGGCAGGCAGGTTCTTTACTACTAGCGCCACCTGGGAAGCCCAACAACACTTATTCTTGAATCTAAATGCCTCCCTGAGGTTTGAAACCCCTTTTCCAGCATGACTGGGTCTTACTTATCTTTATATGCTAGAACATCTCCCGGCACACAGTAGGTGCTTAATAAATGTGTACTGGGGAGTAGACTCTGAGTCTAATAACCACTCTAGCACTACCTTCTTTTGGGTGCTTCCCTTCTAAGAAAATCCCAAATCGTAGAGCCCATGGAATCTGGTGGACACGCGTGAGTTATACACACTCCTTCCTTCAACCCTCACAACAACCCTTGAAGCAGCACATCTGTCTTACAGGTGCAGACGCTACTGTCAGACACCTGGAGTGGATTGTCTGAGGCTACTCAGCCAGGGAACAGCCAAATCAAGCCCAGCATCACTCTAAAGACGACAAACAGCTCCCATGAGTGTGGCTTTTTCAAAATATCCATGTGACCAAAAAAATTCCTTGTTTAAGAAAAAAGGAGGAAGAACAGTATCTTCTACAAAAGCTAACACTACAAATGATGGCCATCCTCACCCCTCCCCACCCATCTGCATGGGAAACTCTGGGGCCCAGGCTGCTTACTGGGTCACAGAGAACCTTCCAGCAGGACAGCCTGAGGTTTGAGTGTCTCCAAGTTTCCCTTGGGACGAGCACCCAGGGAGCCCAAACCTGTCGAGAGGGCAGCGGCCTCAGGAAGTGATAGGACCGAGCTGAGAAGACTGTGGACTGGAATTCGTTCTGATCATAGCATCACCCCAGCCCTATACTGCATCCTGTGCTGACTCAAAGCGATGGACACATGCTATGGGATGTGTTGGCCACAGTTTCACGTGCTTCTCAAGTCGTCTGACCCTCCCTGTGACGCCAGGGAGGCGCCCTTAGAAGCCCCAGTTGTCCGCAAAGAAACCGGAGCCTGCAGGAGTCAGCGACTTTGCTCAAGGCCTCTGGCAGAGCCACCTCGGAAGCGCAGGCTCCGCCCCCTACTCCCCGCCCCCGCCCCTTCCCTCAGGCCACGCCCCCTCTCAGGCCCCACCTCCTGGAGACTTACTCCTCCACACAGTGCGCAGCCGTCACGATCCACTCCGGGGTGATGATGGAGCCGCCGCAGACGTGGATGCCCTGCACGTGCAGGCTAACCTGCCAGGGCCATTCCCCCGAGTAAGCATTCGATCCCCCCACGATCCGGCTCTGGCGGCTCGCCTTCACGGAGACGCCGCACTCTGAGAGTAACAAGCACAGCGCAGCCGGCCCGTGAGCAAAGCAGGGCCGCCCCCGCCCAATCCCACTGCGCCCCTTGCTGCCCCCTTCCCGCCTCCCCCGGACACCTGCCACGCTGTGTGCCCAGACAGTTCCCATCCCAAGGTTCCGGCCTGGCTGCAGGGTGATCATTCTCTCCTCTGGTTCCTGTTTCTCTGGGCTCTGACTTTAGAATAGGCGGCCTGGTCTCTTCTGGCTGGGGTGGGGGGCCAAAGGACACTCCCCACCTGCACCCCCACATCCGCAGCCACCCGCAGGAAGTACCACTTCTGATAGCCCTGGATGCCGCCTGTTGCTTGGCACTTGTGTGATTCCATCAGCATCTCCCAAGTACGCATGTAGCGGGGCAGTAACAAAGGCCCTGGGACCCCCTTGAATGCTCAGAGACCCCAAGATTCCTGAGCAAAGCTAAGGAGGGCTTTTCTCCTATGCACTGCTCTCAAACCATCACAAGGTGGACGGCGTGGGCAGGAGGGCAGGGCAGGCACCATGCTCTCCGGGCACCTAAAGAAGCTTGAACCAACCTGTGTGGGAAGTTACTGCCAGGACCACTGGGGAATGGTGTTCACCCCGGAGCGACTGCTAGCTTCACCTGTTCAAACTGGGAATCCAAGCTTCAGGCCCGAGACCCATACGGGAAGAGGATGGGGCCATACCAGAGAAGGGAGCTCAAGGACAGTGTCCTCCATACCCATAAAAGGTTTGGAAAATGTGAAAGTGGTAGTTGCTCAGTCATGTCTAACTCTTTGTGACTCCATGGATTGTAGCCCATCAGGTTCCTCTGTCCTTGGACTTTTCCAGGCAAGAATACTGGAGTGGGTTGCCATTTCCTTCTCCAAGCGATCTTCCTGACAGAGGGCTTGAACTCAGGTCTTCCGCATTGCAGGCAGATTCTTTACTGTCTGAGCCAACAGGGAAGCCCAAAAAGGTTGGAAACTATAAGTAGTCCAAACACTGGAATGGGGACACCCATGGGTCTCCAGCCCCACAATGTGGACACCACAGAGAGGGCCCGTCCGTCTCTGGAGCTTGTCTGTCCTCAGGGGACAGCTGGTTCTTGGACCAAAGCAGTAGGTATCTACAGTGTATCCAGATTCAAGAATGGGAACCCTTGGGCAGAGTGCTGGGCATCTCCTGAACTGTTACTCCACCTTCTATCTCCAAGTCCCCCAAAGACACACTGAGATACAGTTCAGTAAGGTATCAAATTTGATACCATTTGATTTTGATATCAAATGAGATACCAAAATGTATCCCATTTTAGAAACACAAAACAGAAAACCAAGAATCACTTACCTATACAGCGTAAAGACACCACTGTTTTTGAAGAGCAGACATCACTACAAAAGAAGAGGGGGAAATTCTGGTCATGATAACAAGCAAGACACTTGATTCTCAAAATACTTAGAAATAAATATTTTCTTCCAATGTTCTCACTCCCTGCCTCTTTAGATATAGAAGAGTTTGCAATTGAAGACATGAATAGAGGAAGTAAATCTACATACATAGGGGGACAGTAGTAAAGAGTAGACACCAAGTCAAACTGCAGGGTTCAAATCCAAGCTGTGTGACCTTGGGCAAGGCACTTAACCTCTCTGTGCCTCGATTTCCCCATCAGCAGAATGGGCTAATAATAGTACCAAAGGTGGTTGTGAAGATAATCACACACTGTGTGTGTGTGTATGTTAGTCATTCAATCATGTCAAGTCAAAGCACACATCATATCAGCTGTTATTTTTTTTTCTTGGAGTTTAAAATCACCCTTTAATTTTGTAAGGAAGACTTTTGTAAACTTCCAGCTTCTTATAACTGCTTTATATGAACTGCACAGAAAACTATACAACCATTTGCCTGGGAACAGAAGAAGAGTTACTCCTTGGGAGGCAAATATTCCAGGTTATAGATGAAAAAGAACTAACCAATGCATTCCACTGTACACTGAATTTTCTCCTAATGTGCTAAAAAGAGAAGCAGCATTGATACCTAGGTATTTGAAGCTGGCAGTGTTCCTTTTTTTTTTCTTTTTTAAATTATGGAACTATGATAACATATTTACAGCAGATTTGGAAAATAGAGAACACAGTTACATACAGTTCCACTATACACTACAATTTTTAAGTAGATAAAGATTTTCAGTTGGAATTTCAATATCAAACTCTCAAAAATTAATAGAATGAATAGAAAATTAGAAAGATATAATAGACCTGAAAAACACTATGTACTGAATGTTCTCCTGACATGCTGAGAAGAAAAGCAGTTTCTGACACCCAGGTGTTTGAAGCTGGCGGGATTCTTTTGAACATAGTTCATGTGGGGCCAGATAACTGTTACACGGTAGAGCAGGACATAGGCACACCCATCACACAATCCCATGTAGTTGTTCAGTCACTCAGTCACATCCAACTCTTTGCGACTCCATGGACTAGAGCGTGCCAGGCTTCCCTGTCCTTCACTGTTTCCTGGAGTTTGCTCAGACTCATGTCCATTGTGTTGATGATGTCATCCAACCATCTCATCCTGTCACTCCTTCTGCTCCTGCCCTCAATCTTTCCTCTGCTGAGTCTTTTCCAATGAGTTGGCTTTTTGCATCAGCTGGCCAAAATATTGCAGCTTTAGCATCAGTCCTTCCAGTGAATATGCAGGGTTGATTTCCTTTAGGATTGACTGGTTTGCTCTTGTTGTCCAAGGGACTCTCAAGAGTCTTCTCAGGCACTTCTTAGTGCCACAATTCAAAAGCATCAATTCTTTGGCACTCAGCCCTCTTTATGGTCCAACTTTCATATCTGTATATGACTACTGGAAAAAGCATAGCTTTGACTATATGGACCTTTGTCAGCAAAATGATGCCTCTGCTTTTTAATATGCTATCTAGATTGGTCATAGGTTTCCTTCAAAGGAGCAAGCGTCTTTGAATTTCAAGGCTGCAGTCACCATCCATAGTGACTTTGGAGCCCAAGAAAATAAAATCTGTCATTGTTTCCAGTTTTCCCCCATCTATTTGCCATGAAGTGATGGGGCCAGATGCCATGATCTTCGTTTTTTGAAAGTTGAGTTTTAAGCCAGCTTTTTCAATCTCCTCTGTCACCCTCATCAAGAGGCTCTTTAGTTCTTGTTCGCTTTCTGCCATTAGAGTCATATCACCTGCGTATCTGAGGTTGTTGATATTTCTCCCTGCATTCTTGATTCCAGCTTGTAATTCATCCCATGAACCTGGTCCAAACCTCACAGTGACCAACAGCCCCCTCTGCTGGCTGGCACGAGTGACTGCGCTTCTTTGCCAAGCCCAGCAGTGGCCTGGCTTCATGACACTCACCTTCTGACGAAAAAGCATTAAGGTACCAGCTATAGAATCACCCTCATTTCTGGACAGCATCCAACCCATGGCCAAGCCTAGCTTCCTGGAACCTTCCCCAAATGACTCAATACAAGCCCACATCCTTTCTAACACCCTCCCACTGAGACACCCATGGTTCCAAGACAAAGTGTGTCCTGGTGGTCTCTGGCTGGGCGGCACTGGATGCCAAGAGAAGACATGCCCCCATTGAGAGCGGATGTTTTCTAAGGATCATCAGGTCATTCTCCCTGTGTGGTGGCATACTGTGCAGCCACCTGACCCTGATGCTGGGAAGGATTGAGGGCAGGAGGAGAAGAGCGACAGAGAATGAGATGGTGAAGGACAGGGCAGCCTGGCGTGCTGCAGTCCGTGGGAAAGAGTCAGACACAACTAAGTGACTGAAGAACACAGCATCAGGGCATGAGGCAGACACTCAGACGAGCCCTACGAGGAGCCTGAGGTTCAAGTAGCAAAGTGCTACATCTGAAAGCAAACAGGAAAGAAGTCCTCCCAGCCCCTGACAAGCATACAGGACGCCATGAGCCAAGCAATGACCTTTCCTCCAAAGTCTGAAGACATCTTTCGAGTTACCACGAGGGGGCAGCCTTCCCTCCCTTGCTCAGCCCTGGTTCCAAGTAACCCAGCAAGACAGAGACAGTCTTTACAGAGAGCCCAGGCAGCTGTGTTGAGCTTCTCAGGGGAGCAAACCATGGCCTGCTGTTTTGATGGCCACACCAGGCAATGGGCACCCTTCCTCCTAGGCTCAGCCTGTCACATTCTTGGGGACGGCCAGGCTCAGGTGCCCTGGGCAGAAGTCAGCCCCCCGGGCCGCCAGGAACACAAATCTGCTTCAGTCTCCCACTCACAGAGGAGGGGGAAGCTTGACTCGTCCTTCTTTCCCTAAATACAGCACCTGGCACCTGGCCAGCAGGGAGGGACGACATGGTTTGGATCAGTGATGGGGGACTGGGAGCTGAGGAAGCTCTATGCTGTGTGTCTTTTACATGAAAGAACATTCCATTTGGATAACAGTATTCTATACTCCCTGGTTGCTCAGTGGTAAAGAATCTGCCTGCAATGTGGGAGACCCAGGTTTGGTCCCTGGACCAAGAAGATCCCCCTGGAGGAGGGCATGGAAACCCTCTCCAGTATTCTTGCCTGGAAAATCCCATAGACAGAGGAGACTGGAGGGCTACAGTCCATGTGGTCACCAAAGAGTCAGACACGACTTAGCGACTAAATAACACCAGCACGAATGATTCTAGGAAGACTGAGAACATTTTAAACATAAGCAACGCAAACTGAGTAGCTTAAGCCTAGCCCTCTCCCCCACCCTCCTAACTAGTCAAACGATCAACAGTGGGACCAACTCAGGTTCACGTCCACCCACTGGACACACTGCGACCTTCCCAGCACTGCAAGTTGGCCTCCAGGTACGGGAAACACTGGTAGACTGGAGTAGCTGCTAGCTCCCAGGCCCATCCCTCACACAGCATCCTCTGACTCTACGGCTGGGGCTGGGGGACCAACCTTCCCCACTGCCTGGGCTGAGAGGACCTCTGGGAAGCAGAGTTTCCAGTGTGGAACCAGCAGGGCAACCAGGATGAGCTGGACACCCCAGTGGAGACCACGAGACATTCTTCTGGACTCCTAGACACACACCCTAACACACACTAAGATGCATCTCTGGTGTCTGCAGAGAGAAGAAAATCGGGAAAGAGGAATCTTCATTTTGTAATGTTACCCAACACCACGGAGGACAGAGGGCACAAACAGGTGGCCAATAGAACATAGCCACCTCCCAAGGTGGCGCTAATGGTAAAGAACCTGCCGGCAATGCAGATGTGGGTTTGATCCCTGGGTCGAAAAGATTCCATGGGGGAGGAAATGGCAACCCACTCTAGTATTCTTGCCTAGAGAATCCCATGGACAGAGGAGCCTTGTGGGCTACAAAGAATCAAACATGACTGAAGCACGAACGCCTCCCTAGAATGAACCCAGAGCTGCTCAGAGTGACAGGTCCTACTTAGAGTCCAATCTCCTCCCCGTCAGAATCTCAGACAAACTCTCACCACCAACAGAGAAATCAAACTCTTAACGGTGATTCTCCCAGACTTCTCCTACTCATTTGCAGTTTTTGAAAGGAAAAAAGAAATAACCATGCTCAACACACCCATGAAAAGATGATCAACATCACTAATTATTAGAGAAATGCAAATCAGAACAATGAGGTATCACCTCACACTGGTCAGAAGAGCCATCACTAAAAAGTCTACAAATAACAAATGCTGGGAGGGTTGTGGAGAAAAGGAAACCTTCCTACACTGTCAGGGGGAATGTAAGTTGGTGCAGCCACTATGGAGAACAGTGTGGAGATTCCTCTGTTCCATTTAGTTCAGTTGTTTAGTCATGTTTGACTGTTTGTGACCCCATGGCCTACAGCACGCCAGGCTTCCCTGTCCATCACCAACTCCTGGAGCTTGCTCAAATTAATGTCCATGAAGTAGGTGATGTCATCCAATCATCTCATCCTCTGTCATCCCCTTCTCCTCCCGCCTTCAACCTTTCCCAGCATCAGGGTCTCTCCCAGTGAGTCAGTTCTTCACATCAGGTGGCCAAAGTATTGGAGTTTCAGCTTCAGCATCAGTCCTTCCAATGAATATTCAGGACTGATTTCCTTTAGAATGGACTGGTTGGATCTCCTTGCAGTGCAAGGGACTCTGAAGAGTCTTCTCCAACACCACAGTTCAAAAGCATCAATTCTTCAGTGCTCAGCTTTCTTTATAGTCCAAATCACACACCACACATGACTACTGGAAAAACCATGGCTTTGACTAGCTGGACCTTTGTTGGCAAAGTAATGTCTCTGCTTTTTAATATGCTGTCTAGGGCGGTCATAGCTTTTCGTCCAAGGAGCAAGCATCTTTTAATTTCATGGCTGCACTCACCATCTGCAGTGATTTTGGAGCCCAAAGAAATAAAGTCTCTCACTGTTTCCCCATCTATTTGCCATGAAATGATAGGACCAGATGCCATGATCTTAGTTTTCTGAATATTGAGTTTTAAGCCAAATTTTCACTCTTTTCTTTCACTTTCATCAAGAGGCTCTTTAGTTCTTCTTCACTTTCTGCCATAAGGGCGGTGTCATCTGCATATCTGAGTTTATCGATATTTCTCTCAGCAATCCTGATTCCAGCTTGTGCTTCATCCAGCCTGACATTTTGCATAATGAAGTCTGTATATAAGTTAAATAAGCAGAGTGACAATATACAGCCTTTGACGTACTCCTTTCCCTATTTGTAACCAGTCTGTTGTTCCATGTCCAGTTCTAACTGTTTCTTCTTGACCTACATACAGATTTCTCAGGAGGCAGGGAAGGTGGTCTGGTATTCCCATTTCTTTAAGAATTTTCCACAGTTTGCTGTGATCCACACAGTCAAAGGCTTTGGCATAGTCAATAAAGCAGAAGTAGATGATTTTCTGGAACTCTCTTGTTTTTTCAATGATCCAATGGATGTTGGCAGTTTGATTTCTGGTTCCTCTGCCTTATCTAAACCCAACTTGAACATCTGCAAGTTCACGGTTCATGTATTGTTAAAGCCTGGCTTGGAGAATTTTGAGCATTACTTTGCTAGCCTGTGAGATGAGTGCAATTGTATGATAGTTTGAACATTCTTTGGGATTGGAATGAAAACTGACCTTTTCCAGTCCTGTGGCCACTGCTGAGTTTTCCAAACTTGCTGGCATATTGAGTGCGGCACTTTCACAGCATCAGCTTTTAGGATTTGAAATAGCTCAGCTGGAATTCCATCACCTCCACTAGCTTTGTTTGTAGTGATGTTTCCTAAGGCCCACTTGACTTCACATTCCAGGATGTCTGCCTGGGTGATCACACCATTGTGGTCATCTCGGCCGAGAAGATCTTTTTTGTACAGTTCTTCTGTGTATTTTTGCCACCTCTTCTTAGTATCCTCTGTTCTGTTAAGTCCACACCATTTCCATCCTTTATTGTGCCCATCTTTGCATGAAATATTCCCTTGGTATCTCTAATTTTCTTGAAGAGATCTCTAGTCTTTTGCATTCTATTGTTTTCCTATATTTCTTTGCATTGATCACTGAGGAAGGCTTTCTTATCTCTCCTTGCTATTCTTTGGAACGTTGCATTCACATGGGTATATCTTTCCTTTCCTCCTTTGCTTTTAGCTTCTCTTCTTTTTTCAGCTATTTGTGAGGCCTCTTCAGACAACCATTGTTCCTTTTTGCATTTCTTTTTCTTGGGGATGGTCTTGATCACTGCCTCCTGTACAATGTCAATTTCATGAACCTCCATCCATAGTTCTTCAGGCACTCTGTCTATCAGGTCTAATCCCTTGAATCTATTTGTCACTTCCACTGTATAATCGTAAAGGATTTGATTTAGGTCAGACCTGAATGGCCTAGTGGTTTTCCCTACTTTCTTCAATTAAGTCTGAATTTGGCAATAAGGAGTTCATGAGCTACCAGTCTTGTTTTTGCTGACTGTGTAGAGTTTCTTCATCTTTGGCTGCAAAGAATATGATCAATCTGATTTCAGTATTGACCATTTGGTGATGTCCATGTGTAGAGTCTTCTCTTGTGTTGTTGGAAGAGGGTGTTTGCTATGACCAGTGTGTTCTCTTGGCAAAATTCTGTTAGCCTTTGTCCTGCTTCATTTTGTACTCCAAGGCCAAATTTGCCAGTTACTCCAGGTATCTCTTGACTGCCTACTTTTGCATTCCAGTCCCCTATGATGAAAAGGCCATCTTTTTTGGGTGTTAGTTCTAGAAGGACTTGTAGAACCATTCAACTTCAGTTTTACTGGTTGAGTCATAGACTTGGAATACTATGATATTGAATGGTTTGCCTTGGAAATGAACAGAGACCATTCTGTCCTTTTTGAGATTGCATCCAGGTACTACATTTTGGACTCTTTTGTTGACTATGAGGGCTACTCCATTTCTTCTAAGGGATTCTTGCCCACAGTAGTGGTCATCTGAGTTAAATTCACCCATTCCAGTCCATTTTAGTTCACTGATTCCTAAAATGTTGATGTTCACCCTTGCCATCTCCTGTTTGACCACTTCCAATTTACCGTGATTCATGGACCTAACATTCCAGGTTCCATGCAATAGTGTTCTTTACAGCATTGGACTTTACTTCCATCACCAGTCACATCCTCAACTGGGCGTTGTTTTTGCTTTGACTCTGTCTCTTCATTCTTTCTGGAGTTATTTCTTCACTCTTCTCCAGTAGCATATTGGGCACCTACTGACCTGAGGAGTTCATCTTTCAGTGTCCTATCTTTTTGCCATTTCATACTGTTCATGGGGTTCTCAAGGCAAGAATACTGAAATGGTTTGCCATTCCCTTCTCCAGTGGAACACATTTTGTCAGACCTCTCCACCATGACCCGTCCATCTTGAGTGGCCCTACATGGCATGCCTCATAGTTTCATTGAGTTAGACAAGGCTGTGGTCTATGCAATTAGTTTGATTAATTTTGAGATTCCTCAAAAGACTAAAAATAAAAGTGCCATATTATCCTGCAATGCTACTCCTGGGCATATACCCAGACAAAGTATAACTCAAAAAGATACATGCACCCCAGTGTTCACTGCAGCATTATTTGCAGTGTCAAGACATGAAAGCAACCTAAATATCCACTTATTGATGAGAGTATAAAGATGAAGTACACATATACAATGGAATACTACTCAACCATAAGAAAAAATGAAATAATTCCTTTTGCAGGAACATGGATGGACCTAGAAATGATCATACTAAATGAAGTAAGCCAGACAGAGAAAGACAAATGCCATATGATATCACTTATTTGTAGAATCTAAAATATAAAACAAATGAATTTACCAATGAAGCAGACAGACTTATAGACATAGAAACAGGCTTGTGGTTGCCAAGGGGAGGGAAAAGCAGATGGACTGGAATTTGGGGATTAGCAGATGCAAACTATTACATATGGGATGGATATAAACAACAATGTCCTACTGTCTACCACAGGGAACTATATTCAATATCTTGTAATAAACCATATGGAAAAGAATGTGAAAAAGAATGCATATATTTGTATAACTGAATCACTTTGCTGTTTGGTGGAAATGAACACAACACTGTACGTCACCTATACTTCAAGAAAACACATTTTTAGAAAAAGAAAGCAGCAAATCGAATACCTGTGGTAGAGTTTTTTGTAGAGATCGACATTGCCGGCACTTGTGTTCAGCTTCATAAAGCTTGTGGCTCCGCTGTTATCAGCTATTCCTTGGCTAGAATAGAAACTATTCCTAAAAAAAGACAGAAAGACTTACTTAAAATAATAAGCTTTGCTGCGAGCATTTGCAAATCCTATGCTATCACTATATCACAGTGCAGGTTAAGAGCATTTTGGAAAACAAAAACACAACTTCTAATTAAGTGACACCACATGATAAGCATCCAATAACCCCGAAGTGTCAGGGGAAAGTCCTCTATCAGTCATGTTTCGAATCTAATCTGGATCAGGATAAAAGAGCAGTAAGAATACAGATGTGTGAGGACGTATAGTGTACCCTAACGTATACTGTAACCACACATCAAAGTGCTCCCAGTGATAAAATGTAGACCCTGAACCATGATGAGACATCCCTACGTCATTCATCATGACACAGACTGCAACTAGGGGGAGTGGCATTTGGAAGTAGTTCCCTAGCTAAGATGGCAACTTTCTTACCAAGTGGTAATTCATTTTGAAAACTGGCATAGGGGGAATAGGCTAGAACTGCAGAGAAGTCACATGGGGACACTCCCAAGGAAGAGAAGGTGGCAGTAAAATGGCACAGCCTCCCCCCGGGAGGCTGGACTGGCAGGCGAGCTCTGATGAGCCCCTGGCTGGAACCTTCTCTGGCGGCCGCATGAGGGATGTATTCTCTTACCGATAAATCCAGTGATCAGCTCTCTCTGTTCAAAAGCCCCCAGTGCCTCCTGCACTCCTGTAGTGAAGCTCTCACAGATCTGTTCCCTCCGGCCTCCCCCGCAGTCCTCCCCACTGGCCCCCACCTCCAACCCCCACCCAGGAGGCGAGCTGAGTCAAGGCTTCCACCTTGCACTGGAGTCTCCTCCAGAAATGAGTCTCTCAAGGCCCTTAGCCAGCACCCAGGACCCTGGTGACCTTGGCGCTGGATAGCCCCGAGGAACCAGGAACAGATGAATGCCCAGGAGGAGGTGGGGCTGGGGGCGGCCAGGAAGGGGCTGGGGGTGTGGGGCGCACGCTCCCCTGCTGGCTCCCTGGGGCAGCTTTGGGAAGAAGGCAGACGTGTATGGTGTCCGTCGGCTGGCACTTCCAGGGAGGGGTAGAGGGAAGCACCGATTCTATGCTTCTGTGCCTGTCACCATCACCGGGGAGGACGAGGGTCCCAGAACTCACCGGTAGCCCATGTCCTGGCAGGCCACCCTCCCGTAGCTCTCACTCCAGTCGTCCTGGCACACGGGATGCCAGGACTTCCTCTGTGCCGAGTACACCTGAAGGATGAAGTTCGGTCCATAGAGGCGAACTGTGGAAAGGGAGGCTCTGGTGAGTCCTAGACCGTGACCTTCATCCTGTCCCCACGTGGGCCCCACCCTCCCCGGACACAAAACCTCCAGAGGGGTGGAGCTGGGCTCCCTCTCCCCAGCTACACACAGGAGATACCCCGAATCTAGCCTTTCCTCTCAAAATGTGCCTTTCAGCCTACAGAGCTGAAAACAGGTATTCAGATAAAAATGAACATCGTGCACACACGTTCACGACAGCATTATTCACAGGAGCTGAAAGTGGGTAACATCCAAACGTTCATCGATGGAGGAACACACAGAATGCAGTCCTTGCACACAATGGAACATTATTAGTCCATGAAAGGGGATGAAACACCGACACGATACAACAGGCGTGAACGTTCACACGTGATTGATATTCTCCTGACTGAAAGAGGCCAGGCAAAGGTCCACACACTGTAGGACCCCATTTCTATGAAACATCTGGAGGAAGAAATCTATGGAGACAGAAATCAGATTAGTTGTCGCTTAGGGCCTGACATCTGGGCTCAGGCGGCCATGGAGCAACCAGCCTCGATTTCCTGATGCTTCCGTGATGAGCGATTTCATCCACCATGTGAGTGGATAAACCAACTGTAGGGGCATCCAGACAGTGGAATATGATTCAACCTTGAAGAGAAATGAGCCATCAGGCTGTGAAGAGACATGGAGGAAACTTAAGTGCACATCAGTCAGTGATGAAAGAAGCCAATCTGAAAAGGCTACACACATCCTGTAGGATTCCAACTCTATGATACTTGGGAAAAGGCAAAACCATGGAGACAGTAAAAGGATCAGTGGTTTTCTGATGAGAAAGTGGTTTCAAGACAGGGAGGTGAGGGGCTGACAGGCCCAAGTTTCTATCCATGGCTCAGTCTTTGTGGGGACCAGCGCTCACAGAAGCCATTCAGGAGCCACCCAGAATCGCCTCATTGAACAAAAGACCCTTCTATCACCCAGGAAATGACAAGGGCCTTAGGAGCTCGGTGTCAGGAGCTGGGGTCGGGGACCAAATACCAGAACAAAAGATGCACCAGGTGGTCTCATCACTTGAAAATCACCATGGTCTCAGGAGCCCTGTGCTGGGAACTGGGGTCAGAGACCAGCACCTGTCCTCTATTTAATCTCACAGTGTATGAATGTATGTATTAGTATCTGTGAGCATGAGACTGTGTGTTAGTGTGTTATATGAGAGTGTAAGGGAAGTGGTAGGTGGGATTTTTCACTGCATACCCTTAGCTACTTCCTGAATTTTGATCTATTTGAGGACATTAACTCTTACAGTATTTAAATAAATACAACTTCAACATTAAGAAGAGAAAGTCTCTCCAGGCAACATCATGAGTTGGTCTTACTAGAGTTATCCAAACGTGTGTGGACACAGGTATTAAAACATCAAACACCATTCCATCCAATAGAGTAACCACATCTGCTCAACCTCAGAAACTCTCCACTTTACTTAAGAAAATGGTGACAAATATACTATCACCCATGAAGGCAAAGCACTATGTGGACAGTCTGCAGAGTGAGTGAGTCTGCCAAGTGCAAATCCTCTCCTGTAGGCGAGAACTCCAGGAACTCCCAGTGCAGAGGAACCCACGGGCAGGACAACAGTGTCTCACACAGGTGCCCTGACCTGGACGTGGGGTGTAAAAGAGAACCATCTCCCCAGGACAGCCACAGAAGGGTGGACAGCTCTAGGGTGGAGCACAGCCTCTGTCTACACTTGCACTCAACGTTAATGGCTCCCAGAGCATGTAGCAGGCTTCAGGCTTTGGGTAGGGTCTTCAGCGGATATCAGCGCAACCCTCATCCTCAGGCATCATTTTCCCTGCTACACCTACTTTGTGTTCAGTTGCTCAGTCGTGTCTGACTCTGTGTGACCCCATGGATTATAACCCACCAGGCTCCTCTGTCCATGGGATTCTCCAGGCACGAATACTGGAGTGGGTTGCCTTTCCCTTCTCCAGGGGATCTTCCCGAACCATGGACCGAACGCATGTCTCTTGCATCTCCTGCACTGGGAGGTGAATTCTTTACCACTAGTGCCACTTGGGAAGCCCACAGCTACTGAAAAATTCATTGAAAATAAAAGCAGAAGCAGTGTCCACCCTGGGACAACAGACATAGACCACCCGAAAGGCAGCTTGCTTAGAAACCACAGAGCCCACTCCCAACCTGATATTTTAAACAGTTTGCTGTTTTAGTCACATCCTGTGGCAGCTGGGGCATGAATGTGGCCTGGCCCTGGGCTGTGGTCTCCCATCCCCTGGCTGTGTGACTCCAGGCGGGAGCTCGCCCCCTCTGAGCCTGTCTCCTCACTTGAAAACTGGGCTTGGAAGCAAGGTTCAGCCTCCAGGAATGGAGTCGGTGATGGAGTGATTGACATGCGGGATACGGGCCTGGCACCGTGCGCCTGCCTTGCTGTGGCCTCTGTGGGGGCCCCCTCCCACCAGCAGCCCCGCCACTCACCGCAGCGGTTCTCGTCCTCGCCACCGGGGCAGTGCAGGATGCCATCGCACCAGAGAGAGGGGCTCACGCAGGTCCCGGAGGAGCCGCACTCCAACCCTGAGCACCTGTCCTCCACTTGCAGAGAAACAGAGGGAGACGCCCATCAGGCTGAGAATCCAAGGAAACCCCCAGCCCTCGGGACAAGAGACAGCAAGCCGTCCCCTTCTATGTTAAAAGGAGGGGATGGGTCCTTGCCGACAGCGTATGTCAAAGGAAGCAGGGCTGACCACAGCAGTGGTGAATCCCCCGGGTTTATCACTTCCGGTCAGAGGCGGATCCCTAACCTGGGATCTAGACAGCCGTTCCCCGAGCCCCCGCCACACGGGTGAGTCCTGTGACCCATGATCCCTGCCCCAGGCTGGTGGAGGAGGCCTGGCTGTGGGTGCAGGAGCCCCCCGGGGAGGGTAGGCCTCCAGTCACCAGCGTGTACACTGAAATGCAGGAGACGGGTGTGCCCCCGAGCTGCGGGTGCTCACGAGTGCCAGGCCCCACCCGGTGTCCTAAAGCACAGGGCGAACTCAGCGTGCTTGTCCCCCATGTGTCAATACCACATGAAGGACAAGGGATCTTGACAACCCACAGGCGAGGAGGAAGTACGCCAACGAGACTGGCAGCTTCCAAGAAAGGTTATCCAAGCATCTGGTAGTCAAACGGGAGGAAAGAGATGGGAAGCTTCCTGAGGGGCTGTGGGTGGGCCCCTGGTCCAGACAGCAGGGCTGCTGAAGGGCCAGCACAATGCAACTCGGCCCTGGACGGCACTTACTGTACTTCCAGAGGAGGACGGCGGCAAGGATTGCTCCTGCCAGTAGGGCCGCCAGGGTGAAGGTGACGCACAGGACTTTCTTAGTCTCTGCAGGAAAAGAAGTACACAACTTAGTCACCTGGTTTCTTAGACTCTCAAATTTCATGCAGTACTTTTATGGTATATCTTATCAAGGAATAATAATTTTGTTTACACTTAAACAGGGCTTTTCTGATAGCTCAGTTGGTAAAGAATCTGCCTGCAATGCAGGAGACACCAGTTTGATTCCTGGGTCGGGAAGAAGACCCTGGGGAAGGGATAGGCTACCCACTGCAGTATTCTTGGTCTTCTCTTGTGGCTCAGCTGGTAAAGAATCCTTCTGCAATGTAGGAGGCCTGGGTTCAATCCCTGGGATGGGAAGAGTCCCTGGAGAAGGAAAAGGCTACCCACTCCAGTATTCTGGCCTGGAGAATTCCATGGACTATATAGTCCATGGGGTCGCAAAGAGTCGGAAACGACTGAGCGACTTTCACTTACTTACTTACTTATACACTTAAATATTATTCAGCCATAAAAAGAATGAAACTGAGTCAGCTCTAGTGAGGCAGATGAACCTAGAGCCTATCATACAAGAGTGAAGTAAGTCAGAAAGAAGAAAGCAAATATCATGTTTTAAAACATGCATATGGAATCTAGAAGAATGGTACTGATGAAACGATCTGCAAGGCAGGAATAAAGAGGCAGACACAGAACAGCCTTGTGGACACAGTGGGGGAAGGAGAGGGCGGGACAAACGGAGAGAGTGTCGTTGACACGTACACACCACCGGGTGTAAAGCAGCCCGTGGGAAGCTGCTGGTCAACACAGGGGCTCAGCTCGGCGCTCTGTGATGGCCTCGAGGGGCGGGATGGGGGGCTCGGTGAGAGGGAGGCTCAAGAGGGAGGGGACCTATGTATGCTTGTGGCTGATTCTCAGTGTCCGTACAGCGGAAACTAGCACGACATTGTAAAGCAATTATATTTCCATTTTTTAACAGTGACTTTTCTCTTTAAGAGCATATCCTGTGAGGCCTTATTTCTTCCAGAGAGTTGAACTAAAGTTAACTTTTTGGAGAACCAGAGCAGGAAGCCGTGATACAAAGCAAACATAGACTGAAGTTAAGCTCTTAAGAAAGTAAGATAGTCTTTGAGTCTTAAGTCCAAAAACTGATGAATGTAAAAAATTGGTTGAATAAAGGAAATATACCTTGCTCCATTAATTGCAAGCATAAGCAAAATAATAATAACACTCCCCAAACTGTCATCTCCAGGGATGTCCCTGGCTGTCCAAAGGTTAAGACTCCAAGCTTCCAATGCAGGGGCCCCAGGTTTGACGCCTGGTTGGGGAGCTAAGATCCTGCAAGCCACAAAGCACAGCCATTCTCTCATCTCCATGTCGGGGTACTCGAGGCAGGAGAAAAAAGCCTCTTCCTCAAGGCAGTTTAGGGAATGGGTGGGCCAGAGTCACACTGACTCACTGACTCACAGTCACTGGACTCATGTGGCTATTTTCACTTTAATTAATTCTCATGTTAAATGATATTAAATCATTCTGTAAATTCAACTGCTCAATAGTCCCACATGGCCAGTGGCTGCCGCGCTGGACTGTGAAGAGGAAGGATGATCTATCACTGTGGGAGTATCTACAGGGCAGTGCTAGGGTCGCTCCCCAGGTCTGAGGACAGGAGCTCTGGGCTCACATTTCTGCCAAGAAGACAAGTTATAGGACAAGGTCACCAGAGTTTGCTTCTGCTGCTTCTGCTAAGTCACTTCAGTCGTGTCCGACTCTGTGCGACCCCATAGACGGCAGCCCACCAGGCTCCCCCGTCCCTGGGATTCTCCAGGCAAGAACACTGGAGTGGGTTGTCATTTCCTTCTCCAATGATGAAAGTGAAAAGTGAAAGTGAAGTTGCTCAGTCACGTCCAACTCTTCGCAACCCCATGGACTGCAGCCTACCAGGCTCCTCCGTCCACGGGATTTTCCAGGCGAGAGTCCTGGAGTGGGGTGCCATTTGAAAACAAACCGACACGCCACTATTGGTCAGAGCGTAAGCCACAAGTCCTTCGAAGCTTCCGAGTAAGACGCCCACAACCACCACCCCCAGCAGTTCCTGTGCAGAGAGCGCCCCAGAGCCGGTGCTTCCCTCGGGAGATGGGTGGATGGGCAGAGGAGAGGAGAGCCAGGGCGAAGGCTCTTATACAACCTACTACTCCTTAGCTGCTACAGGAGGACATCGGGCAGCAGCAGTGGAGCCCATGGGGAGGCCCTGCACCCGACCTGTGCACATTTTTCCTTCCAGAAGTCCACCAGACCAAGACGTCCAGTTCCTGGAGTCAGTTGAACCACTGGATCTGAGCATGAACCCTCAGCCCTCATTCTGTTACCACATTCTGCAGATTCCACAGTCTGTGCTCAAACCGGCTTAGGAATCACCTGGGCAGCCTGTTACCCAGAGATTCTGACTCAGCTAGGGGAGAGGAGGCGAGTCTCAGACCTACAGGCTCCTGGGTGAGGTCATGGCCGCTGGTCTGAAGAGTGCCATGTGACACCAGCCACGTGTTATCAGGACTTGGTTCGCGGTCAATGTGTCTGGCAGCAGGCAAGGTGGTGTCGCCAAGGAGGCCCAGGGGAAATTCCAAATGGTCAATTTGATTCATCAGTAAAGGGTGATTTCTTCCTTTGGGTGACTTTCCTGTGTGTCATAGTATCCAAGATAAGACACCGTGCCTGGTGAGTAGAAGGATGTTAAACCAGGCATCCTGAACCTCTCATTGAGAGGGTGTCCTAAACTAGGTGTCCTGAACCTCTCCTGGACAGGGTGGCAACCTGCTCGGCTCTCGCTAGGAGTGTGGGCAGCGGGGGCCCCAGATCTCACTGCTGGTGGACAGCTATTTCGGGATCAGAGTCTGGCCAGTTAGACTGGAATGGGTGCTGGTTTGCAATTGTACCTATTTGGGTGTAGGTACAACTGACTAATCATTTGTCCTTGTTATTGTTGTTCAGTCCCTAAGTCATGTCCGATTCTTTGCAATTCCATGGACTGCAGCACGCCAGGCTTCCCAGTCCCTCAATCTTCTGGAGTTTGCTCAGACTCATGTTCACAGAGTTGGTGATGCTATCTAACCATCTCATCCTCTGCCACCTTCTTCTCCTCCTGCCTTTAATTTTTCCCAGCATCAGGGTCTTTTCCAATGAGTCAGCACTTTGCAATCAGCTGGCCAAAGTATTGCAGCTTCAGCTTCAGCATCAGTCCTCCCAGTGAATATTCAGGGTTGAATTCCTTTAGGATTGACTGGTTTGATCTCCTTGCAGTACAAGGGACTCTCTCAAGAGTCTTCTCCAGCACAATTTGAAAGAATCAATTCTTTGGTGCTCAGCCTTCTTTATGGCCCAACTCTCACATCTGTACATGACTACTGGAAAAACCGTGTGTATGTGTTAGTCGCTCAGTCGTGTCCAACTCTTTGCGACCCCATGGACTGTAACCCTCCAGGCTCTACTGTCCATGGGATTCTCCAGGCAAGTGTACTGGAGTGGGTTGCCATTTCCTTCTCCAGGGGATCTTCCTGACCCAGAGACTGAACCTGGGTCTCCCACATTACAGGCAGATTTTTTTACCATCTGAGCCACCAGGGAAGCTTCTGACCATATGGACCTCTGTCAGCAAAGTGATGTCTCTGCTTTTTAATACACTGTCTAGGCTTTCCTAGAGCAAGCATCTTCTAATTTCATGGTTGCAGTCACCATCCGAAGTGATTCTGGAACCCCCAAAAAATAAAATCTTGTCACTGCTTCCACTTTTTTCCCCTTCTATCCACCAAGAAGTGATGGGACCAGATGCCATGTCTTAGTTTTTTTAATGTTGAGTTTCAAGCCGGCCTTTTCACTCTCCTCTTACCTTCATTGTTATTAATTGTTGATGTAGCCCTTCTGTGACCAGTGTCAACTATTTGCCTCACAGGATTGTTGACCTTCAGGCCTCCAAAACCCGAACGCTAACACATGCATTAAGGTTCAATGTGAAAGATCTCTTGCTAAAATAAACAGAGCCGGGAAGATAAAATGTCCCTTGTACTCTGAGGATCTCTTGACTTTGTGCTATTTAAGTCACTTGCAAAATACTGTCAGGCTCTGACAGGCTATATACTGCTGCATGACTCCAACTCTATATTCTAAAAAAGACAAAATTACAGAGACAAATCAGTGGTTGCCAAGAGTTAGGGAAGGATGAGCTAAGACCATGAGGGGCTAAGACCAGCGGTCCTCAGCCTGGGTACCATGGACATCTTGGCGGGGTCATCCTTGGTGGTGGTCATTCTGTGCACTGGAGGATGTTTAGCATCATCACTGGCACCTAACAAGTAGATGCTAGTAGCAACCCCACCCCAGTTAGAGCAACCAAAACTGTCTCCGGACATTGCCAAATGCCCCTGAGGGTCAACATCACCCTGTTAGGAGCCACCGGTCTCAATCGAACAGCCACCACCAGAAAGACATCAGTGCAGAGACAAGTTTTTTCTTGAACCACGATGAACTGATGGAAAGAGAATCACACAGGAAAGGAGTAGGAGTAATTAAGGAGAAGGGATCACCAAGGGGTAGAAAACATAGGAATGGAAGAGAGTAGCGGTGGGGAGAAGGAAGGATGGAAGAGCCAGATATCTGTGAAGCATGAGGGAGACAAAGGAAAGGACAGAGACAGAAATACAAGTGACGGCAGTTGTGAAGAGCTAGGGAGGTCTGAGGAGAGCAATCTTCAAAGGGTACAGATATTACCTGATGCCACTCTTTATGGTGGGTTGTTGGCACATGGAAATTCACCCTGTCATAGATCTTTAACTGTGTGAGTTGTGTGTGAGGGTATGTGTATCTCACAAAATAAAATGTTATCAATGAAAATGTCCCTTGGGCCAGCCCCTGTACTAGCTCTGTGCTCATATAAGTAACTGGCTGTACTAGTCCTGCCTGGGCGGTGCTTACCACATCAACTTGCCTAAGTTACAAGCTAGGGGAGTGGGCACAAAGGGAAGGGATCTGGAGGGAAAGAAGATAAAATGAAATGTAAGGAGAGCAGACATGGGCTTCCCTGGTGGTCCAGAGGCTAAGACTCCATGCTTCCAATGCAAGGGGCACGGGTTCAATCGCTGGTCGCAGAAATAAGATCCTGCGTGCAGCATAATGGGGCCAAAATGATTAATTAATTAATTAAAAATATGAACTATTAAAAAAGAAAGCAGACAAATGAGAGGACATGAAAGACATGGAATTAAGGTGGTGGGCAGAAGACACACCACCTGCAGTCCCTCACCCGCTCCATGGCCCGCTCAGGTCTGCCTACAAGATCCTTCAAGCCATGAGAAAATGTTGCAGATGCTTCTGGGTGACAACCCCACCAGCCACTTCCTTCACTGAATACAGAATACTCATCAAGCACCTTGACCATGACTTGTAGCATCCAGGAAATGGGTACATGGAGAAAGGTTGTTTCTTCCTGCACTGGGGGCTGGGGGCTTACCATCTACTCAAGATAATACAGTAGTAAACCACGCAGACAAGAAGCAGTTCAGAGAGGCTGGGCTGGAAAGACCACCCTGGGTGGTACAGGCCAAGCTGGGACAGGAGCGTTAGTGGGAGATGAAGGTCTTAGCAGCTACGTATGTGTGCTTTGCGCTCAGTCGTGTCCAGCTCTTTGCAACCCCATGGACTGTAGCCTGCCAGGCTCCTCTGTCCATGGGATTCTCCAGGCAAGAGTAATGGAGTGGGTAGCCATTTCCTCCACCAGGGGATCTTCCTGACCCAGGGATCGAATTCACCACTCTGGCATATCCTGCACTGGCAGGCAGATTCTTTAACACTAGCGCCACCTAGCTAAGAGGGCCCCAAAGGCCCCCGGGGGGTGAGAACCAGGGTCCACAACTTTGACACAGAGATGGGGAAGGGAGAGGCATGCACATCAGCCTTGCAGACCGAGGAGATCTGGCACTGGGCTGGTGGGGGCAGAGGGCACACTGGAGAAGGCAGACCCAAAATTCGGTTCCATTAGAGAAAATAAAAGCAAAAAGGGTCCTACTTGAGGTGCACGCTGTCCCGGATGGAGGTTTGGGCTGCCTGTAGATGACAGGTGTCGAGGCGTGCGTCTGAACCCTTGGGGTGTACTGGGGCACCGCGGGCGGGTAGTACTGAGCTGGGAACACCTCGTAAGCAGGGGGAGCCGTGGGCAGCTGCTGAGGGTACAAGCTTTCCGGCTGGTATCCATGGTTCTCATAGTAAGGCCCGACACCTGGTGAGGATCCCTAAACGATTAAAAAGAAGATGAATGATACAGAGCTGTACTTATTCCAAAGCTGAAAGAAACATTCCATGGCACTCAGTCAGTTCACGGGGACAGCACTGCAGATTCCTGTGTGAAAGTGAAACTCTCAGTTACTCAGTCATGTCTGAGTCTTCGTAACCCCATGACTGTAGCCCGCCAGGCTGATATTCATGGAATTTTCCAGGTAAGAATACTGGAGTGGGTAGCCAATCCCTTCTCCAGGGGATCTTCCTGACCCAGGGATCAAACCCATGTCACCTGCATTGCAGGTGGATTCTTTACCCCTGGGCCAACAGGGAAGCCCATTGGAATCTTAGTATTCTACCAATTTTTTGTGAACACTATGTAGACAGTGGTAAATCTTTTCTTAAAAATGTGTTTTCTAGCTTGTCATTTGCTTTTTAATTTTGGTTTTACTTGTCATTGTTTTTCTTTTCTTTTTTTTTTTTTTTTTTGCACTTCTCTCCTCCCCTTATGCCTACTTAAAATCTGTCCTTTCCAAACCCTGACCCCCCAAGGCCACTGGGGACCCCAGGAGCTTGTGAATTTGCTGAGCTCAGGCCCACTCCTGCTCCCACAGACCACCCACTCGCTAGGCCACCCTGACAACCGCACCTTCCCTCTTATCTAAGTGCCCACTTGCAACACTCCTCCCCACTCAGTAATTCCTCCCCTTGTTCCTTGCTGACTGAGAGCTCAGAGGGGACTAGTATCCTGAACAGAGGCGACTCAATGCTGAGAATTTTAAATGAGACCTCCAGGGCAGTGTGGTTAGAAAGCAGTGAGCCAATCTTGAGTTTAATAACTCACCAACGTGCCCCTTCCAGAGTCTGAAGCTTGCACCCAAGACCAGAGCAGTAACAGAAAGGGAAAACAGAAGGTAATCTCTCATCTAAATGAGGAAGCCAGAGGCTGAAACAGTGCAGGCGTCTGGTCTCCATCTGAAGCATCTGAGAACTCGCTGACCAAGGTGGCAGCGGGCACGGCGGTCTGACCCTGTGAGCTCCTGTAACGTGGGTTTGGAATTTTAAAAGGAGCCAGTGAAAACTACCAAATACAGGAATGGGGCAGGAAAAGGTCTACTTTCCAGATAGAAGAGAGATCTCTGCTGTCAACCACAACTTTTAGTAACCTAAATGTAAGATGATAAGTGAGATGAGATGCGGAAGGTACAGCCAGTCAGTCAGTTCAGTCTCTCAGTGGTGTCTAATTCTTTGCGATCCCATGGACTGCAGTATGCCAGGCTTCCCTGTTCATCACCAACTCCTGGAGCTTGCTAAACTCATGTCCATCAAGTCGGTGATACCATCCAGCCGTCTCATCCTCTGTTGTCCCCTTCTCCTCCTGCCTTCAATCTTTCCCAGCATCAGGGTCTCTTCCAATGAGTCAGTTCTTTGCATCAGGTGGCCAAAATATTAGAGTTTCAGCTTCAGTATCAGTCCTTCCAGTGAATACTCAGGACTAATTTCTTTTAGGGTTGCCTGGTTTGATCTGCTTGCAGTGCAAGGGACTCTCAAGAGTCTTCTCCAGCACCACAGTTCAAAAGTATCAATTCTTCAGTGCTCAGCTTTCTTTATAGTCCAACTCTCACATCCATACATGACTACTGGAAAAACCATAGCTTTGACTAGATGTACCTTTGTTGGCAAAGTAATATCTCTGTTTTTCAATATGCTATCTAGGTTGGTCACAGTTTTTCGTCCAAGGAGCAAGAGTCTTTTAAATTCATGGCTGCAGTCACCATCTGCAGTGATTTTAGAGTCCAAGAAAACAAAGTCTGTCACTGTTTCCATTGTTTCCCCATCTGTTTGTCATGAAGTGATGAGACTGGATGCCATGATCTTTGTTTTTTGAATGTTGAGTTTTAAGCCAGCTTTTTCACTCTCCTCTTTCGCTTTCATCAAGAGGCTCAAATGTAAGGTACATTTGTATCCAAAGTGTGGGGAGGGGGCGGGGGGTGTTTCAGAGAGGGGGTGGCCAGCCCTTTGCTTCAGCCCTGGCCTCTCCCAGGCTACGAGTAAGTGAGGCTACACTGCTCTGCTGGCCACTGGTGTCCCGGGCACTCTCTTTTAACTGGGAAGGAATCTTCCTGCAATGTGGGAGACCCGTGTTCAATCTCTGGGTAAGAAAGATTCCCTAGAGAAGGAAACGTCAACCCACTCCAGTATTCTTGCCTGGAGAATCCAATGGACAGAGGATCCTGGTGGGCCACAGTCCATGGGACTACGAACAGTCGGACATGATTGTGCGACTAACACACACACACACACACACATTCCCTCTCTCCACCATCCTGCCTCTGTCTGTCCCCACATCTCACCCCTGCCCTCTGTTCCATCCTGATCCGAGCAGGAAGAACCTCATACCACCACACCCCCTACAACTGCACAATGGCCACGCAACTCCCGCCACCCCACTCCTGCTCACCCCTGACCCCCGGAATGCCTTCACAGCATCCAGCAAGCATCCAGCAGACAGTTCTGACAGCACTGACCAGCACAGGCCGCTGCTGGAAACAGCAGAAGGAACCCAGGACGGGGCAAGGCCAGGGAGGTAATGATTAACCACTTACTGAGTTTAAAGCCATCCTGATGTTATCAGCAGCATCGGGTCAAGGGAGGTATTTGGAACGTTCGCGTTGACCTAGAGGAAAGAACGACAGGACTGTTTTGTTTCCATACTGGTGAGTTTGTGGGAGATGAGACAGGAAAGAACCAGAAGACGTTCTGGGCAACAGTCACCTCTCGCCACAACCACGGCAGTTGTGCCTGCTCACCTTCACATTCACCTCATCACTGTACCCACAGCTGCCCACCCCGAAGCATCCGGGGACCTGCTCGCTTGTAACTTACATTCAGGGCCTGCCTCACTCACCCTGCTCCCACCGGGAGGCCCAGACTTCCCGGACATTACATCCACCAAAACGAGAATCCAGTAAAAAAGAAATGGGCTTGGGGAATTTTCAGCCAACAATTCGGCAGAGGTGATGCAAAGCAAAGCCCTGGGTCAGCTCCTGACAGTGCCATGTCCCCTGATGCCCTTGGGCGAGTGACCTCTCTGGATGCCGGGCAGAAGCAAACGCAGCCATCACACGGGCTTGTTTGGATGAGGATTTAACTTGAGGGTGCAGGCAGACACCTCACATGCCCCAGCAGTGGCAGGTGTGATGAGAGGTTGTGGCTCTTCCCTCCAGAGCATCCTCAGGGAGAATGAGCAGCAGTCCACCCCCCACCCTCCCACCCCCACCATGGAGCAAGTGGTCTAGAGCTTAGACCCAGAGGGAGGCCACACCTGACTTTTCAAATAACCCATCAGGGGCTTTCCTGGTGGTGCAGTGGCAAAGACTCCGTGCTCCCAATGCAGGGGGCCCAGGTTGGACCCCTGGTCAGGGTACTAGATCCCACATTCCGCAACTAAAGATCCTGTGTGCTGCAACCAAGACTCCATGCAGCCAAATAAGTAAATAAAATATTTTTTAAAAAAAACAAGCTGTATGAGGTGAGAGGGAGGTTCAAGAGGGAGGAGACAGATGTATACGTATGGCTGATTCATGCTGATGTATGGCAGAAACCAACACAATATTGTAAAGCAATTACCCTTCAATTAAAAATAAATAAATCTTAAAAAGCAGAGGAAGAAAAAACCCAACACATACACATACAAACAAGCCATGGAGTCGCTGTAACCTTAATCAATACAAACGTGTAAAAATTCTATAAAACACATTTAGACTCACTCGATACTCCACTTACTATTCCCAAATCCAGCAAAGAAGGAAATTCAGGACTAACCACTTGAGTGGTTTCTAAAGATATCAGTCCAAGAGACTTTTCAAGCAAGAATACTGGAGTGGGTTGCCATTTCCTGCTCCAGGGGATCTTCCTGGCCCAGGGATTGAACCCACTGTCTCCTGTGTCTCCTACATTGGCAGGTGGATTCTTTGGCACTGAGCCACCTGGGAAGCCCTGTACAATACACTTATCAACATATAAGGAAATTGGTCACGAAAAATAAAGCCCTTGGTCATCTTGTTTGCAGACGTTTTTGAACAGTGGTGTCTAGGAAGACCATCAACATAAAAAGCTTTATGTTAACAGCCCATCTGACGTCACTCTTTCCATCATAAGCAAATAATGGCTTTTGTCCACCACTCCTGGCTGCCTTGAATTGATCAAACAGTAATTCCAAGAAACGGCCTTCACAATCACCCACCCACAGGCCCTGTCCTGGGTGAGAAAGCTCTGGGCTTCAAAGCTGGTAGATCTGGTCAGAGCATCTTTCATCTGTAGAGTGCCTGGTGCATAGCCAATGCAGGCAGCAAAGTAGGGTGGTTGCGCCCATGACTCCTGGGACCAGACTCTGGATCCAAACCAAACGCACTCACACTAGCCATGACCTGGGGGCAAGCCTAATAAAGCTTCCGGGCCTCGGTTTCCTTGTCTGTAAAACAGGGAAATGGTTTAACGAATCATTAGGGTTGGTTTGCCTAAGTCACTGCTTTTTAAAAGTGGTTTCACTGTACATGATACAGAAGTTATCTAGGACATACTAGAAGCATCTTTCAGAAGAATGTAGTTCGCTGTTTACTTAGTATAAGAGGTTTTTGCACAGTGTAACAAACATAGTACTTACAAACCTGTTTTTAAAAAAAAAAAAAAAGGAGGGGGAGGGGATAACAGTGGCACCCAATACAGGGCTGAAAAAGAAATAAAATGAATCCAAATTGGCAAAGAAGAAGAAAAACTGTCACTGTTGGCAGATGGCATGATACTTACTCTACATAGAAAACCCTAAAGATGCCACCAGAAAACTACTAGAACTACTCAATGAATTCAGTAAAGTCGCAGGATACAAAATTAATACACAGAAATCTCTTGCAGTCCGACACACTAACAATGAAAGATCAGAAAGAGAAATTAAGGAAATAATCCCATTTACCATTGCAACGAAAAGAATAAAATATCTAAGGAATAAACCTACCTAAGGAGGCAAACTGGGGAAAATTCTTAAACAGAGGGGATACCAGACCACTTTACCTGCCTCCTGTGAAACCTGTATGCAGGTCAAGAAGCAACAGTTAGAACCAGACATGGAACAACAAGCTGGTTCAAAACTGGGAAAGGAGTACATCAAGGCTGTACATACAGAACTGACTTTGTAGCCCACCAGGGTCCCCTGTCCATGAAATTTTCCTTGCAAGACTACTGGAGAGGGTTGCCATTTCTACTCCAGGGGATCTTCCTGACCCAGGGATAGGACCTATATTTCTTGAGTCTCCTGCATTGACAGGCGGATTCTTTACCACTAACACCACATGGGAAGCTCCTAAAACTGACCATAAAGCTGATAAATGTTGAACAGCCCGTAGAGGCAGGATGGGCCTGATTGGCAGCATTTATAGATTCGCAGATCTGCATCTGGAAAGAATGCCCAAGATACCAACATGAAATCCACCAGCTCTGAAAAACCCACTGGAGCTCAAGCTGGCACTGCCTCTCCGAGTCCCAAGCAAAATTATTATTTGACTCGTTACACATTAAAAAAAAACCCAAACATTAACTTGGATAAATAAAAATATAAGTCAGTGTGTTTAATCTCGGGAAAATTTGCTGAACAAGTCACAAGGAAGATGTACCAGATCTTTCATTTGCTTTTCATGTAAAGATAAAATAAAAGAACCAGTTCGTGCTGACAGCTTTGAGATTTTTTTAAGATTAAAAAAATAAAAAGAGTCAACATGATTCCAGGTACGAGGGAAAAAACCTGACCCATACCCAGGAGGAGGGGATCAGCATGTAGAATATACACGATGTTTACATCTTTACGTGGGTGTGATGATCACATAATAATAACCTTTCCTACTTCTGCTCTGTAACGAGAGACGTTTCTGAGACTTGACAGCAGTACAGAATCCTCTCGTCTAAGCAGGAAAAGCTGGCACCTTCCTTGGATTAGTTTCAGGTGAGTCCTGCCCTGGCCAAGGTTCTTGCCCCTGGTTTCTCTGCCCGCAGTGGCAGGCACTCCCTGGGCCTCTGAGCTATCTTACCAGTTATAGGTTTGGTTGGAGTTACAGGAAATGAAAATCTGATCTCACTGGCGGCTCTCCCAGTTTAAGAGCCCTCTGAAAGGACTGATGAATCAGTGCCCGAAATCCACACTCCCTAGTCATTCAAGATCCCAAACAGTGAGACCAGGAAGCCAGGAGCCCAGGGGCACCGGGAGCCGCAGCCGTGAACTGTCCCCTAAAAGCCCAGGACCCAGAAATGACTGCAGCACCACCCTCTCTCACCCAGAGACCCCAGGGCCGGTAGACGCTGAGGACCGAGGACACCAAATGTGCCCAGATGGGCTGCCACAGGCTCTGGAAGGGAAGACGAGTCGGAGTGCCCCTAACCATCGGTGTGTGTGTGTGTTAGTAACTCAGTCATGTCCAACTCTTCAAAACCCCATGGACTGTAGCTTGCCAGACTCCTCTGTCTATGGAATTCTGCAGCAGGGGATACTGGAGTAGGTTGCCATTTCCTCCTCCAGGGGATCTTCCTGACCCAGGGATTGAACCCAACTCTCCTGCATTGCAGGCATTCTTTACCATCTGAACTACCAGGGAAGCCTAACTCTCGGTGGCCAGACACAAAGGAAGAAAGGTCTCCCCTGGGACCTGGATCTCATGGGGACGTACTGTGTCCAAAAGGACCAGGGGATCACGTTCTGTGCGATTAATTTCCAAAACAGGCAATTCCACTCCCATACGAGGTAGCCCCTCTCTTTAGCTGGTTTCTGAAAGGAACTAGACAACCCAGATGGCAGAGACAACACTGCCTCTCGAATGTTCTCTCCGGGCATCAGAGGACATCCGTGAGTGCTCTTGATTCCGGAAAGCCAGCCTCGGGGAAGCACTTTTCCCCAAAGTGACCAAGACTCACATGTGGCGAAGCTCTGCCCTGCTGCTTGCTCCTGGCACATGTCCACTTCAACGTCGCCCACTTGAGTGACACGGCAGAGCGTGACTGTCCCGGGCCACCCTGGGCTCTCCTTTCAGGGGACTGACTCAAGCCTCACGTCACCTCCCTGGCCACCACTCGACAGGACGGTGTTGTGGAACGCTACCAGCCTCCCATGACGTGATGAAGCTATTTCTAGACAAGGAGGGTTCCTCCTTACAGTATCTTTACTCTGGACTTCAAAACACATTTGCTGGAGATTTATTTTGAAAACTACCAAACCGACGGAAATGAGGTCAGAGAGGTAGATACCGATGCCCACGCAGGAGTCAGGGGTTTTCCCTATTATGAAGGCGCCACTGACTTTCCCATCATTCATGCATGGGCGCCTGCCCCGGGCCCCCTCTAATGCCTTCCAGACGCCGGTCACGTGATGAGGTGTGACGGGTGGAAGAAACCCCACCTTCCTGACCTCGGATTCGGCGTGCCTTCTTCAAACTCCAAAGCAAACACCACCAACAGATTATCTGAGGGTCCATGACCAATGGAGCCCCTTACGTCTCAGCCACTGCATACAATCACCTTACGCGCGGAGAGGTTCTCGGGTCCCAATGGGGACAAAATGCACCGCGAGAGGGAAGTTAACAGAGACGGTGGTGGATTTAATTAACAGCTCAACATAAACAAATATAAGACTATCAGAGAAAAGGCACACACAGTGGCTGACCCAGGGATGAGAAAGACAGAAGGGGGGAGAGAGCAGCTCGGGAGAGGTACTGCCTGCATCATCCAAGCTTCTTTTTCTATGAATGCCTCATTGTCCAAACGAGATTGCAAACTTTTTAGGGCAGGAATTGAATCTGGTCCTTTTTTTTTCAGTCTAGTTTTGTACCGTACACAGAAAATGTTCCAATTTTTTTTTTTTTTTTTACATCCCAAAGGCCAAATGAGTAAAATGAAATTTAAGACAGAGAGAGCCAGAAAGCCTGCAGGTGGACAAAGCAGACGCCAAATTGAGGATGTGAGTGACCTCACAGGTCCCGGTGCACTGGGCTAACCGAATGCCAGCAGGCAGGCTGGAGAGGTGGCCAGTCCCTCGATAAAGTACAAAAGCCACTGTCTAACGTTCGAAGAACTTGCCTGAGTCCATCTGTGAAATGGGCATGCGTGCCGAGTCACTTCAGTCATGTCCAACTCTTGGCAAACCCATGAACTCTAGCCCGCCAGGGTCCTCTGTCCATGGGATTTCCCAGGCAAGAATACCGGAGTGGGTTGCCATTTCCTTCTCCAGGGGATCTTCCTGACCCAAGGATAGCAGATAAATGGGGTTTTGTCCAGATTAAGTGTGTTCGTGGCCTAACACCATGCCCATCACACGATGAGCCCTCCAGAATAGTGTAATAACAGTAGCTAAGGCACTGATGTATGGGAAAAGGACTCGATTTTTTTGTGTGAAGATCCAAAGGAAGAAGTCAGGATCAAAAAGTTCAGAGGTATCAGGAAGGCAGATTTAACTCAATCCAGGGAAACCAAGTTCCAACAGTGAGGAAGTTTCAGTATCCACTAGGTTCCCTTGTGAGAAGCAGTTCCTCAAACCCCCCAAAAAAACGTTTGATCCAACGTTGGAAGGCTGTGTCTACAGCACATTCTAGAACCAAACTGGGCTTTAGCTGAGAGGCCAGACATGATGATCTTTTATTTTTTGTGATCAGAAACACAAATCTATCCCTAGAAAACACAGGCTTCACATGCCCAGTGTTCAGATCAAGTCTCAGATGAGGCCAGGTGCTAGCCCTGCCAGGAGGGCCCCTCCGAAAGCAGGGAGCTTAAAGCGATGCTGACGTGAGGTGACATCCAAACAACCCACCATAAAAGCCTGGGCTTCATCTCACCTTCCAGATCAGAGCTCCCTAGAAAATAATTCTCTAATGGATGTCCACTAGAAGTCCAACGGAGCTCCCAATGATTCCGTCCACTCTGCCTTTGCAGAAGCTTCCAGACTTAAGCTTTTGTTGCTGTTTACTTGCAGCTAGCTGCAAGAATTAATGTGAATTGCAGGACTTCCCTAGTGGCTCAGATGGTAAGAATCCGACTGCAGTGTGGGAGGCCTGGGTTCAATCCCTGGGTTGGGAAGATCCCCTGAAGGAGGGCATGGCAACCCACTCCAGTATTCTTGCCTGGAGAATCCCCATGGACAGAGGAGCCTGGCAGGCTGCAGTCCATGGGGTCACACAGAGTCGGACACAACTGAGCGACTAAGCGCAGCACTTGCTAAGTCACGTCCAACTCCTTGCAACCCCATGAACTGTAGCCCGCCAGGCTCCTCTCTGGGTTGCCATTTCCTTCTCCAAGCCTTTCAAACATTTCCTGCTTCCTTATCACATTTCTGCACCCTTGACCCTCCTGCACCCCCCACCCCCCCACACACACACAACATAAATGCCTGGAGCTTCCACTCAAGGCAAGTCCTTCCCACCGTCTCCTTAACTGACCTCTAACAAGAGCATAATGTTCTGCTTTGGGTCACCTGCCCTCTTCAAGATTCACACTATTCACAGTTCAAGGAGCTGCCCACACGCCCACCATAAAATCAGGGTCTGTCGTTCTCCCTGGATGTCTCTAAGACTGCCCATGACATTGTTCACGCCCCTGGTTCCTCTTCGCTGGACCTCTGTCCAGTGGCTGGGGCAGACCAAGTCCGAGGTCACCTCCCCTTCTTCCTGATCTTGAGTTCTGCCTGAGTTGTTCCTCAGACCTGGCTGTGTGATCAGCTGAGCCCTCTGCTACTGCATTTGGGACCAGGCTGGCCATCGGCACGGTGAAGGCGGGGGCTCTGGGAGTCCCCTCCCCCACATCCAGGCCCACCATCCTGAGCGGCTTGCAAGCCAGATCCCCCAAAATAGCCTATACATAGGAGTTCCCAACCTCAAGTTAGGAAGGGACTCACCAAGCCTGGCCCAATTCACATCTCAGCACCCAGGTGTGTGACACTTGCCATTCCCTCCCCAGAGGCCCCTTAGCTCATCTTGGGGGTCCCCTAGAGGGTGCCAAGAAGGGCAGCAAAGACTGAGCAATTGTGGGAAGCAAGACCACCCAGCAGACCCAGAGCTGAGAGAGCAGCAGAGGGTGGAGGAGCCTTGAGTGTGCCCCCACCCCTAGGCTTCCCCTCCTTAAGTAAGCAAAGCTGACCAGACACTGCTTTGACCCAGTCGCCTTTCCTTTTTCTACCTCCACGCCTAAGGATTGCATAATTCTGGAGGGCTTCGAAAAATAGATTTCCTATTCCATCAGAATCTGATGCAGCAACTGAAACCAGGGCAATGACCCCCAGTGGTCATTGAGGCCCCCAGGACTCCTGCCACAGACCTCAGTGGAAAGAAGTGAGAGGCAGCAGCCTGGAGCCCTGGTTTACACATCCTGGTAGACCCTGTGTCCCAGGCTGGGCCAAGTCTCTGCAACAACCGTCATAGTGTCCTTCGCGTGTCTAGGCTTCATCGCCTACAGGACATTTGTACCATCCGTCCCAGCACCAGAGATGGTCAGCCCTCTGCCCTGCCCCATAAAGGGGCAGGCTGTCCTGGCCTGGTTACCCTGCAAGTGGGCAGCTCCGAGCCAGTGGGGCGGGGGTGGGGGGGAGAGGGAAGGGAAGAAGCTCTGCTCTTGGATCATGAGGAAGTCAGCCTGCCCCTAGAGCCACCCCCTTTCCCACGAGGATTCCAGGCCTCACGAAGCTTCCCTCAAGCCAACTGGCCTGCCTGCACCCCCTGGCCTCCCTACAGGTCATGGGATTGCCTGGGGCAAGTTATTTCCCCTGTCTGCCTTAGTTCCTCACAACTGAGTTACATGGATCATAAAGAGCCTGGAAGGATGCCCAGCTGGAAGTAAAGGCCACATCCACATGGGCTGTTCCTATGATAACAGGGGTACAACCCAGTGTTCTCCTACAATTAAAGCAGGAGTCCAGGGTGGAACAGCCCAGGGTGAGCAGAGGCCAACCACCAAGCAATCCTGAGCACTGTAGGCTCCAGGCGACTACACAACCTTGTAGGAAAAAGACTGACCTTGGAGGAGTCAATAAGAAAGGCATGGCTGGGGATCAAACAAACAAATCTCCCAGTCAAGAACAAAAGGCTCCTGCTGCTGGCCTGCTGAAGGCCTTAAAAGCGGAGAGGGAGGTGTCCACGCCAATCTCAAGGCAGAGCCCCCACCGCAGGTCCCTGACTCCTGTGGTGTGGGCTTGCTGGTGCTGCCCTGGCCTCTCACGTTGACCTCAGGGGTCCAGTAAAGTCGGCTGTGGTGGGGGTGCAGGCAGGCCTACTTCTGGAAAAGCTGTGGAAGACGGAAGCAAACCTCCACTGCCTCCCTGGGTTCCCCAACCCCTGCACCTTACTCAGCAGCAGCCGCGCCTGCGCCCCCAGGAACCTGGGTCAAGTAAGCCCGGCTCCCACTCCCAGCCCCCACCCTCCTGCAGGGGAGATTGGCTCCGTCCCCACTTCCTGGAGATCCTTCGGAGACCTCCCAGGCTAAGTCAACAACCCTCCCCTCACTTCAGATTTTCTAAACACCTTGAAGCTCTCCTTAGCAGCCTTGGTAATTTTCCATCAGTTGGTTGGCTCTCTACAGCCCGGAGCTCCGGGAGCCCAGGGCGCCTGCTGTGTGCCCCGAACCTGCCGTGGTCCCAGTACTACGGCGCGAGTTTGAACCCGGCGGGATTCGCAGGCTCGAGGCAGAGCCCCAGGTGACCCCTGCCCGACAGGCAGATCTCGAGTCGCTATCTTTTCCCTCCCAAACGATCCATTGGGAATCCACCCGACTGGCCCGCAGCCACTTGTGCGTCCGAAAAGGAATTCCGGATTTGGGATCACCGGCCCTTCCCAAAAGCCGGGGCGCACGCCAGGGCCGGCGGCCGCCCGCAACCCTTGCTTCCCCTTTTGAGGCCTGGAAGCGCGAAATTTGGGGCCATAAGGCAGTTCTTAGCGGTGCCCGCTGCCAAGCTGATGCGCTCAGCCGGGCCACAGCCCGGGGCCACAGCCCGGGGTCCTGCCGGACGGCATGCGGTGGACCGAAGCGCCCAGGCGTCGGGACTTGTCCCTGGCATGGAGTGTGAGCCGAGAGATCAGGACCGCTCCTTCCCGCAATGGAAGCGCAGGGGACCGGAGCGGGGGCGGGGGGCGTTGCCGGCTGTCCAGGCGGCCCAACCCTGACCGTGGCCTCGGGGTCGCCGTCTGGGGCCACCGAGCGGTTCGCACCTCGCCCGGAGGCCCTCCAGGCCAGTCCCCGCCGCGCCGGCGTTATCGCTCCCGGCATCTCCGAGAGTTTCCAGTTTCTCCCCACTTTGGGAGGGAGCCAAGAAGCGGGAGTTCAGGTAACACCGCGAGGCTGCAGAGATTTTCCCGAAACAAAGAAGCGGATGGACAACCCTCCCTCTCTCATCGTCCCCGAAGGGAAAAGGCGCACCCCTCGTCCCCAACTCGGAGCTTAAGGGGCCAAGGGAGCATGAGCCGATTTCAGCCAAGAGGACCCACCCCGAGGCACCTTTTCGCCTACCAATTGGCTAAGGGACCGCAGAGTAGCCTGCACCAGCCCAGTGATGCCAACGGAGCAGTCGGCGAGCCTCTGACCCCCGCGCCAAGGCGTCCCAGGCTCCCGGAACCCTCCCGACCTCACGCAGGTCGCTTTGCCGGGCTCAGCCCCTTGCGTCCCGACGGCGGGAGGACGGACTCACTAGGCCGGAGCTGCTCACACCTGGCTTCACCTCCCGCTACTCCCAACCCAGCCCGGGCGCCCAGGTCCTCCCTTGCTCCCGGGATCTCCAGCATAGAGAACCCGTCGCGCGCGCCACTTACCTGCTACGCTCCGGGGCAGCTCCCCTCCCCTCACCCCTTCCTCCTCCTGCTTCTCCTCCGCCTCCTCTGGAGTTCGCTTCTTCCTCGGCCCAGCTCGGAGTCCCCGACCCTCCCCGGCTCTCGCTTTAATCCTGGGAGGCGGTGTCCGAGCGCCCAGGGCAACACCCCCAAGCGCCGGTCCCAGGTCACCTCGGACAGAGGGAGGGGACGGACCGGAACGGCTGTCCCGGGCGGGGCTGGTCGGGCCGAAGGCGGCGAGAGGAGGAGTTTCCTCCAGGGAAAGCCCGGCACGCGCTCCCGGAGAGACCCAGAGGGAGTTCGGGGGACGCTTCCATCCCCGGCGGGCAGTCTAGGGTTGGAGAGGAGCGCGTCTCCCTCCCGCATTCCCTGGGACCGGGCCGGTCGCCGGCGGGTCGTTCGGGTTGTGCCCGAACACTCAAGTTTGGATTCGGCAAGGGAATTCTGGGGAGCGCCGACCGAGTCTCCAGTGAGCCGGCCGAGCCCTGGCCCAGGGGATCCGCCTGATCTCTGTGCCCTCGGCGAGGACCCAGGAATCTGCTTCCAGGGGCCGCTGGCCCGGGCGCTAGAGCCCAAGGACCCTCCCCAGTCCTCTTGGGGGGCCCTTCTCTGCCCTCAGGTCCCAAGTCCCTCCCCTGCCCTCAGAACGTCCCCAGGAGTGGCTTGAGTCTTCCTGCCCCCACTAAGGCAGAGGGTGAGGGAAAAGGGTGAGATAAAGCTTAGCTTTCTGCCTCCTTTTAAGAGGCTCTTCCCAACGTCCTTTGCAATACACAAATGAATCTGGATCGCTTTAGAATCAGGTAGAAGCAGAAGAAAGCCCGATTCATTCCAAGTGATGTGCTACCTTGGCACAGCATTCCTTCCTGGGCAGGTGTCCTGGGACTGGACTTTCCTAGTAAGTTCTTCCCAGCCTCTGCTTTGGCTCCCACCCTTTGGCCCATCTCATCTCTCATCCTTCACCGTGTGCAGGTTGTCCAAGTAGAAGACCCTCGAAGACTGCCTCAAGGTCAGTGTCAGGTCACTGACAGGTTAGGTGGCCTTCTGGTGGTGGCTTGTCTATTGCTGTTTTGAGCAGTGTATTTGGAGTCTGCTGGGAATGGCATCATCGTTCACCAGACCTCAGTGTCCACCACACACCAGGCACTATGTGTGTCTGCACCTTCATCCTTTTAGTGGTTGTTTTCTCACTGTCCATTTCCCCTTCTTTTGGCAACTTTCTGGAACGTTTGTTCCCAGGAGCAAATGACTAGCTTGGGGAACCACCTCAGTTCTGGAGGTAAGCACATGGCCAGTGTTCGGCTTAGCAGCTAAATCCCATCCTTGCCTGGCTTCGTGTTTCAGGGATGAACACACAACCCACCTTTGCACCTGGGTCTAGGGTCAGCCTGGGGAAGCTGGGATTTTTTTCTCTTCTACTGGAGCCTTCAGAGACCCTCTTCCTTGTGCTTGGAGGAAAAAGCAAGTAGTCACAGGAATTGTTGATAGCTGTCTTTCCATCACCAGGAAGCTAGTACCACAACAAAGATAGCTTCTCCACCAAGAACCACAGCATACATCTCACACCAGCCAGAATGGCCATCATTACAAAGTACAAGTAATAGAGGCTGGAGAGGGTGTGGGGAAAAAGGAATGCTCCTATGCCACTAGTGGGAACAAATTACTGCAGCCACTGTGGAGAACAGCATGGAGGTTCCTTAAAAAAGTAAAGATAGAGCTACCATGTGATCCAGCATTCCCACTCTTGGGCATATAGGTGGAGAAAAGTCTAATCTGAAAATATATGTGCATCCAATGTTCACTCTAGCTCTGCTTAAAATGGCCAAGATATGGAATCAACCTAAATGTCCATTAACATAGAAATAGATAAAGAAGATATGGTACATATATATAATGGAACATTACTCAGGCATAAAAATGAATTAATTAATGTCATTTGCAGCAATACAGATGGATCTAAGGATTATCATGTCTGGTGAAATAAGTCAGACAGAGGAAGACAAATATCATATGCTATCACTTATATGTGGGATATAAAAAAAATGATACAAATGAACTTATTTACAAAACAGAAATAGATTCACAGACCAAGAAAACAAACTTATGGTTATGAAAAGGAGATAGAGGAGGGGAGATAAATTAAGAGTCTGGGATTAACATATACAGACTATTATATAAAATAGATAAACAACAAGGACCTGCTATGTATATCATACAGAGAACTATACTCAGTATTTTGTGAGAACCTATGATGGAAAAGAATCTGAAAAAGAATATGTATATAACTGAGTCACTTTGCTGTACACTTGAAACTAACATTGTAAATTGTAAATTAATTGTAACATTGTAAATTGTAACACTGTAAATTAATATCAGTTCAGTTCAGTCACTCAGTTGTGTCTGACTCTTTGTGACCCCATGGACTGCAGCACACCAGGCTTCCCTGTCCATCACCAACACCCAGAGCTTACTCAAACTCATGTCTATCCAGTCAGTGATGCCATCCAACCATCTCATCCACTGTCAGCCCCTGTCCTCCTCCTGCCTTCAGTCTTTCCCAGCATCAGGGTCTTTAACTATACTTCAGTTAAAAAAAAAAGCACAGTATAGAGATGACAGTAAACCCTAATTCTTAATATCATTGAACCACTGCATCCAACCACTGAAGTTAAGCCTCTTTTACCACATCTTCCATGAGTACAAATAGAAATCAGAATTATCAACCAAGGGGAGTAGCCATATACAGTAAAACAAAACAATATTCTTCTATGTTAAAAATACACTGTGCTTAGTCCCTAGGTCGTGTCTGACTCTTTGCAACCCCATGGACTGCAGCACACCAGGCTTCCTGTCCTTCACTATCTCCCGGAGTTTGCTCAAATTCATGTCCATCGATTTGGTGATGCCATCCAATCATTTCATCCTCTGCCATCCCCTTCTCCTCTTGCTCTCAATCTTTCCCAGCATCAGAGTCTTTTGCAATGAGTCGGCTCTTCGCAACATGTGGCCAAAGTATTGGAACTTCAGCTTTAGCATCAGTCCTTCCAATGAATATTCAGGGTTGCTTAATGGAGGGGGACTAATGCTCTCCTGAGAATTTACAAGTACCAGCAAGCCCTCTTATGAGAATTCAAGTTTTGAACCCTATCTCCCACCAACTTTGCAGTCAGAGAAACATCAAGTCAAGAATTTAATGAAAAGCCATCCCAGGTAGGTAATGCCCCAGGCAAATGGCAGAAGCAAGCCTCTCTAGGGGAATGCCACTTGTGATGAATAATTTTATGTGTCAACTTCACTAGGCTAAAGGATTCCCAGGTAACTGATAAAATACTACTGCTTGGTGCTATAACACCTTGGTGAGGGTGTTTCTGGAAGAGATTAGCATTTAAATCATAGATTAAGTAAAGATCTGTCCTCACCAGTGCTGGTGGGCATCATTCAATTCTTTGAGGGCTTAAAATAAAAAAGACAGAGGAAGGGCCAGTTTGCTCTCTCTGCCCAACCTGGGGCATCCATCTTCTGCCTACCAGCATCAAAGTTTCTGATTCTTAGACCTTAGGACCTGGACTAAATTATGCCACTGGTTTTCCTGGTTTTCCAGGTTTCAAACAGCGTGTCGTAAGACTTGTCCTCCCTAATCTGGTGAGCTAATTCCTATAATAATAAGCTCACATACGCATACACATTCATACATAACATATATCTTTTACTGGTTCTGGAGAGCTAATATATTCTCCAACCCAGGAAAAATTCCTGGTCAATTAAAATGAGGTTAATTTAATTAAAAATAATTCAAATGAGCATGCAAAAAATCAACAAGCATAACAATAGCAGAATCAGACCATAGATACTGGCATTATTAGACACAAATGAAAAAATAAGTATATTTGCTATATGAAAAAATAAAGCAGAGACTCTAAAAATGAATAAGAAGCAAGGATTGTTTAAAATTAAGAGAATTGGGGTAAAATACTAAGTAAAACTTCTAGAAACAAACCACAATATACTTTTTCAATAGCTGAAGAGGGAATTAGTGACTTGGAATATATCCCTGAAGAAATTATCCAAAATTCACATAGAAGGATGAAATTATTTTTAAAAATATAAAATTATAAGAAGCTAAGTGGTATGGAGGGTCAGAAGATCTAATGTACATCTGATTAGACCTCCAAAATGTGATAATGGAGAAAAAAAGTTAAAAGCAATAGTGATTAATTTTTTTTCCCCAAAATTGATAAGTCATGAATCCTTAGATTACTGAAGCACAACAAATTCTGAGCAGAAAAAAATGAGGAATCCAGAGTTAAATTATAATATAGTGAAACTGCAGAACTCTTAAAATAAAGAAAAGATCTAAAAAACATCCTGAAGCAACAGACCTAGCCCCCAAATGGAAGGAAGAATATGGTGGAATAAAATATTCAAAGTGTTTGGACAAAAAAATGACTGTTAACCTAAAATTTTATATCCTGTAAAGTATCCTTCAAGAAAGAGGGAAATGACATTTATAGACAAACTAAGACAGTGTTGATCACAAATAGAAATTTGAAAATTATGAAATCCAGGAAGAAGAAAAATAATTCCAGAAGGAAAGTCTGACATGCAAAAGGAAATGGTGAGGCAAGAAAATGGTAAAAATGCAAATATGTCTCAACAAATATTGACAGCATAAAAAAGGCCCCACTGATAATGGTAAATATATGAAGGCAAAGTGACAACAACAAGAAAAAATAGAACAAAGATATTGGAAAATGTTTTAATTCTGCTGCTCCAGGTAGGAGAAACAGAAATACAACGTTATAATCAATACAATCTTCTGGAGGAGCATAAACACATGGATTAACATGAGACTTCATTGAGTTAAAAGGAAAATTGAAAAAGAATAAAAATAGAGTGTATATTGACCTAGTCCAAACCTAACAAAGAGACAATGAGATAAGAAGGAAAAAAAACTCAGTGAAATTTAACAAAATAAAGCAAAGAAAGATAGGGAAGGAAGAGAAGCAAAATCAGACCCAGAAAGAAGACAAAAAAAAGCACGAAATATAACCTAAATATATATACAGATGCATCAGTAATCATAGTACATATGTACTCCAAACTGTCATGATAATATGAATAGGTTTTTGAAAGATATAAATTATCAGATAGTTTAATTTTTAAAGATAGAAACGTGTAATTTGTGAGAACTATGTAGAATGGACATACGAAAAGGAAAGCTGACTTGGTTAAATTAATAGTTGATAAAATAGATTTTTGAAGAAAGGGCTTTATTGGGAATAAGGAGAATGACGAATGACTTTGTCATGGTAAAAGAAACAAGTCACCTGAGAAATATAACACTTGTGAACTAGCCTATACCTAAAAACACAGTCCCCCAAAAATGTACAAAGAAAATTTTATAGAAGAGGGAAAAGATCTTTTCAAATCCACCATCATCTCTCTCAGTAATGACAGGTCAGCCAGACAGACAAACAAAAATTTAGTAAAAATATAGATTTGAAAAATAAAGATTTGAGCAAGCTTTATTAATGGACATATATAGATTCATAGACAGAGGAGCCTGGTGGGCTATTATTCAAGGCATTGCAAAGAGTTGGACACAACTGAGCAACTAACACTCACTTGTAGATGTCTACACCAAATAATTGGCCAGAGGCTTTTCCAGGTTAATTCTTTGAAACAGTTAAGAAACACAATATTCCAGTCTTTCAAATGCTTTTTCCCAAGGAATAGGTATATAGAAAATACTCTCCAACTCATCAGTGCCTAAACCAGCAAAGAAAGTTCAAGAAAAGTTATAAACCAATCTACTTCATGAATATAAATGTGAAAATCCTTTTTAAAAATTAGGGAAAAGAATCCAACAGTGTATAAAAAAGATTATGACTAAGTTGGGTTTATCCTAGGAACAATAATACTGATTTAACATTAGAAAAGCTGTTCATATAATTCAATGCAATAGCACATTAGACAGAAAAATTATCTAACATGTTAAATGATAAAAAAATTTTATTCAATAAAACTAAAATGCACTCATAATAAAAGTCCTCTGCAAAGATGAAATAAAAGGAAGCTTTCTTACCTGATAAAGGATATATGTGTGTGTGTGTGTCTGTGTGTCTGCGTTAGTTGCTCAGTCGTGTCCAACTCTTTATGACCCCATGGACTGTAGCCTGCCAGGCTCCTCTGTCCATGGGATTCTCCAGGCAAGAATATTGGAGTAGGTTGCCATTCCCTTCTCCAGGGGATCTTCCTGGCCCAGGGATCGAACCTGGATCTCCTGCATTACAGACAGAGTCTGAGTCCCCGGTGGCTCAGATTTTTTTAAAAAAGGATGTTTATAAGTGTCAAAAGGTATCCTCAATGGTAAAAGAATTATGGTTAGCACCGTTTCTGTTCAACCTCATACTGAATGCTTTAGCCAGGGTAGTAGATAAGGAAAACAAAATTAAACTAATAAGAATTACAAAAGAACACATCATTATTGAAGATGATATTGATTGTGTACCTACAAGACCTCAAAGAAGCAAAGAAAATTATTAGAATTATTAAGAAAGTTTGGGTTATCTATATTTACATTTGATAAATACAGAGGCAGTGTACAAAAATAATTTGCATCCTTCTACACCACCAACTCTGATGGGGGGAGCCATGCTGAGTAAATCTTTAATCCAATTTTCTGTTGATAAGTGGGGCTGTGTTCCCTCCTCGGCCTCAGGCCAAACTATGGTAGGGGTAATGGCTGTAATGGTGAACTCCTTCAAAAAGACTTATGCCAGGACTGTTGTATTCAGTCCCCCTAATCCCATGGCAGGCCACTGTCAACCCACACCTCCACTGGAGACTCCTGGACACTCATTTTCATTTACTGCACACAGTAAATGAAATGTTAGTTGCTCAGTTGTGTCCGACTCTTTGCGACCCCATGGACTGCAGCCCACCAGGCTCCTCTGTCCTTGGGATTTTTCCAGGCAAGAATACTGGAGTGGGTAGCCATTTCCTTCTCCAGGGGATCTTCCCAACCCAGAGATCAAATCCAGGTCTCCTGCAATGCAGGCAGATTCTTTACCGATTGATCTATGAGGGAAACCCAGCTTTTATTCCAAGGAACAAGCATCTTTTAATTTCATGGCTGCAGTCACCATCTGCAGTGATTTTGGAGACCAAGAAAACAAAGTCTGTCACTGTTTTTTCACTCTCCTCTTTCACTTTCATCCAGAGGCTTTTTAGTTCCTCTTTGCTTTCAGCCATAAGGATGGTGTCATCTGCGTATCTGAGGTTATTATCATATATCATATATTAATAACCTGCATATAATGAGGTTATTATCATATATCAACCATATATCAGGTTATATATCCCTGCAATCTTGAGTCCATCTTGTGCTTCATCCAGTACAGCATTTCACATGATGTACCCTGCATCATGTGACTTCCCTGGTGGCTCAGATGGTTAAGTGTCTGCCTACAATGCGGGAGACCCGGGTTCGATCCCTGGGTGGGGAAGATCCTCTGGAGAAGGAAATGGCAACCCACTCCAGTACTCTTGCCTGAAAAATCCCGTGGGAGGAGCCTGGTAGGCTACAGTTCATGGTGTCGCAAAGAGTTGGACACGACTAACTGACTTCACTTCACTTCACTTCACTCTGCATAGAAGTTAAAGAAGCAAGGAGCCACTTCACCTTGAGAGGATCATCTAGACTGTAAACATGATTGAACCCTGTGAGGGTCTCTAAGGAAACATTTAAGATTCTGGCATAAATTTTGGAGATCTACTCATCTCAAGCTGCTCAAGACCAACCTTACATATATACGGAAGAACTGTCCATGTACAGCCTGATGAAACTCCCCGCACTTGTGGTGCAGTGGAAGGAACCTGTACTTACAGGTAGATAGTGAGCTTGGAGTCCTGGATCAGCTACATATCTTTAACAAAAGCTATGACCAACCCAAAGAGCATATTAAAAAGCAGAGACATTACTTTGCCAACAAAGGTCCATCTAGTCAAAACTAAGGTTTTTCCAGTAGTCATGTATGGGTATGAGATTTGAACTATAAAGATAGCTGAATGCCGAAGAATTGATGCTTTTGAACTGGTGTTGGAGAAGACTCTTGAGAGTCCCTTGGATGGCAAGGAAATCAAACCAGTCAATCCTAAAGGAAATCAGTCCTAAATTCACTGGAAGGACTGATGCTGAAGCTCAAATACTTTGGCCACCTGATGCAAAGAGCTGACTCACTGTAAAAAAAACCCTGGTGTTGGGAAAGATTGAAGGCAGGATGAAAAAGGGACAACAGAGGATGAGATGGCTGGATGGCATCAGCAACTCAATGGACCTGAGTTTGAGCAACTCAGGGAATTGGTGATGGACAAGGGAGCCTGGTGTGCTGCATTTCATGGGGTCACGAACAATAGGACACAACTGAGCAACCGAACTGAACTGAACATCACCGACTAACCATTGGAGATGCAACGGTTTTCCTTGTTAGGATTTTTTAAATTGGAGTGTAATTGCTTTATGGGCTTCCCTGATGGCTCAGCAGCAAAGAATCCACTTGTAATGCAGGAGATGCAGGTTCGGTCACTGGATTAGAAAGATCCCCTGGAGGAGGAAGTGGCAACTCCAGTATTCTTGCCTGGGAAACCTCATGGACAGAGGGGTCTGGCAGGCTATGATCCATAGGGCCATAAAGAAATGGACAAGACTAAAGCGCCTTAGCACAGCACATAACTGGTTTATGGGCTTTCCCAATGGCCCAGCAGTAAAGAATCCACCTTCAGTGCAGAAGACACAGGAGATGCAGTTTCAGTCTCTGGGTTGGGAAGATCTGGTGAAGGAAATTGCAACCCCCTCCAGTATTCCTGCCTGGAGAATCCCATGGACAGAGGAGCCTGGCGGTCTGCAGACCGTGAGGTCGCAAAGAGTCAGACATAACTGGGACACTGAGCACATCATTGCTTTACCGTGTCGTGTTAGCCTCTGCTGTAGAGTGGGATGAACCAGCTACACGTATACACGTATCCCCTCCCTCCTGGGCCTCCCCACGCCCCCCATCCCACCCCTCTAGGTCACCACAGAGCATGAGCTGAGCCGTCTGTGCTACAAAGCAGCTTCCCACTGGCTATTTCACACAGGGTGGTGTGTATATGGCAATCCTAATCTCCCAATTCATCCCACCCTCTCCTTTCCCCACGTGTCTGTTCTCTACACATGCATCTCTGTTCCTGCCCTGCTAATAGTTTCATCTGCACCATTTTTCTAGATTCCACATATATGTATTAATATACAATAATTGTTTTTTCTCTTTCTGATTTACTTTACTCTGTATGACAAACTAGGTCCATCCACATCTCTATAAATGACCCAATTTCATTTCTTTTTATGGCTGAATAATGGAGAATAATGTGGCAGTTCCTTAAAAAACTAAAAGTAAAACTACTATATGACCGAGCAATTCCACTACTGGGCATATACCCTGAGAAAACCATAATCCAAAAAGACACATGAACCCAAGTGTTCATTGTAGCACTATTTACAATAGCCAGAACATGGAAGGAAACTAAATGTCCATCGACAGGTTAATGGATAAAGAAGATGTGGTACATAAATAGAATGGAAATGTAGCTTTTAAATGTATCATTTACTGACACTGGTAGTGTGATTTTGTAGGAGAATATCATTTTTTCAAGTGCTTAGTCACTCAGTTATGTCTGACTGTTTGTGACCCCATGAACTGTAGCCCGCCAGGGTCCTCTGTCCTTGGGGATTCTCCAGGCAAGAATACTGGAGTGGGTTGCCATGCCTTCCTCCAGGGGATCTTCCCAAAACAGGGATCGAACCCAGGTCTCCTGCATTGCAGGTGGATTCTTTACTGTCTGAGCCACCAGGGAAATCCATTTTTTTCAAGAGGCATGGAAAAATATTTAGAGGTGAAGTGTCATGATGCCTACAACTTAATTTCAAACAGTGCATCAAAAAAAAAAAAAAAAAAGCCAGCCACATACAGGAAATTTTAAAAAATCAATGGATCTAGGAGGAGGGTGTACATCTATTTATTCTACTAATCTTTCCTATTTTCTGCATCTTTGAAATGTGTCATCATAAAAAATTGAGGAAAAAAATCACAAGGATAAACCACTTAAGTGGCAACACAAATTAGTTACCTTGAGATAAATATACTAAAATATATGAACTTTCTTACGGAGAAAATTATAAACCCTTATTGGAAGGTATTAAAGACTAAATAGATGGAGACATAAATAATTTGTGTATGGAAGATACAACTTCAAGGATACTAATTATCTCCTCAAGTTGACATATTAGACTGAATGCAATTGCAACCAAAATTCTAACACATCTTTTGGAGTTCACTGATGAAATCAGTCTAATATATACTTGTGAGCAAGAAAGAACAAAAGACCAGAAAAAGTTAAGACACCCAAAGAAAAGCAAAGACATGACAAGCTTATTCCCAAACCAACTGTCCTGGTCAGAAGGCTAAATGTAGGAGATCAAGTCTCCTAACTTCATTCTAGAAAGCTGTGTGATGATACTGGTGTAAGGAGAGGAGGAAATCATGAATGGAAAAGAACAAGGAGCAAGACACAGCCATATCTATCTGGAGACATGAAATGTTACAGGGATACAGGCCAGGGGAGAAATCTCATGGGATAATCCATTATCCACATGGAAAACGATGGAGTTAGAACCTTGCATCACATCATATATGTAAATCAACTCGGATGATTTAAAGACCATATGGGAACATGAGAACGAAGGGCTTGCGTATTTAGAAGATGCAGTAGTTAGTACGGGACAGCCTTGCTAGGATTTCCTTTCCTATGTGCCTCTCGTTACACCGGGCCACGAGATCTTGGGAGATCTGGGGAGCAGAGGTGAAGCAGGAATTAAAGGTTTTGCTCCCACATTCATTGCTGGCCAGCTGGCTCACTTCTTCGCACAGGGCAATGTCCAGGCCCTTTCCCCTGACCCTCTCGCTTCTGAGACTCCAGGCCGTGTATGTTTACCTCTGTGATGATGAGCCCCACCCCAGCTTCTTCAGGACACTCCCATCAAGGTCAGGGGCAACAATCCAACTGTGTGGGCTCCAGCTAGTCCCCCATTTCACACCTGTTGTGGACTGAATTATGAACCTCAAATGCAGATGCTGAAGCCCCATCCCAACGTGATTGGATTTGGAGATAAAGCTTTCAGGTAATGAAGGTTTAGTGAGGTCATGGGTAGACTGGTGATTGGTAAGATTGATGCTCCTCGTGGAAAGATCTCTCTCACTTTGTACGCACGTTGAGGAAAGGCCATGTGAAGACACAGCAAGAAGGTAGCCGTCTATGAGCCAGGAGGAGGGTCCTCACCAGGAACCAAACAGGCTAGCACCCTGATTTGGACTTTCAGCCTCTAGAACTGCAAGGAGTAAATGTCTGTGATGTTTTGTTATGGCAACCTGAGCAGACTGATATGCCGTCACTCATTGCCCCGTGGAATGCAAGCTCTGGCACTAAAGAACACGAGGGCCACACAGAAACTGCTTAGACAGCTTCCTCAAGTGCAAGGTCAAGTCCTCTAACCAACCCCTTTTGAAAACACAGAGACACATCACTGTAGAACACAGAACAAATTAAAACTGAGTGAGGGCTCCAATGTAGAGGAAGTTTGAGGACATTATTGCGGAATGAAATAAGCCAGACAAAAACACAAATGCTGTGGGATTCTACTCCTATGAGGTCCCCAGAGGAGTCAAATTCCTAGACAGAGAGTAGATGGCAGCTCGCAGGGGCTGGGGGTGGGGAACAGGGTGAGTGTTCAGGGGACTGAGTTTCAGTTGGGGAGATGGAACATTCTGGAAATAAAGATGGTTGCACCACACTGTGAATGTCCTTAATGCCGTTGAACTGCACACCTAAAAATGGTTAATATGTGAATTTTTATGTAATGTATATTTCACCACAAAAACAAAGATACCAGATCAGTTCAGTTCAGTTCAGTCGCTCAGTCGTGTCCAACTCTTTGCAACCCCATGAATCACAGCACACCAGGCCTCCCTGTCCATCACCAACTCCTAGAGTTTACTCAAACTCATGTCCATCGAGTGGGTGATGCCATCCAGCCATCTCATCCTCTGTCGTCCCCTTCTCCTCCTGCCCCCAATCCCTCCCATCATCAGGGTCTTTTCCAATGAGTCAACTCTTCACATGAGGTGGCCAAAGTACTGGAGTTTCAGCTTCAGCATCAGTCCTTCCAATGAACACCCAGGACTGATCTCCTCTAGGATGGACTGGTTGGATCTCCTTGTGGTTCAAGGGAATCTAAAGAGTCTTCTCCAACACCACAGTTCAAAAGCATCAATTTTTCGGCGCTCAATTTCTTCACAGTCCAACTCTCACATCCATACATGACCACTGGAAAAACCATAGCCTTGACCAGACGGACCTTTGTTGGCAAAGTAATGTCTCTGCTTTTTAATATGCTATCTAGGTTGGTCATAACTTTCCTTCCAAGGAGTAAGCGTCTTTTAATTTCATGGCTGCAATCACCATCTGCAGGGATTTTGGAGCCCCAAAAAATAAAGTCAGCCACTGTTTCCCCACCTATTTGCCATGAAGTGATGGGACCGGATGCCATGATCTTAGTTTTGTGAATGTTGAGCTTTCAGCCAACTTTTGCATTCTCCTCTTTCACTTTCATCAAGAGTGTGGTATATTTCACCACAAAAACAAAGATGCCAGATCAGCAAAAATTAAAGTTACTCAATACCATGTGTGGCCCAAACTGAGTCAGCTGGAGGGGAGGGGAGGGTAAAGGGGGAGGGTGTAACTGGAAGCCTTTTCAGAATTCTGCAGCAACACTGAAGTTGTTGAAAGCTCTTCACCCAGCAATCTCACTCCCAAGTATGTGGCCTGAAATATTCCTGTGAAGTTTCTATAGAAATGTTTACAGAGGCACAATTGCTATTGCAAAAGCCTGGAAACAACCTAAATATTGACAAGAAGTCCTGTCAGTTCTTCTCGTGGGTAAAGAAATAAGTATGTGTTGGTCTAATTCACATGATGCAATGAAACTGGGCAAATGATAGGGGTGTGCTTTACCACAAATGAATCTCACAAAACGTGGAGCAAAAAGGTGAGCCTCAAGAGAACAAAATACAGAGGATTCCCTTCATGTAAAGTTCTGAACATTCAATGTTAAACAATGTTTTTAGAGGTATCTACATATATGGTGAACTGTGTACAAGAGAAAGAAGTGGATTAACACCAACTCCGTACTGCGGTTTTTCCCCAGTGGGAATGGATGCGATTCAATGAGGAGAGATGTAAGCTGGGGAGACTGGACATCACGCATAATGTATTCATGATATTATGTCTCTAAGCCTGGTTGATGAAGACATAGGTGTTCCCTTTATATGTTCTCTATAGCATTTTGTATTTTATATATATATATATATATATATTTTTTTTTTTTTTTTTAAAAGCTAAGTGCTAAAGAATTGATGCCTTTGGTCTATGGTGCTGGAGAAGACTCTTGAGAGTCTTTTGAACAGCAAGGAGCTCAAACCAGTCCATCCTAAAGGAAATCAACACTGAATATTTATTGGAAGGACTGATGCTGAAGTTGAAGCTCCAATACTTTGGCCACCTGATGCAAAGAGCTGACTCACTGGAAAAGACCCTGATGCTGGGAAAGATTGCAGGCAGGAGAAGGGGACGACAGAGGATGAGATGGTTGGATGGCATCACCGACTCAAAGGACATGATTTTGAGCAAACTCTGGGAGACAGCGAAGGGCAGGGAAGCCTGGCATGCTGCAGTCTAGGGGTCTCAGAGTTGGACACGACTGAGCAACTGAACAGCAGTATGCTATTGTTGGGGCTTCCCAGGTGGCTCAGTGGTAAAGAACCTGCCGCCAATGCAGAGACACAAGAGATGCAGGTTCAATCCCTGGGTGGGGAAGATCCCCTGGAGGAGGGCAAGGCACCCCACTCCAGTATTCTTGCCTGGAAAACCCCGTGGACAGAGGAGCCTGGTGGGCTACAGTCCATAGACTAGCAAAGAATTGGATACGACTGAAGTGACTTAGCATGCATGCACACATATGTTATTGTACATATGGAGTATTTCATAATTTTACAAATGATGCACGTGTCATTAAACTTTTTTTTATAATGTGTGTAGCTGAACATGAATGCCTTTTTAAAATATTTATTTCTATTTATTAAGCTGTGCTGGGTCTTAGTTGTGACACGCTGGTTCTTTAGTTGCGGCATGTGGGATCTAGTCCCCTGACCAGGGATCAAACCCAACCCCCTTGCATTGGGAGCACAGAGGTTTAACTGCTGTACCATTGGGAAGCCCCTGAACATGAATGCCTTGATGAGAAGGATGGAACTGCTCACCACCTGGCAGTAATAAGACCATCTTGGCCCCATGGTGCTTCAGATGGACAGGATAATTCTGTGTTGTGGTTTTGGTGCTCACCAGAGTTCCATGGGTGCCCAGAGTCAGAAAGAGTAAAAAGGAATCAAGTCCCTTGAAAAACAAGGATGCAGGACACACAGGATTTATTCCGAACCAAAATGAGGAGGACTGTGCGGAAGCCATATGATGCCATGCCCGGTGAGCTCAGGACTTATGGCCGGTCCTTCCAGAGTTAATGAGGCCCCTCATCAAACCCCACTGCTGAGCAAACAGCATCTCTAGCGGCTGCTTGGGATGGTCTCCATACTTTCACCAAGTTCTTTGGGTGAGCCCAGATCCCACTTGTTCACACAAGGAAAAAGTTTTCAGTAGTTGTTTCTCGTGATTGAAGCCAGTGGTAAGGCTTTGCGCCAAGGCTCAGCAAGTCCTGGGCCTCTGGCCCGTAAAAACAATTACCTTTCATTAAACATTTTCTGCGCCAGTCATCACGCTGGGGGTTTATGCTACCTCACTTTGAGAGAGAGGCATTGATTTCCCCATTTTTACAACTGAGGGTCCTGAGGCTCTGGGAGAGGGGATGCACCAGACCCTGCTTCAGCACACAGGTGGGGCTAAGGCCAGAACTGGGTCTCTGGGCTCGGCCGACTCCTGGGCGGCGCCATCAGCTTAGGGCCCGGAGCTCCTGGTACCCGGATGTGGGCGGGGCCTGTGTCCTCAGTCTGTTCTGGGTCTCTGGGCTCCCTTTGCCCCAGAACGCAGAGGGAGGCAATTGCAGGGGCAAGGGTGTGTGGGGCGGGCGGGCGGGGTGGGAGAGGGGGGAACGCCCACAGCAGCCGCAGTGAAGGAGGAGCAGCCCTCTGTCAGCCTCCTCCTGGGCCCTGGGCCCCCTGCCTCCTGCCCTGGTCCTCCCGCCTCCATGAGGAATCACGCTGCATTCAGGGATCTAGGCCAGGGCACTGGACGATGTGCATTCACTCAGGGCAGCAAGCCACCTTGGCTCTGGGGGCTAAGTTCCCACTCTGTCCCCAGAGGCACCAGATTCATAACAGTGGAGCAAATACAGGACAGTGGAAATTTAAAAAAAAAGAAAAGAAAAGCCACTTAGAAAGGGGAGGAGAAGAAGCAGCATTTTATTTGGCAGCCACCTGGCTGTCCCTTACCGCTGTCCCTGCCCTGCTCTCCTGGAGGTGCTGGTGGTCCCAATTCTGCCCTGGACCCACTTCCTTTTGCCAGTTCAGGTGGAGGTTTTACGATTTTTCCATGCTGGATGGGACATCACTGGAGGTGCAGACTCCAGGTCTATGGCTGGCTTGCCGGGCTTCGATTTCCATCAGCCAGTTCTGGTCAGACAGGCTAGACTCAGGCCTGGTCCTTGGCTCTGCCCGGCCACTATCCTGGTGCACAGAGGGAGGAGTGCTGGGGAGGGGCCCCACCACCTCCCGGGGCCTCCCCTGAGCCAGCCAGACCCAGTGCCTGAGCCACAGTCTGGCTCTTTCCATGATTCCGTGCCTTTCTCTTGCTTAATGTTCTTTTTCCTCTGGAGAAGATGAGCTCCTGCGCTGAGAGGTTTATTCACCACTGACTGTCTCCTCTCACAGCCATGAAGAGACAGCCCTGTAACCCTCTAACCGCAGTGCCTCAGAACACACTGGCTCTTCATGGGGTCCTAGGCGGCTCCTGACCAAATGCCCATCTCCAGGCTGGGACGCCAGATCCCCTCCCAGGACCCTCCTCTCCCAGGACAGCGTCTGCACCAGTGACCAGTGGGAAGTAGCCCTGACTCCCTGGGGGTGGCCCAGGCCTCTGGGGTGATGGCACCACAGCTCAGCCCTTCCCTCTATCCAAAGCTGCTTCTTTCACCCCCAAAATGTTTAACACTCCTTAAGAAACTTCCTGTCTCCAGGGAAGCTGACACAGGACAGAAGTCAACTAATCTCTTAGGGCTGCAGTGGAAAAGCCATAGAGAGAAAAGTTGGGTTTAAATGAGTAATGGCACGTAAAAGGTTTAGAAAAAATATCACTATTACTCAGTTATTACTACTGGTGCTAACTGGCTTTGCATGTGGTGCTTGTGGTAAAGACACAAGAGATGCAGGTTCCATCTCTGGTTCGGGAAGATCCCAAGGAGGGGGAAATGGCAACCCACTCCAGCATTCTTACCTGGAGAATCTCATGGACAGAGGATCCTGGCGAGCTACAAAGTCAGACACAACTGAGCAACTAAGCGTGCATGTACTATTGGCAGTACTGCTCATAATACTCAGGACACACCACTGCCTCCTAAAGCATGGCCTGCTATAGCTCTAGCAAAACCCCCAGCCTGACTCAAACCCACATCCTCATGGCGACGTGTTCTAGATGCTCAAGGTGTACCCATGCAGCTAAGAACCATAAATTAAGGATGTTCACTGCTTACATATGTGAACTCATCCATTTCCCATTAATCGACTGTGGAGTTAACCCCCTGATGGAGGAACCATCAACCCCAGTCTGGGAAGTTTCAAGCTCTGTCTCTCATCGAACCACATTTCCAACTTGGTGCACCAAAAATCCTGTTATCATCAGAGCCCCCTATATGGACCTTCTGTCAGGAGCCCAATGAACTGTGTTCACTCTGCCTTAGGGACTAGAAGTTTTTTTCATCAGGTCAAAACTAATATTTCCATCATATTGTTGAATGCCAACACTTTCAGACAAGAAACCGGAGCAGAAGTGCAGGTAAAATACAAATGCCAGCACACAGGTTAAAGCATTTTAGTAGATGACCCCCTGCTCTCAGAATAATGATTTATTGTTAAACAAACTTTCTTAAAGGTCAGCCATCAGAGTTAGTTTCAAGCCCACATCCTGGGCTTTCTGAAAACCTCAGAGCTGAATAAAAGGCAAGGTGCTGAGGCATTAAAGGGCGTGACAGTTTTTGGGGAGGTCATGGTCACAGATCCTTTTCTTTCAAGCTGCATGCTTTCAGGAAAGTGAGACCAGCACACCTGCTGGCCAGCTCACCCCTTGGAGGATGTCCAGAGGCTGGGAGTTCCCTACTGGGACCAGGACTAAGGCTGACAGCCTCGGCAAGGTGGGGGAGGTGGGGACCAGTGAGTGGCTCCAGTGGGGGACAGAGACTGCACGCAGGAGCTGCTTCTCCCCTTCTCCTGGCAGGGAGGCCTGGGGCCACCACATATGCTAGGAGAGGACCAGGTCCCATGGGGTGTGGGGGCCAAGGGGGGGTGATCTGAACTCTCCTTTTCATCCGCTAGGTCTGCTGGGTCCATCTTGCAGCATGTGCAAGATTTCACTGGAAATGTGCTACTGCTTGAGAAACCTTTAAAGGTGGGCTGGGTCAGACTTCCCTGGTGGTACAGTGGATAAGAATCTGTCTGTGCCAATGCAGGGGACATGAGTTCGATCCCTGGTCCGGGAAGATCCCACATGCCCCAGAACAGCTAAAGCCCATGTGCTGCCAACTACTGAAGCCCTCGAGCCTAGAACCTGTGCTTGGCAACAAGAGAAGACGCTGCAACGAGAAGCCTGCACATTGCAACCAGAGAAACTGTGTGCAGTCACAAAGACCCAGCACAGCCAAAAACAAATAAATGTGAAACTTTTAAACAGTGGGCTGGGTCAGACCTCAGAGACCTCACAGACCTGTTCAAAGAACTTAGTTGGACCTCAGTGCAGGGGCATCCTTGAAGAGTTTAAGATGGGAGATGAGATGGACTTGCGCCCCTGGTTTCTGCCACCACCCCTGCCCCACCAGGTATGTGGCAGGAAGAGGAAGATGCTTGTGGGGGCAGGGTGCTCAGTGAGATCAGATACCCTGGAGACTCCTGATAAGTTTCATTTGCTTAGCAAATAATATTCCTCCCCTCTTACTTTTAGCATTTTATTAAAATTTGTTTCTAAATGAGCAATACAGTTTTTATTATCTTCGCAGGAAGCAGCTTAATGTCAAGGGAAATCAAAATGTTTTTATTACCAAATGCGACGTATTTGCAGGAAGATTGCTCTGATGAAACCAGCCCCACTGAATCTCTGTGTGAGCCCTGGGTCTTCACCCTGCTGACACCCCCACACTACAAAGAGGGGTATCACTGATCTGGATAGTTCTCTTCTCTGAAAAAGAGAAAAATTAGAAATGTTATTCCATTCATAGTAAGTTCTTAAAGATCTAAAAATCAGAGGTTTTGTTTTTCACAAGTATTCCTCATTCTAAAACATGCTGGATGTGACTTCCCTGGCGGTCCAGTGGTTAGGACTCTGCCTTCCAATGCAGGGGGTCCAGGTTTGATCCCTTACTGGGGAGCTGAGATCCTACATACCTCAAGGCCAAAAGCCAAAACACAAAACAGAAGCAATGTTGTAACAAATCTAATTAAGACTTTAAAAATGGTCCACATCAGAAAAATAAAAACATGGGGATTAAAAAAAAAAAAAAAAAAAAAAAGCTTGATTTTTTTCATGTTACACCTAATTTCTCTCTTCTAGCTCAAATCCAGGCAAGTAACCTTGGGAAAAGATTAAGCCTGGCCAGTGATGCTACACGTACTCTTTTTGGTACTCACGCTTAAATGCCCTTTCAGACTTTGAGGAGACATGGGGGTTCCCCAAACTTCCATGGTCAGACCTTGGCACTGGCTGAATTTACGTCTCCCAGTTCCCTCCCTCTACCTGATCCCTGATGCCCTGAGTCAGGAAGGCAGCTTAGCAACCTGCATCTAATTTTTTTTTTCCTGGTAATGGCTGGTTCAAAGGTTCATAAAACTCTTCAACCTCTTTCTCCCCAGAGGAACACAATGTCCAGTCGTGAGTCTATGCAGAATGTGAAAGAGACAGCTGCTCTGTTGGGTTGGGGGCCACAGGCTACAAAGCAGAACAAGAGGTGCACCTGGGGTGCAACCTGGGGTGGCCAGCAGCTTCAGGACTACCTAGTCCTTCTCTCACTTCTTCAGGCTCAGGGATGCTCCAGGTGTGGCTGCCTCTGCTCAAGAAATGAGCTGTAACTGATCAATATGCCTCATGGTTCATCTGGACTCAAATGACTCTAGTTCAGTTCAGTTGAGCTGTGTGACCCCGCTGAACACAAGTTCAATATCTATGCACGTATGTGTACTCACGGGGCTGCGCTAGGTGGCTCAGTGGTAAAGAACCCGACTGTCAATGCAGGAGATGTAAGAGACGTGGGTTCGATCCCTGGGTGGGGAAGATCCCCTGGAGGAAATGGCAACCCGCTGCAGTATTCTTGCCTGGAGAATCCTATGGACAGAGAAGCCTGGCAGGCCACAGTTCATGGGATCGCAATGAGTTAGATGTGATTGAGTACACACGAAGACCTGTCACTGTGTACACACATAGCCTTGTCATGTGTATACATATGTATGTGTGTATAAACCCATACAAGTGCAAACATACACATCTATATAGTATATATATGCAATGTGTGTATATATATTTAAAGATGAAAATACAAAGACATGCCTTTTTTCTCACTGATTTTTAGAAACTGTAGCTGCTTCAGTGACTCTTTCCTTTAAAATATGAAAACTGAAACCCCCCATGCCCCATGCCCCTGCCTGTCTACATTAATAAGATTTTACCCAACACCTTTGTTAGCGTGGCTGCTATTCCAGGAGGCTCAGGCAAACTACTTGGTCATTCATTCCGGAAACCTCCCAAAAGGTCCACTTTCAGTGGGAAGTGTCAACACACAGTTCATGCCCTGAGGTTCTATGAACCCTGCTTTAAACTCCCTGCCCGGCTCTTCCCACCAGTGTGGCTCTGGCAGCACGATCTACACCTAACCCTAATCATACCTGTGCCCCCCCAGCCCCCCAGCTCCTAAGAGCCCCCAGTTTCCATTCCAGGGCAAATCTCACCCGCCTCCCTCTGCCGCAGAGGTGAGCTCTGCCTTACCGCCAGGACTAGCAAGTGAGCTGGGCTCTGTTTTGGTGAGTGAGTGGTGTTGAGGAGCCTGAACCTGACATTAATGGACCAATTTTCCATAGTTGGACAGAGATAAATTATTCAGTAGAGTTAATAAGGAAAACTAAACAGCAGTCATGTTCCTGGTTGTAAAGATCTTTCAGTTCGGGTACAAATCGTCTGCTGTGAAACAGTAAGTTACTGCACATTGAAGATGAAAGAGGGGACCTCTCTGGTGGTCCAGCAGCCAAGACTCCACACTCCCATTGCAGGGGGCCTGGGTTTGATCCCTGGTCAGGAAGCTAGATCCCACGTGCTGAAACAAAGACCTAGAGCAGCCAAATCAATAAATATAAATTTTTTTTTTTTACAGATGGACGAAGACAGCAATCTCTTTTCTCCTTTACCAACTATGGCCTTCAAGAAGGAACGGCTCCCAGTTCCGCTAGTCACCCCCAGGCAGTGCTCTGGGAGGGACTGGAGATGGCCCCCAGTGCATTCTGGCTGTCAGAACGGGACTGAGAGAACCAACTGCCCAAGAGATGGAAGAGGAGGCCCAGAGATACCAGAGTGGCCCCTCCCAGGCCTCCAGGGATCCCTGTGGTCAGAGCACTGAAGTCTGCACTCCCTCTGCTTCTAACTCCTTCTGTAATCTCATAGGCAAATTGCTTACCTAGTTCCTTTATTCACAAAATTGGCGTAACAACATATTTCTCCATCGTGGAACATTAGATTGACCAATGAATGAGGAGATACTTTGCAAACCAGGAAGAGCTAGGCAAATCCAAGGGTTCATCTTTTCCAAACTGGTGTACTCCTGGGATGGGCTGGACAGAGGCATCCACACCTAGGGTGTCATGTATGGTTGTGCAGGTTGTGGACTGCACAACTACAGGGGTGTGTTTCACATCTGTAGTCATGCGAGATGCATACCTTTAACATGACAGCATCCAGCAAATGCCGGAAAGGATGATTTACTCTAATTCATGTGAAAGTGCTGAGCAAGCTTGGGTTGAGGTTGCCTGTCCAGCAGCATCTTGTAAGATGGGAGGAACGAACCCAATGGCAATATTCTCCTCTACAAGGTTTGCAAAGTTAAATCACTGTTTTAGTGTCTTAACTGTTCTATGACTTAACTATAAGGCTAGGGGCCAGAAGGAAAACCATCAATCACTTTAAAACTGTGTCAAGTCACTTTAGACTGATCTAGAACCAAGCTCCTAAGTGTAGTGGTCAATCCAGGTATGAGTCCATCCTTCCAGAAACACAGAAATATAAAACCATTTTGAAACAACATTTTAAAATAGGGAGACTTCACAGAAATCCAGTTCTCTATCTTTTCTTGAGAGATCTGGCTGCTCGGGCTCCATACCTTTTAGATGGAGCAGGGGTGGCCCCAGCTACCCTGAACCTGTCAACTTAAAGAAAAAAAATGCAGGGCTCCCCATGTGGTCTAGTGGTTAAAAATCTGCCTGCCAATGCAGGGGACACAGGTTTGATTTCTGCTCCAGGAAGATCCCACATGCCACCGAGCAAGAAAGCCGGAGTGCTACAACGACTGAGCTTGTGCTTTAGAGTCCGGGAGCCGCAAATACTGAAGCCCGCATGCCTAGAGGCTGTGCTCCTCAACAAGAGAAGCCACTACAGTGAGAAGCCAGTTCACCCGCGCCCCAAAACAAGAGAAAACAAGAGCAGCCCCCATGGGCTGAAAAAAGAGAAAAGCCAGTGTGCAGCAACAAAGACCCGGCACAGCCAAAAATGAACAAATAAATCTTTTTTAAAAAGGAAAGAAAAAAAATGCAACACAGCAGAGCTGAGTTTGTCCAGGGACTTCCTGAGTCCAGGAGACAGCCTATAGCAGCTCTGAGGGAACTGCCCCCAAGAGGTTGGGGAGAAGCTGGTTTATACATTATTTTTTGGCTGGAAAATACCTGCAGTCAATCATACATCTCGGTAAAAGGTTATCCACTGCTGGTCACAAAGAAGAGATATTTAGAGTAAGTGATGTTAGTACTTTGCTATATACGGGAAGATGCGGGAACCTGGGGTCATTGACGTTCTCCCTGAGACGCGCGTGGAGCTGCCTAGGGGCGGCTCGTCCACAGCACAGGGCACCTCCTCCCACGGGCACCTTCCTTCCTCTCAGCGCCCAGTCGGCGGACACTGCCGGAGGTTGCAGCTCCTCCCTTGTAGAACTGAGTGCTAGGCAGTCTTCGCTCTCCTCTGTGTATGTGGGCATCTGTGCGGCTGCTCCTGGCACGGAGGGCCCTTGGCACCACTGGACCACCTGTTCCAGAAGCTCCGGGTCCGGGCAGTGCTGAACATACAGCGCTGAGCTTCGGATACCTATCTCCCTGCAGCCTGAGACCAGAAGCTGCTGCCAACACTCCCATCTTCTGTGCGGCCTCCCTGCTCCTCATGTCCTTACTTAGTGGGATGAGGAGAACAGAGGAGGGTCCCCTCCCATGCCTGCTTCTGCTCTTGGACACCCCCACAATTACTGGTCATCTGCCACACGCCAGGCCTGTGTTGGGGGCTCAGAGAGGGCTTGTCCATGTGCAACTGTTGTTCCACCAGAAAAGGCCGAAATTTGCAAACAATAAACACATAGTGTGGAGTGGAGCTAAGAGCAAAAAAGAAAAATTAAACCAGGGCAAGGAGGCAGAGAGAGGCTCCTTCTCACATGGGAGTCAGGGAGGCCCTGACGAGAGGCTGGAGAGGAACGGGTGCCCCTCTGTAGGGTAATAGCTTTCCAGGTAGAGGCTCAGAGAGCAGCCCTAGGGGCTGCACGGGAGAAAAAACAGGAACCATGAAAGATGAGATAAGAGATGGGAGATGGAGGCAGGTGGTGGGAGGTCTTGGGGCCTCGGGAAGAATGCAGGTTACATTCTGAGTTGGATGGGAGCTGAGACATCACAGGGCTTGGTTTACACTTGGAAGGCACACTCTGCTCTCTGCTATGTTCAGAATAAATTGCTGGTGAGCCACTTGGATGAGGGAGGTGCACAGAGACACCGTGTTTGGTGGGGCCAAGAATCCTGGAGGCTGGGACAGTAACAGAGCGATGGGATCAGCCTTAGTGAGTGGATGTGGGCGAGAGGCAAGTGGGGAGTCAGAGAGGACCCTGAAAACAACCCTTGGAAGGGAGGGGCCATTTACTGAGACAAAGAAGCAGATTTGGGGATGGTTAAGAATGTGGTCTTGGGAAGATTGAGTTTTAGATGCTTTTATGGGTTGAATTGTGTCCATTCTCAATTCACATGGTGAAGCCCTAACCCCAGGACTTTGAATGTCCTGCATTTGGAGGTTGGGCCTTTAAAGAGCTGATTCAGTGAAGATGACTCTAATCCCATCTGATTGGCATCCTCACAAGAAGGAGAATCTGGATACAGAGAACAGGGATGGGATAGAGAGAAGACCGCTGAGGACGCAGCAAGAAAACAGCCACCCACAAGCCAAAGAGAGAGGTTCAAGAGAAACCAGACCTGCTGACACCTTGAACTCGGGTTTCTGGCCTCCAGGCTGTAAGGAGCTGTGTTGTTCAACTCCTCACAGCACATGGTATTTCGTGACGGGTCCCAGGAAATTGACGCGGCTGCCAACTGAGCCTTTAAGTGGAGACGGTCACTCTGTCAGAGCTGAGGGAAAGGACACTCAAGGCTGCAGTCACCAGCAGAGGATGATGCTACTGAGACCCCAGGTCTCGACGGACCCCCGGGGCAAGGAGTGACCCCCATGAATGGAGCTGGTGTGGGGCAGGGGATCCTCAGGGGAAGGAGGATAAGAGGGCAGAGCCTGAGATGGGGGCAGGAGGGACCAAGCGGAGAGAGGTCCCGGGAGGCAGAACAAAGAAGGGGTTCCAGGCAGAAGGAGCAGCTGGCCTGTGATGAGAGGTGGACCAGACTGGACCCCAGCTTGATCCAGGGACCACAGTGAGGGTGATTCCAGTGACACCTCAAGTCCTTTAGAGGCACAGTCTTAAGGCCCATCCACTATTGGAGGGTTTTCTTCTATCTTATTTACAGAAGGAAAACCCAGCCTAGGAATGGGCATTGCTGTGGGCTCTCCCTGCGGGCATGGACCCCTCATCACACACAGTCCTGTCTGTGTCTGGTGGAAGGATGTATCTAATCTGGTTCTTCTGGGAAGGACCGTCAGCTCCCAAGAACTGGGCTGCCCCCATCACCCTTGGTTTCCAGGAAGCTCAGAAACAAACTTGCTGTGTTCACCTCTACAATCGGCGTGCTCTGCTTCCTCTTTATCCTTCTAGTTTGCTTGTTTAACTTCCTTATTGCTCAGGTCTTTTTATTCTCTTTAGCAACCTTGCATCAGACTTTGGCGATAGGTGGCATATAAACCGATCCCAGGAAATGGAACACCTGTCCAGTCCACCCAGGCCCCCTTAGAGGGACTCTGAATCCTGGGTCTTCTTTTCAGGATATGTTTCATTATCAAGATGACTACATTAAATTCTCAAATTTTCAAACCAAATGAATCTACTTATTTCAATATAAAACTTTAAAAATAGATTCCAGGTCCCTCCTGCCCCCAATCACAGGCTCTGCCGTCTTATGCTGCCCCCCGGGTTCCCCCCAACACACCAGCGCCATCCCCTTCCTAGGGGCCTGTCTAGACCCCAGCTCTCAGTAGCATCCTCTTCCCTGGGGGTCCGTTGGTTAAGACTTTGTCTTCCTACGCAGGTGGTGCAGGGGGTGCAGGTTCGATCCCTGGTTGGGCAGCTAAGATCCCACATTCCTTGTGGCCAAAAATGAAACAACCTGTAAAACAGAAGCAATATTGTAATGAATTCAATAAAGACTTAAAATGATAATAATATTTTTTAAATAAATAAAAATAGATACCGTGCAACCCCATAGAAAGAAAGGTACAAAGGTAAAGAGCAGTTGGAGATAAGGAATCACTGCTGGTAGCTGCCTCCATGGGCCTCATGGTACCGGGAGACGCCCCATCTGGGGAAAAGGCAAAACCAGCAGAACCACAGCACTTACTACTCAGGATGCCCGACTGTGTAACCGTCTCAAACAGGAACCCAGATCCCCGTGGAGAAGGTGACCAGAGGTCTATAAAGAGGAAGCTGAAACCCTCCTCTCTACTTAGAAAAGGGCAGAGTATAGACACGAAGCACTGCACCCCAGTCCTCCCTTCTCCTTCTCAGCAAATTCTCTCCTCCCTTCAGTTTACAGCCTTTTAAAAGAATGCTCAGTAAGTAGTTCTCTTAGGGATTTAGATTTTGGGACTAAAGAAACCGGAAGGAACCACTTCTGGTCACTTCTCTTCATCTGCCACCTCCTTGTCCAGGAAATAAAAGTCCACAGCCAGCTCTAGCCGGGATGAGGCGGGAAAGGGGAGGTGTAAGAAAATATGAGTTAATATCTCAACATATGTAATCTGGAAAAGCTGCTGAAACCTCTAAGCCTCAGTTATCTCACCCATGATATGGGATAAGCAGCATCTGCCACCATGGGGTTGTGGGAAAGTCTGAAAGACACAAACTTTAGCAGCCGTGGCACTGTGCTTGCTGGGTTCTGCACAAGCAGCCTGTTATTCCTGGACGTGGACAGCATCTGACAATTCTTTCACCCTGTTCTCAGGTCACCCAAGAGGATGGAGCCATAAGAAAAGGGTCTTACTGCCTTGAGGAAATAACAGTGATGATGGTTTGATGCAGAACGAAAGGATAGGAGCATGTGGGGTACCAGCCTGAGAAATCGAAACACCAAAGGCCAGGTCTCAGGAAAGAAGCCTGCAGTCCAGTTCTCAAGACCTGGGTATTTTTGTCTGGTTGTTCATCAACGTTAAACTCATCGTTTCACCCACAGCATTGGTGATGTGAACACAGAAGAGAGCTCCTACCTAATGATAGTTTGACTTCCACGTATAAAGTATCTTCCCTCATCCTGAAATTTAACCAAGAGAAGTGAGAAGAAAACCACATGTGTTATGGTTTCTGGCAAAGCCTGGACTAATGTAATTTCCTGTAGGAAGGCATTAACTAAGCATCATTTTATCGGGCTGGATTTTGGGAGAATAAGTGAATTTCCATGTTGGTTCTTATTCGGTGATAGCAAACAAAGGCCACCCAAAGCAACGAGGAAAGTATTATAGAAGGAAGGGGTTTTAAAACATTGAAAAATAATTTATTTTAAAAAATATTTATTTATGTGTTCTTGTGGCTGCCCTGGGCCTTCATTGTGGTATGTGGGGTTCTCTCTAGTTACCTCATGGCAGGTGTGATCTTAGTCCCCTGACCAGTGATCAAACCAGCGTTCCCTGCAAGGTGAATTTTTAACCGCTGGACCACCAGGGACATCCCCATGGTCAATATTTTTGGAAACTACAATCTTTTGTACCAATGGTACAAAGTAACGACATAAATATTCAAATTTCTATTTCAGATTAAAATTTTTCATTATGTATAATGAAATTGTAATCACATAGGTGCTATAGATTTGTTTGAAATTGTCAGTCACTCAGTCCTATCCAACTCTTTGCGAGCCCATGGACTGTAGCCCACCAGGCTCCTCTGTCCATGGAATTCTCCAGGCAAGAATACTGGACTGGGTAGCCATTCCCTTCTCCAGAGGATTTTCCCAACCCAGGGATTGAACCCAGGTCTCCTGAACTGCAGGCAGATTCTTTACCATCTGTTCCAACCATCATCGAATCAATGGACATGAGTTTGAGCAAACTGTGGGAGATAGTGAAGGACAGGGAAGCCTGGTGTGCTGCAGTCCATGGGGTCACAAAGAGTTGGACACAACTTAGCAACTGAACAACAACAATTGGTAGGTTACATTCTTCATACACAAATCCTGATTCCCAGTGTGATGGTATTAGGAGTGGGGACTCTGGGTGATTAGGTCACGAGGATGAAGTCTTCATGAATACAGTCAGTGTCTTTATGGAAGAGATCTGGGTGAGCTGAGGACCCAGTGAGATGTCAGGCATCCACGGACAAAGGAGGCCCTCCTGACCACACACTGAACATGCTGGCAAGCTGATCTTGGTTTCCCTTGCCCCAGCAGCCAGAATTGTGAGAGTTGCTTGCCGTGTGAGCCACCCAGTCTACGGTATTTATGTTATAGCAGCCTAAACGGACTAAGACAATAGGCTTAATTTTCTTAAGTTTGAAGGATCCACCATGTGCTCTGTATGTCTGTGGTGCCTTCTGAATGTGAAGAAGTTAGGTGTCACTAGCCTGCTTAACTGATGAGGCCCAGAGTTGGAGCATCTTGTTCAGAGTACCAAGGTGGTCCAGGCTGTGGCAGGGAGGGGCTGGAGTCCATGCCCACTGCGAATCCTTCAGTGTAGTTGTGTTGTCAGGCTGGGCACCTGTTACCAAGTCCAAGCTCCCTCTGCTCACCACATAAGTCAATGAATCTGAGACCAGGTGTTGGGATCAGGAAGGGACTTTGTTCAGGAACCGGCTGATGGAGAAGATGGCAGACTAGCTCCTCAAAATAACCATCTTGTCGGGGCCTGGTTCCCAGGTTCTTTTATGGATCAGAGATGGGGGAGGAGGTGAGGAAACAAAGTAAAAGACTGTTCAATCCTTACAAAAGTCCCCTAGAATGGCAAGCCTCAGGCAGGGGGATATACTAGTTTCACCTCCTTATCTCCCTCAGGCAGGCCATTATGTATGCTTACAAAAGTGGCAAGATGTGGATTAAAATCACAGCAGCTCCAGTGTAAATTCAAAATTAACCCTTCCCAGTTAAAATTCCCCCCTCTCAATGCACATCCAAAATCTTGTGGGAGAAGGGGTGGACCATTTTGCTTGTCAGATGGATCTTCCTGGGAGTGCCTGCCATTGGTGCTGGAGTTTTAAATGTTGAGGCTTGTCTTCTTTTGTTCCTCTTGGAAAAATGCCTACTTTACACCTGTAGACTTAGAAATAATGAACTTCAAACTTAAGAAGCAGCATCTCAAGTTAAGAAATTTACCCATTTTCTATGCATGGGAAGAAAAGATCCTGGAAAAGATCCTGATGCTGGGAAAGACTGAAGGCAGGAGGAGAAGGGGATGACAGAGAATGAGACGGTTGGATGGCATCACAAACTCAACAGACATGAGTTTGAGCAAGCTCTGGGAGATGGTGAAGGACAGGGAAGCCTGGTGTGTTGCAGTCCATGGAGTCACAAAGAGTCAGACATGACTGAGCCACTGAACAACAATGACAATGTATGGGAAGATGCAAGATCCAGGGCTCATTAAGTCATATTTTATATATCTTAGCTACCTGGGGCCTGTAATCCTCCTGCATTCTCAATTCTTCTCAGGACTCACCATAGGGAGTGGCTGCAGTCTGCTGACTGCCAGGTGGCAGGGATTCCCCTTCCTCAGGGCTTGCTAGCTCACATTGCTAGGGCTGCAGTTGCTGATCCCATTTCTCAGGTCTTCCCCTCTTGGGAGACATTTTATGATCAACTTTTGTCCCAAGGCACTGGGAGGCTCATCCCAGTTCAGGCAAAATTCTTGATATGCCACTCTAGGGGTTAAGTTTTGGACCAAGCCCCACCAATAATTAAAATTCTCTGGATTCTAAGTGTTAATATTACCCAGGAAGCACTACCCCTTGTTGTTTCTCCCCATACCTAGAATCACAGTGCTACAATTGTTTCCTCAAAAACATTTAGTCATCAAAGTTATGATGGAGGCCTGATTTACACATTGTTTACTGCAAGAGACAACAATCTTACAAATTGAACAGGATATAAGTAATGTAGACTGTGACATAGTGTAGCACAGAGACACCAAGCATGTTCTGAAAACAAATTTTTAATGATTATTATAACTAGTTGTAATCCAGTTACAATAATCAAGGGACAAAAGGAACCATGACTGATTTAATGAGCTATCTGCAGTTTCATTGTACTGGCCATGCACACTTATTCATGGCTTAATCTTTGAGACAAGCATATATTACTGGCAGGATCAACCAGGTAGAGAGAAAAGGGAAAATGTTCCAAACGGCATAATCTGCCAAACCATTGCAAGTCATAATTAGTTGAAGAAGTTTTTTTCTTACATCTGAAAAACACAGATTTAAACTGGTGATCCTTTGAGACAGAAACCATAAAAATTGCAACCATATTTACGAGTTTATTTAGTTCTCTGTAACCAATCCTTTTTGTTTTGCTTTATGAAGTCATCAAGTTTCTCATTAGAATTCAATTTTTTTTTTAATTCAGTTAAGTATAATGGTCTGAAAGTTAGAAACTTGTTTTTATCTGAAAGTCCTTTCTGTAAATCTTAAAGAGGAGGCATTTTTACAAAGGCCTCAGAGTGAAACCATAGCTGTTTATATTAACAAAAAATTAAAGAAGGAAAGTTTAAATTTGATTAAAATGCAATTGGCAAAGCAACCTGATTACTGTTATGACATATAACATCTTCAGTTCAGTTCAGTCACTCAGTTGTGTCTGACTCTTTGTTACCCCATGAATCGCAGCACTCCAGGCCTCCCTGTCCATCACCTATTCCCGGAGTTTACTCAAACTCATGTCCATCGAGTCGATGATGCCATCCAGCCATCTCATCCTCTGTCGTCCCCTTCTCCTCCTGCCCCCAATCCCTCCCAGCATCAGGGTCTTTTCCAATGAGTCAACTCTTCGCATGAGGTGGCCAAAGTACTGGAGTTTCAGCTTCAGCATCAGTCCTTCCAATGAAACCCAAGACTGATCTCCTTCAGGATGGACTGGTTGGATCTCCTTGCAGTCCAAGGGACTCTCAAGAGTCTTCTCCAACACCATAGTTCAAAAGCATCAATTTTTCGGCACTCAGCTTTCTTCACAGTCCAACTCTCACATCCATACATGACAGCTGGAAAAACCATAGCCTTGACTAGACGGACCCTTGTTGGCAAAGTAATGTGTCTGCTTTTTAATATGCTATCTAAGTTGGTCATAACTTTTCCTTCCAAGGAGCAAGCATCTTTTAATTTCATGGCTGCAATCACCATCTGCAGTGATTTTGGAGCCCCCAAAAATAAAGTCTGACACTGTTTCCACTGTTTCCCCATCTACTTCCCATGAAGTGATGGGACCAGATGCCATGATCTTAGTTTTGTAAATGTTGAGATTTAAGCCAACTTTTTCACTCTCCTCTTTCACTTTCATCAAGAGGCTTTTTAGTTCCTCTTCACTTTCTGCCATAAGTGTGGTGTCATCTGCATATCTGAGGTTATTGATATTTCTCCCAGCAATCTTTCAGATAACTAACAATATGACTGATAACATTCTACCAGGACATATCAGATTCTTAGGTTCTAGAATATCTGTACCGTCTACCACAAAGCTTGAAGTTTATTATTCATTTGACAATACTTCCCTTGTAGTTTAACATACCAAAAGAACCTTATTTAATATCTCCCTTTGGGGTCCCTCAGAGGACCTCTGAAGCACCCCAGAGTTAGCTGGAGGTCAAAGGAACTTTATTATAATTTGATTTGGGAAGCCTTGTCAAAGGAGCACCAAGTAACATTTTAAAACACGACCAGAACATGGGTCACCACGAAACTTAGCTAAAGCGATAATAGAAGATTTCAAAGGCAAACACAGATTATTTAAAAGGTAACTAAAACTCTGTTATCAAAAGGCAGTTTAACATCTTCAGAAAATTTGTCTATTTTAAGAGAAAGAAAAGTGAAATTTATTTTTCACATTAGCTTAAAGTTTCATTTACTCAATAAAACTTGTCTAAACCTTAGTCAACCTGACTGATCATGTGCAAGACCATTATATCATTATTTTAGCACAATTTTAACTTTTAAGATGTAGAATATCCAAAGAGGTTCTAAAACCTTATTTCTAAAAGTTCCTTTATGTTTAATTGGGCCTCCACCCACTTGTAGGTGTATCACTTAGCTTGCTTATGTGGTACAAAGAGTGTGGGTTGAGGTTCAAGGTCCAGTGGAAATTGACTAGTCCACCATCCTGGACCTATTTGCTTATATTCAGCCTTTGTAATGTCCTTGGGTTATGTCATTCTTTCAGACTGTGCCCTGCCCCCTTTCCTTCTGTTTCATTCCCCCCGCTCAGAGATTTTATTCCCATATTCTTATGAAAAGTAAAAGGGTGAAGGTCTACCTTCTGTAATTGCTTTAAGGCAGAGTGAAGCTTTGACCCTGCCTGTCACGGAGCAAAAATCTCAGAATACCTGGTCTAGGGACCCAGGGGCAGGACAGACTTGTTTTCATCTATGTGGGCTGGAATCCTCACAACAGTCATCATTTTCATGTGGAATGGCTGCAGCTGCTTCCATGACCTCTTTGTGAATCTCCTGGATAATGAAGCCCTTACTATAGAGCATCAGAGTACAAAGGTATCTATAAATGACAAAAGACATCAAAGTCACGGTTAAACATCTGATCAATTGACAAAGGGATTTGAATAAAACTTAATTCTTAACCAAAGTAACCAGAGATCTCAAAAACAAATACATATCACTTAACCAGGCAGAAACGTATTTTCTTGAGCTTCCCGGGTGGCTCAGATGGTAAAGAATCTGCCTGCAATGCAGGAGACCCAGGTTCAATCCCTGGGTCAGGAAGATCCTCTGGAGAAGAGAATGACAACCCACTCCAGTATTCTTGCCTGGGAAATCCATAGGACAGAAGAGCCTGGTGGGCTATAGTCCGTGGGGTCACAAAGAGCTGGACACGACTGAGGAACTAACTTATACAAAGGCAAAAATCTCACATAATCCATCATCAAAATGACACTCCAGGAAAGCTTTCCTCTGAACAGAAAGAAAAATCAAATCCACTCCCAGCTTACTCCCAAAAAAGACTCATTTGCCCAACCAAATTCAATTCAGTCTTAGGAGGTCCTGATCATACATAACTCTTCAGCATTTTTTTATTTCTCACACCTTCTACTAAAGCACATATCTTAGTTTTCTTAAAGTTTTTTCCACATTGAGGTACATTTTGGCTCACAAATTTTTAGTAGATATAATGCCTCATTTATGCTAAACTTAGGCACAATGAAAGTATTACACTTAATATTAAATTTAATGTGTTGATGACTCAAGACATGTCTATATTATTATTATTATTAGGTCAACAAACTTAAACATTATACCATGTACTAATTTAATATAAAATATTTCCCAGTTCACGTGAACCTGAAATTCAAATTAACTGCGACAATGTAATAAAAAAAAAACATATACAGACACACAGTGAGACCTCAGTTCTTATTTTGGTTTCAATCCTGAGTCAGGTACAGTACTATAAAACCCATTAGTTTGCAAAAAGCTTGGATTAAAACTGGGTTATCAGCAGATTTTTATTTTTCCCATTCTAAAATCACATTCCAAACCATCGGAGAGGAAACCAGATAGGACATCTGCATCTCACAGATACACAGAAATGTACATTTCCCTCTAGGGTCTCTCCGTTTTCCTTTACTGAATCCCCACTGTTGTTTATTTAGATTGTTTTTCCCTCTTCCCTCTTAGGCAGCGGCAGATGGAGTCCTGGTGCCCCATGGGTTGCTGCTGGGGCATGCCAACCTGGGGCATGACCGTGAACGTGACTCAGGCCTCACGCAAGCCACTGGCCCCAACAAAGTGAAGCGAGGGGGTCGGAGTGGGCGCAGACCTGGATACCTGGTGGGGAGGGAGACTCAGAGGGGGGCAGCCAGGCGTAGGGACACTGGTGAAGGCAGAGCATCAAAAGAGGGCCAGACTTGGCCCCACCATCATCGATTCCCCGTCATGTGCATGGGACCAGCCCTGCCCCGGACACCGTGGGGTGCACCCAACAGACCACTGTGGTGCCAGGAAGCTCTCAAGTGTGAAGGAGGGGAGCTGACCACAGAGGCCATCGGTCTATTTTGCCCATTTATCTAGTACATGCCTGAGAATGCTTTCCTCTGGGATGGACGGAGTATTCTCCACTTCTATAAGCCTCATAATATCAAAATACAAAAGACCTACACATATTTCAACAAAAATGGCACAAATTTCAACATCAATGCACAGATGAGCCAGTGCTCAGATCAGGTGAGTAGGCTTCACCCTACAGAAAAAATGAACCAATTTTGCCTAGATAGCTTACCCCCACAAGAATTAGCTCCCCAAATGAACTGATTCTGGTTCCCACTCGGGTAAATAGGCTTTACCCTATAGAACAGAGGGCTTTTGCTGGTGGCTCAGATGGTCAAGCATCTTACCTACAATGCAGGAGACCCGGGTTAGATTCCTGGGTCAGGAAAATCCCCCAGAGAAAGAAATGGCAATCCACTCCAGCATTCTTGCCTGGGAAATTCCATGGACAGAAGAGCATGGCAGGCTACAGTCCATGGGGTTGCAAAGAGTTGGACACAACTAAGCAACTAACACATTCCAAATATGCTACAGAACAGAAAAGCCAATTTCAACTAGGCATCCTACCCTACAATAATTAGTTCCCAAATGAGCCGGTTCCCACTCAGATAGTCCAAAAAACACCTTCCCCCTCCAACAGGGTACCCCAACCAAATTAGTTTGTTCTATAAAGGAAATATATTCTCAGGGTGCACACCGGAGTGATCTATCCCACAGAAATTGAGCCCATCAACTTGTAACACAAGAGCACATGCAAACTACAAACCAGTTATTGGATTATGTAGACTAAGGGAATGGTTACCCACCCCAGTATTCCTGCCAGAAGAATTCCATGGACAGAGGAGCCTGGTAGACTACAGTCCATGGGGTCACAAAGAGTTGGACACAACTGAGAGAGTAACACTTTCACTTCCAATTCACCCTACAAATTAAGTCAGTTCCTGGTCCCAACGGCCAAACGCTGGGGGTAGCCATCATTGCTTTCAAGGAATCTTGAAGGAAAGATCCCCAAAACAAAGGGTCCTGGCAGCTCCTGATATTGGTGTCAATACCCCTTGACCAGGGCTGGCTAGCCACGAACAGCAAGGCTCCTGCACTGCTGCTTCAAGTTGTTACCCCAAGTCCTCTCTGCTCACCGCAAGATAAGTCCATGAATCCAAGAGGAAGTGTTGGGATCAGGAAGGGACTTTATTCGGGAGATGGCTGATGAAGAAGACAGCAGGCGAGCACTGCAAAATATCCATCTAGTCTGGACCTGAATGCCAGGTTCTTTTATGGATCAGAGATGGGGGCGGGGGGGTAAGGAAACAAATGAAAAAGCCTATTCAATCCTTGTAAATGTTCCCTAGAATAACAAGCCTCAGGCAGGGGAATGTGTTCGTTTCACTTCCCTACAGTCCTCCACAGGTGGGTGGCTCAGGCTGTCTCCCTGAGGCCGGCCATTCAGTACAGTTCAGTTGCTCAGTCCTGTCTGACTCTTTCCAACTCCATGGACTGCAGCATGCCAGGCTCCCTGTCTATCACCAACTCCCAGAGCTTGCTCAAACTCATATCCATTGAGTTGGTGATGCCATCCAACCATCTCATCCTCTGTCGTCCCCTTCTCCTCCTGCCTTCAATCTTTCCTACTATCAGGGTCTTTTCCAGTGAGTCAGTTCTTCACATCAGGTGGCCGTAAGTACTGGAGCTTCAGCTTCAGCATCAGTCCTTCCAATGAATATTCAGGACAGGTTTCCTTCAGGATTAACTGGTTTGATCTCCTTGCAGCCCATTCTGTATGGCAAGATGAGGGTTAAAAGTCTCAGAAGCAGATCCAGCATGAATTCAAAATTAACCCTTCCCAGTTACACACTCATGTCCCAGGGGGCTGTGGTCAACCAGGCCAGCACTGTACCAAGCCATCCTCCCGCCCCCAGGTGGCCCAGCACGGTGGATGGGCAGGTTCTGCATTCCAAGTTTACTTCTAGGCCATAGAGCAAGTGCTGGCCAGGTTGTTAGAAGTGTGGTCCCCTGTCCTGTTTAGAAGAGGGGCTGACAGCTAGGAGACAGGGTGGGAGCTGGGACAGGTAGAAATGGAGACTCAGCCAGAGACTGAAGTGAGTCCTGACCCTTCCTCGGCAGGGCCTGCATGGCTGCATCCACAGTCGGGGTTTGGGGCCCTGCCTGCCCCCAGGATGGGCCTCTGTCCTTCCCCCAGTAGACTCGCTGCTTGCTGAATGTTCGCCTTCTCTGCTTCTCCCCTCTCTCACTAGCTGCACAAGGAAACACTTTCCCTCTTCCCACTGGCCGGTCACCCAGAGCCCAGCCTGCCTGGTTTTTCCAGTTGAACCAGAAACAGCCGGCTGCAGAGGCAATTAACCCCTGGGGCCCCTGGGGTTCTTTCCGTGGGTCTAGAGGAGAGAATGGCTCCCTGAGCAGGTTCTGCTGTGACTGGAAACCTCAGGCAGCGTCCCTCATTGGACATGAACGCGTCCAAGCTGGGACTGTAGTGAAGAATACCTGGGTTTGGGTTCCACTCTCCTAGATTTCAGGGGTACACTTGTTTGCCAGCGACCTTGTCCTGCTCTGTAACGTAGGGACTCAGGGGTGAGCCTGTCCCTGCCCATGGAGCCAGCAGTTCCAGGAAATGATGGATCTGAACAGGGTTTGAAAAGACAAGAAAGAGCAAACCATTGCACAGTTCAGTTCAGTTCAGATGCTCAGTTATGTCTGACTCTTTGTGACCCCATGGACTGCAGCACGCCACGCATGTGCTATTGCGCAGAACCAAACAAAACCGCCACCCCAGCCGGTGGAGACCAGCACCTGGGAAAGGAGGGAAGCCTGGCTTTTTTTGGCATCAGCTTGTTCCAGCTCTCCTTCTGTGTCAACAAACCCGCTGTTTACACAGCTCTGGGAACCCAGTGCTGCGTGGAGGGGGATGCATGTCTGTAAGAGGCTCTACTAGGGCCAGACCCACACCACATGGGGGGTGGATCTCCTCTGATTTGAAAAGATCCCCTGGAAGGAGTAAAATCCAAAATCCTAAGTCCAAAAGCAGATCAAGGGCAGATGTCTATTTAAAATGAGAATCCATATTGCAAAGATACTCATTAAAGAAAGTAAAATCAGTGATATAATAATCAAAATTATGATGCTGAAGCTGAAACTCCAATACTTTGGCCACCTAATAGAAAGAGCCAACTCACTGGAAAAGACCCTGATGCTGGGAAAGATTGAAGGCAGGAGGAGAAGGGAGCGACAGAGGATGAGATGGTTGGATGGCATCACCAACTCAACGGACATGAGTTTGAGCAAGCTCCGGGAGTTCATGATGGACAGGGAAGCCTGGTGAGCTGCAGTCCATGGGGTCGCAAAGATTTGGAAACGACTGAGCAACTGAATAACAAAAGAGCTGGTGCTACTGCAAAGTCGCTTCAGTCGTGTCCAACTCTGTGCGATCCCATAGCCGGCAACCCACCAGTCTCTCCCGTCCCTGGGATTCTCCAGGCAAGAACACTGGAGTGGGTTGCCATTTCCTTCTCCAAAGCGTGCACGCATACTAAGGCTCCTCAGTTGTGTCCGACTCTGTCCAACCCCATGGATAGCAGCCCACCAGGCTTCTCTGTCCATGGGACTCTCCAGGCAAGAACATTGGAGTAGGTTGCCATTTCCTTCTCCAATAACAAAAGAGAGGGAGGAGTAATTGAAAGGTTCGAATAAATAAAGTTCTTGTCTATTGGAACAAGAATATGTGCACATCAGTAGTGGTATTTTTGTAGTCTGAAGATAACCATGAAATACTGGTACTAGAAATATTTAAGAGTAATTGCGTTGCTTGTAAGAATCTGTTCTACAATAAAAGGACTGGAGATATAGTTATTGGCTTTTCATTCCTTCTGTGCTGCTTCATTTTTATACTACATGGCATGAGTTCATTTTTTAATACAATCAAACATAGAGCAAAAGTATTTAAAGATATGATTAAAGTGTTTCATTTCAAAAGAATAAAATGAGTAACCACAATAAACTGCAAATTCTAACAAATAGTACCATGACAGCATAATTCAGAAGAACAGACTAAGGGTTTTATTTACTCTATAATATCTTTTAAACTACATTTTGGGGGTTATTCTTTGCTCACTTCTTATGAAAGCAATTTAAAATAGCATTTCTTTTTAAAAAATATTTTGTGTATTTGTTCATTTGTTTGTCTGTGCACGGTCTTAGTTGTGGCCTGTGGGATCTAGTTCCCTGACCAGAGATTGAACCCAGGCCCCCTGCTTTGGGAGCACAGAGTCCTAGCCAGTAGACCACCAGGGAAGTTCCTAAAAACAGCACTTTTATGGAGAAGGGGAAGACGCCTCTGCCTTTCTCTAGCAGGGCAGCCTCTGGCTCCGTAGATCTAGAACCTTTGCTCTGCTCCACTTCTCACAAGAAGAAGGGGCTGGATACCCCAGGACATGCTGCACTCATATGATGAGGAGACACCTGTCCTGTATCCTGATATCTTAGCCGGCCCTGTGGGTGGCAGGAGCATCCTGGAAGCCGTTTCCACACCTCACAGTCAACAGCAAATTACCCACACACAAGGCAGACAAGATGAAATGTATTCATCCCAACTGAAACGTATCCCCAACTCAGCCTCCCCTGAGCACCCATCCAAACACGCCCATGGCAGCTGCAGTATCACCAGGAAACTGGGACTGGGGGTGAGAGTGAGCAGAGCAGCTCACCATGGCAGCTATCAAATCTTTCTCGTGCAAAACATCCTAGTCATAAGAGCATCACCCTCCCAGGGCCCCAAGGCTTCCACCTGATTTGTTGTTCAATCACTCAGTCGTGACGGACTCTCTGTGACCCCACGGACTTAGCATGCCAGGCTCCCCTGTCCTTCACTATCTCCCAGAGTTTGCTCAAACTCATTTGCATTGAGTCAGTGATGTCACCCAACCATCTCATCCTCTGTTGTCCCCTTTTCCTCCTGCATCAGGGTTTTTTCCAGTGAGTCAGCTATTCGCATTAGGTGGCCAAAGTATTGGAGCTTCAGGTTCAGCAACAGTCCTTCCAATGAAGACATGGGATTTGCACCTCATTAGTGTCCAGGTAAATCCTTCTCTGTGCTCCAAGGTGAAGCTCTGGAAGCAAGCCCAGCCTCTGTGTAGGGCTGTCAACTGCTAAGCTTTTGCCAGAGGACAGATGCTGAGCTGGCCCAGGCCTGCCAGAAGCATCACCTGGATGCTCAAGCCCTCCTGCCTCTGCTTCTGCTGGTGATGGAGAGACGGCACCACGCCCAGACAAATCAGCCGGCAGCATGTCTCTGGGCCTTGATTTATCTGCAGGCTCAAGCAGTCAGTTTAGAAGAAAGGCATTCAAGCTCATTGCTGTGCCCTATCAATTAGTGAGAAGACCTGTCTTATGCCTCAGGGTTCTTGATCTGACCTGTTGGAAGGACAGAGTTGTCATCTACTGAGCTGAGAAGGGGTCAGTTGATGGGGAAATGAAGTCCCGGGTTTGGACAAGTCAAATCTGTGATTCTTACTTAACTCCAGGGGATCTTCCTGACCCAGGGATTGAACCCATGTCTCTTATGTCTCCTGCATTGGCAGGCAGGTTCTTTACCACTGCGCCATCCAGGAAGCCCAAATCAGGCCCTCTGTCAACATCTTTCAGGCAGTTCAGGGAGAGGTAGAAGTTTTTCATAAGTCAACTGGGTCTTGATTGCCTTCCACTTGAAATAATCCACATGGTTAAACAGGCATATTTTGTGGGGCTGTGTTCTGCTTCCCTCCAACCATGTGGGGACACAGGGAGAAGACGACTGTCTGCAAGCCAGGGAGAGAGGCTGCAGGGGAAGCCCACGCTGCCCACATCTTGATCTCTGACTTTCAGAACAATGAGAAAATACATTTCTATTGTTTAAGAGGCCTGGTTTGTGGTCTTTTGTGGCCTGATCACACTGCTCCAGGTGGGGTCCCAGAGACCCAGGAGAAATTGTGCCCTGATTGCACTGCTCCAGGTGGGGTCCCAGAGACCCAGGAGAAATTGTGCACTGGGGGGTGAGATCAGTGATGATCAGTGGGTGCAATGTCACCAAGGGTCAAGTCAGCTGAGGGCCCGAAACCTGCCTCCTTCCCAATTTGCGATGGGGAGTTATCCATGTGAACCCAACCTAATCATGAAAGAATCTTTCCAAGCCAGATAAGAGAAAGTTGTTAGTATGGAGGAGGATCAGAGAGACACAGGTGGCTGGCTTTGAAGATGCAGAAAAGGGCCACACATGCCAAGACGCTGGAAAAGGCAAGAAAACAGATTCCGTCCTAGAATCTCCAGAAAGGAGCATGATCCTGCTGACACCTTGGTTTTAGCTCAGTGAGACCCATGTCTGACTTCTGACTTCCAGAACTCTCTCATAACAAAGGTACAACATCTAACCAGCCAAGTGTGTGGTCATTTGTTAGAGCCACAATAGAGGAAAAGACTGAAAAGGAGAGAGAGGCATGTGTGGGCACACACACACACTCACATACACACTTTTGGTGTGTGTTTAAAACTGGGTAAGCTGTAGGTGACCACAGTAATCACTGGAGGCTGGGCGTCAGAGTGTCCATGTCTCCTGCAGGGAGGGAATAGAAAAGTTGGTGTTCTTTATATTTTAAAGAAAATGTGTACTCATGTCTGTATGTTTAAAAAAAGACTATTGCTAAAGGTCTAGTAGTTACATCACTTTGGGACTGTTCGGAGAACCACAGACAGACAAGTGTAATAGAACAGAATACAAGAGAACCGCCCCAACACATTGGTGGGCAATTGATATAGGCTAGAGGTGTCCTGACAACATCTGGGATTGAGGGATCATTTCATCAGTAGCCCTGGGACTGGCCTGGGGAGGGGACTGGGCTGGGGAGACAGTGGGTTTTGAGAGTTGGAACCACTTGACCTGCAGCAGAAGAAAGCTGTCGGTTTGCTCACCCTCAAAACTCCCCACTCCTTAAGAACAAGCTCATTCTGGACTGACAGGCATGACTCTGTCAACTGAAAAAAAGCACAACCTGAAAGTTGAGAATTATGTTTTGTTCAGTGAACAGTCTGAGGACATAAGCCCAGGACACAGCCTCTCAGATCACTCTGACAGACTGCCCCAAAAAGGTCAAGAAGGAGCCAGGATATATAGGAGTGTTTACAACAAAGACCAGATAGTCTGAAGATCAAAAGATGACTGTTAAAGAAAACCAGACATATCAAGGTAATAAATTTAGCACTTTTCCAGGTGTGGGAAGATGCAAGAGTCTGGACTCACTGCAATCATTCCTTTGATAAGCACCTGTTCTACCTGGGGTCAGAATCCTCTGTTTTCTCATCCTGAGTCTCCTCAAGGTATACCATTGGGAGTGGCTGCAGCAGTTGACTGCTGGATGGTGGGGAGGGTGGCGCATCCTGGTTCCATCCTGACTTCCCTCAGGGTGCACAGGTCGGGATGGCTGCAATGTGATGGCTTGATAGCCACAACCTCCTTTGTTTACTGATATGGCAGGCAATAACTTGTTCACTCACAGCTCTACAGGAATAGTGGCAGTTAGAGCTAGGTCTGCACTGACACCTGCCCAGGAAGGCTTTTGGCTCAGAGATTATCAGGGGGCCCAGGGCTGGGCAGAGGCTCGGGGTGGTGGGGAGTTGGCGGTGGGGGACAACTGTCTCCACATCTGGGGTACCTACATGAAGGTCTGGCCAGTGATGGGCAGGGAATCTCATCCAGGCACATTTACTGAGCTGCTTCCTTGTTCAGTGGCCAGGTCCCAATCAGAGACCTAGCTGAGTATCTGTTCTGCCTAGGTCTTGCTCTTATGAGGTCAGTGGAATGTCTATTTTACCAAACTATTTTACTTAACTCAAATATGCTAAGCAGCTTGGGTTGCTGCACACCTTATAAGTGGCCAAGCTGGGGTCTGAACTGAGGGCACTGGGGGCTCTTTAGGTCTCCATGCCTCCAACAGCACAGATCAGGAAACACATCCCTCGATGCACCCCCTTTAAGTGGCTGCCTTTATGTCTACAGCCAGCAGAGAGAGGATCCTTCAGGCATCTCCCATGTCACTGCCTAGAAGAGAAAACAACTGACAGGCTGTCTCAGAAGTTGGGGAGGTTTTCAGGGAGGGGTCAGCTCTGGGGAAAAAGTGAAAGTGTTAGTCGATCTGTCGTGTCTGACTCTTTGTGACCTCATGGACTATAGCCCACCAGGCTCCTCTGTCCATGGGATTCTCTGGACAAGAATACTGGAGTGGGTTGCCATTCCCTTCTCCAGGGATCGAACCTGCATCTCCTGCATTACAGACAGATTCTTAACCATCTGGGGAAAGGACTTGTATTTCAATGCAGACATCCTTTGTTGCCTTCAAAGGAGAAAGGCGGCTCAGAGCAAGGCTGCCCCCACTGGGCCGGAAGAAGTCCAGGAGAAGCTTGGGGGGATGGGGTCCAGAGTCAGGGGTGACGGAGAGTCACTGGGCCACTGGGTGAGGATGGTATCAAGCTCATTGATGTCCATCTCTTCACGCTCCAAATCTGCCTGCTTACTCAGAGTGCTCTCCTGAGAGGCAGCTGAAAACACAGCCCCCTCCCACCTCCTGACCTCACCCTGTCCCTGTTTGTCGAAAGTGGGAGGAGGTGAGGGTCCAGTTTCCAGGCAGGCTTTAAACACAGGCAGATGAGGGACCTGAGTAGGTCATCAATGAGAGATCACTGAAAGCCTGTTGGTAATTATTTATCACTCGGGGGAGCCCCTTGCATGTGCTAGATGCTATTGGTGGACCCACTTACATAGCCCGTGAATCCCCCCACCCCTGGGGGCTGGACAGCACTGAGCTCACCCAGCAGGTGGGGAGACCAGGGCAGGGGGGTGTTATGACCTCTCCAGGGTCACACGACTAGTGAGCCCGGACGCCTGGGCTACATCATGCAACTCTGGCCCAGTGCTCAGAAGGACTTTTCAAAGATGGACGGTGTGGTTGGACCAGACCACCTGTTCCCATCTTCTTACTGAGGCCAGCAGGCTTCTCAGCCCTGACGTTTGTACATCAAAGAGCAGCAATTCAGCTGACGCCTACTTCTCACTCTTCTAGAAACCTAAACCAGGGAGGAAACTGGAGCAGCCTGCCCTCTGTATTCTCATGGCAGGCTAGACCCTGGCTCCCCACAGAGCTGGGCAGTGTAGCAGGAGGCAAGGTCGGGATTTTGTGTGGAAGTCGGGCTGGTGGGAGGGAAGAGGGGTTTGATTAGAACTGGGCAAGATGGTAGGGTGGGCAGAAACAGCCAGGAGACGATTTTGAGGTGAGGGGTTTGAAATGATCTTCGGCTGTCTGTGGACACTCGCCATTGACAGGTTGATGGGCTTCTGGGGAATTTCCTGAATGAAAAGACAGAGCCTTCTGCCTGGGAGCAGACACCAGGAGGGACAAAATTGTGCTATGAAGACAGCGGGTTTGTAAGGTTTCTGTAGTTGGAGCTGTGGGTGCATGTGTTTCCATTCTCAAATCAGATCATCTCATTAATAGTTGCATTTCCAACAAGCAGCTATTAGACATAGAAGTTACAATCACATCAAAGTCTATACTATATACTTAACGTTGTCATCATCAGTGACATCGCATTAAGCATTGTGACCAAAACTCACAATTCAAGATTTTTTTGACACTCTGTGCCCTACGCCTCAGAGAAGGCAATGGCACCCCTCTCCAGTACTCCTGCCTGGAGAATCCCATGGACCGAGGGCCCTGGTAGGCTGCAGTCCATGGGGTCACTAAGAGCCGGACAAGACTGAGCGACTTCATTTTCACTTTTCACTTTCATGCATTGGAGAAGGAAATGGCAACCCACTCCAGTGTTCTTGCCTGGAGAATCCCAGGGATAGGGGAGCCTGGTGGGCTGCCATCTATGGGGTCACACAGAGTCGAATACGACTGAAGTGACTTAGCAGCAGCAGCCCTATACCTCAGGTAATTTAAAAATTACACTTTCTTCCAAGGAAGTGTGACAGGTTAATCCAAAGAGCCATAAATACACATTGTCAAATCAAAAACAAACTAAATCCAGACTTAGCAAGGAGAAACTGTATTTGAAAGGCTACTGCAAGGAAGGAAAGGGGCCTCTTGCAATAGGTGGGCTGCTCTGAGCAAAGATGTGCAGACATCTCATGATGCAAAAGGGGGTTCTTGCCTAGAGTGGCAGGAACAAAACTAGAAAAGAACAGGGGGCTGGGAAGTGAGACAGATGAAAGCTGGGGCTCTGGCTGGGGTCCTCAGGGGGGCTGCCTGACAGCATGGGCCAAGTTCAGGAGCTTGGGTGGAGAGAAGCTGCACTCTGGGTAACCAGTGTTTTGTCCCCATGATCAGTGGGGACGAGTGGTTGAGGTAGTCATTTGTGAGGCAAAGAATGGGAATGTGGGGGGTTCTTCACACAGCGTTGTCCAGGTAAGCAACAGAGGCCTCTAGGTGTCTTGCTTCCCATGTGTCTCAGTGGCAAAGAATCCTCCTGCCAATGCAGGAGACACAGGAGAAGTGGGTTCGATCGCTGGATTGGGAAGATCCCCTGGAGAAAGAAATGGCAACCCATTCTAGTATTCTAGCCTGGGAAATCCCATGGACAGAGGAGCCTGGCAGGCTACAGTCCACAGGGTTGCAAAGGGTCAGACACGACCAAGCACACACATGCCCTAGGTGTCTGATTAAGTCTTATGAAGAAGGAAGGGGGTTCCTTGCAATAAGCCATTTATTGGAACATGAAAGGGTCAGGGGATGTCTAAACCTTCATGTAGAATTCAACCTTATCAATACTAAACAGATTGTTTGGGATGGATCCGAGAGGGTCAGTAGGATGGAAATGCAAGTTCAAGGAGAAAAAAAAAAATCCACATGAAATTCCTGACTATAAAAAAAAAAGCTGGTTCTTGTCCTTTCAGAGTGGTCAGCAGCGGGGGTCAGATCCTTAGGTTATTTAGATTCAATTGGATACATTTTCGGTTCAGTCCAATCGCTCAGTCGTGTCCGACACTTTGCAACCCCATGGATTGCAGCACACCAGGCTTTACGGTCACTAACTCCTTGAGCTTACTCAAACTCATGTCCATCGAGGCAGTGGCGCCATCCAACCATCTAATCCTCTGTCATCCCCTTCTCCTCCTGCCCTCAATCTTTCCCAGCATCAGGGTCTTTTCCAATGAGTCAGTTCTTCGCATCAGGTGGCCAAAGTATTGGAACTTCAGCTTCAGCATCAGTCTTTCCAATGAATATTCAGGACTGATTTCCTTGGGTGGATCTCCTTGCAGTCCAAGGGAATCTCAGGTGGCTTCTCCAGCACCACAGTTCAAAAGCATCTATTCTTTGGCACTTAGCTTTCTTTATAGTCCAACTCTCACATCCACACACGACTACTGGAAAAACCATAGCCTTGACTAGACGGACCTTTGTTGGCAAAGTAATGTCTCTGCTTTTTAATGTGCTGTCTAGGTTGATCATAGCTTTTCTTCCAAGGAGCAAGCATGTTTTAATTTCATGGCTGCACTCACCATCTGCAGTGATTTTGAAGCCTCCAAAAATTATCTCTCACTGTTTCCATTGTTTCCCCTTTTATTTGCCATGGAGTGATGGGACTGGATGTCATGATCTTAGTTTTCTGAATGCTGAGTTTTAGGTGATTAAAAATATATATATTTAAAATGTTGTTATTAAAAATATGATGGATTCCATGCTTCACTTGTTAGATGTATGACAGTTGTTTCGATGGCAGCTTAGGCAGTGCAAGGGGGCACCTGGTCTCTCAAAAATATTTTATAAGTTAGAGAAGTAAAAATTTGAAGACCATTGCCAGGAGTAGATGGGATTTGAGTCTTAAAGGTGACTTTCAAAGGCCTCCAGTAGTGGGGTGGGGATGGGGAGGTGTGGGTTACCCATTGTCAAGAGAGGAGCCCCCCAGTTTAGGAGAGGGTGTGGGGCTGTCAGTGGGAGGGGTCTGTCAGTCTGGGAGTCAGCCCTCTGGCCTGCAAGCTGCTGGCAATTCTTCTGGACAGACTGGCCTAGCGTCCACCTTCCCTCTGCATCCCTAAGGGAAGCAATATCCCACCCCAGGCGGTGCTCAGCTCTGGCCACACCTTGCACTCACCAGAGGCTCCAGGGAAACCAGGAGTGCTCAGGCCACACTTGGGCCACTCAGGTCCGAACCACTGGGGGCAGGGCCTGGGGCTCCGGAGGATTTTCTTCTGCCAGGAGGTTCCCAGGGGAGCCCACTGGAGTGCCTCTGCCTAAAGGGATCTGCTGTACCAAGAGCAAAGTGTGTGAGAAAAATGCAGTGTGAGTTTTCCCTTATTAAAGGGACCCCAGCCCTGAAGCCCCACCTCTGCTGTCTCCACCACTCAGATGCGGGCCCTTGATCATCCTGCAGTGGTTTCTGTCCCTCCCCCTGGCCTCTCTCTGCTCCCTACCTGTGAGCCCTTCTGTCCCCTTATCTCACTTTGTCCCTCTTTGGAGGCTAAAGTGGGCAGAAAGAATTGGCCTCTTTTGGATCCTAACCAGAAAAAGAAATCTAATTATGTTGACTTTTGTGTTTGTGTAAAATAATAGGCTGTTTACTCATAGCCTATGAAATGAACTTAAAACAATTTTTTTCTTCATAGAAGTTCACTTTGTTAAATGTCTTATGGTTTATACCATCCAGAAAATACAGTCTTTATCAATTATCTGCAGAAAATTCACCTGCTTATTTTTCATTTATTCCTAATTTTGAAATTTTTTATTTTTAATTGCAATATAGTAGATTTATAATATTATACTAGTTTCAGGGGTACAGCACAGTGGTTCACTATTTTTAAGGATTACAGCCCATTAAATGTTATTATATAATAATGCCTATAATTCCTTGTCCTATACAATATAAATTTGTTGCTTATCTATTTTATATACAGTAGTTTGTATCTTTTAACCCCATACAACTAATTTGCCCCACCACCCTTCCATCTCTCTTTTGGTAACCACTAGTTTTCTGGGCTTTCCTGATGGCTCAGATGGTGAAGAATCCACCTGCAATGCAGGAGACCTACGTTTGATCCTTGGGTTGGGAAGATCCCCTGGAGGAAGACATGGCAACACATTCCGATAATCTTGCCTGGAGAATCCCCATGGACAGAGGAGCCTGGCCAGCTACAGTCCGTAGAGTTGCAGAGTCGGACATGACTGAGTGACTTAGCAAAGCACAGTTTTTATCTTTATCTGTGTTTTTGTTGCTGTCCAGCTGCTAAGTCATGTCCAGCTCTTTGCTACCCCATGGACTGTAGCCCGCCAGGCTCCTCTGTCCATGGAATTATGGGATTCTCCAGGCAAGGATACTGGAGGGTTGCCATTTCCTCCTCCAGGGCATCTTTCCAACCCAGGGATCGAACCCGTGTCTCCTACTTGGCAGGTGAGTTCTTCACTACTGAGCCACTGGAGAAGCTCATCTGGATAAAATTAGCATATTCCTAATTTACTAAAATTGCAAAAGTAGTGTTGATGTTACACCCCTGAGTGTCCCCTCAGTTCACACAGTGGCTCAGTCATGTCCAACTCTCTGTGACCCCATGGACTGCAGCACACCAGGCCTCCCTGTCCATCGCCAACACCCAGAATTTACTCAAACTCATGTCCATTGTGTCAGTGATGCCATCCAACCATCTCATCCTCTGTTGTTCCCTTCTCCTCCTGCCCTCAATCTTTCCCAGCATCAGGGTCTTTTCCAATGAGTCAGTTCTTCACATCAGGTGGCCAAAGTATTGGAGCTTCCTTCCAATGGATATTCAGGACAGATTTCCTTTAGGGTGGACTGGTTGGATCTCCTTCTTCACCTAAATTCAGGAAGCCGCCTTTTGTCCTTGAAGATGGTGACCCTGATCATTAAAGATGTTTTCAGAGGAGAAAATCTGTGAAAGATGAATAACTCAGATTAAATAGTCAAATCTTTCCCTGAAATACAAAATTTATTGATTTCCTTACATATATTAAAATATCTGGTATTATCTATATCAATTTCAAATGACCATCGTGCTGATTTTCCATGCTCCTGTTCAATGAAGCATTTCATTCAAATTCATTACCTGCCTGTTTGTCATGCGGTTTCCTTGTGACTTTTGAGCTCATAGTTTTTCGGGGCACATTGTATAGTTTTCAGTTTTGTCTCAATTCCTTCAGCTCCATCCAGCCAGTCAACTCAAACAGGATGCTGTCACTAGAAACTTTATCCCAAACGGTAACTATCTGTTTACATCAGAACATTGCTTCTCTTTCATTCCTTTTGTAAGCAAATTTACATAACATAGATACCCTATTGCTTTTAATGTGATTTTTAAAAGGCTTGTTTTAACACCCTCGGTCAGTCTCTGTGTGTGAGATCATTCCTTCCAGAATAATTCAATCCCTGTTAAATGCCTTTTCTTCTTTATCTTTTGTGAGTGATTCAACCAAGTGGTTACTTGAAGCACCGCAACCAAGCCCTGAGCAAGGTCATTTCAGGCTATTGTACTTTCAGGAGAAAGAAGCTTGCTTTTTGTAAAACCAAACCAAAACAAAACAAAAACAGGAAAAAAAAAAAAAAAACACGGTGATATATTTCACAATAAAAACATTAATTTAGAAAGCAAATATGAGTACCTTGTATTTATAACAAGAGAAACAGTATGAGAACTTAAACCGAAGCAACCTTATCTTTATTGGGGGATGAGTTTTTTAGGAAAAGCACTTTATTTAGGGATCTGTACAGTGATATCTGAAAATTTTTCTTTCTTGGCATCTTTAGAGGTGTTTTGGGCTGGCTGTGGCTTTCGGTTGCTGCTGTAATTCTGTCTGCTTATAAATGACTGTTTTGGACCCCGCCGCGGGTCCCAGCAGCTCGGGCGGCGGGAGGAGCGGCAGCGGTCAGGCTACTCGGCTTCGCGAAGGCTCTCGGCGCGCCGCGGCCCTCGGGCGCCCGGCTCTCGCCCGCCCCGCCGCCACGATGCCCAAGAGGAGGGTCCGCTCCGCCGAGGGGGCGGCGAAGGAGGAGCCCAAGAGGAGATCCGCGAGGCTGTCAGCTAAACGGGCTCCCGCAAAAGTGGAAACGAAGCCAAAAAAGGCGGCGGGAAAGGATAAATCTTCAGAAAAAAAGTGCAAACAAAAGGGAAAAAAGGAGCAAAGGGAAAACAGGCGAAGTGGCCAACCAAGAGACTAAAGAAGACTTGCCTGCAGAAAATGGAGAGCCCAGCCTCTGATGAAGCAGAAGAGAAAGAAGCCAAGTCTGATTAATAACCACACACTCAGTCCTGTCAGTGGTCCCTGTTTCCCTTCTTGTACAATCCAGAGGAATATTTTTATGAACTATTTTGTAAATGCAAGTTTTTTAGTAGCTCTGGAAACATTTTTAAAAAGGAGGGAATCCCACCTCATCCCATTTTTTAAATGTAAATGCTCTTTTTAAGAGGTGAAATCATTTGCTGGTTGTTTATTTTTTGGCACAACCAGAAAATAGTGGGATATTGGATACAGGAGGCTTTGATTGTCTTGGGTGTCAGCTTAACATTCCATAGCTGGGGGGTAGCTTTTATATCCTATAATACAAAAGCATACTAAATGGCAGTTTGGAGTCAGTTGTGCATTTAATGTCTTGAACACTTTAAATTACTTCTCTTCCCATTTTGTTTTGGTAGAATTATTTCCTACAGCAAACCACTTTTTGATCTTGGCTCTCCTGGTCAGAATTTTGTGCACTATACTATCACATCTTTGGTCATGGTAGTCCAGTTTTCCTAGTAACTTGGTTAATGTGCTGTGAACAATTGACAGTTTGGGTATGTAGTGTATATGATATTAAATTGTGAATCAGTGGGACTTATGATGTAACAACATACCAATATTTGAAGATATTGGTACTTGATATCCTGTTAAGGAAAGTTTGCTCCAAATTTTAAGCTGGAAGGTCACTGGAATAACTGTTAAGAATCACAGCTACATGATATTTTAGATTTCTGGTACATATGTGAAGAATTGTGTACAAATTGAAATGTCTGTGTAGTGATCCTCAAAACAACCAATAAAATCTCAGTTATAAAAGAAAAAAAAATTACTGTTTTGGTAGACTTTTCAGTATCAACTGAACTTGTTTGGGGTTGTTTGGTTATTTAAAGAGTAATGCATCCATAGGATTTTTGGTCTGGAATTTTCTAATAATTAAAACCTGTGCCCTGAGGTTCATGTGTTACCTGAACCCTTCTTGATGAGCAGGGGTGGATGGAGGGCCCAGGGAGCTCGAAGGGGCCATGACGGTGTGCTGACTGTGAGTCGGCACGGATGAAAATACCTGCAAAATTCTCTCAAGCTCATTGCACTGAAACTATTGGATTGTTTGAAATTTTATCTGTTGTTGTTTTTCAGTTGCTCCATCGGGTCCAACTCTTTGCGACCCCATGGACTGCAGCATGCCAGGCTTCTCTGTCCTTCACCATCTCCCAGAGTTTGCTCAAACTCATGACCATTGGGTTGCTGATGCATAATATCAAGTAACATGGAAGTTGACTTTCTTTTTTTAAGGGAGACATATCGACTGAAAAATTATGCAAAACCTAAAAGTTGAGAGTTTTGTTTTATTCAGTGGGAAATTTTAGGACTCCAAGTCCAGGAGACAGCACCTCAAGTAACCCTGAGATAACTGATCTGAGGAGGCAAGGGGAGGAGCCAGGTTACATAGAAATTTTGCAACAAAGGACAGGTAGTCTGAACATCAAAAGATTATTGTTAATTAAAGAAAACCAGCTATCTCAAGTTAAGGAATTTAGCACTTTTCAATATATGGGAAGATGCAAGAGTCTGGGCTCATTGAAATCGTTCCTTTCGTATGCACTTCACCTACCTATAGCCAGTATCCTGTATTTTCACATCCTGAGCTCCCTTGGGGCTCACTGCAGGCAGTGGCTGTAGTCTGATGGCTACTAGATGGAAAAGACCCTGATGCTGGGAAAGACTGAGGGCAGGAAGAGAAGGGAGTGACAGAGAATGAGATGGTTGGATGGCATCATGGACTCAACACTGAACAACATCGACTCACGACTGAACAAAGATAGCGGGTATTCGTATTAGCGGGTATTCGTATTTCTGAGCTTCCTTAAGACTCCCTGGCTCACATTGGAAGACTGTGATTGCTGATGACTGTGGCATCCTTGTTTACTGATATGGCAGGAAGGGTTCCATTTCTCAGGTGTAAATAGGTGATTCTTTGACATTTCTGGGGCAAATTGAATATTTACCTCTCTCCATTTTTGTTGTTGTTGTCACCAAGTTTTTTTTTCTGCTGCAGAATAAAAATGTGTAGATGTTGGTAGACCTCTGGGTCTTTTGCTCTAAGTCCAGATTGGGATCGAAAGAGATTGTGAGTGAGCTGATCTTTACATTTTACTTTTGGTTTCTAGGAGCCCCAGATATCTATGCATAGTGGAGAGTGCAGTTGTATATGAACACACACATGCACACCTGTTCACACACATGCCCACATGCCTACATGCATATGCAGGTGCATGTTCATGCCCTCACACCTGTACACCCACATGTATGTACATACCCATGCACTTAATTTTACACGTGTACATTTTCTCAAGCATGATATCACGCACGCACACACACACACACACACACACACACACACACATCTGCCATTCTTTGTTTTATTTTTAGCAGTTCTATCCTCTGGGTCAAGATTTCCCCAGGGAAAGTGGGTAAGCTTTCATTTTTTTTAGGCTTGTTATTGTTCTTCAGTTGCTCAGTTATGTCCAACTCTTTGCAACCCTATGTATTGCAGCACTCTTCCCTGTCCTTCACCATCTCCTGGAGTTTGCTCAAACTCATGTCCATTGAGTCAGTGATGCCATCCAACCATCTCATCCTCTGTCATCCCCTTCTCCTTCTGCCCCCAATCCCTCCCAGGATCAGGGTCTTTTCCAATGAGTCAACTCTTTGCATGAGATGGCCAAAGTATTGAAGTTTCAGCTTCAACATCAGCCCTTCCAATGAACACCCAGGACTGATCTCCTTTAGGATGGACTGGTTGGATCTCCTTGCAGTCCAAGGGACTCTCAAGAGTTTTCTCCAACACCACAGTTCAAAAGCATCAATTTTTCGGCGCTCAGCTTTCTTCACAGTCCAACTCTCACATCCATACAAGACCACGAAAAAACCATAGCCTTGACTAGACGGACCTTTGTTGGCAAAGTAATGTCTCTGCTTTTTAATATGCTATCTAGGTTGGTCATAACTTTCCTTCCAAGGAGTAAGTGTCTTTTAATTTCATGGCTTCAATCACCATCTGCAGTGATTTTGGAGTCCAAAAAAATAAAGTCTGACACTGTTTCCACTGTTTCTCCATCTATTTCCCACGAAAGTGATGGGACCAGATGTCATGATCTTAGTTTTCTGAATGTTGAGCTTTAAGTCAACTTTTTCACTCTCCTCTTTCACTTTCATCAAGAGGCTTTTTAGTTCCTCTTCACTTTCTGCCATAAGTGTGGTGTCATCTGCATATCTGAGGTTATTGTTATTTCTCCTGGCAATCTTGATTCCAGCTTGTGTTTCTTCCAGCCCAGCATTTCTCATAATGTTCTCTGCATATAAGTTAAATAAGCAGGGTGACAATATACAGCCTTGACGTACTCCTTTTCCTATTTGGGACCAGCCTGTTGCTCTATGTCCAGTTCTAACTGTTGCTTCCTGACCTATGCAAGTGCAGGACACAATAATTCTTTGTTTTAAAACCACTTTGAGTTGGGTTTTCTGTTTCTTGCCACCAAAACATCATACGTGTATGTCATTATACGTGTGTGTATGTTAGTCTCTCAGTCATGTCCAGCTTTTTCCAACCCCATGGACTATAGCCCGCGAGGGTCCTCTGACCATGGGATTTCTCAGGCAAGAATACTGGAGTGCGTTACCATTCCTTTCTCCAGGGGATATTCTCCACCTATCAATCGAACCTGGGTCTCCTGCATTGCAGGCAGACTCTTTATAGTCTGAGCCACCACAGAAGCTCAAAGCATATATACAAAATATTTTATTTACACAGGTTTTTTTTCATATTACGGGCTTAAAAGTGATTGAGGATACTCAGAGAAGAGGCAAGAATTGCCAGCCTATTGGTGTCCAGGACCAGACTCAGGCAGTGCCACCAGGATTACACATCCTAACTGGGAAAGGACACCGAAGGCACCCACCGTGTGCATGAAGCCTGGAGCCAGCTCACTCTAGGAAATGAAGAGCAGGGCATGCCTTCCCGCCCACGCACAAAAAGCTGGACTGCTTTTGAGGGTTGTTTGCCTGACCTTGGATGGGGTGGAGTGACAGGTTAGTTAACGCTGAGTCTGTCAGCCATACCAGGATGAGAGAAGGAAGTAGAGAGCTAACAAGCAAAACAACAAGAGCTGTAAGATGATGTTTCAGACCATGGGAAAAAAACAAATGCCTAGAAAACATTTCCCACAAGTGCAACAAATGGAAGAATGCTCCTGAGGAAATCTAAGTAAGAGATCAATTATTGGAGAATTTTAACATGCTGTGTGTGCTCTTCAAAGCAACAGAGGAAAGAATAACACTAGAAACACACACACGCGAAATGGGATTCCATGAAACAAGTGGGCTTCCCTGGTGTCTCAGCAGTAAAGAACCCGCCTGTCAAAGGCAGGAGATGTCAGTTCCATCCCTGGGTCAGGAAGACCCCCTGAAGAGGAAATGGCAACCCACTCCAATATTGTTGCCTGGAAAATCCCATGGACAGAAGGAACCTGGCGGGCTACAGTCCATGGGGTCGCAAAGAGTCAGACACGACTTAGCGACTAAATGACAACAATGTCAACATGAAACAAGCAGCTGTGAATCAAGAAGAATTAGATTTAAAAACAGTCTGATTGGAGATCCTGGAAATTAAAAATTAAGTTAACCTTAAGAATGCATTCCAGTACACATTGGGTACAGACAAATACCATTTGATTCCATTTATACAAGGTACCGAGAATAGTCAAATTCATAAGAGCCAGAAAATACATTGGTAGTGACTATACTTAAACTTCACTAAGAATTTGCAGAATTGTTTTGAGATGTGAGAATAAAGGTAATTTTGTTGATTCTTTGTTGTTGCTAATGAAGGACAGTTTAAAAGGTAGCTAGTGTATATTGTTATGGGTCAGTACTTATTAGTACTTCCAAAATTGAATTTGAAATGCCATGTATTCATTTTTCACTCTTGTAAGTGAAATTTTTTACATTGTAAAGTCATTCTTTACAATGACTTTATTTATTAAAGGGCAGCCAGTTAAAATTTTTACAGGATTGTATGAGCTATTCACACTCTTTAACCTCTGAATAGGATATTCAGAGCTTCCAAAAACACAATGGGGATAAAATATGGAAATTCCTTTTAAGTTTCATTGCCATTAAATGAGAACCCTTATAATTCATATTGCCATGAATTTGACCATTTCCTTTGCATAAAGTAATTCATCAATCCAGTTCCGGTAGGTTCAAACAAAGAAAAAGACTCCAATGTATGGACGTTATTACTGAGTCTTCTTGTAAGTAGTCATAAATAAACCAAAATAGTATCAAATTTAGGTATGAAATTCCACATGTGCAAAGTACTATTAAGGTGATACATTTTTTATGAGATTTTTAAATGTTTGAAGTATTAGAAAGCATAATCTTTAAACATCCTAAAAATATAAAACAAAAAAAGAAGGTACATTGGTAGACGCCAGGGGCCAGAGGGTGGGGAGTGGGATGGGGTTAGTGTTTGATGGGAGCAAAGCTTCAGTTTAAGAAGGTGAAAAATTGGGGGGATGAATGATGGTGAGGGTTGCAAACCAGTGTGAACGTACTCAGTGACACTGAGCTGTACAGTTAAATATGGCTAAAATAGTATGTTTTACATTGTGTGACTTTTATCACAATAGAAAACATTTTAGATACCTATTGAGATAAACAATTAATAAACTGGATAAGCCCTAAAGTGCTGTGCTGTTCTTAGTCGCTCTGTCATGTCCGACTCTTTGTGACCCCATGGACCCACCAGGTTCCTCTGTCCATGGGGATTCTCCAGGCTAGAAGACTGGAGTGGGTTGCATGCCCTCCTCCAGGGGATCTTCCCAACTCAGGGCTCGAACCCAGCCCTAACACAGATGTAGTTAAAAAGACAATTAGTGAAATAGAAGATTTATGAAAGCATTAATGCTAACAGGCAGAGAGATTTTTTTTAAAAGGAAAAATATGAAAGAGACTTAGATGATATGTGTGTGTGTGTGTGTGGTCAGTCACTTAGTACTGTCTGACTCTTTATGACCTCATGGACTATAGCCCACCAGACTCCTCTGTCTATGGAACTATCCAGGCAAGAATACTGGAGTGGGTTGCCACTCCCTTTTCTAGGGAATCTTCCTGATCCAGGGATCAAACCCAGATCTCCTGCATTGCAGGCAGATTCTTTATATCTGAGCCACCAGAGAAGTCCAGACTTAAATAATACAGAAAATAAAATGAGACCTTCCAACTTGCATCTGATAGGTGTTCCAGGACTAGAGGATATAGGAAAAATTGGAGGCAATATCCAACTTATACTAGAAGGTAAGTTTCCAAAATTGAAGAAAAACATGAGTTTTCAAATCGAAACATAACACAGAGGAGCAAGCAATATACATAAAAATAAATCCGCTGTCAGATGCATTTCAGTAAAAATACATTACAGGGACGAAGAGAAAATCCAAAGGGTAGCAGAGCAAAAAATGGGAGGTGAGCTATACAAAGCGATGATAATTAGACTAAAAGCTGGCTTTTCAATCTTAAGGAGAGAAGGTGGTGAGTGGAAAGGAAAATGCCTCTCAACCTGGAATCCTATGAACAATGAAATGATTCTCAAGACTGAATGCAGAAGAAATACTCACTTAAAAAGACCAAAGTGTTTAACCCAGACTTTTTTGTAACTTTTTATGTGATATTGCAGTATAGCCGATTAATACGTTAATCAGGTGAACAGCCAAGGCACTCAGCCATACATATACAATACATGTATCCATTCTCCCCCAAACTCCCTTCCCAACCAGGCTGCCACATAACATTAAGCAGAGTTCCATGTGCTATACAATAGGTCCTTGTTGGCTATCCGTTTTGAATATAGCAGTGTTAACACAGTCTTTTGATGAAAGAACTACAGAATCAGTGGCTCCCAAACTTGGATATCACCCATTGTAGTGCCTGGGCAAAAATTTCAAATGCCAGTGCCCAGCACACACCCCAGAACAAGGCACTGGTTATTTTTTATCTCCCTGGGTCATTCTGATGTTCAACAGGGTTAAAGTCACTGTGCTATCTAATAACTTCAGGAAGAAGAAAAGCAAATATAGAAGAGGTTAACAAGACCACAGAGATCAGTAAATGACATCAGTTAATATAACTATTGCTTTTGGTGAAATAAAAAAATCTGGCAATAATTTCATTGATTCCAGTGAGCAGTTGTTGGACAATTTGAATTTCATTTGGTTTGTTCTATCCCAAATGAATTTTTCTCATGCGTCAAGTAAATAAGGTTTGTTTGGAGGAGAGAGTCTGGTTTGGCGGTATGGTCTTATGAAGGCAATGGATTGCGATCTTGCTGACTAGATAACACTGGGGCGGTGGGTGGAGGGAGTGTGTAACCCCACTGTTAACACTTGAGTCCACTCCCTGGGGTTCTGCTTTATTTTTTTATTTTTTATGTTTTTTAAAATGATTTTATTTATCTGTGGTTGTGCAGGGTCTTCATGCAGCATGGGCTTTTCTCTAGCTGCGGCGAGCAGGGGCTGCTCTCCAGTGGGGGCCATGGGCTTCTCACAGCGGTGGCTCCTCTTGTTGCAGAGCACGGGTTCTGGTGCCCAAAGACCTAGGTACTGCGGCTCCCGGGCTCCAGAGCCCCGGACCAGGGGCTGTGATGCACGGGCTCAGCTGCTCTGCCACATGGGGTCTTCCCAGGCCAGGGGTGGAACTCGCGTCCCCTGCTTTGGCAGGGGAGCGGTTCTTTACCACTGAGCCTCCGGGAAAGCCCTCAGGCGTATTTTAGATTCTGGTTTTCCACGCTCCTATCTGGTGGGGGAGGCCTGGGAGCTGGGAGTCCTCAGCCACAGTCCTGGCTCTGCCATCAAAAGCTCTGGGGCCTCTGGCGAGCGCCTGCCCCTCCCTCAGTCGTGTCTGACTCTTTGCGACCCCGCTGACCATAGCCCGCCAGGCTCCTCTGTCCATGGGATTTCCCAGGCAAGATGGGGTTCTGCTTTAATCGATAAGGGGTGAGACCTCTCTGAAGGGAGCTTTCAAATCTCTGCCAGGCAGCCAAGTTTGAGAGCCACTGAATTAAGGATTCTATGGGCCAAGAAGACCCAAAGAAACAAAAGAAGCCTGAAAGAAGCATTGAGTTCATTGAGCTGTTCTCTTAGGAATAGCAGGTTGCTGAGTCCTTTAGAAGGTGCAAATATGGCTTATTTCCTCAATTATCTTGATTAGAAAATGTGCATTAGCCACATGAATGCTCTCTGAACTTCGGAACTGTCTAGAGAACTCATGGACAATTTAAAGATTTGCCTAATCTTTTTTTTTTTTTTTTTCTGAGCCTACTTTCTGCTTCTCCCAACTGGAACTATTGTCGGCCCTGGAAGGTGGTTTAGAACTCTTTTATCTCAGCTGTGGTTTCACTTGGAGGACTTTGAACAGATCAGTTCATTGTTCAGTATTTGGTGAGGTTACTTCCTGGGGAGGCCTGACCAATCTCACGTGTATGTGTGGTTATAAAATAATTTGATCAAGGTGCCGATGGAAGATAAGGTGATTATCTGGGCCTTCCATGGAAGCCTGCTGACCTTTGTCCAAGCACTTCGTTTTAATTCATTTCCACAGGTATTTACACAGAGTATCCGTTGTGTCCAGCCTGTTGCCCTGACATAAACGAGCCCGGGAGGGAAAAGAGAACATCTCAGCTGTGAAACTTGAACTCTGTCTCAAATAACCACTTTTGGAACAAAAATTGCAGACATAAATGCCCAAGACCCCAGAAAATCATACTATGGGAATTTAGAAAGCGAGCTGATAGGAGGATGTTGTTTACTGGGAACTTGAAAACAAGGCCTTCATGAACACAGCTGTCTACACCAAGGGCATTTCTGGGCTGAATTAAGTGAGACTTTTTCACTAAAATAAAATACAAGCTGGCCAAGTTTTAAAAACTAATTTCTACTTTGTTTATTTTTAAGTCTTTATTGAAATATAATTGATTTACAATGTTGTGTTAATTTCTTCTCAACAGTAAAGAGACTCAGTTATACATAAACATACATTCTTATTTGTACTCTTTTCCATTATGGTTTATCCCAGGATATTGAATATGATTCCCTGTGCTATATAGCAGGTCCTTGTTGTTTATTCATCCTGTATATAATAGTTTGCATCTCTTAATACTAACCTCAAACTCCCTCACTCCTGGAAATATACCCAGATGGTTTATTCAAAGAAATACTGCCTCTGTGGGTCACCAACATGAGGCCATGGTACCTGCAGGCGGAAGGCACTGCCCACTGTGTCCACCCTGACTCTGCTATGGTCTGAGTGTCTGTCCCCCAGATTCACACATTAAATCCTGCCCTCAAGGTGTTGGTGTTAGGAGATAGGTCCTCTGGGAGGTGATTAGGCCGTGAGAATAGAACACTCACGAGTGGGATCAGTGTCCTTTCAAAAACAACCCCAGAGGGCTCCCTGACACCTTCCTCTGGGTGAGGACAGAACATGAAGACACAGTCTATGAACCTGGGAGACGGACCTCGCCAGATGTTGCTCAAGAACAGCAACTTGTCCTTGGACTTCCAGCCTCCAGACTCGTGAGAGATAACTGCCAGCTGATTGTAAGTTGCCCCATCTCTGGCGTTTCGTCATAGCAACCTGAGCTAAGGCAGACCCTGTCTCTCACCACCCACTTCCTTTCTTCCTGGGCAGACTTCTTGGAATAGCACCTACCCCTACAGTGTCTCGCCAGCCTCCTGCTGTCATGTCTTGCCACCCAGTGTCTACCCAGAACTCTGGAAACTGCTCTAAGCTGGCCCCGGGACCCGGCTTAAGTTTACTGACTGTTGTATGGTTTGCGTCCTCCCAGACCTGCAGCTCCTCGACTGTCTGCACTCCTGCCCCTTCCTTCCAACTAGTCTGTCATTGCTCCTTCAGGCCCGCACAGTGCGCACCTGGAAAGGTTTTGGTTCTCTGCCCCTCACTCCTCCTCTTGCATTCTCTGCTCATTGGCATCTGGCCCGTTCTGGTTCTGGACCACTGACCATCCACCCATTCTTTGCCCAAGCTCTGTCTCTCAGGCAGCCTTGGGACCAGGAAGCTCACCTGCTCCATCCTCTGTGGGAAGTCACCCAGGCTCATCAGAGAGAGAGGGGACAGCCTGGAGGAGAGCTGGACAACACCTTCCAAGGGGCTCAGGAGAGACAGTAGAAGACTGTTCCTGGGACCACTCATCCCAGCTTCATTTCTGATGATGGTACCAGGAGCCACCATCTCCCTTCTGCCTGTCTCTTCTCTCTTCTCCATCCTCACTTTGCCTCCATCAGCCCTGGGGTCCAGGCAGCCAGGCCTCCTTGCTGCCTCAGCAGCGGGTCCTGGGAGCCCACTCTGGTAGATATTCAGCTCCCAGGTTTCAAGGACCCTCATAAGTCGTGGGGATTCCAACTGGTGGGGAGGATGTGGCTCTGGAAGGAATGAGTCTTGTCAGCTTTTCACCCTCCAGAAAGTTCTAGTGTCTTGCCAGACGTAGGGAGCAGGGATAAGGAGAAGCTGCAGGCTTGAAAAATCTGATGGAAAGGTAGGAAAGAGATGCTCTGAGAACCAGAGGGAGCCAGGTCAGAAAAGAGCCTCAAAGATGGAGAATCCTGTAGGTACATGCTTGTTCCACCAAGGTAGGAAGAAGGAGGAAGGGAAGACAGTAGCCTCGTGGAGAAGCAAGGCAAAACAGGGCAGTGACAGAGGAAGAGAGGTACACAGGGCGGTTGGGGGGAGTTCACTCAAGAATAGTTGAGACACACACCTGCCCCTTCCCCCTCTTTCTCTCTCTCTCTCCTGAAATGAAAGATTAGGGGAAAGTGACAATGCCAAATTTTCTTTTTCCACTATGCTTCATTTTATGTACCTTCTGGAAAGCAGCAGATACTAGGTAATATTTTCTTTGATTGCACACTTGGTATATATTTTCAGTTTGAGGATCATGGCTTTCTGTTCAGTGAATATTTACAAATCTACATTTAGATGCATCCTGGGTTGGGCTCGTGACCTGCATTCAGAAATTCAGAAACCACACCAGCCAGGTGCACGAGGTTTGCAATCAGACCTGACCTCAGCGTGAACTCTGTGTCTGGCTTTTCCAGCAGGTGACCACGGGCACCTTCACCTCTCCCAGTCTGTTTCTCACTGAGCCACACTAGAATAATTGTCATCCTATCACCGGAAATGCCTAGATGCATCCATGATGCCTTTTTGTATTTCTTCATCACAGTGTAGTGAAAAGCTTAGTTTCCAGGGCTGACTGGTGTGGTTCATGAATCACTTGTCCCTAAAAACCAGAGCAAAGAATAGTCCCCAGATGCCTGGTTGTTTCCTCATTGCTAAATCTGCTGGGGTTTTTTGTTGTTTTTTTTTTTTTTACAGTTTTCTCTTTGATGGATTTCGATGGGTATTTAGTGTTGCGTAAACTTCCTTGGAGTGTCCCCTCTTTCCTTCCCCACGTCTGCCTCTCTCGTGATTCATCATCCCCAGAAGCTCAAAGCCAACTTAACTGTACTTCCTAGTGCTGCAAAGTCACCCATGACACACAGCAGGTTTCCTTCTAGAACTGTCATCTACTGTTCATTTCCCATGATCTTTTTCCTTTCCCCAAATTCTGCCATGGACTAGATCCTCTGAGAACATCATTCAAATGTTGGTTTTGGGACCTGCAGCCTGTTAGTCTGAAAAAAGAAGCAAGCAGATTTTCTTGGTATGATATCTCTGGTTGTCTTTCAAACAATTGCCACTGCTTCTTTTAAATTATGTATCCCAATGGTATGTGGGATTTAGAAAAATGGTACAGATGAACCTATTTCTAAGGCAGGAATAGAGACAGAGACAGAGATTTGACATGTCCACACAGGGTCAAGGCGAGGGTGGGACAATTCGGGAGAGGCGCATTGACATATATACACGACCGTGTGTTAAATCGCAGGGGGCTCAGCTCAGTGCTCCGTGATGACCTAGAGGGGTGGGATGGTGGTGGGTGGGAGGGAGGTCCGTGAAGGAGGGGATATATGTTTACGTATAGTTGGTTCACTTTGTTGTGCTGCAGAAACTAACACAACATTGTAAAGCAATTATATTAATATTCTAATTCATTAAAAAATGAGCTGGCAGCATTCAATGCTTGTCATTGGGACCCCCTTCAAAGGACGCAAAGTTCAGTGTGGGACCCACTTGCTCTAACTGAACTTTGTCTTTGTTCTAGTTTCTCAGCTGTGTCCGAGTCTTTGTGACCCCGTGGACTGTAACCCGCCAGGCTCCTCTGTCCATGGCATTTCCCAGGCAAGAATATTGGAGTGGGTTGCCGTTCCCTTCTCCAGGGGATATTCCTGACCCAGGGTTTGAGCTCATGTCTCCTGCATTGGCAGGAGGCAGATTCTTTACCACTGAACCACCCAGGAAGCTCATAACTTTATTAAGTTATGATTTATACACTAATAAATGTATTTCAGTGTAATAAAAGTGATCACCATGAGCCAACAAAGAATAATTGAAAAACAATTCTGGATGGACTTTTCAATTCAACGCATGGAGACATACGGGGAGAAAGGAGAAAATGAATAAACCTTGATGTCTGAGCACATTCACTTCCTGATAAAGCCCATCAGTGGTTTAGAATGAGGATAAAACCCCCAAGGAGGCTTCTCCCACCTCCAGTCCAAAGCCTGCTCTCCCTGGCACCTCCCCACCCCCTATGCTGATCGTGTCTCCCTCTAGTCTCAGGGATCCTGTGTGTGCTGTTCCTTCTACCTGGACACTTTTCCGTCCTCTTTGCCTGACACCGCTGAGTCAACCTCCGCTCTGGCCTCAGAGCCCGCCTTCCTCCATGAAGCTTTCTCTGCCCTCCCCACGGACTCAGCTCCCCAGAGTTCACGCAGCAGCCACCCTACCTCCTGCGGGTGGTCTGTGGGGCCAGGTGACATCTGTCTTCTGCGTTCTCTCTGCCACCTGCTCCTGCTCAGGTGAGCCGCACAGACCATGCAGAGGTCGAGCATCCTGAACAAAGCATCCTCACCGTCCTAAGTGCCATCCTAAGTTTCTCCCAGTCAGTTTGTGCAATAAATCTGTACGGAGGACCCACCGTCATACCATTTTATGGATGAGGAGGTTGAGGCTTACGGATAGTTTATCCCAGTCAATGGCTGGGACATCTCTGGTGGCACAGTGGATAAGAATCTGCCGGCCAAGGCAGAGGACACAGGTTCGATCCCTGGTCCTGGAAGATCCCACACACCATGCAGCAACTAAGCCCATGTGCCACAGTAGTGAGCCTATACACCTGGAGCCTGTGCTCTGTAGCAAGAGAAGCCACTGCAATGAAGAGTCCACGCACTGCAAGGAAGAGTAGCTCTCACTTGCTGCAACTAGAGAAAGCCCACACAAAGCAAAGAAGATCATAGCCAAAATTAAATAAATAAATAAAAATTTTAAAGGCCAGTGGTTGGTGAGGGGCAGAGTCCGAATTCCAGTGACTTTTCTCTATTGAGCGAAAGAGTCCCCAACTTCTTCTTCAATTATGTCTGGCTTTGACTGACTTATCCAGACAATCATCCTATAATTGACTTCCCTCAGAGCCCCTTGGACCTCGATTTATAACCCAAAGGGCAAAAGGGCAAGAGATAGCCCTTCCAGTCCTTCCAGACTATGCCTGGGTGTAATAGGCAGCCCATGAGCTGTCTCCCATCTTTTATTCAGTTACCTGCATGGGGCTCTCTGGAAGGGAGGGACCAAGAAAATAGTTAAAAGGATCCCATCCCTGGGAACCTCGTTGGAAGCAGAGGTAGTAGACATCACTGTCCCAAGCAGAGGTAAAACCTGTCCTGTGTCCTGCCATGAGGGGATGGGGATTCCCTCTGCCTCCAGCAAAATTAAATGAATGGATGAATGAGTGCATGAATTCTATCAGCAATGCTGATAACAACATGGTGGCCACTTTCAGAGATTAAAGGGGATTCCTCTTGAAACACAACTTCATACAATCCTTATCAGTCTTTTACACTTGAGTGAGAATTAGTTTTGGATTTCCCTGGTGGCTCAGATGGTAAAGGATCTGCTAATGCAGAGAACTGGGTTCGACCCCTGGGTCGGGAAGATCCCCTGGAGAAGAGAACGGCAACTCACTCCAGTATGTTTGGGGCTTCCCTAGTGGCTCAGATGGTAAAGAATCTGCCTGCAATGTGGGAGACCCTGATTAGAGTTTAGTATTAACTTGCCCTCCTCCAGCCCACTGACAGCTGGCTGTGTAGAAAAGAGAAGGGTTGGTGGATCACCTGAGTTCCTAAAGGCTGAGGGATTTAAATTGCCAGGAGGGAAAGGAACAGTCCTGATACCATCTTTGTCCAACTTCCATCTTTGCTGGACTGGCCCTACTTCCCTTGTAAGTCCTCGAGATGCGATTTGGTACCTAAGAACCAAGAGTGGGGACTGTAAGAAGACCTAGTCTGGTTTTAGGATCAATTCACGCCTGTATACTCTGTCCTCTGGGGACAGATGACAGTAAGCTGCTGTGAGCCTGGCCCCTTGGCCATGGTGTGCACGCCCTTGGCCCTCTGGGGACCCCAAGAGGCTCCACGTGGGCCCACAATCCACCTGCTCCAAGGTCCCAGCCCCGGAGAGAACAGGAGCACTTCTGCTGCCCAGGGCCACTCTGGCTCCTGTGGCCTGGCCCAGAGTCCCATCTCCTCCTGGCAAGTGGTTAGGGTCTCTCAGCACTTGCTGATGTGCCAGGCCCTGTGTTGGGACCAGAATGTCGCAATAGGGAGTGACCCGCCCTGAAGACCTTCTGAGGGCTTGAGGGAGTGTGCGTGTATTTCAGAAGCAGTCCAGTGCTGTTCAGAGAACGCGTGCTGGGTTACCAGGCCAGGATCGCCCGTGCGGCTGTGGGCCTGGACCTCGACGTTGTGGGGACTCCGATGAGTGAGTCTAGCTCCTCCAGCCTGAGGGTCCCCCTCTGCCACCACAGCTGCAGGTTCTGAATCCCAGTGCCACTTCTCAGTCGTCTGTGAGGCTTTGCACAGACATTGCTGTCAGCCTGCATCATCCTAACTTGACTATAAATTACCTTGAACTAAGCTTTGAGAGCAAACACTTCATTAACATGTTGACCTCTTCTGTGTATAGCAACTGGTACTGATTTGGGGTATTCTGTATGCCCCTTGAAGAGAAAGTGAAATTTGCTCAGTTGTTTCTGACTCTTTGTGATCCCATGGACTGTAGCCCATCAGGCTCCTCCATCCTTGGGATTCTCCAGGCAAGAATACTGGAGTGGGTTGCAATTCCCTTCTCCAGGGAATCTTCCTGACCCAGGGAACGAACCCATGTCTCCTGCATTGCAGGCAGATTCCTTACCATCTGAGCCACAGGGAAGCCCCTAAGTCCCTTAAGCCAGCTGTAAATGTTGGGGGGCACTGGGAAAGCCTGGAGGACAGGAGCCAGGAGAGGATAAAGCCTGTGGTGGGAGGCTTCCAGGAGGACAGAACATGTGCAGGTGGGTTGGTGGCTCTCCTCCTGGTGAGGTGGGGGAGGCAGGGTTTGCTGAGGGCAGAGGGCAGCTGTGCAGGTCTGCTGGGGCTGGAGAGAGATTCCCAGCAAGGAAGGAGGACAGAGCTACGTGGAGGAGGGCCTCTGCCTCACTAGCACTTTCTGGGTGGATCACGACAGTTCTTGCAAGATGACATTATATTTAGCAGGATTTTAATTGTATCTGAGACTTCTGGGCCATTTTACAAGGTTTTAAAACACTGGACTCATTTCACACCGTTCTTGTATTGGAGACAAGAGTGCTATTTTCATTTTACAGAGTGAACTGAGCAAACACTGGCTCCAGATCATGGTCACATAGCCAGTCAGCAACTAGGCAGAGATGTAAATTCCAGAACTGCTGGCTCCCAAAGTGTCGGCAAAGCCCAGGGGACAGCCTGCTCCTGGCGGGACCTGGGCTTTATCTCTGCCCCTCCCAGGTGCAGATGCCACCTCTGGGCCCCGCCTGCGATGGGGGTTCCAGAAAAGGGGAATGAGGAAGCCCAGATGAGGAGGAATAGGTGGAGTTGATGGGACGAAGGGGGAGTGGGGGGACTGTGGAGGAAGGGAAACGCTTGCTGGGAGCCCCACCTGGGAGGCACTCAGAGGCACCTAGCTGCAGGGAGAAGTCTTTTCAGGGGCTCCTTGGTCTTGCTCCTCTCTGAGCAAGGTGGGCTACTCACACACTCCATCCATCACCTCCACACAAACCACCCGTACTGCCCTCTCCCCTCTCCTAATCACCTCTAATGGTCACCCGGACAACAGAGGGGCTCTCTGGTCCTAGAGTCCACTCAATCATGGACACACAGCCTGGGGGCATCTGAGCCTAGTGGGAAATGGTGTATCTCTCCTGCAGAGGGGATGGGGAGCCCCAGGGACCGTCCCTCTCCGTGGGACAGGAACTCTGTGTTTAAGTATAGATGGAGCATCTTGGAGCCACCAGGCAGAGATACAGCAGCAGGTCCTCCAAGGAGAGGAGGCTGGTGGGAGGCCTGGGCAGAAAAGCTGGTGTCTTGAAAGACTATGCCCTTGGGTGAATGAAAAGTGAACCCACTGTGAGGAGGGGACAGCCAGCCAGGGCTCCTGCCAGGGGTTTGTTCTGGGCAGAGGGGAAAAAGTCTTTTATGTGAATTTATAACCACCATGGCCCAAGGTCTCTATGTGTGTGGCCACAAAATCTTCCAGCAAAAAATTGAATTTAAAGTAGGTTTGTGGACTTCTCTGATGGTCCAGTGATTAAGACTGCCTGCCAATGCAGGGGTCACAGTTTCGATCCCCTGGTCTGGGAGGACCCCACATGCCGTGGGACAAGTAGGCTCACGCACTGCAACTCCTGAGTCTGAGCTCTAGAGCCGGTGGTCTGCAACAAGAGAAGTCACTGCAGTGAGAAGCCCGTGCACTGCAACTAGAGAAAGCTTGTGTGTAGCAATCAAAAGCCCACGTACCGCAAGGAAGACCCAGTGCAATAGAAAATAAATAAATATTTTTTCTAAAGTGGGTTTGTCGTGTCTCTGGGTGACTGGAAAAAACAATGGTAAATAAATTTTAATTCTCAAATTCACACAGAAATGCAATATATCTAGAATAACCAAGTATTTTTTGAAAAAAAAAAAAAAGACAAAGCAAAATTGGGGGACTTACACTATTTGATTTCAAGATGGACCTACAATAATCAGGACAGTGGTCCTGAAAACAGACAAGTAGATCAATGAGACAATAGAATCCAGAAACAGACCCAGACGTGGTCAACTGACTTTTGACAAAAGAACTGACACATTTCAGTGGGAAAGGAAAGCCAGGAAGCTGGAACGAATGATGTTTACATCAGAAAAATGAACCAAACGAAACATAAAAATCAACTCACAGTGGATTATTAACTCAAATGTGATAACTTAAAGTATAAACTTCTATGTTTGACTAGGCAAAAAAAATTTTAGGCAGGACACAAAAAGCACTAGACATAGGAAAAAATCAGTCATCAGATTTCATAGAAACTAAAAATTACTGAGGAAATGAACCAGCCACCCTGGAAAGAAATATTTGCAACACATACAACTACAAAAGATTTGTATCCAAATGAATAAAAAGTTGCTGCAATGTGGTAATAGAATGAAGTAATGCAAAATTAAGAAGACAAAAGACCCCTTAAAAATATGGGCCAAAATCTGGAAAAATATTTTACATGAGAAAGTATAGAAATGGCCATAAAACACTTGAGAAAGTGCTCAGCATCCTCAGTCATCAGGAAAATTCAAATTAACACCACCATGAAGTCACTATACGAATATTTTTGGTGGTGTTCAGTCTCTAAGTCATGTGTGACTCTTTTCAACCCTATGGACTATAGCACACCAAGCTTCCCTGTCCTTCACCATCTCCCAGAATTTGCTCAGATTCATGTCAACTGAGTTGGTGATGCCATCCAATCATCTCACCCTTTGTTGTCCCCTTCTCCTCCTGCCTTTAATCTTTCTCAGCATCAAGGTCTTTTCCAATGAGTCAGTTGAACACGTATATACCCGGTAGTTGCAATCCTACATGGACATCAGGTTTTTTCCTCAAAGAAAAACTGATGTCCACAAAAGATTTATATATAATATAATATTCATAGTAGCTTAAGCATAGTAGCCAGAAATTGGAGCCAATCCAAATGTCTAGCAGTATAAGAGTGAATAAACAAATATGAAATAACTGTACAAAGCAATATCACTCAGAAATAAAGAGGAACACACGATCAAGACAACCAACAACATGGAGAGGTATCAAAAACGTTTCAGTGAGTGGAAGAAGCCAGAAGTCAAAGAATACGAACTGTGAAAGCCTGCTCCTTTGATGTCCTAACTGACACGTGTACACTACTATATACAAAATACTTCCCTGATGGCTCAGCAGGCAAAGAATCTGCCTGCAATGCAGGAGGTGCATGTTCACTCCCTGGGTTGAGAAGACCCCCTAGAGAAGGAAATGACAACCCACTCCTGTATTCTTGCTTAAATAATCCTATGGACAGAGGAGCCTGGGGGTCTTCGGTTCAAAGAGTCACAAAGAGTCAGATAGGACTGAGCGACTAAACCCTATGTATAAAGTAGATGACTAACAAGAACCTACTGTAGAGTTCCAGGAATGCTACTCAACGCTCCACGGTGATCCAAATGGGAAGGAAGTCCAAAAATGAGGGAATACATGTGGCTGATTCACTTTGTTATACAACAGAAACTAACACAGCATTGCAAAAGCAACTATAATAAAAATTAAGAAAACAATTACCCACAAGTCTTTAGCCCATAGAGAACCACTATGAAAAAATTAAAGCAGTCCTAAAAGTATGTGTGTTGGCTACCACACATGTGGTGTGGTGAAGATGGCCTGGCAAGGGGCACAAGGAACCTCTCTGGCTGGATGCAAACATCCTATTTTTGACGGCGTGTGAATTTCACAGTGTAAGACTGTTGTCAGAATGCACGGGATAGGCTTGCTAAAGAAACACAGTGGACTCCCACCCAGAATTTGGTGTGGATGTCAAGACTGACGATGCCACACGTACACATCAAAAGAGGGTGTGAAAGTTCATTGCCTACAAAATCGAGGTCCCTGTGTAGGACAGGCCTTCAGTCAGGTCCACAATGTCTTGAGAGAGCAAAGTCTGCAGACGGGACAGAGTTTATTTTTCTTCCAGTTTCACTGAGCTATAATTCACCTTATATAATTAAGTGTAAGTTTAAGGTGGACAGCATAATAATTCGACATACACACATCATAAAACAATTTTTATAATAAGTGTAGTGAACATCCATCACCTCATAGAGATATAAACTAAAAGAAATAGAAAAAAATCTTTTCTGCTTGTGATGAGAACTGAGGGTTTACCCTCTTAATAGCTTTCACATGTAATGCACAGCAGTTTCGATTGTATTTATCATGTTGTACGTTTCATCCCTAGCATTTGTTTACCTTATAACAGGGTGTTTGTACCTTTTGACTTCCTTCCTCCAGTTCCCCTCCCCATATGCACCTGCCTCTGGTGACCGCAAATCTGATCTCTTTTTCTATGAATTTGTTTGATTTTTGAAGTGTAATTGACCTACAGCATTTTGTTAGTTCTTGTTATACAACATAGTGATTCAATATTTCTATGCATTCCAAAATGATCACCATGGTAGATCTGGTAACAATCTGTTACCATATAAAGAGTTTGCTTACGTATTGACTATGTTCCCCACGCTGTGTACTTCATACCCATGAGTCATTTATTTTGTAACTGAAAGTTCATATCTTAATCTCCCTCACTTATTTCTCTTCTTCCTCAGTGCCCCTCCCCTCTGGCAACCACCTTTTTGTTCTTTGTATCTATGACTCTGTTTTATTTGTTTTTTTTTTAATTCCACGTATAAGTGACATCATACAGTGTTTATCTTTCTGCTTACATCATAGCATAAAACTCTCCAGCTTCATCCATGTTGTCACAAATGGCAAGATTTCATTCTTTTTTTATGGTAAATAGTATTTCCATATATGTGCATATGTATATATATTGCTGTTGTTGTTTAGTTGCTAAGTCATGCCTGACTCTTTTGAGACCCCACGGAGTATAGCCTGCCAGGCTCTACTGTCCATGAGATCTCCCAGACAATAATATTGGAGTGGGTTGCCTTTTCCTTCTCCAGGAGGTCTTCCTGATCCAGGGATTAAACCCGTATTTCTTGCATTGCAGGTGGATTCTTTACCACTGAGCCATCTGGGAAGTCCGTGTGTGTGTGTGTGTGTGTGTGTGTGTCACATCTTTTATCCATTCATCTATTGATGGGCACTTAGGTTGCTTCCATATCTTGGCAATTTTAAATAATGTTACTGTGAACACAGGGGTGCAAATATCTTTTCACATTAGTGTTTTCATTTTATTTGGATAAATATCCAGGAATGGAATTGCTGGACCATACGGTAGTTCTATTTTTAATTTTTTGAGGAATCGCCATACAGTCTTTCACAGCGGCTGTACCAATTTACATTTCTGATAAATTGCATGGGATTCCCTTCACACCACATCCCCACCAACACCTGTCATTTATTGTCTTTCTGATGATGGCTGTTCTGACAGATGTGAGGTGACATCTCATTGTGGTTTTGATTTGAGTTTCGCTGATGATTAGTGATGCTGAGCATTAGTGATGCTGTTGGCCATCTCTATGTCTTCTTTGGAAAAATGTCTATTCTGGTCCTCTGTCCATTTATTAAACCAATAATTTGCTTTTTTAATGCTGGGCTGTATGTATCTTTCTATATTCTGGATATTAATCCCTTTTCAGTTATTTTGTTTGCAAATATCTTCTCCCATTCAGTTGGTGTTCTTTTCATCTTATTGATAGCTTTCTTCCCTGTGCAAAAAAACCTTTTACTTTGATATAGCACAATTTCCTTATTTTTACTTTTGTTTTCATTGCCTGAGGAGACAAGTCCAAAAAAGTATTACTAAAACCAATGTCAAGGCACATACTGCTTATGTTTTCATCTAGAAGTTTTGTTGTCAGGTCTTACATTTAAGTCTTTCATTCATTTTTAGTTTATTATTGTGTATGGTGTGAGAGAGTAGTCTAGGTTGATTCTTCTGCATGTAGCTTTCCAGTTTTCCCCACAGCATTTACTGAAGAGGTTATCTTTTCCTGATTGCACGTTCTTGCCTACTTTTTCATAGATTAATTGACCGTATAAGTGCTGGCTCATTTTGGGCTCTTTGTTCTGTTCCACTGATGTGTGTCTATTTTTGTGCCAACAGAATTTTGCTTTGATGTCTATTGCTTTGTAGTATAGTCTGAAATCAGGGAGAATGGTAGCTCCAGCTTTATTCTTTCTCAAGAATGTTTGACTCTTTGGGGTCTTTTGTGTTCCCATACAACTTTAAGAATTATTTGTTCTATCTGTGTGAAAAATGCCATTGGTACTTTGATAGAGATTGCAATGAATCTATAGATTGCCTTGGGTAGTTTGGTCAATTTAATTCTTCCAATCCATGAGCATGATATGTCTTTCCATCTGTGTCACCTCCAGTTTCTTTCATCAGTGTCTTAGATGTACATCATGAGTACATGTCTTTTACCTCCTTGGTGAGACTTATTCCTAGATATTTATTCTTTTGATGCAATTGTAAATTTGTTTTTCTTAATTTCTCTTTCTGATCATTAACTGTTAGTGTATATAATCATAACAGATTTCCATATATTAACTTTGCACCCTACAACTTCACTGAATTCATTGGTGAGTTCTAGTAGATTTATTTTTTGTGGTGTTTTTAGGATTTTCTATGTATAGTATCATGTCATCTGCAAACGGTGACAGTTTTATTTCTTCTTTTCCTATTTGGATTTCTTTTTTTTCTTCTCTGTGGTGACTAGGACTTTCAATACTATATTGAATAAAAGAAATGAGAGTGGGCATCTTGTCTTGTTCCCTCATTTTAGAAGAAATGCTTTCAGTTTTTCATCATAAGGTATGATGTTAGCTGTGGGCTTGTCATATATGTCTTTTATTATGCTGAAGTATGTTCTCTTTCTGCCCACTTTGTTGACATTTTTATTATAAGTGAATATTGAATTTTGTGTCAAAAACTTTTTTCACATTTATTGAAATGACCATATGATGTTTATTCTTTATTCTCAGCACATTGCATCACATTGGTTGATATCCAGATATTGACCCATCCTTGCATCTTAGGGTAAATCTCTTCTTTAATCATGATGTATGATTCTTTCGATGTATTGCTGAATTCAGTTTGCTATGAAGTTCTTTTTTGTTTGTTTGCTGTGATTAGGGAGTAGAACCCATGTGATGGTTCCTGTATGTGAACTGGGCTTGTGTGGCTTGAAGCTCTTGCTGGTGTCAAAGGCGGGAGCAGGAGACCAGACTTTCCCATCAGGAGACCAGATGTGGGGCAGAAAGAGAAGAGGGAGGCATGAGGCTTGGGAGCTGTCAGTAGTCAAATATCAAAATATAAAATGTATAGAATCTGTTACACACGCCAAACTATAGCATCGAACTGATCCACTCTATGTACACTATAGTTCCGTTTAAAAGCAAAAACAGTGGATGGAAAAAGTAGATAGTGAATGCCAACTGGACTGACAGGTGCTCTTTAAAAATAACAATGAAACTCAGAAGAAAATGCAAGAATATCGTCCAAGTACTGAGAAAATAGCTGTCAACCTATTTTACACCTGGTAAAAATATCTTTTAAAAATAAGGCCAAAAGATGTTTTCTAATGAACAAAAGGGCTTCCCGGGTGGCTCAGTGATAAAACATCTGCGTACAATGCAGGAGATGCAGAAGACGTGGGTTTGATCCCTGAGTTGGGAAGTTCCCCTGGAGGAGGGCATGGCAACCCACCCCAGTATTCTTGCCTGGAGAATCCCACTGACAGAGGACCTTGGCAGGTTACAGTCCATTAGGTCAGAAAAAGTCAGACACAACTGAACAACTGAGCTCACATGCACAAGGAACAAAAACTGAGAAAATTTACCATGAACAGATCCATGATTCAAATTGCCAGCATCCATTGGTTCATAGAAAAAGCAAGAGAATTCCACAAAAACATCTACTTCTGCTTTGTCAGCTATGCCAAAGCCTTTGACTGTGTGGAGCACAACAAGCTATGGAAAATTCTTCAAGAGATGGAAATACCAGACCACCTGACCTGCCTCCTGAGAAATCTGTATGCAGGTCAAGAAGCAACAGTTAGAACCGGACATGGAACAATGGACTAGTTCCAAATCGGGAAAGGAATACACCAAGGATGTATATTGTCACCCTGCTTATTTAACTTATATGCAGAGTACATCATGCAAAATGCTGGGCTGGATGAAGCACAAGCTGGAATCAAGATTGCCAGGAGAAATATCAAAAATCTCAGATATGCAGATGATACCACCCTCATGGCAGAAAGTGAAGAGAAGAGTGAAAAAGCTGGCTTAAAACTCAACATTCAAAAAATGAAGATCATGGCATCTGGTCCCATCATCTCATGGCAAATAGATGGGGAAACAATGGAAACAGTGACAAACTTTATTTTCTTGGGCTCCAAAGTCACTGCAAATGGAGACCACAGCCATGAAATTAAAAGACACTTGCTCCTTGGAAGAAAAGCTATGACCAACCAAGACAGCATATTAAAAAGCAGAGACATTACTTTGCCAGCAAAGATCCATCTAGTCAAAGCTATGGTTTTTCCAGTGGTCATGTATGGATGTGAGAGTTGGACTATAAAGAAAGCTGAGCACCAAAGAATTGATGCTTTTAAACTGTGGTGTCGAAGAAGACTCTTGAGAGTTCCTTGGACTGCAAAGAGATCAAACAGTCAATCCTAAAGGAAATCAACCCTGAATATTCATTGGAAGGACTGATGCTGAAGCCGAAACTATAATACTTTGGCCACCTGATGTGAAGAACTGACTCATTAGAAAAGACCCTGATGCTGGGAAAGACTGAAGGCAGGAGGAGAAGGGGATGACAGAGGATGAGATGGGTGGATGGCATCACCGACTCAATGTACATGAGTTTGAACAAACTCTGGGAGCTGGTGATGGACAGGGAGGTCTGGCATACTGCAGTCCATGGGGCCCCAAAGTGTTGGACACAACTGAGCAAACTGAACTGAATTGATTCCATGAAGAAAATTTAAAGTATATTCTTCAAGAAGAATGGTTGGAAATGGAAAAAGTAATGGTGAACCAAGATAGTGTTAAGTGTATGGGTAAATCCCACAGAACATTTACTGTGTAAATCATTATAAATCAAGTCTGATTTGTAGAGCTCTCAGACAGCAAGATAGGACTCAATATTGAGCAATAATAACACAGTTTGGGGCAGAATGATGGAATGAAAGTGTTCTGAATATTTTGTGTTATTTGAGAAAAAGTCAAGATATTGATCAGCCTTAGAATGTTGTGGTGGATTGCATACAGAAATGATGCCAACTCTTTGCCCACTTGTATCCACACCCTTTGCAAGTTGGTTTTGTTGCTCTTGCCATTAATCAGTGGAGTCTTATTTCTCCACCCCAGGATCTGGGTGCATGTTGGGACTCGATCTGGACATTAGTAACACATGACCTAGGCCCCCAGAGGCCTTTGTCCTTCCACTTTCTCTCTTGGAAGCCAGGCCAGCTGCCCAGAGGCTGAGCACAGACTAGCCTGCTGGGTGATGACTGTACTCAGTCCTGTGGTCCAGTCAACAGTCAGCCAACCTCCAGGAGCTGAATCGTCTAGCTGGCCTGTAGTGTAGCCCAGACCCACAGGGCCCTGCAGGGAGCCGTAGAACCGTACGGATGACCCAGCTTAGGTTGTGACCTGCAGAATCTCAAACTGAATGAACGATTGTTTTAAGGTACTAAGAACTGGAAATGGTTGTTATGTAGGAATAACTAACTGATGCACTTGTGTGAGGGCTTCTCAGATGGAGCTAATGGTGAAGAATCCGCCTGCCAATTCAGGACACTCAGGAGATGTAGTTTCAATCTCTGGGTTGGGTAGATCCCCTAGAGGAGGAAATGGCAACCCACTCCAATATTCTTGCCTGGAGAATCCCATGGACAGAGGAATCTGGTGGTCTACAGTCCATGGGGTCACAACTAGTCGGACACGATTGAAGAGACTTAGCATGCATGTATGCATTTGTATTAAGTAGGCATGTTAAAATATCTTTTTCTGCTGACTCCTTATTAGATGCAACAATAAATATTTCCCTTACATGTATTTTTTTCCCAAGTTTACAAGCTCCGTTTCTCCAAATGACTGGTGTAGCATATGTAATTAGAACAACCTGTGTGTGTGTGGTCAGACTTACATTCAAGTCCTGGTCCCACCATGAATTATCTGAGAAGGACATGCTAAAATTTGTGGGCTCAGGGTCAAAGTACAAATGGAGGCATGGGTTACAGGCTGGCTCCTCCACTTTCTAACCAGTTCCATCCTCCCCAAAGAGTCCGATCCCTAGCGGGAGGGTGCTGAGTTGTGTCAACTCCCCTGAAGCTGTGATTTGAGATTTCGGAGGAGGTTGTGTCTGTGACTTCAGAGAACCCATTTAGCAGCTGCGTGGTTGGACAAAGCTATGAGAGAGGCCATGATTCCACGGGATTTTATTTTAAAATCTAGAAGTTCCAGGGCCCTGGAGAGATGGAGAAACTATAACAAGATTGCAAGATTCCCATTAAGTTCATGGGTCTTTGGAGCTTGAGTCAAAGCAAATTTAAACAAACAAGAAGGCAGTGAGGATGGAGACAGCAGACCCCCAGGAGAAGATGCAGGAAGTGATCAGTAAGACTTTTTCCCAGCAACTCTGGCTAACTACCTGCTCTTTGCTCGGCTTCTGGACTCCATGGCATGGTGGCTGTGGGGAAGAGCTTAGAGAAAAGCAGTGGGGCTCGCAGCTAGAGCAGGGGTGAGACTGGGCAAGGGGCGGTGGGGTTGGGGGGAGGCTGGGGGAGTGTTGGGCAGGAGACTTTGGGTAGCTACTGAGAGATAGGAAGAGGATTTTAATCAGTTTTTCCACATGCTATGGAATAAGTCATGCTGTATACAGAGAATTCATAAAGGATTAAATAAAGGATTTTCCTTCCTTCCTTTTCAGTTTTAGTCACCTTGCTGGTGTTTTCTGAATACCACGAGCTGTGCAAAAGCAGCAGGAAGATTCCAATTTGGAAACTTCACATTATCCTAAAGCCCCTGGATGCCACATAAGGATTAAGCGGTGGGTGTTTTGTAAGAGTTTGGTCACGGTGGCGGAGCAACTATATGGAAAGGGTCAAGGTCAGTATAGGGAAGAAACTAAAAGTTCATCGGATAGAGAACAGATTTGTGGTTGCCAGTGGAGAGGAGGGAGGGAGAGGGAAGGAATGGGAGTTCATCATTAGCAGCTTCTAACTATTATACGTTGGATGGATAAACAACAAGGTCCTGCTATATAGCACAGGGAACTATATTCAATATTCTGTCTGTATGTATGTGTAACCATCACTTTGCTATACAGAAGAAATAAACACACATTGTAAATCAACTATATTTCAATAAAATATTTTTAATTAATAAAAAAATTATTAAAAGTTCAGCACGATAGCCTGGGGAAGAAGAGGTGATGACTTGGATCAGGGCTGGGGCAGGATGAACGGAGAGAAGGGGAAGGGTTTGAGGCCTGGAGGGAGCAACAGGGGCATCTGAAGTTCGCTGGGTTGCGGAAGTGAGAGACACAGGAGTCAAGGATGGTGCTGAAGTGTCATGGGAGCAGGTGGTGCTCCATTCACTACAATGACAGGAAAGAGGAAGGCGTTTCAGGGGACCTGGAGCCCCATTCCGGATACGGGGGATCTACACTGATGCCCAGGAGCAGACTGAGGCCCCAGGAGAGATACTGGCCCCAGCTGTGGATTCAGAGTTTTCAGCAGACACAGAAACCCCCAGTCACCAGGGAGAAGTCCACGTGTTTCCTAGTGACCACCTCCCCTGCCTTCACCTCGCACAGAGCCAACCAAGAAAATGAGCCCAGAGCCAGCCAAGCAGCACAGGTGCATGCGCCACCCTAGTTCCCCTTACGGGAGTCGAGCATGAGGTGCAGAGCCCTGCCGTTCCTCCAAGCCGTCTGCATCTACTGACGAGACTGGTAACACTACTGTTTGCAATCTCCTTTCCTTCAGAGAAAATGTCTACAGCATATACGCTTTAATAGCTTATGTTACCGTGGTCCTCAAAACTCTAAAAATCTGTTCACTCCTTATGGTAAAGTCACTAATTCTTCTTCTTTATTTTGAGTGCTAAGACACATCTTAATTACATTAAAAGATGCTAGCCTCTTGGAAGCTATGACCAACCTAGACAGCATATTAAAAAGCAGAGACATTACTTTGCCAGCAAAGGTCTGTCTTCCAGTAATCATGTATGGATGTGAGAGTTGGACCACAAAGAAAGCTGAGCCCCAAAGAATTGATGCTTTTGAACTGTGGTGTTGGAGAAGACTCTTGAGAGTCCCTTGGACTGCAAGGAGATCAAACCAGTCCATCCTAAAGGAAATCAATTCTGAGTATTCATTGGAAGGACTGATGTTGAAGCTGAAGCTCCAATACTTTGACCACCTGATGTGAAGAACTGACTCATTTGAAAAGACCCTGATGCGGGGAAAGATTGAAGGCAGGAAGAGAAGGAGATGACAGGGGATGGAATCATCGACTCGATGGACATGAGTCTGAGCAAACTCTGGGAGTCGGTGATGGACAAGGAGGCCTGGCGTGCTGCAGTCCATGGGGTCACAAAGAGTCAGACATGACCAAGCGACTGGACTGACTGAAGACACATCTGCTCTCCTGAGGTCCCCGTTGGGCCCCAAGTTCTTGGCCACCCTCTTGCCTAGGAATGAGGCCAGCCATATGGTGTGCAAAATCAATGAATGGAGACCAGTGTTACGTTCATCACATCTGTTCACAAAAGGTCCCTCCAGGGGCAGCAGAAGTGGAAGCAGTTGGGGTGGGGTGTTGCTTTTTCCTGAGGGCAAGATTCCAGATACCATGCTGGGTCTTGACTTTCCATGTCAGGACGATTCTGCTCATTTAAACCCGACAAACTCAGTAATGAAACCCAGGAGAGGGGGGTGGGGGTTAACGTTCCTTCCTTGTGTCGGGGTGGTGTTGCCCCGTCTGTGCTGGGCTTAGTCGCTCAGTCCTGTCCGACTCTGTGACCCCATGGACTGTAGCCTGCCAGGCCCCTCTGTCCATGGGCTTCTCCCACCTGGGAAGTCCACTCCAATAGCTCAGGGCCCCCTGGGCTTGCCCCTGAAGGTGCTCGGGTCTCTGGGTTCTCCTACAGTAGACCCACACGCTGTCTGGGCTGTTCCCAGGCTTTGGAGACAGACACCAGCCTTGAAGGGGGTAATCAATAGAGACCACGTGGGAGGACGTGAAGGGGACTAGGAGTCTGGGGCATCCTCCTTTGGGGCCAGGTGCAGGGCAGCAGCCGGGAGAAGGGTGGAGAGGAGGCTTCTGTGGGCAGGTTGGAGGACAGGCAGGGAGGAGGCTGGCCTCAGTTTGTTGATCTGTGCAGTGGGCTCCTGGCAGCCCTGCTGCCTCCCCACCACACTGAGGAGGGCCCAGTTCCCTCCCTTCCTTCAGAGTTCCCGCCCAGTGAGTCACCCAGGTGCGACCAGACAGCACACCTGGGAAGGACAGAACGATGGGGCCAGTGGTGCAAGTGAGCTCTGCCTCATGGGTGAGTCAGGGGAGTTGCCGGCAGGACAGCACCCCAGGACCACTTCCTCCACACCCTGCAAGCAGGGGCCAGCCAGGCCCTTCTGAGAAGTGGTCATCGAGTTATTTTTCACGTGGACTTTAGACCCCACCTCTCGCTGTCAGAGGAGCCAGCAGACCTTCTGACATTGAGGGGCGGGCGCTTTCTCCACGCACGGCACAACTGTGCACCCACCTGGGAGCCAGGGAGCATCCCTCAGCCCCCTCTGCAGGGTCACTGTCCTCGGGCGCTGGAATGCTGCATCTGGAAGCATCAGGAAACTGCCCTTGAGTCTACAGCGGTGCTAGGCAGGATGGACAGGAGCGGGGGCAGCCCCAAAGTGGGCGATGAACAAGGCTGGAGCAGGGCCTCCTGATCCACCGGGAGAACACCTGACCCCTCACTCCGAATGTCTCTCTATCTCTGTCTCTGTATCCCTGCGTCTCTGTCTGCATTTATGATGGTGACTTGAGGAAGCTCCACTGGAGAACCAGAACACATCCCCAAACCACCCAAACATAGAGCCGTGCTGGGCAGGTTACAGGAGGGCCAGCAGCCTGTGTGTACTTTCTGGGCAGGGAAGAGATCTGCGAGGTGCCTGCCTTTGACCCACCTGGCCTGGCGCTGTGGAAACGTGCCTGGTTTCCCCAAGCAGGGGACGTGCCTGGGACTTTCCCAAACCCAGGACTGCCTCTGTTTATTACTGACTTATCTTGCTCCGGGGGTTATAGACGTCCACAGCATTCGAAAATACAATCAGAGCTGGAGAAGGGAGCAAAGACAGGAAAAGGAGGGAGCAGGGTTGCGGTCAGACCCCAGGCCCCTCTCCCCAGAGGGGCACCCATCTGCCTGTGAGGCCGCACAGACTCAGTGTCCACCTGGTGACAACTGATTCCTCAGCTGAAAGCAGCATTTCCATGTGACCTCAAGCTCCTCTGGCTCAGAGGTGTTTTCCCAGCTCTCCCCACGAGGATCCCTTATTCCCAGGCGTGGGCCAGTCTTGGGTTTGGAAACCAGACCCTCATAGAGGATGGAGGGGCCAACAAGCCTGAGCCCAGGTAGGTGGAGGCAGGGGAATGGACTCTGAGCTGGCCCCCAGAGCAGGAACCCAGGGCAGGTTAGTCCTGAGGCAGGAGGAGATGGGTACCTGGTCTCAGGGGTGCTCACCACCTGGGGAGGAACAGGTTGACCTAGGCAGGAGACGGCAACACACTCCTTCAGATGGGCGGACCTGGGACCACCATGAGAAGATGCTGCCAAATCATCGGCAGGCCCTTCCCAGCCCCCGCCCCTCGGAGGGCCCAGGCTCACCTGATGCAGACGCGGATGAACTGAGTATCCTTCCAGGGTGCTTTGCCCCATCACTCATTTCCCGTTCTGGGTTCTGTGGCTCAACTTATCGACACCTCGGCTTCCCCGCTGCCCCCAGAGACTGAGTCAAGGCCTAGCCTCACTCTGGTCAATGACCACACACCTGCAGACCACAGCCTTGGGGGGACCCTTGCCACAGGCAGGTCCTGTCTAGGGGAGCATGTGACCGCGTGGCCTGGGGACTCATGGGGTGGCCAGAATCAGGGACATCCCCAGTTTCCTCCAGCATGCAGGGGGGCCATGTCACAGCCCCCCTTGGCTGATGTGAGTCCCCAGGGTGGTGTCAAGAGTTGCCTCTTTCTGTTGTAAGTTTTCAGCAACTGGAATTCCAGTTTACACTCCAGGGATAAAAGTAGGTCAGGGAGACTGTATCCAGAATGAGGTCACTGCGAGGGGTGAGGTCGCCCCACTGTGGTCAAAGCCGGAGAGCCTGGGTTGAAAATAGCACAAAGCAGGGCTAAGCAGTTTGGGACCTGGGAGTCGGGGTGGGGGTCCAGGGGAGGCCCCTACCAGCCCGGAAACCCTCATCCCCATCCAGGGAAGCTCCCACACTGCAGATGCCCCTTCTCTGCCTTTTGCTCAGAGTCTCACACTTGTATCTCTCAGTTCCCAGCATGTGGAATTCTCCAGTCATCCTGGACAGAATCTCATTTTGCCAAATACGCCAGCATCTGACGTTGTCGATTCTTTATTTTTTTGGACCATGTAGCATGTGGCATCTGAATTCCCTGTGTGTTCATTTGCTAAGTCAGGTCCAACTCTTTGTGACCCCATGGACTGAGGATGCCAGGCTTCCCTATCTCTTGGAGTTTGCTCAGACCATGTCCATTGAGTCGTTGATGCTATCTGACCATCTTATCCTCTCCCACCCCTTTTTCCTTTTGCCTGACCAGGGATCAAACCTGGACCCATGCTTTGGAAGCTCAGAATCTTAACCATTGGACCACCAGGGATGTCCCATGTCAATTCTTTTAGACTAAACTTCTCTGAACAGTCCTTGAAGAATGAGAGAGTTTTAGAAGTAAGACTTATAATTTTTCAAAACAGAAGGCATACAGGGCCCAGTGGTTTGTGCAGCCCCTCCCCCACAAAAAATTTACTACTTCTCATTGCACAGACCTCCCCACTGGGTGGAAATTCCAGTTTCCTCATTTAGCCACCGGGCAGGCACTGTTCATTGCCAGCCCAATATTCATTTCCCCACATCCTAACCAACAGGATCCCAATTATGCCCAGGCAGGTAACATGACAAGCTAAAATTGACCTCTTCAGACTCACTTGAAGCTACAGGTAGCCACGTGACACTTCTGGCAAACAAGGCATAGACAGAAACCTGCTGGTGCTTCTGAGAAAGCATTTCCTTCTCTGACTCAGGGACTACCCTTCCTTCTCCTGTTCTTTCCTCCTCCTTGAACTACAGAAGCAATGTCTGGAGCTGCTGCAGCCATCTTGCTATCATGAAGCAATGATCTGGGAAAGAAAGACAACATTAATGGTGGTAGAGCAGAGAGACAAAAGAACTAGAGTCCCTGATGACATTGTTGAACCACTTGCCTAAATATGGGGCCTACCATGTGATTTCTTATAATGTGAGACATACGCATTATTAAACCTGGATTAGTTGGAGGATCTGTTATTTGTAGCTAAATGTTCCTAGGATGTACCTGAGTTTATAGGGGAGGCTTTGTGGTATGATCAGAATAGATCTGGACTGAAGTCAGGAGGGCATTTTGGCCAGTCACAAGTGTACCGTTGCTCATAAAGACACAGGGGGCAAGAACATATAGGCTTCCTGGGCAAGTGTCCATGGCTGAAGCTGTGTGGCCAGGTTGTGCTGTCCCAGAGTCCTGCACAGTGACTACACCCTGGGGTGGTTACAGAGTCCCATGGCATCTGCTGATGAGTCAGGCAACACAAAGGCAAAAACTCTGTTTCTTGGGAACCTCAGTTTTTGTCTTTTGATTGACTTTCTTTCATTTTTACCATAAATTGGTTACTTTCTGATCTGTCCTTCTCTGTGTCTGGCCAAGAGTGGCAAGATTGCCAGCAAGTGGAGATGGAAAGGGTAAAGAGAGATTTCATCGGAAAACCTTTTCTGACTCTGGTAAGATAACCATGTATTGTTGGAGGTAGAGGTGGGGAGGTATTTCCATGTTAGTTCAGTTCAGTTCAGTTGCATAGTTGTGTCTGACTCTTTGCAACCCCATGGACTGCAGCACACCAGGCTTCCCTACCCATCACCAACTTCTGGAGCTTACTCAAGCTCATGTCCATCGAGTCGGTGATGCCATCCAACCATCTCATCCTCTGTCGTCCACTTCTCCCCCTGCCTTTAATCTTTCCCAGCATCAGGGTCTTTTCCAATGAGTTGGCTTTTCACATCAGGTGGCCAAAGTATTGGAGCTTCAGCTTCAGCATCAGTCCTTCCAATGAACAACCAGGACTGATCTCCTTTAGGATGGACTGGTTGCATCTCCTTGCAGTCCAAGGGACTCTCAAGAGTCTTCTCCAACACCACAGTTCAAAAGCATCAGTTCTTCTGCACTCAGCTTTCTTTATAGTCCAACTCTCACATCCATATATGACTACTGGAAAAACCACAGCTTGACTAGATGGACTTTTGTTGGCAAAGTAATGTCTCTGTTTTTTAATATGCTATCTAAGTTAGTCATAACTTTCCTTCCAAGGAGTAAGTGTCTTTTAATTTCATGGCTGCAGTCACCATCTGCAGTGATTTTGGAGCCCAAAAATAAAGTCAGCCACTGTTTCCACTGTTTCTCCATCTATTTCCCACGAAGTGATGGGACCAGATGTCATGATCTTAGTTTTCTGAATGTTGAGCTTTAAGTCAACTTTTTTACTCTCCTCTTTAACTTTCATCAAGGGACTCTTTAGTTCCTCTTCACTATCTGCCATGAGGGTGGTGTCATCTGCATATCTGAGGCTATTGGCATTTCTCCCGGCAATCTTTGTTCCAGTTTGTGCTTCATCCAGCCCAGCATTTCTCACGATGTATTCTGCATAGAAGTTAAATAAGCAGGGTGACAATATACAGTCTTGACGTACTCCTTTCCCCATTTGGAACCAGTCTGTTGTTCTATGTCCAGTTCTAACTGTTGCTTCCTGACCTGCATACAGATTTATCAGAAGGCAGGGAAGGTGGTCTGGTATTCCCATCTCTTGAAGAATTTTCCACAGTTTATTGTGATCCACACAGTCAAAGGCTTTGGCATAGTCAATAAGGCAGAAACAGATGTTTTTCTGGAACTCTGTTGCTTTTTTGATGATCCAATCGATGTTGGAAATTTGATCTCTTGTTCCTCTGCCTTTTCTAAATCCATCTTAAACATCTGGAAGTTCATGGTTCACATACTGTTGAAGCCTGGCTTGGAGAATTTTGAGCATTAGTTTACTAGTGTGTGAGATGAGTGCAATTGTATGGTAGTTTGAACATTCTTTGATATTGCCTGTTTTGGGATTGGCGTGAGAACTGACCTTTTCCAGTCCTGTGGCCACTGCTGAGTTTTCCAAATTTGCTGGCATATTGAGTGTAGCACTTTAGGATTTGAAATAACTCAACTGGAATTCCATCACCTCAACTAGCTTTATTCATAGTGATGCTTCCTGAGGCCCACTTCACTCCCTGTTCCAGAATGTCTGGCTCTAGGTGAGTGATCACACCAGTGTGGTTATCTGGGTCATGAAGATCTTTTTTGTACAGTTCTTCTGTGTATTCTTGCCACCTCTTCTTAATAACTTCTGCTTCTGTTCGGTCCATACCATTTCTGTCCTTTATTGAGCCCATCTTTGCATGAAATATTCCCTTGGTATATCTAATTTTCTTGAAGAGGTCTCTAATCTTTCCCATTCCATTGTTTTCCTCTATTTCTTTGCATTGATCACTGAGGAAGCCTTTCTTATCTCTCCTTGCTATTCTTTGGAACTCTGCATTCAAATGGGTATATTTCCTTTTCTCCTTTTCCTTTCACATCTTTTCTTTTCTCAGCTATTTGTAAGGCCTCCTCAGACACCATTTTTCCTTTTTGCATTTCTTTTTCTTGGGGAGGGTCTTGATCCCTGCCTCCTGTAGAATGTCACCAACCTCCGTCCATAGTTCTTCAGGCATTCTGTCTATCAGATCTAGTCCCTTGAATCTATTTGTCACTTCCATTGTATAATCATAAAGGATTGGATTTAGGTCATACCTGAATGGTGTAGTGGTTTTCCCTTTTCTTTTCTTTCCTGTTTCCACATAGGACTGTTTTTATCAGAGAAGTGCTTTGGTTTTCTTCCTGTTTGACAAGATTGCACACCAAGTATCACTGACATTGGCATGAACTCAGCATCCTGAGCCCAAATATTTGCATTCCATGTGAATTAGTCTGCTGGGTCAGCTCAGGTACCAGCCTAAACACGGGAAAAGATGCCCTGCCGGATGCAAGGCTCAGAGCCCCTGAGGGCGGTCATGTGAAGCCTTGGCCCTCCGTGCCAGGTGAGACTCCTGTTGTTGTTCACTCACTCAGTTTTGTCTGACTCTTTGCAACCCGATGGACTGCAGCACGCCAGGCTTCTCTGCCCTTCACTGTCTCCCAGAGTTTGCTCAAACTCTTGTCCATTAAGTCAGTGATGCCATCCAACCATCTCACCCTCTGTTAACCCCCTTCTCCTCCTGGTTTCAATCTTTTTCAGCATCAGGAACTTTTACACTGAGATGATTCTTCACACCAGGTAGCCAAGGATTTGGAGCTTCAGCTTCAGCATCAGTACTCCCAATGAGTATTCAAGGTTGATTTCCTTTAGGATTGAGTGGTTTGAACTCCAACAGACTCTTAAGAGTCTTATCTAACACCAGTGTTCGAAAGCATCAGTCCTTTGATGCTCAGCCTTCTTTGCGGTTCAGCTTTCACATCTGCACATGGCTATTGGGAAAAACCATAGCTTTGAGACTCCTGAGAAATCAGTGACTCTGCTCTGCAAATACACAGCCATGGGCCAGACCCAACCTGTCTGCATTCTGTGAACTGACTGCACAGCAGAACACAGGTCACGGGGCAAGCGGTGGAGCGTCCACTGTCTCCAACAGGAGGAGCTGCTCCCGGCTTCCCAGAGGACTGGCTGCGCAGGGGAATTCAAGCCCCATGGGTTCTGCAAGGCAGGGTTCTGGGCTTCCAAGGAAGATGTCTTTCAGATGTCCTTCAGCAGGTTACCTGCTCTGTCCTTCCCTCCCCACCCCCACCCTGGCGTCCCAGATTCAGCAGTGGGGCCGTCTCATCCACCCCGGTACTTGTCATCAGTAGAATTTGTTTCTGTTACTCCTGCAGACAAACGACTTCTGTTAGAGCATCTGGGGGCCAGAGACAGAGGAGAGAGTCTGGTCTTCTATCTCTCCATCAGCAGAAGCTATGCTCCTGACTCCCTCACCCCAGTCCAGGTCAGCCAACCAGGCTGCACATCCCAGGGAGTCAGGGTCAGGCTGTTAATCTGGATCTCTGGCTTTAGGCATAGTGCTTGCATACAGTAGGTGCTCAGTGCTTGTTCAATTGAGCCATTCCTCTCCTATTTGAAATAAGGACATCATTCAGCTTTGATGAGAAGGGCGTTCTTTGTTGTTGTTGTTTTTTGCTTTTGAAACTCAAAAAGAGATCTGTAATACTCTAAGCATCGTCATTTACCTGGAGGCTTTCAGATAATTCATGTTGTAAGCTGTTTGACGATGTTCATACCAGATCCATGTGGGACAAAGCGCTAAACAACACACATACACACATCTTAGACAGGCCATCTTTTCTCAAGATGTCATCCATAGAAGATACTCCATTATTTTATGGAGTCTAAGAACTAAAGAGCCTCTTGATGAAAGTGAAAGAGGAGAGTGAAAAAGTTGGCTTAAAGCTCAACATTCACAAAACTAAGATCATGGCATCCAGTCCCATCACTTCATGGCAAATAGATGAGGAAACAGTGGAAACAGTGACTGACTTTACTTTTCTGGGCTCCAAAATCACTGCAGATGGTGACTGCAGCCATGAAATTAAAAGACACTTGTTCCTTAGACGAAAAGCTATGACAAACCTAGATAGCATATTAAAAAGCAGAGACATTACTTTGCCAACAAAGGTCTGTCTAGTCAAGGCTATGATTTTTCCAGTGGTCATGTATGGATGTGAGAGTTGAACTATAAAGAAAGCTGAGTGCCAAAGAATTGATGCTTCTGAACTGTGGTGTTGGAGAAAACTCTTGAGAGTCCCTTGGACTGCAAGGAGATCCAACCAGTTCATCCTAAAGGAGATCAGTCCTGGGTGTTCATTGGAAAGACTGATGCTGAAGCTGAAACTCCAATACTTTGGCCACCTGATGAGAAGAGCTGACTCATTAGGAAAAAACCTGATGCTGGGAAAGACTGAAGGCAGGAGGAGAAGGGGACGACAGAGGATGAAATGGTTGGATAGCATCACTGACTCGATGGACATGGGTTTGGGTGAACTCCAGGAGTTGGTGATGGACAGGGTGGCCTGGCATGCTGTGGTTCATGGGGTCGCAAAGAGTCGGACATGACTGAGTGACTGAACTGAACTGAACTGAAGCAGAAACAGTGGCTTCCAACTAATCTCTGCTATGTCATCATTTGGAAGATGTCTCCCCATTTCAGGGATGTTAAAATTGGCCTTGACTTTCAACAGCTAACAAAGACCTCTCTTGGTAAATGTCATCTTGCACTTGAAAATATGTGGGTTGGTTTCAAATATCTTTTAATATCGATTTCTAAGGTAATTCTACAGTGATGAGAGAGGAGACTCTGTATGATTCCAATACCATTAGACCACAAAATTTTTGCACCTTGTTTTATGCCCCTGGATATGTTCTAGTGTCTCTTGGTTTATAGTCTATGAGAACTTGAATAGAATTTGTATCCTGCTGTTGTGTGAAAATTACATAAATCTTCATTACTTTGAATTGGTTCATGGTGCTTTTTAGGTCTAGATATCCTACTTTTCTGGATATTTATTATATTACTTTTTGTGAGTTTGATATTGAAACTCCAACTGAAAATCTTTATCTCCTTACAGAAATAATTGTAATACATAGTGAAACTATATGTAACTTTGTTCTGTATTTTCCAAGTCTCCTGTAAATGTGCTATCATACTTTCATAATTTAAAAAAGAAAGAAAGAAGAAAAGCCTGGCATTTAGTCAATGAAGTATAGTAGTTATTTATCTTGACTTGATGTGTGCTATGATTTATATACCTGGAATAAATATAAAAACTGAGATGAGACAGTAATTATGAACCATGAATTATGTGTTTTGGCATAGGTAATGTGGGAATTCAGATGGGAGAAATGCCAGCTAGTGCTGAGTCATATCAGGGAAGGATTTGAAAAGAAGATGAAGTTATCTGGGCCCCACAGAGTAACACTCTAGCTTCAAGGAGATGCCAGGAAGTGGCATCATGGAAAATCCTCATAGCTTAGGCGTGGGGAGGAGATCGGGGTGGGAGGCTGGGGAGCCAGTCAGGCCGACTGCGGCTCAGGCTTGATGCCGAGGATGCTCACCTGTGCACGGAGCTCTTCACACACATCATGTTGCAGCCCTCACACCCCGAAGGTGAGGCAGATTCCCCAGGAGCATGCATCACGTACTCAGGAAGTGCTCCCAGGAGAGCCTGGTAAGGGGCTGGGACCACCAGATCAGGGACTGGAAGAAGGTGAAGTCCCAGGCCGATCCCACAGGGACACTGAGTGCACATCCCATCTTGGAGAAGGAAGCTGGGCGCTCACCTGTCCATCTGGATGGATCCAAATCCCCAGGCACTGCAGACTAAGATGTGTGGCAGAGTAGCTCTTCCAAGCAGTCCTGCAAGGAGACCTGCAGGTGAGGACTGCTCTGAGCAAGCCCAGGAGGTGCGTGAGCGTGGGAAATGGGGTTGGGGAGCATCCGGGCACAGCCCCAGTAGTGTCGGCTCAACAGACTTAATTACCCCCTTGTACAGATGAAGATGACCCAGGTCTCTAAGGTGACACTTCTGGAAGCTAGAAACAGGCTCTCTGACTGAATAAAGCACTTCATGCATTTATTTATCCATTTGATGGGCAATTACTTTTTTCACTTTTTTTTTTTTTGCTACAGCCACTGCTGAGAAAAGGATTTGATTGCACAGTAAAGAAACTGGAATTAAAATGAAAAGGACAGAACCATCAGTGAACTGTGGAATTTTTCAACTATCTTTAGGTGTCCCTTTGTTCTACATTAAAATAGACATAGATAGTCTATTTTATCTATCATAGATAGATGATAGGTAATTGACAGATAGATGATAGAGTGATAAAAATAATACCATAAGGAGAGTATAAGACAAAAAACTAGTTAGGGGACTTCCTGGTGGTCAAGTGGTTAAGAATCTGCCTGCAATGAAAGGAACATGGGTTCAATCCCTGGTCCAGGAAGATTCCACATGCCTCAGAACAACTAAGCCCATGAGACACAGCTACTGCAGCCTGAGAGCCTAGAACCCATGAGCGAAAACTACTAAGCCCAGGTGCTGCAGCTGCTGGAGCCTGTATGCTCTAGAGCCTGTGCTTCACAACAAGAGAAACCACAGCCAGGAGAAGCTCATGCATTGCAACTAGAGAGTACCCTCTGCTCACCACAACTAGAGGAAGCCTGCGTGTAGCAAAAGAAATTTTTTTTAATGTTAGGAAAAAAATACATGTAACTTGTGAAACTCCAATACCTTGACCACCAGATGTGAAGAACTGACTCATTGGAAAAGACCCTGATGCTAGGAAAGATGGAAGGCAGGAGGAGAAGGGGACGACAGAGGATGAGATGGTTGGATGGCATCACTGACTCAATGGACATGAGTTTGAGCAGGCTCTGGGAGTTGGTGATGGACAGGGAAGCCTGGTGTGTTGCAGTCCATGGGGTCACAGAGTCAGACACGACTGAGCGACTGAACTGAACTGAACCTGTACCACAGAAAATGTACTATTTTGCTAATATTTAAGAGCTGCCAAAATCAGGGGGGTAAAGACCAACGCATCAATATTTGAAGTGGGCTGGAGATAACGAACATCAACTCACAGAAAATGAAATGCAAATGAGTTTGAATATACAAAAAGATTCTCAAAGTCATATTAAGAGAAAGGTAAATATTTTGAAGACCACAAGAGATTCTATTTCTTAGCTGTCAGAATGACAAAAAGCTTGATGACACATGCAGTTGGAAAAGTTGTATAAAATAGACATTCTCACATGCTCCTTACAGGAGTACAAAAATGGAACAGCCCAATACAGAGGGAATTTGATAGGCTCTACTAAAATTTCACGTTGATCAGGTAGCTCAGGAGTAAAGAATCTGCCTGCCAATGCAGGAGACACAAGAGACATGGCTTCAATCCCTGAGTTGGGAAGATCCCCTGGAGTAGGAAATTGCAACCCACTCCAGTATTCTTGCCTGTGAAACTCCATGGACAGAGGAGCTTGGCGGGCTACAGTCCATGGGGTCACAAAGTCAGACACTATTGAGCACCACCACCGCTCATCCAGTGATAAACAGTCAGCACTAAAATCTAGAACTGCATCCCAAAGATACACTGGCAAAGTTAATACATGAGACCCTGATGCTGGGGAAGATTGAGGGCAGGAGGAGAAGGGGGCAACAGAGGATGAGATGATTGGGTGGCATCGTCGACACAACAGACATGAATTTGAGCAAATTCCGGGAGATAGAGAAGCACAGGGAAGCCAGGCATGCTGCAGCCCGTGGGGTCGCAAAGAGTAGGACCCAACTAAGCGACTGAACAATGACAGTCTGTTCACTGCAGTGTTACTCAAAGTAGTAAAGGATATGAAGGAAAACAATTGTCCATCCACTAACTATGCTGCATTCATACATGGAGTGCTGTGAGGCTCTAAGAAGGAGTGAAGGAGGTCTCAGTACATGCCCTCGAGTGGGCTCCAGGATGTGTGGATGAGGGGAAAAGTAAGGTGCCGACCAGGGTGTATAAAAGGCCATCCCTTTTGTAAGAAAGGAGAATAAACAAACACAGATTGTTGGTCACATTTGAAAAAAATAATGGAAAGATAAACCAAAACTTAATAAACTATTAACCCATAAGGGGAATTAAAAAAACAGGTGGAGGGGACTGTGATGCAAGCCAGACCTCTGTGCATGAATCTTGCAGTGAGTTATTGCAGGTGGTTCTCAGAATACATTTTTCCACAGGGAAAGTGATACACAGCCAGTCAGGTTACTGCCAGAATTCTCACTGGAGCCGTCTGGAGTTGACTTGTACTAAGTGGCAAGAGTCAAGTATTAACTATTCAGGAATTTCACGAACTGGCTGTTAAACTACTGGTAACTTGATACTGGACATGATCAAGGTGTTCCTGTCTGAGGACTGGCTCGGATCTAGGATCAAGCTTTCTATTGGGGTGACTCCCTCCCCTTCCCATTCAACCATCTTAGATTTCTGCTATTTTAGAGGATTGGTTTGGGGGGTAGGTATTTTGTTTTACAGATTTTGAAGAGTATACAAGTGATGGAATCTAGCTTCCTGAAAAAAGATGGTGATTTGCAGTGTTTGCCAATTTTCTTGATTTAAGTGCTCCCACCTCGGAAGAACCCTGCAATCAAGAGAAGTGTGCATGCATGCTTTCTCAGTCGCTCAGTTACGTCCAACTCTGTGCAACCCCATGGACTGCAGCCCTCCAGGCTCCTCTGTCCATGGGATTCTCCAAGCAAGAATACTGGAGTGGGTTGCCATTTCCTTCTCTAGGGGATCATTTCAACCCAGGGATTGAACCTGCATCTCCTGCATTGGCAGGCGGATTCTTTACCACTGAGCCACCTGGGAAGCCCCAAGACAAGTTTACATAGTAAGAATTATCCCAGTTTTTCCCCCACCCCCAGCATTCACCCATGCAACAATATGAGGGAAGAGAAGAACCCCAACATTTTGAGGATGGTTGAGCACAGAGTTCAGTCCTGAAACGTCATTATGGGCTCTGTGTCCATAGGACAGAGGGAAGGAATGTCTTTATTCAAGTCCAGGCTACATTCAGCTCAGAGAGGGTCCACCAGGCCCACAGAACAACTCAGAGGTCATTCCTATGTCTCGGGATGTGTAATTGGAATGGAAGTCCCTGGTGTTTAAAACAACCCCACATTCATTCCAAACTTTGGAAGGAATTCTCATATTAACAAAGATAAGCCTCCGAAACTGCTTCCCCTGTGCCCCGAGTCAGGAGAGTGCTTCAAAATCAGCATTGCAACCTGGAAGCAGTGGCAGAAATTAGTGCTGCTTTAAAGACCTGAAGGATGTGGGGGTGGTTCCCCATAACATCTCCACTCACCAGTCTACAAAAACCAGTTGGATCCTGGGAAATGACAAAGAACTACTGCAAACCCACCAATGAGTAGCCCCAATTGCAGCTGCTACAACACACGTGATGTGTTTGCTGGAGCACCTGAACCCAGCATTCAGTGCATGGTAAGCAGATAAATCAGATCTCATCGGCATTTTAAAAGTCTATCAAAGGACACTGTCAAGAGAGGGAAAAGACAACCCACAAAATGAGGGGAAATATTTGCAAAAAATAATTCTGATAAAGGGCCTAGTAGTCAGAGTACATAAAGAACGCCTATAACTGGACAACAAGACAAACAGCCTAATTTAAAATGGACAAAGTGCTATCGTAGACATTGTTCCAAAGGAAATATACAAACAAGCACAAGAAAGGAATTGCAATGTCATTGGCCATTAGGGAAATGCAAGTCAAACACAAGGAGATTCCACTTCATGTCCACTAGGGTGGCTGTGATTTAAAACAAACAAATAAATGAATAGAAAACAAGTCTTGATGAGCATGTAAAGAAATTGGGATCTTTGTACATTGCCAGTAGAAATGTAAAATGGCACAGCTGCTGTGGAAAATGGTCTAGTGGTTCCTCAAAAGTTTGCCATATAACCCATCAAATCTACTTCTAGGTATACACCCAAAAGACTTATTAGTGAAAAGAGATATTCAAACAAAAGCTTGTACACAAATATTCATCACACCTTATTCACACTAAGAAAAATGTGTTGCTGTTGTTGTTGAGTCGCTCAGTCCTGTCTGACTCTTTGCAACCCCATGGACTGCAGCACCCCAGGATTCCCTGTTCATCACCATCTCCTGGAGCTTGCTCAGACTCAAGTCCATTAAGTCAATGATGTCATCCAATCATCTCATCCTCTGTAGCCCCCTTCTCCTCCTGCCCTCAATCTTTCCCAGTGTCTGGGTCTTTTCCAAAGAGTTAGCTCTTCATATCAGGTGGCCAAAGTACTGGAGCTTCAGCTTCAGTCCTTCTGATGTATGTTCATGGTTGATTTCCTTTAGGATGGACCGGTTTGATCTCCTTGCAGTCCAAGAGACTCTCAAGAGTCTTCTCCAACACCACAGTTCAAAAGCATCAATTCTTTGGCACTCAGCCTTCTTTATGGCCCAACTCTCATATCCATACATAACTATACGGACCTTTGTGAGCAAACTGATATCTCTGCTTTTTAATATGTTGTCTAGGTTTGTCATAGCTTCTCTTCCAAGGAGCAAGCATCTTTTAAACCAAAAGGTGTAAATGGCCCAAATGTCCATTGACTTACAGATAAATAAAATGTGGTCTATTTCTATGAGGAATATTATTCAGTCATAAAAAAGGAGGGAGCACACATGTATGCTACAAAGTAGATGGACCTTAAAAACATTATGTCATGTTGGAGTCAGACACAAAAGGCCACCTACTGTGTGATTCCTTTTATATGAAATGTGCAGAACAGGCAAAGCCATAGAGACAGAAAGCAGAGCAGTGATTGACAGGGACTGGGGAGGGTCTACTTAATACTACAAGATTTCCTTTTGGGAATGTCCTGGAACTACATAGTGGTCATAGTTGTACAATGTTGTGACTGTACTAAATGCCCCTGATTTGAAATGGTTAATTTTATATTATGTGTTATATGTAATAATATACATACCTGCTAAGGATTTCTAACAGGGAGGCCCCCAGAGCTTCCATGGTGATCCAGTGGTTAAAAATCCACCTGCCAATGCAAAGAACCTAAGTTTGATCCCTGGTCTGGGAATAGCCCACGTGCCACAACTACCAAAGCCCGTATGTCCTAAAGCCAGTGCTCCACAATAAGATAAGCCACTGCCAAGAGAAGCCTCCGCCCTGCAACAAAGAGTAAATCCCATTCGCCACAACCAGAGAAAGCCTGGATGCAGCAACAAAGACCCAGCTCAGCGAAAAAGTAGCTAATTAATTTTTAAGAAGAGTGAGGACCTCAGACTGTGCAGCACTGGGCATTATCAGTGTTGTAAATCTTGGCTGATCTTGTAGGTGGGACACTTGTGTTTTAGAGACTTTAATTATCAGTGATATACAGTAGCTTTTCATACATTGATTGGAAATTTGAATGAACTGTGTGTCTGTGTTTGATTCTTTGGTATCATATCCTGCTTTAGTTGTAAAGACTTTTAAATCCTATATTGCAAATATTTTCTGGCAGTTCAATATCTTCACTTTATATGCCAAAATTATTTCTTTTGGATTCTGATTGAAGTTACATCAGTGATGGGTTGATCCAGAAAGAGTGGCGATTCAGTCTACAGCCCTGAGTTTCTTGCTGACAGCTCTCGGGTCCCAGTGGATATATGTTGTGTGTGTTCTTTGATCAAGTTTACTATTTCGCTCACAACTTATCTTCTTAGTATTGCTCTTAGGTATAGTTTGGGCTGCGGTAAAACTAGGCATCTTTCCCTATGTATTCTCACACTGTCGAGGCTGGCGTGAAGTGGGGAGGGGCTGCAGGGGCTGGGAACTTATCTCCCGCCCAGCCCCTCCCTCCGTGAACGTGACTTAAGAACCCCGGCAGTCATTCAGCAGAAACTTGCGTCTTGTATTCTCCACAAGTTTTCTGGAGCCAAACAAAGAACAGATGGGAAAACAGACTCCTGCAATGTACTCACATGTTTAATGAGTAAAAGCTAATTGTAGAAAACACAGCAGCCTTAATGAGGGTCTCGTGCAACCAGCTCCAAACAGCAACAAGGAAGGGAGGGCGTGGGAGCCTCCAACCAGGGCCACGTGCATACCCAGGGCGGGTATAAAAGCAGACACCCCCCAGCACCTCACTCACACACTCACACACACTCACACCTCCTCCAACCCCACCACCTCCACCATGGCCGCCTCAACCTTGTCTGTCTGTTCCAACGACCTGAGCTACGACAGCCGGATCTGCCTGCCGGGGTCCTATGACTCCTGCACCGACTCCTCCTGGCAGGTGGACGACTGTCCAGAGAGCTGCTGTGAGCCCCCCTGCTGTGCCCCCAGCTGCTGTGCCCCGGCCCCCCGCCTGACCCTCCTCTGCGCCCCAGTGAGCTGCGAGTCCAGTCCCTGCTGCCAGCCAACCTGCAGCAGCTCCTGCCTGGCCTTGGGCTGCCAGACGTCTAGCTGCCAGTCCTCCTGCTGCACCTCCTCCCCCTGCCCGCAGGCCTGCTGTGAGCCCGTCTGCTGCAGGCCCGTCTGCCTCAGGCCCGTGTGTTGTGAGGCCTCCCCCTGCTCAGCCCCCTCATCCTGCTGCAGACCCTCCTCCTCCGTGTCCCTCCTCTGCCGCCCTGTGTGCCGCCCCGCCTGCTGCATCCCTGCCTCCTCCTGCCAGCCCAGCTGCTGCCGCCCGGCCTCCTCCGTGTCCCTGCTCTGCCGCCCCGTGTGCCGCCCTGCCTGTTGCATCCCCGCCTCGGCCCTGGAGCCCTGCTGCTGACCGGCCGATCATCTGCCCTCCACAAGCTGCTGTCTCTCTCACAAGCTCCAGGAGCCCCTCTGCTGGCACCAGGACCTCCCCTCTCCCAAAGGTGGACACGCAGATGCTGCCCAGAGGGGATTCGAACTTGGCAGGCATCCCAGAGAGCCCTTGACAGGGTGGACAGTGGGGCCCCAGGAGCCTCCTCTGCAGGACGGGCTGCTTCAATCCCATATGACAAACACAAGCTGCTATAATGAATAAAGTGTTTATGTCAGGAAATACGGACCCATGTCTGTTTTGCCCTCCTCCCTTGGGCCCCTTCGGCCCCTCCAAATTTGGCCTGTGGGTGCTCTGCCAGCAGAAGCCAGGCAGTAAAGACACATTCTCCCATCCGAGTTCAAAGCAGCTGAGGGACCACAGGATCTGAAAGCTGGTGCCATCCACACATTCTGTGTCCCTTCCTACCCCAGGCCCACTCTCCCTGCAGCAGGCGGCCCTTCAAGGCTGGCACGGGAGGCGGGTGTGGGTGCAGAAGGCTCAGATCCTGAGTGGACCCTGGGTTCCTCCCACACCACCCCCTTCCCATGCAGATTGAAGGTGACTTGGGGAGCAGCACAAACCCTTCTGGTTCAGGATCTGAGAGTCCAGGGCGAGTGCCGTTAGAAAGAAGTGCCGACACTGAGGAGGCTTGCCTATATGCTGGTCTGTGTACGAGATTCTGGGGGCCCCAAGGGGGTGCAGTGTCAATTTAGACATCACTCATTCTACTCAAGGTTTCAAGGCCTGACTGAGGAGGGAAAGAACAAAAGAGACGCCTTGTGAACAAACCCTCAGGACAGTAGGGGAGAAGGAGCCTGCAGTCTTAGTGGACACTAGCAATAGAGGAAGTGGGCACCAGTCAGCACCAGGCACCCTTATCCCCCCACTTATCCTCCCACCAGAAACAGACTGATGAGGCCCATAGGAGCAGGAGAACAGTGGAGGCTGGGGCAAGAGGGGCCAGGAACTGAAGGCATCTCCCCACAGGATACCCCCACCCCAGCTCAGCTCCACCCAGGAAAGAGGAAATGGAGCAAAACCCTAAGAGGACCTGTAAACATGTAGGGGCCAGATGTAAACCTGCCTCAACTCTTAAATCTCTTTCCTGAGTTTACTCAAGATATGTACCACTTTTCTCCTTTGCCTTAACTTTTCTTTCCACAGCTATTTGTAAAGCCTCCTCAGACAACCATGTTTGCCTTTTTGCATTTCTTTTGCTTGGGGATGGTCTTGATCACTGCCAAATGATCAAAGGCAAAGGAGAAAAGGAAATATATACCCATTTGAATGCAGAGTTCCAAAGAATAGCAAGGAGAGATAAGAAAGCCTTCCTCAGTGATCAGTGCAAAGAAATCAATAGAATGGGAAAGACTAGAGATCTCTTCAAGAAAATTAGAGATCCCAAGGGAATATTTCATGCAAAGATGGGCACAATAAAGGACAGAAGTGGTACGGACCTAACAGAAGCAGAAGATATTAAGAAGCGGTGGCAACAATAAACAGAAGAACTATACAAAAAAGATCTTCATAATAGCCACGATGGTATGATCACTCACCTAGAGCCAGAGATCGTGGAATGTGAAGTCAAGTGGGCCTTAGGAAGCATCACTACGAATAAAGCTAGTGGAGGTGATGGAATTCCAGTTGAGCTATTTCAAATCCTAAAGTGTTGCACTCAATATGCCAGCAAATTTGGAAAACTCAGCAGTGGCCACAGGACTGGAAAAGGTCAGTTTTCAAGCCAATCCCAAAGAAGGGCAATACCAAAGAATGTTCAAACTACTGCACAATTGCACTCATCTCACACGCTAGGAAAGTAATGCTCAAAATTCTCCAAGCCAGTCTTCAACAGTACGCAAACCATGAACTTCCAGATGTTCAAGCTGGATTTAGAAAAGGCAGAGGAACAAGAGATCAAATTGCAAAACATTCATTGGATCATCGCAAAAGAAAGAGAGTTCCCGAGAAACATCTACTTCTGCTTTATTGACTATGCTAAAGACTTTGGCTGTGTGGATCACAACAAACTGTGGAAAATTCTTCAAAAGATGGGAATACCAGACCACCCTGACCTGCCTCCTAAGAAATCTGTATGCAGGTCAAGAAGCAACAGTTAGAACTGAACATGGAACAACAGACTGGTTCCGAATCGGGAAAGGAGTACATCAAGGCTGTATATTGTCACCCTGCCTATTTAACTTATATGCAGAGTACATCATGAGAAATGTTGGGCTGGATGAAGCACAAGTTAGAACCAAGATTGCCGGGAGAAATATCAATAACCTCAGATATGCAGATGACACCACCCTCATGGCAGAAAGTGAAGAAGAGCTAAAGAGCCTCTTGATGAAAGTGAAAGAAGAGAGTGAAAAAGTTGGCTTAAAACTCAACATTCAAAAAATTAAGATCATGGCATCTGGCCACATCACTTCATGGCAAATAGATGGGGAAACAATGGAAGCAGAGACAGACTTTATTCTCTTGGGCTCCAAAATCACTGCAGATGGTAACTGCAGCCATGAAATTAAAAGATGCTTGCTCCTTAGAAGAAAAGTTATGACCGACCTAGACAGCATATTAAAAAGCAGAGACATTACTTTGCCAACAAAGGTCCATCTAGTCAAAGCTGTGGTTTTTCCAGTAGTCATGTATGGATGAGACAGTTGGACTATAAAGAAAGCTGAGCACCGAAGAATTGATGCTTTTGTAGTGTGGTGTTGGAGAAGACTCTTGAGAGTCCCTTGGACTGCAAGGAGATCCAACCAGTCCATCCTAAAGGAGATCAGTCCTGAATATTCACTGGAAGGACTGATGCTGAAGCTGAAGCTCCAATACTTTGGCCACCTGATGCGAAGACCTGACTCATTGGAAAAGACCAATGAGTTGCTGGGAAAGATTGAAGGCAGGAGAAGGGGACGACAGAGGATGAGATGGTTGGATGTCATCACTGGCTCAATGAACATGAGGTTGAGTGAGCTCTGGGAGTTGATGATGGACAGGGAAGCCTGGTGTGCTGCAGTCCATGGAGTCACAAAGAGTCGGACACAACCGAGCAACTGAACTAAACTAAACTCTACCCTTTTACTGTTCATTTCAATTTTAATAATATAGAACCGTCTCCATAGATAAGTGGACAATGGCCTTGGTGGACTCTTCATAGCGCAAAGAGTTAAGAAGACGTAGAGAAGGTTTCACTTCACCTCAACCCAAGAAAAGTGAGGTGCAGCGACATTGACATGCATGGAAACCAGAACCTACAGCCCACAGCAAAGCTAGTGTCGTCCGTCGGGATGAGCAGAGCATCTGTGGGGTTCCTGACCGGATAGTGGTGTTGCCGTGCACAGCGCAACACAGGCACCCATGAAGACTGCGTGTGCATCCCGTGACACCAAGCCCCAAGCAGGTGACTCCTGCTGCTGTGTGTCCACATGGGTCAGGCCGCAGCGCTGACCTGGGAGGAGAGCCGGTGAAAGACATTTATGTAGTTCACCCTAGTAACAAAGCGACAACTCTAAATGCTCCGAGACTCTTCAGATCTCAGGCGAGCCTCTCCATCAGTGTGACGCCCTTATCATCCACGTGACTCAGCCAGGGACCGTCGCAACCCCAAAGGCATCCTGAGAACCAGAGCAACCCGTGCAGACTTCCTCTCCCGCCTGGTGGGCAGCGCAGTGGTGCCCTCCTGGGGGTAGTAGGGAGGGCAGCAGAAAGGTGGGGCGTGACATCCAGTGCCTGGTTTGGGGAAGATAAACAGGCCTGGCGGGAGGTTTGGTTTGAATGGAAGCATATGAGGCAGTGCCAGGCACAGTGGGCGCTCTTAGAGTTCCCTCTTTCACATCTTCACAGTCATGTGACATCATAGTGATGGGAGTTTCTGGGTCTGCGCCTTCCAATAGGAAGGACGCCCCGATGGCGCTCCTTTTAGACTCTTCCTTGGTTCCCAAACGGTTGTCCCTGGAACCCTGGTATGCCAATGGCTCCCTTCTCTGGGGAGCCCCAACCCCTCCCTAGGATGGCCCCAATGCCCCTGCTCTCGAAGGGCCCACGTTCACACCACAGGGGCTGAGTTGGCACTTCCTGGGGCAGCCCTCTGTCTCCAGGGCCAGGCTTCCCCTTCCCGGAATATCACGGGCACCCCATGTGCGGGCCTGCACATTCCTCCTGTAACTGCCAGGATTCCGGATGGGACGGGGTCTTTGTGCACAGTGAGCTTATCAAGTGTCCAGTAGGTGGAATGCTCAAATTGGACCCTCCTCATTCTTGAGGAAGCAAAATATCAGATGCCGGAGGACAAATGGAGCCATGGTGAGGCCACGCAGTGAATGAGGGAGGGGCCAGACTCGTCTTGCAGCTTTAAGATGTCCTCTGATGGGCTGCACTGTGTTCCTCCCAAAAAGATAATGTTGGAGTCCTAACCCCCAATACCTCTGAATGTGACCTTATTGGGAAATGTCCTTGCAGGTGTTGTTCACTCAGTCATGTCCGACTCTTTGCGACCCCATGGACTGCAGCACGCCAGGCTTCCCTGTCCTTCACCATCTCCCAGAGTTTTCTCAAACTCGTGTCCATTGAGTTGATGATGACATCCACCCATCTCATCCTCTGTCATTCCCTACTCCTCCTGCCTTCAATCTTTCCCAGCATCAGGGTCTTTTCCAATGAGTCAGCTCTTCACATCAGGTGGCCAAATTATTGGAGCTTCAGCTTCATCATCAGTCCTTCCAATGAATATTCAGGGTTGATTTCCTTTAGGATTGACTGTTTGATCTTATTGTTCAAGGGACTCTCAAGAGTCTACTCCAACCCCACAATCTGAAAGTATCAGTTCTTCAGTGCTCAGACTTCTTTATGGTCCAACTCTCACATCTGTACATAACTACTGGAAAGACCATAGCTTTGACTATATGGACCCTTGTCAGCAAAGTGATGTCTTTGTTTTTTAATATACTAAGGTTGTCATAGCTTTTCTTCCAAGGAGTAAGTTGTGATCTAGTTAAAATGAGGCCAGTGGGGTGCGCTTTAACACAGAGACACATAACTGTGTCCTCATAAACAAAGGAACTCTGGACACACAGGTACCACAGAGGGAAGATGCTGTGAAGATGACGGCAGAGGTCAGGCCTGTGCAAGCCAAGGAACCACAGAGACGTCAGGAGCCAGGAGAGAGGATGGATTCTCCCTCATCAGCCTGAGAAGGGACCAGCCTGCCCACACCTTGATTTCTGTGTCTGGCCTCCAGTCCCTGAGACCACACATGCTGCTGAAGATGGTACCCAGTCTGGGCACTCTGCCGTCACAGGAATCTTCTCCAGCCCCTCCCCTCCTCCAGGCCCAACAGAGGGTGGAGAGGCCAAGAGGGTGCTGTGCTACAGGGGTCCAGGCATGTGGGTGCCAAGGTCAAGAGCTGCCCCTGAAGAGAGTTGTGCCATGTCCCCCACCCTCCTAAGGAGGAGGGATGGGCAGGTACGCCCTCTGCGGGCAAATGAGGGGCTCCCAGGGGATCACCAGGAGTGTGACAGAGTCCTCTAGGGAGGTCCACGCCTTTCTGGGGCCGCAACACTGGACTTCACTGTGGCTGCCCTAAGAAGTAACCAGGAACATGTGGCTGAAACAGCACCAAGGTGTCACCTCTCAGCTGTGAAGGTGGGATCAGGAGTGAGTCTCACTGGCCATGGTCACGGATGGACTGTCTGATCCAACTCAGGGCCTCAGGGCAGAATCTCTTCTTTGTCTCCTTCAGCTTCTAGAGGCACCATATCCTTGGCCCATGGCCCGGCGTCCTGCTTTCCTCTCCCTGTGGCCTCCCTTTCAGTGGCCACATCTCCTGTCACCTCTCCCAAGTCCACCCGTGTGACTCAGAAACACCTCCCATTACAAGGCCCTTAATTTATTCCCATCCACAAAGTTGCTCTGCTGTCCATGTAAGGGAATTTATCACAGGTCGTGGGGTCAGATATAGGCATCTCGGGGGAATTTCCATGGACCTCCCAATGGGAAGGAGAGGAGCCACACTTGTCAGAGAAGCATCTGGTTTCCATTTAGACTGGCAGGGGCTGAAAGAGTAGGGGTTACATATCAGTTGCTGAGCAGAAGACCTTTTTACCTAGAAGGGGTCAGTTCAGGCAGTTAGTGACTTCCCTCAAACTACAGAGCACAATTGCTCTCATCTCACACGCTAGTAAAGTAATGCTCAAAATTCTCCAAGCCAGGCTTCAACAACATTACATGAACCATGAGCTTCCAGATCTTCAAGCTGGATTTAGAAAAGGCAGAGGAACCAGAGATCAAATTGCCAACATCCATTGGATCATCAGAAAAGCAAGAGAGTTCCAAAAAAACATCTACTTCTGCTTAATTGACTATGCCGAAGACTTTGGCTGTGTGGATCACAACAAACTGTGGAAAATTCTTCAAGAGATGGGAATACCAGACCACGTTCCCTGCCTCCTGAGAAATCTATATGCAGGTCGGGAAGCAACAGTTAGAACTGGACATGGAACAACAGACTGGTTCCAAATCGGGAAAGGAGTACATCAAGGCTGTATATTGTCACCCTGATTATTTAACTTATATGCAGAGTATATCATGAGTAATGCTGGGCTGGATGAAGCACAAGCTGGAATCAAGATTGCTGGGAGAAATATCAATAACCTCAGATATGTAGATGACACCACCCTCATGGCAGAAAGTGAAGAAGAACTAAAGAGTTTCTTGATGAAAGTGAAAGAGGAGAGTGAAAAAGTTGGCTTGAGGCTCAACATTCAAAAAACTAAGATCATGGTATCTGGTCCCATCACTTCATGGGAAATAGATGGGGAAACAGTGGAAACAGTGGCTGACTTTATTTTTGGGGGCTCCAAAATCCCTGCAGATGGTGACTGCAGCCATGAAATTAAAAGACGCTTGCTCCTTAGAAGAAAAGTTATGACCAACCTAGATAGCATATTATAAAGTTGGACCTTTGCCAACAAAGGTCCATCTAGTCAAAGCTATGGTTTTTCCAGTAGTCATGTATGTATGTGAGAGTTGGACTATAAAGAAAGTGCCGAAGAATTGATGCTTTTGAGCTGTGGTGTTGAAGAAGATTCTCGAGGGCCCCTTGGACTGCAAGGAGATCCAACCAGTCCATCCTAAAGGAAATTAGTCCTGAATATTCATTGGAAGGACTGATGCTGAAGCTGAAGCTCCAATACCTTGGCCACCTGATGTGAAGGGTCAACTCATTCAAAGAGACCCTGATGCTGGGAAAGATTGAAGGCAGGAGGAGAAGGGGACAGCAGAGGATGAGATGTCTGGATGGCATCACTGACTCAATGGACATGAGTTTGAGTAAACTCTGGGAGTTGGCAATGGATAGGTAGGCCTGGTGTGCTGCAGTCCATGGGGTTGCAAAGAGTTGGACACGACTGAGCAACTGAACTGAACTGAACTGATCACAGAGCAGGGTGAGGACTGACCTCATAAGTTCAGGGGATAGTGTGGTCCCAATGGCTGAGCACTGGGAGCTCAACCCTCAGCCGAGAAATCACCTTCCAGTGCTCGGTCACCAGCATGGCCATCTGTGACTTGGCCTTCTCTGCAGAAGGACTTTGCAGGTCCTGGGGAACCACCCCCAGAGGAATCATTTTAGGGAAAGACACTAGAGGAGACACATCACATGCTCGGTGAGCATCACACTCTGATGTTTATAAGGCCTGTGATGCTAGAGGCCTCAGAGCCTGGACCAGCCAGTGTGGGCACCATGGGGATGACCTGGTCAGGGGCTGGGGATGCTGATGGGTGAGTCCCTCAGCCTAGCTGGTTAGGACCAGGCGGCCTTGCTGCAACATGGTCTAGTCGGGTCTGGGAGATGTGAAGACGACAGTGTCTGGGCCGCCTCATGGGAGGTACACACGGGGCAGGGGTCTTACAGGTCATGGGCTCAGAAGCAGGAAAGGATGCTTCAGGGGATGGGTCTGCAGACCAGGGCAGGGCAGGAGGGCTGGCAGAACGTGGAAGGCTGGCAGGAGGGGATCACATACACAATGCGCTTGTAGCACATGGGGACATACAGGACAGGCTTGCAGCTCACAGGCACACAGCAGGATGCCTGGCAGGGGCTGGACACAGAACAAGTGTCCTGGCAGGGGCCGGGCACACAGCAGGCTGGCCGGCACAGCAGAGCCACGTGGGGAGCACCACGGGGGTTTCGGCAGCCCAGGGCAGGGCAACAGACAGCAGGGCAGGCCAGCTGGCAGGAACTGGGCACACAGCAAGCTGGCTGGCAGCCCACAGAGCAGTTGGTGTCACACATGTTGGCGTGAGGCTGGGAGGGGTCAGGACAGAGGACAGGACTAGTCTGGAGGCTCCCTCCCCAGGGTGCTTTTTATACCTGGGTCATGGCATCCTGGCAATGAGGGACTGGGTGTCTTCCTTGTGGCCGCCTGTTGTTTTTCCTCCTCCTCCCCCCAAGGGCCTCTTTCTGGAGCTTCTGGTTGCTGTGACTCAGTTCAGGAAGCTCCCTCAGCTGGAGGCTGACGATGACCCAGTGGCCCTGGGATTTCTGGAATCAGGCCAGGAATGGGCCCCCACATGGTGATTTTCAAGGTCTTCCCCCAATTTAACCACCCTGTCCTCTGTCCACATGAGCACAATCACACTTGTCACACCAGCACCTCCATTTGATTTGTGATCCAGAAGATTATCCCTTGGGGTGGGGCTCCTTACTGGGGGCTGTGGCCACATTTTTGCCATAATCATAACAACAGGGTTCCAGTTCGTAGCAGGGCTGAGCTAAGCATTTTACATGGATTGTCTCATAACCAACCAGTTATCAATCCTGCCACCATTCAAGGGGCCGGCAAAACAGATGTCCAGTCAGGAAGACCTAGAAAGTCCTGTAATGCATGCAGGTTCCACCCCTGCAAACGGAGAAGCTCTGAAGCTGCTTGGTCTCATTCTGCGATCTGTGGTCTTTATATTGTGCCCAATGGGGTGGGACTTAGGGGCAGTGTCCAATTCTTGGATCTGTAAATTGGAATTTTCTTGATGAGATTTGGGGATTTTATCCCTTTTTCCTTCAAAATATCCTTAGGCTTCAGTGTCATTCTTTTGTCCTTCTGAGGTTGAAATTACTTGCATGTTAGCCTTTCTGATATGGTCTCAAAGACTCTCTTCATTTTTCTTACTTCTTTGTCCCTCTTCTCCAGATTGGGACATATCTTAGGACTGACATGTCTTCAAGTTCATCGACTCTTCTTCTTCCAGAACCCAGGTTGTGCTGTCTGGACCTCGGGCTCTCCCCCTACACTGGCTCCCTGATACCCCACACTGTGGGATTTCCCACTGCTCCTGGAACATGCCCATTTCTGCAGCAGATTCCTTACCTCCCCCCATCCCCTGCCCAACTTGCTGCCTCTGCCTGGAGCACCCACTACCCCTAACTCTTTACTGCACCCACTGCCAGCTCAGCATCACCAGAGGCCCATGGACCACCCACTGGCACCCACTTCTCTGCTGAACCCACTTTCTATTCTGGGTTTTAGCCCCCTCTGGAATGATTTCATGCATTGATTTTTCACTCATTCATTTATCCATTGACCTGAAGGGCTCACGAGCCTGGATGCCTCTACTGCCAGCACACAGAATAATCTGCTGCCTCAGCAAATCAGTTCTTGCATGATTACAAAAAGGCAGAAGCTGACAAATTTTCTGCAAAGAGCAAAGAGTAAGCATCTCAGGCTTTGCAGCTACATGGTCTCGCTCACAATGACTCAACATTGTAAGGAAAAGCAGCCTTAGACACATTAAATACATGAGTGTGGCTATGCCCCAGAAAGCTTCATTCACACGCAGGCAGCGGAAGAGGCTTGCCCCACAGACTGCAGTTTGCAGACTCCTGTTTCAAAGTTTTCCTGTGCAAAATAAAAGCTCAAAATACACCATAACCTCAAAGTCTTCATTGACGGCATGAGATAAAATGGAATAAAAGGATACAGTACTCTGAGTTGATTCTGAGGTGCCCTATGCATAGTGATGACCTGGAGAAACAATGTGAACACCATGGAAAGGCAAACTAGAACATTCTGTTTACAGAAGGGGGAACTGGCTTCAAAGCCAAACTAATTTATGGAGGAAAATAGCACAGGAAAGCGTGTCCCAGGATAATAAGATGTTGGGGAATCACAGTAGCAACAACCACAAGGAAGTCAACAGTTGTGCTTCTATGTTGCTGGGACGCCCACAACCTGGGTATAAAAGCTGCCAAGACAGGCAGCCTGCAGACAGACATCACCAGCTCTCCTCCCAACACCAGCCAGCCCCACGCCACCATGTGCCACACCAGCTACTCCTCAGGCTGCCAGGCTGCCTGCGTGCCCAGCTCCTGCCAGCCGTCCTGCAGCACGTCCAGCCCCTGCCACACGTCCTACTTCACGTCCAGCCCCTGCCAGGCGACCTGCGTGCCCGTGAGTTACAGGCCAGCCATACGCCTGCCAGTGACCTACAAGCCCACCCTGTGTGTGACTCCTTCCTGCCAGTCCTCTGTGTTCCTGCCCGTGAGCTACAGGCCGGCCGTGTATGTGGCCCCCTCCTGCCAGTCCTCAGGGTGCTACCAGCCCTCCCGCCCCACCCTGGTCTGCAGACCTGTCTCCTGTAGCACCCCTTCCTGCTTGTGATCACGAGCCTCCTCCCAGATGCTCCCAGTGCAGACCGGATCACTCCTATACCCCTCCCAGCACGAGTCCTCAGGGGGCCTCCAGGTCTGAATGTGGCAGATGAAAAGCATGATCGACCAACGTCTGAACCCAGGCAAGAATGTGGCAGGATGATCTGGACTCGTCTGTGAACTGGTGCATCCCCCCTCCCAACCCCCTGCCAGGAAGCCCTGGTTCCCAGGGTCCTTCTCTATCTCCTGAAGGAAACCACACCCCACGTGAGCCAAATAAACCATGCTATCTCAATGCAGCCTGTCCTTCTTTTTTACCTTCACATATTTTGAAGTTTTCTTCTCAGAGATGAATACAAATCTTAAGTACAGAGGACCCTCCTGAAAGAGCCCTCTTGATGGCTCAGCTGAAGGTGAAGGATCCTTGGTGGGTGGTGGGTGGAGGAGGGTGTGTCCCCACCCATGGCCACCACTCAAGACTCACATTGTGGATGGGGGAGGACTTCTCCTTTCTCTGAGGCGGGTAGGGTGGGAAACAGGTCTGGACGCAGGTCCCAGCTGGGGCCTAAAGCATGACCAACAGGGAGGCCAGAGAGACTCACGCAAACCCACCTCACACAAAAAGGGGAATAAGGCCATCCCAGCAAGAAGAGGGAGATCTGAAAAAGTCTCACCCCTCAGCCCCAGACACACAAGGCCTTCCAAGGCTGACCCTGGACCAAAACCAGAGAGCCCTCCATCCTCCTGGTTCTAGCCTGGCCAGCACAGCTGCCTGAGCAGCATCAGTCTTCACCGGGGATAGGCAGACATGTGTAGAGGTCACTTCTGTGGGATAGGAATGCAGGAGACGCTGAAAATGTAGGACAGAGCAAAAACATGTGTCCCCAGCCCTTGTCCTAAGCACAAGGTGCTAACAGCTCCCCACAAGAATCTGAAGTCACTGGTACCCTGAAGGTCCTCAAGTCATAACAAAACCCAAACCAAGGTCCAGGCAGTCTGATGCAAACTGCCGCCCAAACATTGATGACCTGAGAGAAGCAGGGTCAAGGCATACCCATTCCCAAAAGGAAGCACTGCTTATGTCCATTTAAAACCTAGACAGTGTATTAAAAATCAGAGACATCACTTTGCCAGCAAAGGTCTGTCTAGCCAAAGTTGTGGTTTTTTCAGTAGTCACATACAGATGTGAGAGTTGGACCATAAAAATGGCTGAGCACCAAAGAATAGATGCTTTTGAACTGTGGTGTTGGAAAAGACTCTTGAGAGTCCTTTGGATAGTAAGGAGATCCAATCAGTCAGTCCTAAAGGAAATCAACCCTGAATATTCATTGGAAGGACTGATGTCGAAGCTGAGGCTCCAACACTTTGGTCACCTGATATGAAGAGCTGACTCATTGAAAGAGACCGTGATGCTGGGAAAGATTGAGGGCAGGAGGAGAAGGGAGCTGCAGAGGATGAGATGGTTGGATGGCATCACCAACTCAATGGACAGGAACTTGAGCAAACTCCAGAAGATAATGAAGGACAGGAAAGTCTGGGGTGCTGCAGTCCATGGGGTCACAAAGAGTCAGTCATGACTTAAGAGCTGAACATCAGCAACAACAAATTAACACATGCTATCTGATATTCAAGGGCCTCCCTGCTGGCTCAGCAGTAGAGAACCTGCCCACCAATGCAGGAGACTTCAGTTCAATCACTGGGTCAGGAAGATCCCCTGAAGAAGAAAATGGCCACCCATCCCAATATTCTTGCCTGGGAAATCCCATGGACAGAGGAACCTGGTGGGCCACAGTCCATGGTATCCCAGAGAATCAGACTTGTCCAAGCAACTGAGCATGCACGCATCTGATATTCAACAAAACTTGGAAGACATACAAAAAAACATGGGAAAAATGTGAATTCATTGTCAACAGACAAAGCAATCAACACAACTAGACTCAAACTGACCCAGATATTGGAGCCATCAGACTGAAAGCTTAAAATAACTATGAGCAGTGAAATAAATCAGAGAAAGAAATTCTGTATAATCACTTATATGTGAAATCTAAGAGAAAAAAAACTTCATAGATACAAAGAGATTGGTGGTTGCCAGAGGTGGGAAGAGGTGTAGGCAAAATGGATTAAGGGAATCAAAAGGTATAAACTTCTACTTATACAACAATATGTCCTCGGGATGAGATGTCAGTTCAGTTCAGTCACTCAGTCATGTCCAACTCTGCGACCCCATGAGCCGCAGCCCGCCAGGCCTCCCTGTCCATCGTCAACTCCCAGAGTCCACACAAACCCATATCCATTGAGTCGGTGATGCCATCCAACCATCTCATCCTCTGTCGTCCCCTTCTCCTCCTGCCCTCAATCTTTCCCAGCATCGGGGTCATTTCAAATGAGTCACCTCTTTGCATCAGGTGGCCAAAGTATTGGAGTTTCAGCTTCAACCTCAGTCCTTCCAATGAACACCCAGAACTGATCTCCTTGACATACAGCATGCTATAAGAGAAAAAACATTTATTTGTAATTATTTACTTGTATTTAGAGAAATAAAACAGAATTATGAAAATATGTAACTAGCCAAGACCTTATGGGGCATTCCCAGAATAGGACATGCACCCACCGTGTCTGTACCTGCCTTTTGTAGAAAAACTTCAAAGTATAAATTTAATCAGAGCATAACTTTGTCAAAGTATAAAGAAGTGAGAAAATGCAGAAACAAAGGCAAACAGTCAAGCAAGACATAATAACAATAGTTTAACCATTAAACAAAGTCAAGGACCTTTAGTTCCTCCTAAGGGCTATAGATAATATTCTGCGCCATGTCCTTGGAGCTGTTTTGCTGATACTGACACCCCCACCAAGTGGGAAAAGTTAACTGCATGCTGCCCACAAGCATGGAGACCCCAGATCAGTTAGAACCAGAAGGTTGGTGAGGTTGACTCCTGATTCCCTCACCACCAACCAATCAGAAGGTCGTCCACAAGCTGATCACATACCCAACAACCCTCCTCCCTCACTCTGTTTTTAAAAATATTTTCCTTAAAGCCTTTGGGAGAATTGGGGTCTTTTAAGTACCAGCTGCCTGGACCGCTTGCTTGGCACCTGCCATAAATGCTGGACTTTCCTTCACCACAACCTGGTGTTGGTAGACTGGTCTTTCTGTACACAGGGTGAGCAGAATTGAGTTAGGTTCAATAACAAAGAGAGTTAATGTCTATTAAAACAGAGAAAGGGACAGGTTTGGGGAAAACAAATAGCACTTCTAGAAACAAAAGATCAAGTAGTGGAAATTAAAAACTCATTCAAACAGAATATTAGACACAGTTGATGAGAGAATTAGAAAAACTAGAAGACAGTTGAAGTCACCTGTCATCCCTTTCTGGGAGTTGCTTCAGTTGAAGATGATTTTCTTGACCAAGGTCAGACCCCCTTCTCAGGAAAACTCACATCTAAAGCTTTATTTTTATTAACTTATTTATTTGGCTGCACCAGGTCTTCGCTGCAACATGCGGAATCTTTAGTTGAAGCATGTGGGATCTAATTGCCTGACCAGGGCCCCCCGCATTGGGAGAATGGAGTTTTAGCCACTGGACCACCAGGGAAGTCCCAAAGCTCACATCTAATTCCTGATCCAGGGAAATAAAGGCCTGTTCTGGGTCCACAGCACAGGACAGCACTGAAAGACCCTTCCAGCTGGGGAGCTGCCTCTGGAGTCACTGACTGCATCGTGGGCTGACTTCTCCTGAGCCCAATCCTCTCCCTCTCCCTCAACAGCTGTTGATCCTAAGAGAGCTCCCTAAGAAACCTAGTATCTGGGCACCTCCATCTGCAGCAAAGGACCTAGAGGCAATGGCAACCTCGTAGTCTTGTTGTTGTTGTTGATCCATCGCTCAGTCATGTCTGACTCTTTGCGACCCCATGGACTGCAGCACACCAGGCTTCCCTTTCCTTCACCAACTCCCAGAAGATGCTCAAACTCATGCCCATTGAGTCAGTGATGCCATCCAACCATCTCATCCTCTGTCGTCCCCTTCTCCTCCTGCCTTCAATCTTTCCCAGCATCAGGGTCTCTTTGAATGAGTCAACCCTTCACATCAGGTGGCCAAGGTATTGGAGCTTCAGCTTCAGCATCAGTCCTTTCAATGAGTATTCACGACTGATTTCCTTTAGGATTGACTAGTTAGATCTCCTTGAAGTCCAAGGGACTCTCAAGAGTCTTCTTCAGCACCACAGTTCAAAAGCATCAGTTCTTTGGTGCTCAACCTTCTTTACAGTCCAACTCTCACATCTGTACATGACCACTGGAAAACCCATAGCTTTGACTATAGAGACCTTTGTTGGCAAAGTAATGTCTCTGCTTTTTAATATGCTGTAGAGGTTTGTCATAGCTTTTCTTCCAAGGAGCAAATGTCTTTTAATTTCATGGGTGCAGTCACCATCTGCAGTGATTTTGGAGCCCAAGAAAATAAAGTCTGTCACTGCTTCCATTGTTTCCCCATCTATTTGCCATGAAGTGATGTGACCAGATGCCATGATCATTTTTTGAATGTTGAGTTTTAAGCCAACTTTTTCACTCTCTTCTTTCACTTTCATCAAGAGGCTCTTTAGCTCTTCTTCACTTTCTACCATGAGGGTGGTGTCATCTGCATATCTGAGGTTATTGATATTTCTCCCGGCAATCTTGATTCTAACTTGTGCTTCATCCAGCCCAACATTTCTCATGATGTACTCTGCATATAAGTTAAATAGGCAGGGTGACAATATACAGCCTTGACGTACTCCTTTCCCTATTTGGAACCAGTCTGTTGTTTCATGTCCAGTTCTAACTGTAGCCTCTTGACCTGCATACAGATTCCTCAGGAGGTAAGGTGATCTGGTATTCCCATCTCTTGAAGAATTTTCCACAGTTTATTGTGATCCACACAGTCAAAGACTTTAAAGTAGCCAATTAAGCAGAAGTAGATATTTTTCTGGAACTCTCTTGCTTTTCCTATGATCCAGCAGATGTTGGCAATTTGATCTCTTGTTCCTCTGCCTTTTCTGAATGCAGCTTGAATATCTGGGATGTGATTGCTAAGTCTCATTTCCCACTGAAAAAAACAGGTGCTGCCTGGATCCGTGGTCGGCTGCTGGGGCGGGGGAAAAGCTCAGTGAGTCTGGGACACCTTGAGCCCCCAAGCAAGGAAGCTATCAAAGACTCCTGAGACTATGTGAAAAGGACACAGGAGCCAACCTGAAGGGTCTCCCACTGATGCCTGCTGAAGAAAGAGTAGCTTCATTCTGCTAAAGAATAGCTCCTGTATAGACTGAAACACACCAATTATATAAAAACCCATAAAAATGCATAAGATACACAGAATTTTATGTGTATAGATATATGTGTAAGCTGTATGCTTAATCACTCAGTCGTGTCCAACTCTTTGTGACCCCATGGACTGTAGCCCGGCAGGCTCCTCTGTCCATGGGATTTTTCAGGCAAGAATACTGGAGTGGGTTGCCATTTCTTCCTCCAGGGGCTCTTCCCAAACAAGGGATTGAACCTGGGTCTCCTGCATTGCAGGTGGATTCTTCACCTGCTGAGCCATCAGGAAAGCCCATATACATATCACTTCAGTTCAGTTCAATCTCTCAGTCATGTCCAACTCTTTGCGACCCTATTGTCCCTGTCCATCACCAACTCCGGGAGCTTGCTCAAACTCATGTGCATCGAGTTAGTGATGCCATCCAAGCATCTCATCCTCTGTTGTCCCCTTCTCCTCCTGCCTTCAATCTTTCCCAGCATCAGGGTCTTCTCCAATGAGTCAGTTCTTCACCCCAGGTGACCAAAGTATAGATATATACACACATAAATATACATAAGAGCATATATGTATAAATATATATACATTTATAAGCATGTATGTGTATAGTTAGAGATCTGTAAAAGTTACTAGGAAACCAAAAAATAATTCTATAAATTGATTAAAAGGACAGAATAAATCACATATCTTGGCTTCTCTGTAAAAAGAGCATTTTGGGGTAACCAAACAGTCATCGAAGGAAAGTCCTTTATAGAAGAATTACAGGTTAAAAATGTAGATGAGCTGATAGGCTTAGCCAGTCTCCCCCTTCCGAAGCCCGGTGATGTAACAGATCTAAGACCAGACTTCCTGTGGTGACTGAAACTGCGCTGAAAGGCTGATGGGAACAGGCTGACAACAGTCCCCAGGGATGAGCCCCAGCATCTCCCCACAAGCCCTTGGGAGCACACAAGTCCCGTGTTCTCACCACAGGAGTTCAACCTGCATTTGAGCCTGTCCACAGGCCTCCCATTTTACAAGAAATACAGGGGATGGAGGATTATTTTAAAGAACACATAATCCAGAATGCAGAAAACTCTCCAGGACAATAGCTGAGTTTCTTTAATGATTGCATGCTGTAAGAACTGCTATAAACCAGAAGGGACTTTTAAAAAAAACATTTTTTTAATTTTTGCTTGTGCTGGGTCTTCACTACTGCACACAGGCTTGCTCTAATTCTGGCCAGCAGAGGCTTCTCCTTGTGGTGGCTTCTCTTGTTTCAGAGCATGGGCTCTAGACCTGTGAGGGCTTCATCAGTTGCAACTCTTGCGCTCCAAATTGTGGGCTCAGTAGCTGTTGCCCCACGTCATGTGGAATCTTCCTGGATCAGGGATCGAACATGTGTACTCTGCTTTGGAAGGTGGATTCTTTACCACTGGACCACCAGGGAAGTCCCAGAAGGGACTTAAGAGTAGCATCACCCTTGTGCTTTATGCAAGCCTTGTTTGGATTCTGATCTGAACAAGCCAGTACTTTAAATGTCTTGTTTTAGACAATCAGAGTAAATTGAACAGACTAGGTATCAGATAATCACCACCTTTTATAGCTCAGTATTTCACTTTTGTATAAATGCTCATAGTATATACATTGTTGCTATTGCTCAGTCCCTAAGTTGTGTCTGACTGTATGCAACGCCATGGATGGCAGCACTCTGAGCTTCCATGTCCTTCACTGTTTCCTGGAGTTTGCTCAAATTCATGTCCATTGAGTCGCTGATGCTGTCCAACCATTTCATCCTCTGCTGCCCTCTTTTCCTTCTGCCCTCAATATTTCCCAGCATCACAGTCTTTTCTAATGAGTTGGCTCTTCACATCGGGTAGCTAAAGGATTGGAGCTTCAGCTTCAGCATCAGTCCTTCCAATGACTATTCAGGGTTGATTCCCTTTAATATTGACTGGTTAGTGTAATAGTGTCAACTGGGAAAAATGCACAACCTAAAAGCTGAGAATTACTCTTTATTCAATGGACATTCTGCAAACTTCAAGCCCAGGACCCAGCATCTCAGATCACTCTGACTGCTCCAAAGAGGCCAGGCAGGGGGCCAGGATATGTAGGAGCTTTGCAACAAAGACCAGGTGGGTGGAACATCAAAAGATGACTGCTGATTAAAGAAAACCAGATGTCTCAGGTTACGGAATTTAGCACTTTTCTATGTATGGGAGGATACAGGAGTCTGGGCTCCTTGAAATCATTCCTTTGATGTGAAACCTCAGCTATCTGGGGCCGGTATCCTGCTTTTCTCCATCCTGAATCCCCTCAGCATGTGCAGTTGGGAGAGGGGGTGCTGCAGTGGCTGAGGGCTTGGCAGTGGGCAGACCATGTGCCTCCACCCCGAGTTCCCGCAGGGCTCACTGTCGGGGCAGCTGTAATGAGACGATTTGACGGCTGTAACCTCCTTTGTTTGCTGATATGGCAGGCAACATTTTTCGTTCACAATAGACACATGTCTATCCATACACACATAGATTTTCTTCTTAAATTATTTTTAATTGAAGGATAATTACAATATTGTGCTGATTTCTGCCATTCATCAACATGAATCAGCCATAGGTATACATATGTCCCCTCCCTCCTGATCCTCCCTCCCACCTCCCACCCCATCCCACCCCTCCAGGTTGTCACAGAGCCCTGGGTTGAGTTCCCTGAGTCTTGCAGCAAATTCCCACTGGCCATCTATTTTACTGGCTGTCTATGTTAGTGTATATGTTTCCATGCTATTCTCTCCATTAGTCCCATCCTCTCCTTCCTACCCCCGACCCCGTGTCCATTAAGTCTGTTCTCTATGTCTGTGTCTCCATTGTGTGCTAAGTCACTTCAGTTGTGTCTGACTCTTTGGGACCCTATGGATTGTGTAGCCTGCCAAGCTCCTCTATCCACGGGATTCTCCAGGCAAGAATACCAGAGTAGGTTGCCATTTCCTCCTCCAGGGGATCTTCCCAACCCAGGGACTGAACGCGTGTCTCTTCCATCTCCTGCCTGGGCAGGCGGGTTCTTTGCCACTAGTGCCACCTGGGGAGTCCTAGGCGTCTCCATTGCTGCCCTGCAAACAGTCTCATCAGTGCCCTCTTTCTAGATTCCATATATATGTGTTAATACACGATATTTGTTTTTCTCTTTCTGACTCATTTCACAGTGTATAATAGGATCTAAGTTCATCCACCTCATTAGCACTGACTCAAATGTGTTCATTTTTATGACTGAGTAACATTCCAGTTAGTATATGTACCACAGCTTCTATATCCATGTTGGACATCTAGGTTGCTTTCATGTCCTAACCATTGTAAAAAATGCTGCAGTGAATATTGGGGTGCGTGTGTCCTTTTCAAGTTCGGTCTTCTCAGGATATATGCTCAGTAGTGGGACTGTTGGGTAGACACATAGGTTTTTTTGGGGGGGGAGGGTGGTCATAATGTAGAAATAGGCACATAGTTTTTTTTTAATGTACTTAAAATTAATCTGCTCCCCTTGATAAAATATTAAGGGCTTCTTCCCATGTTGATACACATAGATATACCTTGTTTTTCTTAATGCTTGAGTTGTATTTCATTACACAAGACATGCAGAATAACAACATTCCTCTTCCTGGTGACTTAGATGGTAAAGAATCCACCTGCAATGCAGGAGACCCAGATTTGATCCCTGGGTTGGGAAGATCCCTTGGAGAAGGAAATGGCAAGCCACCCCAGTATTCTTGCCTGGAGCATCCCATGGACAGAGGAGCCAGGCAGGCTACAGTCCATGGGGTCAAAAAGAATTGGACAGGACTGAGTGACAAACACTTTCACTTTCACTTTCATTAACCATTTTCATCTGGCCTCCTTTTCTGCTGTTGTTATTGTTGCAATGTGGTCACAAATACTCTCATGTATATCTCTGTGCAGACATTTCTGTTGGGCTGATTCCTAGGCAAAAATATCCACTTTTTAAAGAAAGGGGAAATGGCCTGGAATGACCCCAATCCCAGGCTGCAGTCACTACATCCATAGCAGAGCTGGATGGAATTCAAAGCCTGGTCTGTCTGTCCAAAAGCTGATCACATCTTCTGCCTCCTGTCCTGCCTCTGGCTCTGGGGACTCTTTCAGATGGTACGGTGAACTGACTGTAAAAGCCTCAAGAAGGGGTTGCAGTGGCAGCCCACCAGGCTGACAGTCACTGCAAATATCTAAAACATGTAAGCAGTGAATCTGGGGATCACGAGCCACCCACTCCACCCCCCAGGGTTGAGTGACATTTCTCAGTCAGAATCCAGTAAACCAAAGGAGCCCATGGCTGCCCACTCGGGTCATCCTGGCAGTAACCAGGCGATGGCAGAGGATGAGACTTCGGGTGTGGCAGGATTCCTCTAGGGCTTACACTTGGTAACACACACCTGCCGCACCCAGGGGCTTCAAGGCCTCTTCCATTGAATTGAGGACTTCGGAGGAAAAAGGACAATGATGCCTCTTGAGTGGGTGGCCCCGAGAGAGGCTCCCCTGGCTTGTCCCCTTCCAGGGGGCAATGGGGCTGACCTGGAATCAGAAGGCTTCTTTTCTGGTATCTCCCCCAACCTGTTTTATCCATCTCTGCAAAAGAGGCGTTGCCTAGCAACCAGAAAGGTGCAATGACGTCCTTGGACTATTCCATTCCACTCCTGTAATTCTTAACTCTGGTTGATTACTAGCACCTGCAGCGAGAAGGTGGCAACCAGTTTTAAAGAAAAACAAATTCTGTAAAGTCACCAGAGGGCAGAAAGGGCACTTCTAGCCTGACTTTGGGAAGATGTCTGGCCAGTGTGAGATTTTTCAGTTCTCAAAAAGAATCCTTCTTCCTAAACCTGCAAGATTCCCTGGGCAAGAAGACAATAGACGCTAAGAAAACTCTTTGAAATATGAGCCCTTCCATTTGCTTTCTAATCTACAAAGCTGTGAGGCAAATTTGATCTTTGCTTGCCCGCCTCTCTTGACACTCATAGCTTTTACATTTTGTAAGTATATTGAGCAACTGGGAAATAATATGGTGTAGGTAACTATGATATAACATTAATGGGCTTTCTGTGTCTTTCTCTATAAGAATGTGTTAATAACTTATATTTAAACTCGGAGTCACTGTTGACGCAGTGGTAGAGAGACTTTTCAAAGAGCCATTTCTATCACCAGGTAAATAATCCTAGATAAGCTTTGTTTACCCCAAGACTCAGGTATTTTGGAAACTTTAAGGTATGCCTTTGGGAAAGTCCATTTGGCTGAGGTCCTACCATAGCAAACTGGCACCAAAAAAAAAAAAAAAGAAAGAAAGAAATCCACCCACTGGCTCACACAGAGGAGATATCAGGCACTTTTGCATAATGCAAGTTTCTAGACGTGTGGACGAAGAATGTCCCCTATCCTTCTGGTAAACGGAGGATGCTGTGGCCATCAAGCCAGCAGCCACTGCAGCCATCCTGCCTGTTCATCCTGAAGGGATTCGGGATGGAGAATAGCAGGATGCTGGCTCCAGATTGTTAAGTAAGTGCTCATGTGAGCTGAGTTACTGAGTTATGCCAGACTCTTTGCCCCATGGACTGTAGCCCGCCAGGCTTCTCTGTCCATGGGATTATCCTGGCAAGAACACTAGAGTGGATTGCCATTTCCTCCTCCAGGGGATTGGCCTGACCCAGGGATCGAATTTGGGGCTCCTTTGGCTCCTGAACCGGCAGGCGGATTCTTTACCACTGAGCCACCTGGGAAGCCCAGTGATTGTTAAGGGGAACATCAAAGGGGTGATTTCAGTGAGCCCAGACTCTTGCATCTTCCCATACAGAGAAAAGCACTAAGATCACTAACCTGAGATGTCTGGTTTTCTTTAATTAACAGTAATCTTTTGATATTCCAACTATATAGCTCTTTTTTAAAAAAAGATTTTTTTTCTTTGACATGGACCATTTTTTAAAAGTCTTTATTGAATTTGTTACAATATTGTTTCTATTTTATGTTTTGGTTTTTTGGCCCCCAGGTATCTTAGTTCCCTGACTAGGTATCAAACTTGCACCCCATGCCCTGGAAGGTGAATTCTTAACCACTGGACAGCCAGGGATGTCCCCCAACTATATAGGAGTTCACTGCAAAAACTCCTATGTATCCTGGCTCCCCCTGACCCCTTTGGAACAGTCTCTCAGAGTGATCTGAGTGGCTGCCTCTTGAGATAAACCCTCAGTATGTCCCCGGATAAAATACAATTCTCAACTTTTAGGTTGTGCATTTTTTTTTCAGTCAACAGACTCAATGAAGGGCAAGAGCCGTGCTTGCCCAGTGCTCAGGACAAGTCTCGAGCATTTCTTCAACCTTGCAAGTCACAGTTCCTATTAAAAGAAGGGAAAGAGCTTTCTCCACATTCTTGCTTCCTGGAGTGTGAACCACAGTTGAGGTTTTGGTGTGTTTTTTAAGAAATCCTTTTTCTGTATTTTGTGTGTATGTGTGCTGTTGGGAGTAGCAGGAATAGTTTGCTTTTTATAAAGATGTGGTTATATTGTTGGTAGAACTTTTGTTTCCTGCCTTTTTCTCTCATGTCTTGTTTGTGACATAGATCTATAAGCAAAACAAATCGCTATGGTGGCCATCAGCCTCCTGTTTGTGGTCCTTGATGCTGCGGACACAATACTTTGCTATTTATAATAATCTGCTATATGGGAGCACGTGTTCAGTCGTTCAATTGTCTGACTCTTCTGCGACCCCATGGGCTGTATCCCACCAGGCTCCTCTGTCTATGGAATTTTCCAGGCAAGAATACTGGAGCAGGTAGCCATTTCCTTCTCCAGGAGACCTTTCCATCCCTGGGATTGAACCTACACCTCCTGCATCTCCTGCATTGGCAGGTGGATTCTTTACCACTGAGATGCTTGAGAAGCCTGTATGGGGAGAGAGGGACCCTAAAAAATAAGGGATTAGAATTTAGATTCAGAAGACACTGGACCCCCATGGAAGTCCCCTCAAAGGGGACTTTTATCTCCCACTTTCAGGAGGAAAAGGGAATTCAGAGGGCCTTTCTTAAACCAGCTTCTTGCACCTTCAGCTACATTTGATACTTAGGTCAACAGGGCAGTTCTGGGGTGACCTATTTTGTCCCCCCTGACAGCAGAGAGTCTTTACAAACTTCCTCCTGGTTAACTGAGATGCTTCTTATCACAGAGGTCACCCCTATGCTGGACAAGTGTTTACCTGGGATGTGAAAAGCCCAGCTACCTTCCCCTTGCTCCACCCAGAGTCCTGTGAATGCTTCTGCAAGTAAGAGAAGATGACCCTTCCTGGGACATGTCCAGCCAGGCAGCCGCGTGAGGGGGGCTGGGTGTGGTCTCCCCAATGGCTATGCCCAGCTTGGTCACGCACTGGCAGCCCAGTCACGGACCTGGCATCTGTCTGTTAGCTGATCTGACGAGTGCCAAGCCCTCAAAGCCTGCACTGAACAGCTGAATGTGAAAGAAAGAACACCCTGGTTTTACCCCAGCTCAGCCACTAGTCACTCATCAAGGTGTCCTGGGAAATTCCCGCCGTTTCTGGGGTGAGTTCCTGCAACTCTGAGATGAAGAGAGCTAGGCCACCTCAGTGAGTCTCAAACTCCTACACTGAGCTCTGCCCACACCTCAGGCACCTCCTGGGGCATCCTTGGTCCTGTGTTGCCTCCTCAAAGTTCACAATGTCTTCTGAGACTTCTGTTTTATCTTTGAGTCATGAAATATTGTCATTCTGTTACATGGTTGCTTTAAAATAAAAATAAAGCCTCAGCCCCATAAATTGCCCCTCTCAGATGTCTGGTCTGACCACTTGATGTTGGGTACATCCCTGGCCAGCCAGGACTCTGCTTCAAGGTGGTCCCAGCCCTCTAACCTCTGCTCACAGAGAGGAGGGGAGGGTCGAGGACTCACCAAACTTCCCACTTCCATCCCCAGGCTAGGTGGATGACTCCCTGCTGAGTTCAAGTCCCAGCTTTATCACTACTGGCTGTGTGGTTGTTGCTTGTTGTTCAGTCGCCAGGTCGTATTCGCCTCTTTGAGACCCAAGAACTGCAGCCTGCCAGGCTTCCCCCTCCTCCACTATTCCCCAGAGTGTGCTCAAATTCTTCCTCTACCTTCAAATTCATGTTCATTGAGTCGGTAATGCCATCCAACCATCTCATCATCTGTCGCCCCCTTCTCTCCCTGCTCTCAATATTTCCCAGCAACAGGGTCTCTTCCAATGAGTTGGCTCTTCGCATCAGGTGGCCAAAGTATTGGAGCTTCAGCTTCAGCATCAATCCTTCCAGCGAGGATTGAGGGTTGATTTCCTTTAGGACCAGCTGTGTGACCTTAGGCAAGTCGTTCAGCCTCTCTGTGCCTCCCTTTGCCAGCACAGAAAGTGGAGGTGACAATACCATCGGCAGAGCTCTGGTGAAGGCTGCTCTTTGAGGCTCTTCAATGACACTCTGCACATGGAAATTGCTTCATGTGACGAGTGTCTCAGCCCCTTTCATCTCAAGATCCTCTTCCTTCCAACCCGCTCCCCTCTCATCACCTCTACCTCTACCTCCAAGCTCAGGTAAATTTCTCTTCCATCTTATTTAACCTTTCCCTGACCCCTTCTCCTCTTACCTGTGTCTCCCTCTTTCTTATGTTGCTCTACTTGTGACCCTAAGATGACCTCAGGGGCTGGGGCTCAGTATCAAAAGCCTTAAGCTCACATGCCCTTGACTATTCGGCTTCCGGTGCTGGAATCCATCCTCCTTTGAGCCTGCATCCAGCATGGGTGCATCAGTGATGCAGATGGTGGCCTCTTTGATGGTGAGTGGCTCGGGAATCCACTTACTAAGCTCGCAGGGGCTGTGTGTGCTGGCAGACAGAGGTGGCCACGCTGTGCCCCGCCGGGACCACGAGGTCACTCAAGATGCATTCACAGCTCAGAAGCGAACATAAAACAGCATCTTCTAATATTCCAGCACTGAAAATCTTTGTTTAATGATTTTAAATACTGTTCAATGGTCTCCAGACCAAATGCCTAAAGCTGTTCCATTTGCAGTATGGCAGGGGGAGCGTGAGTGCCAGCCCTTCCAGTGCCCCCACGCTCCAGCCCCTTTGGTCTGAGCCTGCAAGCATCACAGTGGAGACTGCAGTGGGGCAGGGGTGTTCCTGTTGTGCCATCAAGTGAACAAAACAGGCCCCAAATCTCACAGTAGATCTTGGGTTTTGAGATAGTGCAACTGACAGTCTGAGTCCGTTCAGGCTGCTCCTGGAGCAGGTATCACAGTTCATAAGCAACAGAGGGCTTCCCTGGTGGTCCAGTGCTTAAGATCCATCTGCCAAAGCAGGGGACACGCGTTCATCCCCTCAGGCCAGTGGGGGTTAAGCAGGGAGGATGGACCATCCCATGTGGAGGACACTTGGGGCTGCTTAGAATGACGGGACAGACGGAAGGGATGGAGCAGTGGTTGGACCACCAGGTGCACTGCCAGCTTGCCTGCTGTGTGAAGGGCTTCAGGAGCCACCCTGGTGGGGTGATCACTGTGCCCAGCCCACTCTGCGGCCCCCTTTAAGGAGCCGGCAAAGCAGAGCAGACGTGGCATTGACAATCCAGGTTAAAACGCTGCCAGAGGCACCGTCCTTGGGAGGAGCTGCAGCCGCCTCTCCTTCCAGGCTTCCACGGGAAGGTGGAGAGACAGGAAAGAGGAGGGATACAGAAGCAGGTGGGTGGGCCAAGGTCCAGACTATGGAGGTGAAGCCGGCGGAGCCGTGGGGGAGAAAGGTGTGACCCTTCTCCCTCTGAGTGGAGGAAGACAGTGGAGGGTTAGAAAGAAGTGAGCTTGGGATGGGAGCAAAGTCGCTGAGGACAGCCCTGAGGGTGGAGTGGACTGGGAGTTGAAGGGTTGGTGGTTGGGGTGATATGGGGAGGGGAGGGGGTGGTGAAGAGATGGGAACAGGTGCTGTGGTTAACGAGGGGCAGAACCCTTGCATCACAGGTCCTGATGGGGTGAATTGTGTCCCCCAAAGATACACTCGAGTCCTACCCCCAGTACCCAAGAAAGTGATCTGATTTGGAAGTGATGGTCTTTGCAGACATAGTCAAGTTCAAATGAGATCAGGCTGGTTTAGGGTGGGCCCTGAATGGTGACAAGTGTCCCTATGCAAAGCTGGAGACACATAGAGTCTGGAGGAAGAGGCTGTGTAAAGACAGAGGCAGAGACTGGAGTGATGCAGCCACAAGCCAAGGGCTGCCAGCAGCTATGAGTCTGGGAGAGACAGGGAAACTCCTCCCCTGGAGCCCCTAGAAAGCAGGGCCCCAAGGACACCTTGGGTTCAACTTCTGGCTGCCAGACTGAGGGCACAGATGTCTGCTGCTTAAGCCCCCAGGTTGTGGTACGTTGGTGCAGCAGCCCCAGGAAGCCAATGCTGGTCCTCATAGACACTGCCCATCACACACTGCCCATGTGGTCCCTGATCGACACGAAACAAGCTACGACCACCTGGACGATCAGATAAGCCTCGCTGCAGGGTGTCTGCACCCACCACACACACACACACACACACACTGCCAGAGATGGGCATTTGGCAGAAGCATCTGAGCAAAGCAAGACCAACAGGCAAGGTAGAGGGAGGCAGCGTGAGGTCAGGAGACAGAGCCCTTGCAGACAGCCATCTGACCCCCAATAGCAAGCCAATCCGGTGGGGGACGATGAGAAGCCAGCCCCCTCATGTGGGTCATACAGATGCACATGCTTGGGACAGGGCACATCCACATAAGTCTCCAGCCACCCTGCCCTCTGGGTAGCCGAGATCCACTCCTCTCGCCCACCTCCCCACACCCAGGACAAGACCCAGGGCCCTGGGGGGACAGAGCAGTCCTGGTTGGAGTGTCGCTGTCTCCTTCCTAGGACAGAGGCCAGGGACTTTTCCTGGGCACGTGAACCCCTCTACTGAAGGAAGTGAAGAAGGCACTGTGTGCAGAGGTTGCTGTGCCGGGCAAGGGAGGCACAGGGGACCTTGAGCTACTGCCCAGGTCACAGCCCGTGAGGCCAGCCTGGGCTGGGCAGTCATCCTAGAGGAACCAGGTGGTCCTCACAGAGCAGAAGGGCCAGGGCTGTCCTGGAGACTGGGGTGTCTTCCATAGCAGGTATTACATTTAATACATTCAATGAGGAGGCCATTCGACGGCTACGGCTCTAAGGCAGTGACAGCTGTGTAAATAAACCAAGATCCAAACCTGCAAATACCTCAAGGTTCTGAAATCAAACCCTCAGGACAACCAGTCCTAACAGCCACGGAGGCCTTCAGCTGCACCATCAGGACTGTCCCGTCCGCTTCCCCGAATGTAAGTTTCCATCTCCACGGCCCGTGTGGCGCCACCTCATTCCCACTGACTTTTGCTCAGATATACTCTTAAAATGTTCACGTTGCCTCTGTCTAATTTCTCACGAGGAGACAAGCCCAGCCTGCTGGTGGAGCAGACACTCGCCCCGAGGAGGGGAGCAGGTAGCCACAGGCCCCTGGAAGGGATCCGAGGTTCTTCCATTCAGTATGCAAATAAGTAAAAAAAAGGCCAAGAATAATAAAAGTTACGGCATCATTAGTTGAGAGCCAGGCTTCCGGTGGGCACGCTGTATCATTTAACCCTCATAGCCCTGTGGAGGTTGTACCTATGGGCCCACTTTGCAGATGAAGTGATTGAGCCAACACAGGGCTGAGGACCCTCCCCAAATTCTTGAGGCTGCAGAGGCAGTCAGGCTGGAATCTGGGCTGACACTGGAGGTTGCCTGTTGCCTCCACTTCCCAATCCTCTCCTCTCGCTCCCCCACGCCCTGCCACCGCCCATCTACCCAGTCCCAAGCCGGGACTCTAACCACGAGGTCCTAATGTCTTTCCCTGGCAGGGAGCCAGGCTGTGGTCAGACCCAGGCTGTCCAACCGGGACAGGTGAGCAGAGACTCTCAGGCCGGGCCCTGAGCGCCGAGCAGGAGCTGCACCAAGGCCGTTGTGCAGTGGGCGAGGCCAGCTCCAGACGGGGCTCCCCCTCACCGGGCTTTTGGCTGACCTGGGCACTGTGGCCCCGGGGGCTTCAGCTAAGAGCGCAGGGACACTGGAAGTCTCAGGGACACACGGAACTGGCAGGAGTTAAAAATGGCTGAGGTCTTCAGCGTGCTCAGGCCTGACACGAGATACCAGAGAAGACGCCACTAGCTCCGGGCATTGTTCTTTGGATGCTTTTGATTCGGGATTTCTCACTGTCTCAAGTTAAGGAAGTTTGAGGCGCTGCATTCTTGAGGTTTCACAACTCTTCCCTGGAGCGGGGACTGGGCGCTCCTCACTCCCCGTTCCCTCGGGAACCTCTCTTGTTTTTGCACACGAAACAAGGTGTCCCGATGCTGTGCTCACCTCGCTATGTGTGACTTTCTCCCTAATTGTGTCCCCCCAAAAAGCCAGAGCCCTCCCTAGCACCTGGATGCGACATTTGGAAATACGTTTTGGCATGCGTGCTCAGTCCGTTCAGTCGTGTCCGACTCTTTGCCATCCCACGGATTGCAGCCCACCAGGCTCTTCTGTCCATGGGCTTCTCTGGGCAAGAATACTGGAGTGGGTTGCTGTCCCCTCCTCCCTCCTCCAGGGGATCTTCCTGACCCAGGGATCGAACCCACGTCTCCCCATGTCTCCTGCATTACAGGTGGATTCATTACCTCTGAGCCACCACGGAAGGCCAGGTGTGACCAATGTGAGATGACCTCAGACTGGAGTCAGGTCCCACAGACCCTCCTGACCAGGCCTTTCTCGTCTGACCCTAGGCTGTTCCCCACTGCCGCATTCCATCCCACCCAGCCCTGACTGTAGTCCTGACTGTGGTCACTGAGCAGCTTGGCCCAGACCCCTTATGACCCCATCTGCTGCTCCTCCTGCACAAGGGGAAGCCCTGTCCAGCCAGAATAATGCCATTCTGCAACTCGTGCCCACCCACCCCCTTTAGCCTGCTCTCAAAGGCTGGAAACCCCCATTCATACATTGCCTCCTCCAGGAAGCCTTCTGAAAAACCTCCGTGTTCTGAAGGAGGCCTCATGCTGGCATTTCCCACAGTGTGGTGTTGATCATTGTCCATACGTGTGTGTCCTCCACTGGACAGTGGCCTCCCTGCAGGCAGGGACTCTGGCCATACTCATGGAGCCCCTGATTAGCACGGGGCTGGTGCTGACAGGCACACCGTAAACGTCAGGGGAACAGAGAAGGGATTCCACACGGCGAGGGGTTAATTCACTTCCACTCTCCATGAGCTTCCCATCTGGGGCCCCGAGGCAGCATCCTCTCCTTGGTCCCAGAGTTCCTGTGCTGTCATCAGCGGTGGAGTCAGACGGCAATGACTGTGTGCATCCCTGCAGCCAGGTTCTGACACAGAGGCCGGAGGGAAGCAGGCCGGCACTGAAGAGCGAACGGGGGAGCCAGTGGGCCCCGGCGGGGTGTCTCTGCATGCTGTTCTCTGGGGTGCAGTCTCGGGACCCCGCCCTGCAGCCAGTTCTTGACTCTGTCACCACACGGCGTCCCAAGAATCTAATGTCACCGTCCAGTGGCTCTACGCCACCCTCTCCGGCCTGTTAGCTGGGGTAAGCGTGGTAAAGTTCCTGTCCTAACTACAACGCCAGCAGTACAGGGGTTGCAGACAGCTGTGAGGGATCCAGGGCTCCCCTGGTAGCTCAGCCTGCAATGCAGGAGACCCCGGTTCAATTCCCCGCTCAAGAAGTTCCCATAGAGATGGGATAAGCCACCAACTCCAGTATTCTTGGGCTTCCTTGGTGGCTCAGACAGTAAAGAATCTGCCTGCAATGCGGGAGACCTGGGTTCGATCCCTGGTTTGGGAAGATCCCCTGGAAGGGAATGGCAACCCACTCCAGTATTCTTGCCCGGAGAAGCCCACGGACAGAAGAGCCTGGCAGGCTACAGTCCATGGAGTCACAAAGAGTTGGACACAACTGAGCGACTTTCACGTTCACATTCACATGAAGGATCCAAATTCCCCCAAATTGCTTCTTCGACTTGAGAGGAGTTGAGTGAGGACAGAGTCCCTGACCTGCCTCAAGGGGACACTTTGGCGGGGGGATGTGTCTGTGCTTCCAGCCCTCATGGGAGCTGCTGGCTTCCATCCGCAGGTCCCCCAGGACATGGAGCGCTGCATCCGCCAGCCATCCCCAGGTAGAAATTCTCTCAGCTGGTGACTTCAGTGACTGTTCTGCTCTCAAAGGTTAGAAATGAATGGATAAAGATGTGGTACATACATGCAATGGAATATTACTCAACCACATTTCATTTGTAGAGATGCGGATGAACCTAGAGCCTCTCATACAGAGTCAGAGAGAGAAAAATAAGCATTGTATATTAACGCATGTATGTTTAATCTAGGAAAATGGTACTGATGAACTTATCTCCAGGGCAGGAATAGAGACACAGACGTAGAAAACAGACGTGGACACAGGGGAGGCAGTGAGGGGATGATTCGGGCGATTGGGGTTAATATATACATATACACAGACACAGTATCACGTGGCTTCCCAGGTGGCGCTAGTGATAAAGAACCCGCCTGTCAATGCTAGAGATGTGAAAGACGCAGGTTCGACCCCTGGGTCAGGAAGAGCCCCAGGAGAAGGAAATGGTAACATACTCCAGTATTCTTGCCTAGGAAATCCAGTGGACAAAGGAGCCTGGCGGGGCTACAATCCATAGGGTTTCACAGAGTCAGACATGACTGAAGCGACTTAGCATGCATGCATGCACCATGTGTAAAATAGACAGCTAGTGGGAAGTTGCTGTGTAGTGCAGTGAGCTCGGCTCAGTACTCCGTGATGACCTAGAAGGGTAGGATTTTGGGGTGAGAGTGGGAGGGAGGTCCAAGAGGGAGGAAATATATGTGTACATATGACTGATTCACTTTGTTGTATAGCAGAAATGAACACAACATTGTAAAGCAACTATTCCTCAATTTTTTTAAAAAAAAAAGCTTAGAAACATTGGCTTTTTTTCCTTCTCCTTTACTATCTTTTAAGAAAATTGTGTGTGCATATGTGTATATAAATATATATATGCATGTTGCTATGGGCTGCATTGTGTCCCCTCAAAAGTTTTATATTCCAGCCCTGCCCTTAGTACCTCTCCATGTGACCTTATGTGGAAATAGGGTCACTGCAGATGTCATTAGTTAAGATGAGGTTGTACTGGAGTGGGGTGGGCCCTCTAACCCCATATGACTGGTGTCTTTATAAGAAGGAGAAATTTGCACACAGACAGGCACACAGGCAGATGCCATGTGAAGATGAGGGCAGAGATCAGGGTGATGCTCCTTACAAGCCAAGGAGCAACAGAGACTGTTAACAAAACCCCCAAAACTTGGGGAAAGGCCTCAGAAAGAACCAAACTTACCGAAACCTCCATCTCCAGTTCTGGCCTCCAGAATGAATCATGAGAGAAAAACTTCTATTGTTTAAGCCGCTCAGTTTGTGGCACTTTTTTACAGCAGCCCAAGGAAATTAATTGTTGTTGCTGTTTAGTCGCTTAGATGTGTTCAACTCTTTGCAACCACATGGACTGTAGCCCGCCAGACTCCTCTGACCATGGGATTTCCCAGGCAAGAATACTGAAGTGTGTTGCCATCTCCTTCTCCAGGGGATCTTCCCAAACCAGGGATTGAGCTCTCATCTCTGAAGGTGGATTCTTTACCACTGAGTCACCTGGGAAGCCCAAGAAACTAAGATGGATAGACATATACAAAATCCATGCCTATTGAGTAAATACGGAGTATACAAAAATCATAAAGAAGAAAATAACAACCCTAGTTCTCAGAGATAATAGCACATATTTTAAAGGACATCCTTCCATTTTTTTGCCCTATGTGGGTAGGTATAAAGTTGAATTCACACTCTGTACTTTTACTTCAAAATATGACTATTTTCCTACATTATTACTTGTTCCTTAAAATGGTAATGTACATCACCAAATAGCTAAGCAATTTTATTTCATTATTTCTAATTGTTTGCAATTTAAAAGAAATGCAAATGAGCATCCTTGTGTGTAACTCATTTCCTGCATTTCTGAGCACTTGGATGAAATTATCCAAGCGGCAGAGAAGGGCTCCATTGTTTTAACCCAATTGGGTAAGTTCACCCTCTCAGCCCAGGGATCAGAGTGACCTTGTCCTCTGGTCATGCATGTGAGATGAGTTCAGAAATGAACCTGAAGCCTGTCTCCTGCCTTTGAGGCATCAGAGATATCTACCTTCACAGGGGCTGAGGGAACATGAGGCTCTTGGCTCCTCTAGGAGGCATTTGGGAAACCAGCCTGCTTTTCTCTCGGATGGTGTGATGTGATGCTTGGAATCACCAGCATTTTTGTCACCATGAGGGAAACCCCTTAGGGTAGAGCCAAGAGACAGAAGGCAAGCAGGTCCTCAGTGATATCCATTCCCAGACTTTCCAGAAGTGACAGCCAAAGGATCTTGTTTTAAAGCCAGACTGAGCCAACACTTGTATCATAGAGAGTTTTGATGAATGCAACCTCTGACAGCTGCCACAAGTGAGCAGAAAAGCTAATAAAAGCACACTGGCCCATCTGTTCATACTTGGCCCTTCGCACCCACTTTGTCAGTACTTGTCTCACCATCATGTGGAACTTGAACTTGGTGATATTAATAAAATCACTGGGTAGAGACACTTGAACATTATATTAGTTCACCAGCCCAGGTGACAGACCCAGGTCATCATGGGTGTCTACTGAGACCCATTTATGTGGAGGGACCGTGGGTCAGGCTGGGCTGGAGAGACCTAGGCAAGTACCAGGAAATAGGCTAGAATAAGCCTGTGTAAACAGAAAAACGTACAAATGTGGGGCAGTCCAGTCTATTCTGTTTTGTTTTTCTGGAATGTAGGTGTTCACTGCTGTAGTGGATTGAACATTGTCTTGCCCAGAATTCATGTCCATCCAGGACTTTAGGATGTGACCTCATTTGGAAATAAGACCTTTGCAAATACATAAGAATTGGTTAAGAACCTGGAGATGAGCTAACCATGGATTATCCAGATGGGTTTTGAATCCAATGCCTGCTGTCCTGGTTAGAAGAGGAATAGTTCATGGGAATGGACAGGAATGGGAAGATGGGGGACAGACCAGAGTGAGGTGTATACAATCCAAGGGCTGCTGACCACCAGTAGGAAGCTGGGAGGGTGGCCTGGATCAGACTCTCCTTTGGAGAGAAGGGACCAACCCTGCCCACACGCTGATTTTGGAATTCTGGCCTCCAGAAGGGTGAGGGGAATAAACTCCTATTGTTTCAGTCACAGAGTTTATGGTCCCTTGTTCTGGCAGCCTTAGGAACCTGACACCCGGGAATTCTAACTCTAAATCTACTCCCATTTCCAACGCCACACCAGTAAAGAGCCCCTGTGATCATGAAGTGTTGGCAGGTAGCATGTCTCAAGAATGGGTCCCGCCTCACTCACCGTGTGTCCCATGGCACATAGCTTCCCTTAAGATAGGAACAGGTGCTAAGAGAGAAAAATGCCAGGTTTCATGTGTAACAGGGAAGAGCTAAAATCAGACTCCATGTTGGATCTGTTTATTTCACTTTTTCTTTTCATTGCTTTACTATTATAATCATACACTATGGTCTGTCTCAGAGAACCCCCGTCCCTCTGCCTATATGTTTAAACATTTGTTCAGCTCACAGAGAGACAGTCTGACCCAGCCCAGAAAAGAAGAAATTAACACATCCCTTTGGCAAGACTGGCCATTCTAGGAGATGTTCTGCAAGACTGATGTCTCTCTTTTTTTTTTAATTTACTTCTTCACTGCACCACCCGCCCCTATCTCTGTTCTATAAAAGAACCTGGCATCAGACCCTGATGAGATGGTTATTTTGATAAATTAGTCTACCATCTTCTTAGTCTGCGGGCTTTCCAAATAAAGTCATATTTCTTGCCTCAACATCTAATCTCTCGAGTTTATTGGCTTGTCCTGTGGCAAGCAGAGAAAGCTTGGATTTGGTAATACATGGAGCTGGTGGCCACATGCACCTGGGGGCCACCTCCTGCTGCTCTAAAGCTCCCTGTTGTAGGGACATTCATATTACCATGTCATCTGCTCTGAGATGCTCTGGAGGAAATAAATAACTTGGGGAATTTTTCCAGGCAGAGTTTCTGTCCATAGAATCTTTTCTTTCATCAAACACTTACAAAGACATCAAAGAGTCAGGACCCACAATGGGCCTCAACGCCATCCTGCACTGTGATACACTGGTGAGAGAGGGAACACCAGAATGCCTGGCAGATCCGAGTTAAATTCATGGACCAAGGAAAGTCACACTTCTTTCTTCAGCACGGAGTTTAGCTGATGCAGTGGCATGGGAGGTAGATTTGGGGAGAGGGACATTTCTACCCAGAACACCAGTTCCTCCAGGCCAAGTGGCTGTTACCAGGTCCAAAAGGGAGAACGTGGCTCAGCCCCAAGCCATAGATCCCGGGCTGTCTGAGAGTCAGCTGATCTGATGTAAAATGCTGAGTCCATATAGCAGGTACACTGGCCTCCAAAGACAGTGCGGAGCAAGAAAGTGAAATGTCTCATCTATGACATTTTATATCATTACATAATGAAATGTTACTATTTTGGATATACAGAGTTAAAACATACTGGTGAGATTAATTTTAATAATACATTTTAATTTTTGAAATGTTTTGATGTGGCTCCTGCTTGCGTCTAGAGCTACATTCGCCACCAGAGAGAGCAGTGGGAGGGGTTCGGATGTTCTGACCTGCCGCATTGTGCTAGGAGGGGCTTCACCTTGGCCCCTCCCAGGCTTCCCTGGAAGAAAGATTGCACTTTGCTGGCACTGGGCGGTTTCGATATAAGTTCCCAGGGGTTTCTGGAGCTCACACTTGGGGTACTGGGTCTAGACGGGGCCTCATGAGGAGAGGCAGCTCACGGATATCTTTGGTTACGATGGCCCACGGCTGGGGAGCCTTCACCCAAGCCTAGAAACAGAATCTCTACGTTTCTTCTCTTCCCACTTACTGTCCACTGACTCCACCTTCTGGAGGGCCTTAGCGGGCCACACATCTTTTGCTGGAAGACCTTGTGGACAAACGTGTGCTCAGGTCATTAATCCCCAGCCAGTAGAAGCAGGTCTGCATGCTGGGCTCGATGGGTAGAAGGCCGTGGAGTCCTTGGAGAGTTCCTGGAGGACGCAGGCGGGATCCCGGCGTTCTAGGACCCCGTCTGGCCCAGCACAGCGCTGAGCGCATGGTTGGTGGTTTCAAACATCTGTGGACACTGTGAATGAAGACTGTTGCTGCCAGATCAGTAAACAAAGGATGTTAAGCCATCACATTACAGCCACCCTGACGGCGCCCCCCCAGGAGATTCAGGATGAAAAAACACAGGATCCCGGTCCCCCCTAGAGCAGCTGCTCATCAAAGGAATGATTGCGGTGAACCCAGACTCTTGCATCTTCCCATACATAGAAAAGTGCTAAATTCATTAACCTGAGATGAAATCTGGTTTCCTTTCACTAATCTTTTGATCTTCCGACTACCTATTCTTTGTTACAAAACTCCTGTGTATCCTGGCTCCTCCCTGACCTCCTCAGAACAGTCGCTCAGAGAGCTCTGAGATGCTGTGTCCCAGGCTTAAATCCACAGAAAGTCCACCAACTAAAATATATTAATAATTCTCAACTTTAGTTTGTGCTTTTATTTTTCAGTTGACAACAGAAAGCACAGGTTCGCTGCTTTTCTGCCACTTCCGCTCATTGTGCAGCTTACTCACCTCCCAAAAAGTGGTGGAGTGGAAGAACTCTATCTGATTACAGTCTAACCTTCCTTTATGAGTAATGGACATTCCTTCAGCTGTCCCGGGTTGGGGTTGGAGGCAGAGCAATCTCAAGAAGGATTCGTGAGACCTGGTCAGCAGGGGGCAGTGTGGCACCCAGGGCCCTGCTTCTAAGGAAAGGATTGCTTGGCAGTGAGTGTTGGTCCCTCACTTGGTTAGACACTTTGCAACCCCAAGGACCATAGCCTGCCAGGCTCCTCTGTCCATGGAATTCTCCAGGCAAGAATACTGGAGTGGGTTGCCATGCCCTCTTCCAGGGGATCTTCCCGACCTAGGGATCAAACCCATGTCTCTTATGTCCCCTGCATTGGCAGGTGGGTTCTGTACCATGAGGGCCACCTGGGAAGCCCAAAATACATAAGCAAATGTAAATAAAAGTACAAAGACAGATCTCAGGGGAGTTTCTGAGAGGTCCTGGCAGCAACCTGCCCTGGCAGAGGAAAGGAGCTGTCCTGGGCCTTGGCGTCTCCCCACTGGCCAGCTTCTGCCCACGTGGAATGATACTTAGGACTTTAGTCCTTGAAGGGGTGCACACACATGACTTATTCATGTATAATCTATCATTTATTGCACATACATTAATTGACCCCCTAAAGCATGAACCTTGCTCTGGATATTTTCTCATTGGTCCTGGCTCTTGCGTGAGCCTCAACCAGCAGAGGTATGTCTGGACCCTATGCAGAAAGGGCTTGGGGGTCTCCGTGTGAGGCAGGAGGTGCCACAGTCCACGGGCCAGAGACTGGGAGAGGGAGGCCCTGGGGCAGCATGTCACCAGGTGTCGGCCCCTCAGGAGCAGGCAGGCAGCGGGCAACTGGGCCTCCACCACGTGTGTTCTCCATCTGGACCTGTAGGTTCTCTGCAGCAAGGGCTCCTTGCCTCAGATCAGAGGCAAGCGTCTTGGTGAGTGCTGTTTGCGGGAACCTGGCTGAACCCGAGCAGGAGAGACATCTGGGTCCAGAGCTGGAGTGTCCAGACGAGGGAGCTCTCTCCCTTGCTTTGAAGGGAGCCTCCACCTTCTATGCCTTCTGGAGTAAGGGAGTGGGGACCTAGCCCTCCACCAGGGCAGCTGGCCTCAAATTCCACAGGCCCTAGAAGCACAGGACACTGCAAGGTGGGCAGTAGAAATCCCAAAGCCCTCCTCTCGCTCCATCGCAAACACATGCTCTGTATTTGGAGAGGTGGGGTGGAGGGTCCCTGTCATTGTCTTGACACTGCAACTTTTAAAGAGGCAAGAAATATAAAATTTTTCTTTTCTTTTTTTTTTGCAAAATTTGTTGTTCAGTTGCTAATTCATGTCTGACTCTTTGAGACCCCAAGGACTGCAACACGACAGGCTCCCCATCCTTCACTGTCTCCCAGAGTTTGCTCAAATTCATGTCCATTGAGTCAGTGATGCCATCCAACCATCTCATCCTCTGCTGTCCCCTTCTCCTTTTGCCTTCAAACTTAACCAGCAGCAGGATTTTTTCCAACAATTTAGCAAAATTGGTCCCTGCTGAATGCCTCAAATTCTGTTGCTGGGGTCTGACCCAACCTTTCTGGGGTTGCTGAGGGTGACCAAGCCTGAGCAAAGCAAGGACTGTAGACTGAGTTCTCCAGGGACTCTGCATGGGGCAGGGTGGGAGTAGGGGGGAGTCTTTCTTAGTGATCTGCACCTCCCTGCCCACACACACTCTAGCCCCCAGCCCCAGCCCCCTGGGCCACCCATCAGGGGGAAGGCTTGGCCTCGTGGAGGGCATCCGTGCAGTGGGTTCAGAATGCATCTTCCTGGTAAGAAAGGTAGAACCACCCAGATTCCTCTCCTGCCCCTCAATGCCAAGATGCCCAGGAATGAGAGTTTGCCGGCAGCAGCTTTAGCCTCAGGACTTGAACGGTGCTTTGATCCAGATCTTGGAACCTCGAGTGTGGGAAGCTTGCGGCTCCTTGGGCCTGGGAACAAGCCCTGACAGCTCCGCTCCAAGCCTCACCTCTGCCTGGCGCCCTCCCCTGCTAATGCCCCTGCTGAGCTCCGTGAAGGGGCCACCCTGGAGGAAATTCCCAGGAGGAGGCCCAGACCTCTGAGTGCAAGCTACCTTGTACCTCTGGTCTCCATGCTCCGCGAGATGGTGGACATTTCCAAGAGTTTACAGGGTGGAAGCTCTCCTTATACCTCTCATGTCCCTTATTTAAACCAGCCCCTGTCTCCTAGTCATTTATTCACTCACTGGGCTTCCCTGATGTCTCAGACAGTAAAGAATATGCCTGCAATGCAGGAGACATGGGTTCCATCCCTGGGTCGGGAAGATCCCCTGGAGAAGGGAATGACAACCCACTCCAGTATTCTTGCCCAGAGAATCCCATGGACAAAGGAGCCTGGTGGGCTGTGGTCCACGGGGTTCCAAGAGTCAGATATGACTGAGCAACTAACCCTTTCACTTTACTTCCTCTTCATCTCACAAATGTGTCCGGCGTCCCTCACTCACCCCAGTGCTGAGCTTCAATCTGGGATGGAGGATTTATCCTTCTGAGGCTCTGGCTCAGTGGATACTCCGAGCCTGATCTAGAAAACACATTGGAAGTGCAGGCTGGAAGACTGAGAACTTCTAGCCTCTGTAGTTGATAGATGGGAGAGACAAAGCATCCTTAAGAATGTCATTTTTAAAAATAATTTTGAAAAGTCTACAAGCAATAAATGTTGGAGAGGGTGTGGAGAAAAGGGAACCCTCTTACAGTGTTGGTGGGAATGCAAACTAGTACAGCCACTATGGAGAACAGTGTGGAGATTCCTTAAAAAACTGGAAACAGAACTGCCATATGACCCAGCAATCCCACTTCTGGGCATACACACTGAGGAAACCAGATCTGAAAGAGACACGTGCACCCCAATGTTCATCGCAGCACTGTTTATAATAGCCAGGACATGGAAGCAACCTAGATGTCCATCAGCAGACGAATGGATAAGGAAGCTGTGGTACATATACACCATGGAATATTACTCAACCTTTAAAAAGAATACATTTGAATCAGTTCTAATGAAATGGATGAAACTGGAGCTCATTATACAGAGTGAAGTAAGCCAGAAAGATAGAGACCAATACAGTATACTAATGCATATATATGGAATTTAGAAAGATGGTAATGATAACCCTATATGCAAAACAGAAAAAGAGACACAGATGTACAGAACAGACTTTTGGACTCTGTGGGAGAAGGCGAGCGTGGGATGTTCTGAGGGAACAGCATCGAAACATGTATATTATCAAGGGTGCAACAGATCACCAGCCCAGGTTGGATGCATGAGACAAGTGCTCGGGGCTGGTGCATTGGGAAGACCCAGAGGGATCGGGTGGAGAGGGAGGTGGGAGGGGGGATTGGGATGGGGAATACATGTAAATCCATGGCTGATTCATGTCAATGTATGGCAAAAACCACTACAATATTGTAAAGTAGTTAGCCTCCAACTAATAAAAATAAATGAAAAAAAAATAATTTTGTTTTTGTTTATTTTTGGCTGTGCTGAGTTTTCACTGTTGCACGGGTTTTGCTCTAGTTGCTGCGAGTGGGGGCTACTCTGTAGCTACAGTCTGCATGCTTCTCAAAGCAGTGGCTTCTCTTGTGGAGTACAGACTACGCACGCAGGCTTCGGTAGTTTCCGCATGTAGACTCAGTAGTTGCAGCTGCAGGGCTCTCGAACAGTCTCAGTAGTTGTGGCGCAAGGGCTTCATTGCTTCAAGGCATGTGTGATCTTCCCAGATCAGGGATCGAACCCATGTCTTCTGCATTGGCAGACGGATTCCTTACCACTGAGCCGCTGGGGAAGTCCAGAAGGGCAATGTTTAAGATTTATTTTTTAGAGCAGTTTTAGGTTTACAATAAAATTGAGAGTCTCACCCAGATTGCATCTTTCCCATTAGTGTTCACTCTCAGTGTTTCACGTCCTGTGGGTTTGGACAAATGCATAATGACTTGTGTGCATCGTTAGGAAGCTTCCCAGGTGGCTCGGGGATGAAGGCCCCGCCTGCCCATGCAGGAGACACGGGTTTGATCCCTGGGTGGGGAAGATCCCCTGGAGGAGGAAGTGGCAACCTGCTCCAGTACTCCTGCCTGGAGAATCCCATGGACAGAGGAGCTTGGCGGGCTACAGTCCACGGGGTCGCTAAGAGTCAGACACAACTAAGCAACTGAACACTAATATCACACAAAGGATTTTCACTGCCCCGAGTCCTCTGTGCTCTACCCACTCTCTGACAACCACTGATTTTTTTTTTAATTGTCTCCATAGTTTTGCCTTTTCCAGCACATCATACAGTTGAAATTACACTGTCTTTTCAGATTGGCTTTCTTCACTTAGTAGTAACATGCCCTTAGGGTTGAGGAACACTTGTTCACATGATTCCATAGCTCATTTCGTTCTAGCCCTGGACGATGTTCCACCATCCGGATGTGCCTCTGCTCATTTATTCACTACCTGAAGGACATCTTGACTGCCCCCAAGTTTGGGCAATTATGAATAAAGCTGCTATAACCATCCATGTGTATGTTTTGATGGGGACATAAGTTTTCAACTCTTGGGTAAATCGTAATACCAAGGAGCACAATTGCTGGGTCATATGATAAGAGTACATTTAGTTCTGTAAGAAACCTCCACACTATCTTCCAAAGTGACTGCACCATTTTGCACTCTCTTCAGCGGTGAATGAGAGTTCCTGTTGCTCCACAACCTCACCAGCTTTTGGTAATGTCCGTGTTCAGGATTTTGGTCATCTTAATATGTGTGTATTTCATCGTTGTTGCATTTCTCTGATGACATACAATGTGGAGGGGAATGGGAATTTGATTAGCCAGCCAACTGAGTCTGTGAAAGTCATCAAAAAAGTTATCCCTTCATTGAATACATTTTTGCAGAAAGTCAAGTGTTACTCTTGTTCAGTTGCTAAGTTATGTCCAACTCTTTTGCAACCCCTTGGACTGTAGCCTGCCAGGCTCCTCTGTCCATGAGATTTTACAAGCAAGGATACTGGAGTGGGTTGCCATTTCCTTCTCCAGGTGATCTTCCTGACCCAGGAATGGAACCCACATTTCCTACATTGGCAAGTGGATTCTTTACCACTGAGCCACTAGGAAAGCCCCAAGTATTACTCTAGGTTCTATTTAAATCATATGTGCACAGATGTAAAATAAATAGGCTATTTGATACATAAAAAGTATATTTTTATAAATACAGAAATATAAAAGGACCTACTATATAGCACAGGGAACTATATTCAGTGCTTTGCAATGGCCTATAAGGGAAAAGAATTTGAAAAAGAAAAAAAATATATTAAGTATGACTGAATCACTTTGCTATACACTGAAACTAAAACAATGGTAGAAATCAACTGTACTTCAATTTTTTTTAAAAAAATGAAAAACAACCACAAAAAATGGGAATGTAAAAAAAAGAGAAAATCTTATAAAGAAAATCAAAATCAAGAATAATCTTGTTTTATAATAACTCTAAATGGAATCTAACCTTTAAAAATTATGAATCACTATTTTATATAGGCTTCAGCAATATGTGAACCGTGAACTCCCAGATGTTCAAGCCGGTTTTAGAAAAAGCAGAGGAACCAGAGATCAAATTGCCAAAATCCACTGGATCATCGAAAAACCAAGAGAGTCCCAGAAAAACATCTATTTCTGCTTTATTGACTATGCCAAAGCCTTTGACTGTGTGGATCACAATAAACTGTGAAAAATTCTGAAAGAGATGGGAATACTAGACCACCGGACCTGCCTCTTGAGAAACCTGTATGCAGGTCAGGAAGCAACAGTTAGAACTGGACATGGACCAACAGACTGGTTCCAAATAGGAAAAGGAGTATGTCAAGGCTGTATATTGTCACCCTGCTTATTTAACTTATATACAGAGTACATCATGAGAAACGCTGGACTGGAGGAAGCACAAGTTAGAATCAAGATTGCTGGGAGAAATATCAATAACCTCAGATATGCAGATGACACCACCCTCATGGCAGAAAGTGAAGAAGAACTAAAGAGCCTCTTGATGAAAGTGAAAAAGGAGAGTGAAAAAGTTGGCTTAAAGCTCAACATTCAGAAAAAAAAAAAAAAAAAAAAAAGAAAACTAAGATCATGGCATCCAGTCCCATTCACTTCATGGCAAATAGATGGGGAAACAGTGGAAACAGTGGCTGACTTTATTTTTCTGGGCTCCAAAATCACTGCAGATGGTGACCGCAGCCATGAAATTAAAACACGCTTACTCCTTGGAAGAAAAGTTATGACCAACCTAGACAGCATATTAAAAAGCAGAGACATTACTTTGCCAACAAAAGTCCATCTAGTCAAAGCTGTGGTTTTTCCAGTAGTCATGTATGGATGTGAGAGTTGGACTATAAAGAAAGCTGAGTGCAGAAGAATTGATGCTTTTGAACTGTGGTGTTGGAGAAGACTCTTGAGAGTCCGTTAGACTGCAAAGAGATCCAACCAGTCCATCCTAAAGGAGATCAGACCTGGGTGTTCATTGGAAGGACTGATGTTGAAGCTGAAACTCCAATACTTTGGCCACCTGATGAGAAGAGCTGACTCATTTGAAAAGACCCTAATGCTGGGAAAGACTGAGGGCAGGAGGAGAAGGGGAAGACAGAAGATGAGGTGGTTGGATGGCATCACCAACTTGATGGACATGGGTTTGGGTGGACTCTGGCAGTTGGTGATAGACAGGGAGGCCTGGCATGCTGCAGCTCATGGGATTGCAAAGAGTCAGGCACGACTGAGCAACTGAACTGAACATAAATATTAGAAACTATACTTCAGTAAAAACCCTAAAATCTCATGACCCAGAGATAATCATTGTAAATTTTGATAAACTATCTCCCAGTGAAGAAATGAAAATATTTTAAAAATCTTAAGCATATCTTCTGTTCTTCAAACATCAAATTTTTATATCTAAAAATAAAAACAAGAAAAGAAGGTTGTGTCACTTCACAAAAAGATCAGAACAGAACTTTGCATTACCCATTTTTCAGTGTGCTTTCAAAAAACTTGGGCCTGGGTATTCCAGAAAATGTTAAGTAAACAGATATTGCAGTCTGAATAGTGCTACACTAAAAAGCAGAAATAAATATTTATAGAAAACTTTAAATTCAAAGACGTTTCTATGGGAAGATAAAAGGAGTCATGTAGCCATATGCGTATGACAGAGTTCAGCAATCCCTTTTGGGTGTCATCCCTTGTATGTAGTCAACCATCCTTTGCTACTGCTATTTAATGTCTTTTTCTTACTAAGCCCAACAGAACAGATTTATCTCAGAGTCAATAATGATAAGGTATTTTCTCCTGTGAGAAAACGTGGGACAATGGAAAAGAAAGAATTCAAGGGGATAATTCAGCTGTGAAATAATATATAAAATCCTGAAAGAGATAAAGACATCATAGGAAGTCAGGACTAGTACCATCATATCATAACAAAATTATCTGGTAAATTTAAAGCAAATATTTAGAGGAACATCCCTGGTGGTCCAGTGGTTAAGAATCCACCTTCCAATGCTTGGGACTTGGGTTCAGTCCTTGGTTGGAGAGCTAAGATCCCACAGGCTCTAACCAGAGTCCATGAGCCATAACTAGGGAAAGCCCATGCACCACAATGAAGACCCAGTACAGCCAAAAATAAAAGTAAATAATAAAACAAATGTTTACCATTTTATTTAAATATGTAGTTTTCCAGCTCTGATTTCATTAATTATAATATAAAATGAAGAAAGACACATAACAAGATAAAGCACAGGTCTGTGGAGCATCAGTGAGACAGAAATGGGCCACGTGGTATGCGTGGAGGGGTCAGAATGCAGGGCAGGCTGACCTCTCATATCAGATGGTGCTAGGATGGCCCAATAGACTTGGAACCAGGCAATGAACCATATTTGGAAGAGTTGGAGCTTCCCTAGTGGCTCAGATGGTAAAGAATCTGCCTGCAATGCAGGAGACCTGGCTTCGATCCCTGGGTTGGGAAGATCCCCTGGAGGAGGGCATGGCAGCCCACTCTAGTAATCTTGCCTGGAGAAGCCCAAGGACAGAGGAGCCTGGTGGGCTACAGTCCATGGGGTTGCAAAGAGTCGGACATGACTGAGCAACTAACACTTTCACTTTCAGAATGTGATGTACAAATGTGAGGTCTCTCATTGTCCTTGGTTTTGCTGATTGATGGCCTGATCAGGGCTGGATGGTCTGAAGCTGGATGGACTGAGCGTGGTCATTGTCTCTGGAGCCTGTGGTCCAGGAAAAGAGATAGTAACCAAGGTAACAGCATCAGGAACTGCAACCTGAGAGTCCACCTGGGAAGGACAAGTGAGAAGAGCCGAGACCTGGAGAAGCCCTCCTGCACAGAACAGAGACCCTGAGTGCGGAGGAGTCTGGCTGGTTCCAGTCCCTGAGGGACCCTACATGTAGTCAGAGGAATGACACCTTCCCCCCAAAGATGCCCATGTCCTCGTGCACATTGCCATGAACATGTTACAGTACACATCAAGGGGAATTCAGGTGGCAGGCAGAGCTGAGACTGCTAAACCACTGACCTTAACTTTGGGAGGTTTTCCTGGATTATCCAGATGGGAGACTAATGCAAATACGAGTTCTTAAAAGTGGGAGGTTCTGACCCAGAGTAGCTGCCTGTGAAGAAGATGATGGGGCTCCAAGTCAAGGAGTAAGGGTGCTCCTAGGAGCTGGAAAAGGCAAGGAAACAGCTTTTCCCTGCTGGAGCCTCAAGAGGATTTGCGCTGCTAAGACCTTGGTTTCAGCCCAGTGAGGCCTGTTGCAGACTTGTGACCTCAAGATGCTTTATATGGTCATTTTCATGCACTAATTTTTGGTAGTTTGCTACAGAAACTGTAGTAGGAGGCTGGTAACACCTGCTAAAGCTGCTTTCCCCTTCTCTCAGCCTTAACACAGAACCATAAAATAAACAAGTGTGCTTATGACCAGGGACATTCTGGAAATCATCAAGACCTGCCGTCTGTGTGAGGCTGCTGCAGTGGGAATTCAGTGTGTGGTCACCTCCTTGCCTTGCAGGGTGGGTGAGGCAGGGCGGGTGGATCCACTGTCAGCCGCTTCTCCAAGCAGGGGAACCCCAACACTCTGCTGACCAGCTATGCAATTCAAGGTGGCTCCTCAGCCTGGCTGGGTCTCAGTATCCTCCTCTGCCAACCAGGCATAAGAATCTCAACTTTAGCCAGTCACTGAGCCGCCGCCGAGGACTCAGCAAGCACCCCCTTGAGTCCCTTCGCTTCCCGATGCTCCGTCCCCCCTGCCCGCCCTCTCTCGCCGCCGCCTTCCGCAGGCCGTTTCCACCAAGGAAAAGGAATCGTATCCTATGTCCGCTATCCAGAACCTCGACTCTTTCGACCCCTCTGCTGATGCAAGTAAGGGTGATGATCTGCTTCCTGCTGGCACTGAGGATTATATCCATATAACAATTCAACAGAGAAACGGCAGGAAGACCCTTACTACTGTCCAAGGAATCGTTGATGATTACAATAAAAAGAAACTAGTGAAGGCGTTTAAGAAGAAATTTGCCTGCAATGGTACTGTAATTGAGCATCCAGAATATGGAGAAGTAATTCAGCTACAGGGTGACCAGTGCAAGAACATATGCCAGTTCCTGGTAGAGATTGGACTGGCTAAGGACAACCAGCTGAAGGTTCATGGGTTTTAAGTGCTTTTGGCTCACTGAAGCTTAAGTGAGGATTTCCTTGCAATGAGTAGAATTTTCCTTCTGTCCCTTGTCACAAGTTTAAAAACCTCACAGCTTGTATAATGTAACCATTTGGGGTCTGCTTTTAACTTGGACTAGTGTAACTCCTTCATGCAATAAACTGAAAAGAGCCATGGGGGAAAAAAAAGAATCTCAACTTTAGGGTCATTGGGACAATTACAGAGGGTAAGCACAAAGCATCTCACACTGACTGGCTTTTATTAGGATCTCAAGAAAGGGGTGCTCCTGTTAGTTTGGCACATTTATGTATTTAAAATAGAACGCTCATCATCTGCTTTAAGAGGACTTGAAAGTATATGTCAGAACAATTACATGAAAGTTATGAAGTGAGAACAGAAACAATTTAAAGAGCATGTTCCAGGTGTCTGCGATGAGCTCATTCCTGCAGGTGAAACCGCGCTGGGCTTGCACTTGGCAGGTAGAGTGGAGAACAGACCAGGTGGCAGGAGCCTCCTGCCGCCTGCAGAACGTCTGCCAGCTTTGCCAAGGGGCTGCCTTCTTCCCGCTGAGCAGCTCCAAAGGATCCCAAAGACATATCACATACATTGACGTGTATGCGTTTTTAGAGGGAACACATTCATATGGCTTAAATAGTTTTAAATACGCACATATATTGTAAAATTCATGTATACATACCCATATGTACTCACCACATATTATATATACGGTGAAAATCCTAACTCTCCTCCATCAGGTGCTTCCCCCACACCCCCGCCTTCTCCTTAAACAACCATGTTACTAGTTTTGCTATGTATCCTTCAAGAGTTTCTTTAGGGAACGACAAGCAAATAAAAAATGGACATTCTTGGGGCTTCCCTGGTGGTCCAGTGGTTAAGAATCTGCCTGCCAATGAGGGGCTGTCCCCGGTATGCAAAGATCCCACAGGCCTTGATGCAACTAAGGCCATGCGCCACAAATAGAGCCCACATACCGCAATTAGGGAAGCCAGTGCGCTCTGGAGTCTGCTGCCACAAGTAATGAGCCCACATGCTATACCTACAGAAGCCCACGTGCCTTAGAGCTGAGCTCTGAGACAAGAGAAGCCCCTGCAATGAGACAAGAGAAGCCACACACCACAACTAGAGAGTAACCACTAACCTCTGCACCTGGAAGAAGACCCAGCACAGCAAAAAAAAAAGAAGAAGATGACATAAAAAAGTAATAAATAAAAATTATTTGAAAATAATAGACATTCTTGGTCCCCTCCCCATCTCTTTTTACACATAAAGTTTTACTATTACGATGCAGGCTAACATTTACATGGTGCTTATATGCCAGGCATGGTTCTAATGTAACCTTCACAATAGCCCTGGGTGATGAATAAATTATTGGCTCTGGTTTATGAATGAGGAACCCGGGCACGGGGAGGTTAAGTTACTGCCCAATGCCGGGCAGTCAGTAAATGATCCAGTGTCCGGGAGACTTGCTGTTTCCGGATTCCTTCTCTGAAGCGCTCACCTGGTCTGAGACAGCACCATTTTTACATCTGGTTTGGCAGGGGATGGGGAAGTGTTCTTCTATTAGCACTGGAGAGACGCCAAGGGTGTTGCACTTGCTTATTACTCAATGATGTAGTTTATTTGGGGAAAGGGCAAAATTAAAATTGTCGGTTTGCTAATTTTTGATGATGTTTAATTTTAAGCAGTGTGGAACTTGGGAAATAAAAATGCGTGGTAGGATTTGTAACAATATATGTTTGGTCACAGATATCTCAAACATTTTGGGGGGAATGGGGCAGGAACTAGAAATCAATCAATTTAACCCAAGAATGCCAATTCTATGTTTCCTGTTGCTGATAGAAAAAAGAACAAAACGCTCCAGTTACCTGATGAGAAAATAGCTATCGGCATTCAGATGTTTTCATGGGAGAGCAGAGATGGCCTCATTCAAACACAGGCCACGCTTTCCTGTGTACTGGGCAGCTCGCCTGTGGGAAGGCCAGAAGGTTACCTCAAAAGAGATTTCAATCTTCTTAAGTCCCAGGATGGGCTTCCTGGGTAGCACATGGGTAAAGAATTCACCTGCCAAGGCAGGAGACCCAAGAGATGTGAGTTCGATCCCTGGGTTGGGAAGAACCCCTGGAGGAGGAAATGGCAAGCCACTCCAGTGTTCTTGCCTGGAGAACCCCAGGGACAGAGGAACCTGGAAGGTTGCAGGCCATGGGGTTGCAGAATCAGACACAACTGAAGTGACTTAGCCCTGCAGCACAAATCCCAGGACAAACATTTAACTAGGAGCCCAAAGTTCTGCCCAACGATGAGTAGAGATTTTGTAGGTCTGAAAAATTCTGAGAAAATATGCTGTTTATTCATAGTTGTAACAAATGAAAAACAACCCACATGTCCAGTGAGGGCAGAATGGCCAACAACTGTCTCATACCAGCCATGCCTCCCTGATCCTCAGGGTCACAGACTCCTGGGACTCCTGCAGCATCCCCAGGACTGAGCTCTCTGCACCAAGGTGAGGGCTCTCTGGCGGGTGACGGTCTTCCTGCTAGCCTCTGGGCCAGGCCTCCAATGGGCTCGTGGTCAGCTCTGGGGGCTGGCGTGATCCCTGCATCACTAATCTTCTCCCTCTGACAACAGCTTCTTACCCCAATACTGTGCTGTGGTCTCCTGCCTCAGTTTCCCTTGATAGTGATTCTGTGGTTTGGCAGGGCCATTCTAGGACCCTGTCAGATCCTGTCTAGCTCTTGTGAGCCCTTGTCTCTTGAACTGGATTCCCCATCTCTCTGCCAACTGCCCTTGGGCCCCATCCTGTAAGTGAAGTAAGGCCTCCAGAGGCACAATAAGCTATGACCAAGAATCTCACACCACCTGGAACCTTCCACCAGCTCAGATGTTTACCCCACCTCTCTATCCAACGCAGACCAAGCCTACAAGTAAAACATTCAGCTGGGGCTTCTCGGTGTTTCTAGAGCTTGTATTCATGAATCCCCTAAAAGAAAAAGTGTGTGGACTTCCAAGTTTTTGTTGAATCATTTTAATGTTAATATAACTTATATGTGTAGCAACATGAGAATATGCACAAATGTATTACATTTAAAGCTCTTGTGTAACTAAAACCCAAGGAGCTTTATAAAATAAATAAAATGAAAGAAAACTACAATATCAATACCTTTCAAATTAGCAACAGAAGCTTCATGTAATGGATGATGCTGCTCTCTTAAAACTAAATTACCCATGATGGGTTTAAATTTTTCTTTTAAAAATTTATATTTCTGTTTTATATTTTAGTTGATTCCTTTGGTTTTGAGAATAATGATCCCTCTTTGGAGTTATGGTTATTGTAATTATTATTTCTGTTTTTAAACAGAAAACTGTTTAGCCTCCAATCCGTCACTGTGATGGTCCTAAATATGTAAGTTGTCGTTGTTCATCGGCTAAGTCATGTCCTACTATTTGTGACCCCATGGATTGCAGCACTCCAGGCTTCCCTGTCCTCCACTATCTCCCAGGCTTTGCCCAAATTCGTGTCCACTGAGTCAGGGATGCTATCTAACCATCTCATCCTCTGCCGCCCTCTTCTCCTTTTGCCTTCAGTCTTTCCCAGCATCAGGATCTTTCCCAGTGAGTCAGCTCTTTGCACCAGGTGGCCAAAGAGCTTCAGCTTCCATGTCAGTCCTTCCAATGAATATTCAAGGTTGGGTTCATCCCAAAATATAATAAAAAACAGCTTGCAATATTAAAGTCTACACTGGATTTTTTTTTTTCTACTGTATTTACTGCTAAGGAAATGCTGGGAGTTTATATGAAGAGGGACAGATTCCCCACCATTTGTTCCCCACCCTCAGCACTACAGTGCAGCTGGGAGTCTTGGTGGCCCCACTCCTCCTCTGGTCCAAGGTGACTTGGTTGGCTGCAAAGCCTCACTCATATATTTGGCTAGTTGATAATGATTATAAATCGAGTGTAAGTAGGTAACAAGGGCTTGTGGCTGCAGAGAATTTAAGGTGGTCATTCAGATAATCTTTTTTGCTCTTTTGCAACTCCATGGACTGTAACCCACTGGCTCCACTGTCCATGGGATTTCCCACGGGCTCATGCACACAGACACATGTTCACATGCACACTCACACACACTTGTAAAAATCAGTGAAGCTTTTGTGAAAACACAAAATTAAGATGGCACTCTGAGGCTGACCTGTTTCTGAAACAACATGCTGAAAGCCGAGTGAGTAAAGATTTGGAAATGTGATAGCATTGGCTGGTGAGCGTATGAGCAGAGTCACACTCCCATACAATGTTGCAGGGAATGCAAAGTGGCACGGCCTTAGGAAGAGGAATTGGCAAAACCTAACAAAATTTAGAGCTTTCATACACTCTGACCCAGCTCCTGAAGCTCCATCATTTACTCCAAGCATCAAAGTATGCCAGCTGAATGTTTATTACCACATTGCTTGTAAGAGTCAAGTTTGAAAACAACACACATTTCTAGCAGCAAAGCTTTAATTGGTGCAATGTGGCACGTCTACAGGCTGAAATAGTATACAACCAAGGAAAGAATGAGGTTAACTTGTACATACTTATAGGAAAGATGTCCAAGTCATGTTGCTAAGCAAGTTGTAAAAATTCTACATATGAGATCTCATCATTGCATTAAAGAATTAACATTTGTTTTAAAATGTATAAGAATTTCCAGTAAATGGTTAAAATGGTTCATTTGGTCTTTTCCCCAAGATACCTCTGTCTATTCAGGGTCTTTTGTGATTCCATACAAATTGTAGGATTTCAATTCCAGTTCCAGTGTCAGGGGTATTTTCATAGGGATCACATTAAATCTGTAGATTGCTTTGGGTAAGATGGACATTTTAACAATACTAATTCTTTCAATTCATGAATATGGGCTATCTTCTTGGTCATTTCTATTGTTGTCAACTTCCTGCATCAATGTCTTGATCATTTTCCAGAGTCAGTCTTCCATCTCATTGGTTAAATTTATTCCTAGATATTTTATTCTTCTTAACTGGTTTGTAAGTAGGATTGCTTTCTTCATTTCTCTTTCTCATAGCTTATTATTAGTGCATAGAAATGCAACAGATTTCTGTATACTAATCTTGTATCCTGAAACTTTACTGAATTGATTTATTAGTTCTTATAATTTTTTGATGAAGTCTTCAGGGTTTTCTGTATATAATATCATGTAATCTGCAAACTTCTTTCCTTCATCTGGTTGCCATGGATAGGTCTTCCAATACTAAATAAAACAGAAGTGGTGAGATGTTTCTTATCATGTTTCTGATCTTAGAGGACAACAAAGTTGGAGGTATTATGCCCCCTGACTTCAGACTATACTACAAAGATACAGTAATCAAAAATAGACACATAGATCAATGGAACAGAAGAGAGAACCCAGAAACAAACCTGTACACATATGGTCAATTAGTCCACCACAAAGGAGGCAAGCATACACAATGGAGAAAAAACAAACTCTTTAATAAATGGTATTGGGAAAACTAGACAGCTACTTCTAAAAGAATGAAACTGGAACATTCTTTAACATCATATACAAAAATAAACTCAAAATGAATTAAAAACCTAAATGTAAGACCAGAAACCATAAAACTCCTAAAAGGAAACAAAGGCAGTGCAATCTTTGACATAAATAGTAGAGGTATTTCTTTAGGTCTGCCTCCTAAAGCAAAGAAAAACAAAGATAAACACACGGGACCTAATTTAAAAGTTTTTGCACAGCAAATGAAACCACCAACAAAATAAAAAGACAATGTACTAGTGGGAGAAAATATTTGCAGATGATATGACTGACAATGATATGGGCTTCCCTAGGAGCTCAGCTGCTAAAGAAACCTCCTGCAATGCAGGAGACCCTGGTTCAACTCCTGGGTCAGGAAGTTTCCCTGGAGAAGGGATAGGCTACCCACTCCAGTATTCTTGGGCTTCCCTGGTGGCTCAGATGGTAAAGAATCTGCCTATAATGTGGGAGACCTGAGTTCAGTCACTGGGTTGGGAAGATCCCCTGGAGAAGGGCATGGCAACCCACTCCAGTATTCTTGCCTAGAGAATTCCATGGATATGGAATTCTCTTGCCATGGATAGAGGGGCCTGTTGGGGTCTCAAAGAGTTGGACATAACTGAGCGACTAAGCATACATGACTAACAAGGGATTAACATCCAAAACATATAAACAGCTCATGCAATGCAACATAAACAAAGCAGCCTGATTTTAAAATGGGCAAAAAACCCTGAATAGACATTTTTTCAAAAAATAGGCATCCAGCTGAACCATAGGCACACAAAAAGACATTCAACATCATTAATCAACTGATTAATGCAAATCAAAACCACAATGAGATATCACCTTACACCTGTCAGAATGGCTATCATCAAAAAGACCACAAATAGCAAATGTTGGGGAGTATGTGGAGAAAAGAGAACCCTAACACACTGCTGGAGGGAAAGTAAATTGGTGCAGCCACTGTGGAAAGCAGTATTGAGGTTCCTCAAAAAATTAAAAATAGAACTACCATTTGATCCAGCAATTCCATTCTGAGTATTTATCTGAAAAAAAATGAAAGCACTAATTTGAAAAGATACATGCATCCCAATGTTCATAGCAGCATTATTTACAATAGTCAAGATAAGGAAACAACCTAAGTGTCTGACAGTAGATGAATGAATAAAGAAGATGTGGTGTGTATATATGTGTGTGTGTGTGCATATTCACTTTCATATATATATATTATATATATATGCAATGGAAAACTACTCGCCATTAAAAATTGTTACTTTCAAATTGTGGTGCTGGAGAAGACTCTTGAGAGTCCTTTGGACAGTAGGGAGATCAAATCAGTCAATCCTAAAGGAAATCAACCCTGAATATTCATTGGAAGAACTGATGCTGAAGCTGAAGCTCCAATACTTTGGCCACCTGATGTGAAGAACTGGCTCATTGGGAAAGACCTTAATGCTGGGAAAGATTGAGGGCAGGAGGAGAAGGGGATGACAGAGGATGAGATGGCTAGATAGCGTCACCAGCTCAATGGACATCAATCTGAGCAAACTCTAGGAGACAGTGAAAGGCAGGACAGGGAAAACTGACGTGCTGCAGTCCATGGAGTTGCAAGTAGCCTGACATAACTTGGCAACTAAACAAGAACAGTAACATTTAAAAAGAAAGAAATTTTGCCACTTGCAACAGCATGGAAGGACCTGGAGAGTATTATGCTTAGTGAAATAAGTCAGACAGAGAAAGACAAATAGTATATGTTTTCACTTACTTGTAAAATCTAAAAAATAAAACAAGTGAACAAATATAACAAAACAGAAACAGATTCACAGAGAACAACAGACTGGTTCCAAATAGGAAAAGGAGTATGTCAAGGTTGTATATTGTCACCGTGCTTATTTAACTTATATGCAGAGTACATCATGAGAAATGCTGGGCTGGAAGAAGCACAAACTGGAATGAAGATTGCCAGGAGAAATATCAATAACCTTTGATATGCAGATGACACCTCCCTTATGGCAAAGAGTGAAGAGGAACTAAAAAGCCTCTTGATAAAAGTAAAAGAGGAGAGTGAACAAGTTGGCTTAAAGCTCAACATTCAGAAAACTAAGATCCTGGCATCTGGTCCCATCACTTCATGGCAAATAGATGGGAAAACAGTGGAAACAGTGTCAGACTTTATTTTGGGGGGGCTCCAAAATCACTGCAGATGGTGATTGCAGCCATGAAATTAAAAGATGCTTACTCCTTGAAAGGAAAGTTATGGCCAACCTAGACAGCATATTAAAAAGCAGAGACATTACTTTGCCAACAAAGGTCTGTCTAGTCAAGGCTATGGTTTTTCCAGTGGTCATGTATGAATGTGAGAGTTGGACTGTGAAGAAAGCTGAGCGCTGAAGAATTGATGCTTTTGAACTGTGGTGTTGGAGAAGACTCTTGAGAGTCCCTTGGACTGCAAGGAGATCCAACCAGTCCATCCTAAAGGAGATCAGTCCTGGGTGTTCATTGGAAGGACTGATGTTTGAAGCTGAAACTCCAATACTTTGACCACCTCATGTGAAGAGTTGACTCCTTGGAAAAGACCCTGATGCTGGGAGGGACTGGGGGCAGGAGGAGAAGGGGACAACAGAGGATGAGATAGCTGGATGGCATCACTGACTCAATGGATATGAGTTTGAGTAAACTCTGGGAGTTGGTGATGGACAGGGAGGCCTGGCGTACTGTGATTCATGGGGTCACAAAGAGTCGGACACAACTGAGTGACTGAACTGAACTGAACTGAACTGAGGGGGAGAGGGAAGAAGAGAGAGACAAAACAGGTGGTGGGGATTAAGAGGAACAAATTACAAAGTATAAAATAAGTAAGTTGTTTCAAAGATATAATATACGACATAGGGAATATAGTCAATATTTCATAATAACTTTGCATGGAGTATATCCTATTAAAAATATCAGGTTACTATGTTGTATACCTGAAACTAATACAATATTATTGTAAGTCAACTATACCTCAATTTTTACTCCAGTATTCTTGCCTGGAGAATCCCATGGAGGGAGGAGCCTGGTAGGCTACAGTCCATGGGGTTGCAAAGAGTCGGACACAACTGAACGACTTCACTATGGTTAATTCATGTTGATGCATGACAGAAATCAAACCATTATTGTAAACCAATTATCAATCAATAAAAATAAATAAATATTTTTTTAAAAAGTCAGTCCTCCTCTACCTTTAGCACGTGATTTCCTCAGAGAAGGTGGACAGGGGACATTGTCCCCTGGTTGCAGGACGGGAGGCATCAGCAACCATTCCAGGCAGGTCTCCTTATTCTCAGGGACCTGTCTGTCCACCCTTTCCTGGGAGGTGCACTGTGGTTTGGGGTCACAGGAAAAGCACATCAGGGAACAGACTCATTATAACAGATTACAGAAAGGAGTGTTTTGGACTTCCCTGGTTGTACAGTAGATAAGAATCTGCCTGACAAAGCAGAGAACGCAGGTTTGATCCCTGGTTGGGAGGATCCACATGCAGAAGAGCAACTAAGCCCAGGTACCACAACTACTGAGTCTGTACCCTAGAGCCAGCGGGCCGCACCTACCGAGCCCACTGACTGCCACCACTGAGGCATACATGCCTAGAGCCCGTGCCCCAAAGCAAGAGGAGCCACAGCGGGAACGTCATGCACCCCGAAGAAGAGTAGCCCACGCTCATTGCAACTAGAGAAAGCCCCTGCACAGCAATGAAGACTCAACGGAACCAAAAATAAAACAAATAAATAAAAACATTTTATTAAATAAATACACATTTTAAAAAGGAGGGTTTGAAAGTTTATTGCCCAAATCATTAGACTCTCCTGCTTCACAGGGTGTCTTTCAGAAACTAATTTTTATGAAGACTATTACAGACCAGGTGTTTTGCTAAGACTCACAGTCTAAGCTTTAGAGCATCGACGAAGGAAACTGTTCTTATTACACAAACACAGGAGCCAGTGACTGGTGGAGGGGGATTTGAACCCAGGTCTCGTCTGGTCACTGGTCCAGGCATATGGCACCGTTCTGCCTGTCCCCGCTGGACGGGTGACGATGGGCTGACACTCTCCTGGCACTCAGCTCCCACCCCTTCCACCACGGCTCTCCCACCAGGCTCACGTCTGAGAGCCTTGTCCTCGGCACTGTCAACACTGGCTGTGACTCAGGACCGTGGGAACGCCCTCGGCACCTCCCCGTGGCTCAGCGGGCGTGGGCCCCCTCCCCGCGGGCGCTGAGTCAGGCTCGGCCCTGAGAAGTGGGGACACGCACACGTATGTCACACTAGTATAATGCACATGCAGACGCAGACAGTGCCCGGGGCCCGGGGGGCTGACGACAGCTTGCAAGGAAGCAGACATATGTTCAGACTTTGCTCACATCACTTGAGGAACTCTGACAAAGCCCCATGTGCAGGATGTTACCTGGAAATGTTGTTGACCAATGTTGCATAGCCCGAGTCTAACAGAGTCGCGAAGTCCCATGCTCCGGATTAATACAGTGACGTGAGGCACCATCTCACACAATGGGCAAGTGGACCAACTGTGGGTTCAGATCAGGGCCAATCTTCAGCTATTTTAAAGTGATACGTTCTTGATAAAAGTTATCAAATTTCTCTATGTCTCAGGTTCCTGACCTGCATGATGGGCATCTTAATTCTTCATTCACAGGGTCATGGCGAGGATTATCCGAGGGACCGAGTAGTGCCCACCTAGCACTGCCTGGCCCATGATGTGACAAAGGGCTGTGACGGGACCCTCATCTCACTGGTCCCTTCCCGCAGAGGAAAAGCCACTGCAGAGCTGACCTTGTTCCTTCCCCATCAAGCACCAGCCAAGAGTAGTGATGCTGAGGGTGACAAGACCTCAAGTTTCTCCTTTCCGCCCCCATGACCTCCTTGTGTACCAAAACTAGTTTGTATAATTTTTCATTTGAATCTTCCTGGAGAAGTGGAAATGGAACTTTCCTATGAATCTTCTTGTAGAGGTGGAAATGGAACTTTCCTATCAATCTTCCTGGAGAAGTGGAAATGGAACTTTCCTAGTTAAACTCTATGATAACACTTCCAAGATCCTCGGAGAAAGCAAGCTCGAGCCGGGCCAGAATTGCTCTGCCTTTGCAGAAAGTGGATTCCTGGCCTCGGGGAATTGCCTTCTGCCCCCAAAGCCAGGCAATTTGTTTTCTGTTGTTGTTTTGTTGGTTTTAAATTGGCATATAATTGCTTTACAATGCTGTGTTAGTTTCTGGTGTACAATAAAAGTGAACCTGCCGTGTATATGCATATATCCTGTCCCTCTTGGACTTACCTCTCACTCCACCCCCCAACCCACCCCTCAACATCATCACGGAGCACTGAGCCAAGCTCCTGTGCTATACGGTGGCTTCCCACAGGGTATTTCATACACGTTTGTGCATGCATGCTCAGCCATGTCCGACTCTGCGATCCCATGGACTGTAGCCCACCAGGTTCCTCTGTCCATGGGATTTTCTAGGCGAAAATACTGGAGTGGGTTGCCATTTCCTACTCCAGGGGATCTTCCTGACCCAGGGATCAAATCTGAGTCTCTTATGTCTGCTGCACTGGCAGGCAAATTCTTTGCCATTGCGCCACCTTGGAAGCCTATGGTAGTGTATATATGTAAACGCTACTCTCTCAATTTGCCTGGCAGGCTACGGTCCATGGGTCGCAAAGAGTTGGACACAACCAAAGCAACTTAGCACACACAGGTATGCATGCCTCGTGTCCACATGTCCGTTTTCTACATCTGGGTCTCTATTCCTGTCCTGCAAATCCAGCTAAAGGGTCGGCACAGCTCTCGCAGTATCTTCAGCTGTTATTGATCCTCCGCTCTGCTGGGCTCAGGCAGTGTGAAACTGAATTTGCACAAAATCGTTTCTTCAAATCTGTTTTGATTCTGGTAGAAAGCCATGCGCAACAGCAAGGAAAGGCATCCAGTGCCCCAGCTTTGCCAGTCTGTCTGAGGCCAGTGGTGACTGATCAGCTTCCTCCTCAATCTGATGTGAGACTCACCCAAAACCGTTCATGCCTTTGCACCAGCAGCTGCCAAACAGCTCTGGCTCCTCTGCTTGTTTTTGAAAAGAAAGGTTTGTTGGAAAACAGCTACACTTGCTCACTCATATGCTTCCTGTCACTGCTTTTGCACAATGACAGAAAACTCTGGGTATTTGTGACAGAGACTATATGGTCCTCAAAGTTGAAACCATTTTCAGGAAAAAGTTGCCAATCAATCCATACTCTGCTCCAAGTATCCAGCGCCTGTCTTATTCCTCTCTCTCTTAAAAAACAAACAAGATGAACCTATTTGCAAAACAGAAATAGAGACCTAGACATAGAGAAGTGTGGATACCAAGGCGGTAAGAGGTGAGATGAACTGGTAGATTGGGATTGATATTATACACACTACTGATGCTACGTATAAGAGAGATAACTAACGAGAACCTACTGTATAGCACAGGGAACCCTACTCAGTGCCCTGTGCTGATGAAAGAAGCAAAGAGGAACTGAAGAGCCTCTTGATGAAGATGAAAGAGGAGCATGAACATCTGGCTTAAAACTCAACATTCAAAAAACTAAGATCATGGCTTCTGGTCCCATCACTTCATGGCAAGTAGATGTGGAAACAATGGAAACAAGTGACAGACTTTATGTTCTTGAACTCCCAAATCCCTGCAGACAATGACTGCAGTCAGGAAATTAAAAGATGCTTGCTTCTTGCAACAAAAGCTATGATCAACCTACATGGCGTATTAAAAAGCAGAGGTATCACTTTGCCAACAAACTTTTGTATGGTCAGAGCTACGGTTTTTCTAGTAGTCATATGTGGATGTGAGAGTTGGACCATAAAGAGGACGGAGTGCCAAAGAATTGATGCTTTTGAACTGTGGTGCTGGAGAAGACTCTTGAGAGTCCCTTGGACTGCAAGGAGATCCAACCAGTCAATTCTGAAGGAAATCAATCCTGAATATTCATTAGAAGGACTGATGCTGAAGCTGAAGCTCCAATACTTTGGCCACTGGATGCCAAGAGCCAACTCATTGGAAAAGACCCTGATGATGGGAAGGATTGAGGGCAGGGGTGGAAGGGAGCAACAGAGGATGAGATGGTTGGATGATATCACCAACTCGATGGACATGAGTTTGAGCAAGCTCTGGGAGTTGGTGATGGACAGGGAAGCCTGGCCGTGCTGCAGTCCATGGGATCGCAAAGAGTCAGACACAACTGAGTGGCTGAACAAAAACATGTAGTACAAACTATGTAAATAGAGTTATTCCATACATATAGAAATATATATAGGTACTCTCAATATGTATACCTATATATACCTCTATTTTTATACACACAGAATTTATATATAGTACAGATTACAAAAATAGAGGTATACCATATATAGAGAGGAGATACACACACATATATATACACACATATATATATGCAAGTACTCCCATGTACATGGATGTATACCTATATATATATTTTATATATATACACCTAGGTATACAAACTCAGACACATAAAAAATACAGATTACATAAATAGAGGTATTTTCCTGATGCTGGGAAATACTGAGGGCAGGAGGAGAAGAGGGTGACAGAGGATGAAACGGTTGAATAGCAACATCAACTCAATAGACAGAGAAGAAAACTCTGGGAGACAGAGAAAGACAGGGAAGCCTGGCGTGCTGCAGTCCGTTGGGTCACAAAGAGTCAGGCACGACTGAGCAACTGAACAGTAACAAATGTATACATTTATTTATGTAATCTATAGTATATACAATAGCAAAAAGAAATACCAAAATGAGGAAACACCCCAAAACATGTGGAGACGGCAGAATCGTGGCCTTGGAAGGCTGCGCTTTCTCAGGCGTCCACATCGATGTGTTTCCCAGTCCACGTGAGTCAGCCCCACAGCACCCGGCCAGGCAAGCACAGCCATGACTGATGCTTAATCTTCCTGGGAAGCCAGCTCACCATCATCCATCTTTAAAAGCCCTCAGTGACTCACAAGTTCTGCACAGGACCGGGGCTAGCAAGAACTTCATGAGGCAGCGTGTTTGCCCTCACCTCCCAGGCCCGCTTCAGAAGGGTGAGCAATTCAGGCAGCTATGATCACAAAGGAAAAAAAAAAGTTTTCCCTCATCCCGTGCTCCTGAAGAAGCCAAGGCATGAAGGGCCGCAGGCTGTGTTGACATGATCTCGGGCGATTTCTGCCCAAGGATTTAAAGTCTTGCACAATTGCGAGCAAAACCCATGACCGTCCCAGTTCACAGCCACAGACTTATCAAGAGCCGATCAAGAGTGACATGCAACTTGTACTTTTTGTTGCTGTTTTGTTTTGTTTCACTTTTAACTTAATTTTTAAAATGTATTTATTTATTTTTGATTGTGCTGGGTCTTCTTTGCTGCTCACCAGCTTCCTTTAGTCATGGTGTGCGGGCTTCAGTAGCTGTGGCTCAGTTGCCCTGTGGCACGTTGAAATCTTCCCCCACATAGGGATCAAACCTGTGTCCCCTGCATTAGCAGGCAGACATTTAACCACTGGACCACCAGGGAAGTCCCTACTTTTAATTTTATTAAGCATGCTTCTTAAAGTGAAATGTTTTTCTGTTCTCATTTCTCCTGTATCCTAAGTCTATTCAATTTAAAGTTATCCTAAAATGAATTTTCTACTCGTAAGCACAGATTTTATATATGTATGATATTATCTCTGACCTCACTGAATGTTACCACCTTTCTTTCTTTCTTTCTTTTTTAAATTATTGATGGTCTAAAACATATTCCCTGAGTATAGATCCTTCAGGCTTTTCCAGTGGCTCAGCGGTAAAGAATCTGCCTGCAATGCAGGAGCTGCAGGAGACACAGGTTCAAACCCTGGGTCGGGAAGATCTTCTAGAGAAGGAAATGTCAACCCACTCAAGTGTTCTTGCCTGGAGAATCCCGTGGACAGAGGAGCCTGGTGGGCTACAGTCCATGGAGTCTCAAAGAGTCAGACAAGCCTGAAACAACTTAGCACACGCATGCACATATGAATCCTTCCTCTCCCCCGCAAGGTGCGAAGTTCCTGAAACTGCTGTAACAAAGCCCCAACATGAGGGGCTTCCAGAACGGAAGGGTCTTCTCATACATTCAGGAGCCAGAGCTCTGAAATTAGGGTGTCAGTAGGTTTGGTTCCCTCTGGAGGTTCCGAAGGGAATCTGTCCCTCACCGCTCCCCTGGTTTCTGGTTCCTAAAACCATCTCTCCAATCTCTGCTTCCATCTTCACACCTCACATGTCTCTGAGTCCAGATCTCCCTCTTCTTACAAGGACAACAGCCTCACGACTTAGGTGGTGGTTTTGGTCACTGAGTCATGTCCAACTCTGTGACCCCATGAACGAGCCAGGGTCCTCTGTCCATGGGATTCTCCAGGTAAGAATACTGGAGGGGGTGCCATTTCCTTCTCCAGGGGAACTTCCCAACCCAGGGATCAAATCTGGGTCTCCTGCATTACGGGTAGATTCTTTACCAACTGAGCTAGGAGGGAATCTACTTAGGGTCCACACTAATTCATATCTAGGTGTCACAGGACTGAAGTTTTTATGACTGGGGGCCCTTTTTGAAGTCAAGAACACAAAATTACATGTAGATGTGAATTCATATTTAGAATGCAAACAAGAAATTACAAGAGCAGTGGACATTGGACTGCCTTCCTTCTGCCATTTCTCTAGGCAATTTACCACAAGTGACTCTGGAGACTGTCTTCTGGCCTTGCTCCCTGCCTATAACACTCTATAGCTCCCAGAAGCCCTGCACAGTCTTAGGGGACATGCAGATGAAGACTCTGTGGCTTAAGGTCATTTATTCCCAGGTAAGGCCCCGTCTGCCTGCAAAAGGAGGTTCGCATTCAGGCCAAGTGTATAGGAAAGAAAATGAGGGGTAGGTGTGGGTATCAGAGTTTCATGCAAGGGGGCAGCATCTTGGCTCAGCCTGGATGTTGCAGTCACCATGGCCTGGTAGCCTGGACCAACTGGACAGCGGGGACCACGTTCCTCCTTTGCCTCTCAGCCTTCTGCTCCCCCAGAAGCCCCACACAAAACCAACAACCAAGGACAGGGGTTCCCTCCAGCGGCAATGCGCAGTCCCTGCTCCCCTCCCCCCAGCTCTGAGAACTTCACCAGCAGCTTCACCAGTCAAGTCATGCTGCAGCTTGAAAGGCACATCCTGATTTGCCCCAGTTTATGTCCCTTGTAAGATAGGGGTGTAATCACAGCCCTCTGCTGTGAGCCAGCCAGATGAAAGGTCCCAGTGAAGGGACAGTGAAGTGTAATTGGGCTACCTGAAGCCCCTGACAACAGGGAGGAGCCAGGCCCCAGGGCAGACTCTCCCAAGGACTGCCGACTTGTCTGGGGCCAGCTGGTCTGATTTGGGGGCAGAACAGAGCTGGGCTTCAGGGGAGCAGGGAGGCCTTGCTGCCGCAGTCCTCAGCCCTCCCCTTTTTCCCTTGGTTCTTTTCTCTGCTCTACCACCTGTCTGTCCAAGCCCCACTGTTCCTAAAGTTGGAGGGTTGGCCAATAGTCCTGGATGGGCTGCTTGTGTAGGGTAGAGGGTCTTCGTCCTATACACCCTGTATTTAACCCCGGCCCTATTAAGCCTACTATTAAATGGCCTGTTACAATGGGGGTTTTGGCAGAATCCCAAATCTCTTTCTTATGTCCTAGAATCCTATTCATTTCCCCATCTACCCATTCATCTAGCCATTCATCCATCCACCATTCATCTTCCATCATCCATTAATTCATCCATCCATCCCTCACCCATTATCCATTCATCATCCATCATCTATCCATTCATCATCCATCATCCATTCATTCATTTCATGGAAGAGCATTAAACACCTCCTACTCTGCCAGGAGCTATACTTGCCTCTGAAGCTACAGAGCTTTACCAAGACCAGAGCCCTGCTGCCAGGGAGACTTTGGTCTCCAGAGGAAGCAGACAGCATGTTTGATATGGGTGTCATCTGCAGTGATAGAGCACAAACAGCTTGGCTCTAAAACTGAACCACGCAACTATGATCAGGACCTGAATCCACAGTCTTTTAACTGAGACCACACATCTGGCCTCAGGACTTAGTCAAGCTCAGACTCTTGATGTCTCATAACTGAAAGAATTCAATGAGAGACAAAGTGATAGGTAAGAAGTGGAATTATTTAGAGAGAAACACTTCACAGACAGAGCATGGACCATCTCAGAAGGCGAGAGAGGTACAAGGGTACAGGGTTGTCAATTTTTATAGAGGTGGGTAATTTCATAAGCTAATAAGCAGGAGGCGTATTCCAGCTGTTTTGGGGAAGGGGTGGGGATTTCCAGGGATTGGACCACTGCTTTTTTTAATTAATTAATTAGGCTTCTTGGGATCTTAGTTGCAGCACTGGAGATCTTCAATGTGTCATATGATATCTTTTGCTGCAGACAGCATGCAGACTCTAGTTATGGCCCCCAGGCTCAGCAGTTGTGGCTCTCAAGCTTAGTTGCTCCACAGCACGTGGGATCTTAGTTGCCTGACCAGGAATCAAACCCACGTCCTGCATCGCAAGGCCGATTCTTAACCACTGGACCCCCAGGGAAGTCCCCGCTGCCCCCTTTCTGACTGTGATGATCGATTTGGGAACTGTCATGGCGCCTGGGGTGTCTCACTTAGCTCGATGCTATGTTGTATTAGCTGCTCAGTCGTGTCTGACTCTTTGTAACCCCATGGACTATAGCCCACAAGGCTCCTCTGCCCACAGAAGTCTCCAGGCAAGCATACTGGAGTGGGTTGCCATTTCCTACTCCAGGGGATCTTCCCAAACCAGGGACTGAATCCTGTATCTCCCGAATTCCAGGCAGATTCTTTACCATCTAAGCCACCAGGGAAGCTGGTGTGTTAGGATAAGCATATACCGGGCCTTTGGGAAGGTGACTGGTCCATCGTCATGGACCTATTTGGTTCTCATCAGTTTATGTCATGTCCTCAGGCCATGTCATTCTTTGAAATGTATGCTTTTCCCCCTTCCCTCCTGTTCTGGCTCAGCTGGTGAGCTCTGGCTCTCAGGCCTGTTTCTCAGCAGCCCTGCCTTCCAGGTGGCTTCCCTGTCGGCTCAGCTGGTAAAGAATCTGCCCGCAATGTGGGAGACCTGGGTTGGGAAGATCCCCTGGGGAAGGGAAAGGCTTCCCACTCCAGTATTCTGGCTTGGAGAATTCCATGGACTGTATATTCCACGGCGTCACAAAGAGTTGGACACAACTGAGCGACTTTCACTTCACTGCCTTCCAGGTAGGGAGCACACCTCCACCTGAGCTGCTCTCTCCCCGCTCCCAAGCGTGGGAACCTGGCAGAGAAGGACACCTCGCCCCTGGGCAAGGGTAATTAGCAGCCTCGCCCCTGCCAGTCTCCACAGGACTGCCCCTGAGGCCACAGGCAACCCAAGAATGCTCCGCATTTTTCTCATTTTAATAAAGGTACAAAAGGTACTTGTGGAGGAAGGAAGCCAAGAAATCAAGCCCTTTCAGGTACATTCTTGGCTCCGGTGTTGGGGATTATGCATCTGGGTTTTTTTTTTTTCCAGGAGGGGGGTTGGGGGGGGGGGCGGCCACTGCTTTATTTGAGAGTTTATCTCTCTGACTCAGGTCTGAGGAATGCTCTCCACCCACATTCTGACCTCTAGACCCCTCAGCCCCACTGGGTGATAACTAGGAGCTCCATGGGGCTCTAGGGGTGGGAGGATGTGTAAGAGAAGGCTGGAGGGGTGATGTCCATCACAGCAGAGGCAGGGACAGCTGAGGAGCTGAGGGCCAGGAGTAAGGAGGTCCCAAGTGGCCTCTCGGTGGCAAGAGAGGAGGCGACAACCCTCGCATGTCTTCTGAGTCATGGCATTGCCTGATCTGGTGCTATTTTCTGCCCAAGGACAAAGCTTGGCCTCCCAGTCCTGAGATTCACCCTGTCCCAGTTCTGGCCTTGACATATCAAGTGACTTAGGAAGAGTCAGGGCGTCCTCAGCTTGAAAACCAGGCTGGTAACATCTGTGACCTCACAGTGCATTGTAGACCCGGTATGACTTACTAATTCTTCAGAGTGATGGTCATTTGCTCCGAAAGCATGGGGCAGGCAGACCGTAAAACTCACCCGGATTGGGAGGCGGCTGCTAACGGAGGGACCATCTTCCTGCATGCTGGCTTCCTCTTTTGTGAGCTGCCAGGGACCTTGGCAAGTCCCTCCACTTCTGTAGGCCTCCTTGCCTATTAAATGGTGATGATGCTAATAACAGTATTGCCCCTGATGGAAGGTCATGCAGTTTCATAGTATCGGTAACAGGCTTTGAGCTCCCTAGAGAAAGGCACTGAGGAGATACAAGGTGTTATTAGAAGTAATTGGCCTGTAATTGGGTCACCTTCAAAGCTGCCAGACTCCATTTACTTCATCCAGTTTCTCTGCTCCCTCTCAATCTCTTCTCTGTCCTCCTTCTTCCTTCATCCCTTTTCTCACTCTCCGCCATCTAATTCATGTCTCACCTACAAGTCACTCTCACACTTGCCCTCACAATTTAAGACTCTGCAAGAAGCATTCTGTCTCTAAAGTGATGGAATCGCAGTCCAGGAGCAGACAAAGCCCTGTGCTGCGCTTTGCTGCGCTTAGTCGCTCAGTTGTGTCAGACTCTTAGCCACCCTGCATGGACTGTAGCCTGCCAGGCTCCTCTGTCCATGAGGATTCTCCAGGCAAAAACACTGGAGTGAGTTGCCACGCCTTCCTCCAGGGGATCTTCCCAACCCAGATATCGAACCCAGGTCTCCCACATTGCAGGCAGATTCTTTACCATCTGAGCCACAAGGGAAGCCCAAGAATCCTGGACTGGGTAGCCTATTGCTTCTCCAGGGGTTCTACCTGACCCAGGAATTGAACCTGGGTCTCCTGCATTGCAGGAGGATTCTTTACCAGCTGAGCTACCAGAGATGTCCAACAAAGCCCTGGAGAGCAGCATCTAAATCTCAAGCTAGAGAAGTGAAGGCTGTTCATCCATCCACCCACCTTCCAACTATCCATCCAACCATCCACACACTTAATCAGCCAACCATCCAACTACCCATCCATTCATCCATCCACTCACCCACCCATCTAATCAACCATCCACTCATTCATTCACCCACACACCCATCCACCCAGCCAACTATCCAACTATCCATCCATCCGTCCACCCAACTAACCAACCAACTACCCATCCATTCATCCCTCCACCCATCTAATCAATCATCCACCCATCTAATCAACCACCCAATCAAACATTCACACATCCATCCACCCACCTATCTACTCACCCACCCAACCATTCATCCACTCACCCATCCACCCACCCAGCTATCTAACCATCCATCCACCCAACTAACTAACCAGCTATTCATCCATCCTTCCGTGAGTGACACATCTGATGCAGACTCAGGTGTCTGACATCAAGACCCCCCAGATCCTGGTCCTGGTGAGCAGCTTTCTGATGACCTCACTTACTCCTGGGATATGGTCCCTGGGGGAAAGCAATGTCTCATCCAAAAGGAACGATTTTCAAGCAGGGACATGCCTAGGCTGAGGGAAAGCCTCAAACATTCTGTCTGAAAATGCAATTTTTACCCATTCTCCTTTGTACAATTTACACCGCTTGCAAAGAGCATGTAAGGACCGACTGCAAGTGGAAGATCCCAGCCCCGACATACCCTTGAAACTCACCGGAGTGAGGTCTTTGCATTCCCCGTGGGCAGGGCCAGGCTCGGTTTCAGGTGCTTCTCCAGGGGATCCCTTCACTGCGGTGGGCGCTAACATTTGGGGTAACAGAGCAAGCCACAGACTTCCAATAATCTCCTATGGGCACTGCAGGAGAGTGTGGGGGGAAGAGCTGGAGAAAAGTGCAAGGGAGTTTCCAGGGGCTTCTCACCCCCCTGGTGGCTCAGCTGGTAAAGAAACCGCCTGCAATGTGGGAGACCTGGGTTCGATCCCTGGGTTGGAAATATCCTCTGGAGGGGGGAATGGCAACCCACTCCAGTACTCTAGCTTGGAGAATCCCCATAGACAGAGGAGTCTGGAGGGCTACAGTCCATGGGGCTCAAAGAGTCAAACATGACAGAGCGACTAAGGACAGCTTAGTCACAGGGCTCTGAGGCAGCCCAGAGTCTTACTGGAAACCCCCAAGATGAACAATAGCCCCACTGATCCACTTCCTGTGGTGACCATCAGATAAACAGCCATCAGAGGGAACACAAGATTGCTGTTTCCTAGCCCGAGCAAGCAGAACAAACATTCACTGTAATCGTGTTTGGTGCTCTCTTTTCTTTCTGTACAAATAAAAACGGTTCCCAAATTCTAAAACTTGAAGGTGATAAGAGATCAAATAGCTCCAGAAATAGCATGAGAGTTAGTCACTTAGCCATAAACTTCCCTGAGTTTTAATAACTTCACCGTCTCTACCCCAGAAAGGACCTTCCAACAGTTAATCCCTTGGGGGTGGCAGAAGGAGCTGTCACAGGTGGGGACCCATCTCTGAGCTTCAAGGGCTTAAATTCTTTCAGAAGTGCATGCACTCTTCTCAGCCTAGGGATTCCAGAGGGAAGGAGCTACTGCATGCTTCTCCAAGTGGCCAGACTTACAGGTTGGGATGGGAGCATCTGAACCAGCCAGATTAGGGGAAAAGGGTCTGTTTTCTCAGAGAAGAGCCTTAAAGGAGGTCACCTAGGAAGACGTATTTCTCACTCAAAACCACAGGGCAACTACCTACTGCCCATGGAATTCTCTTAAATGAGAGGGGCCCCCAGGGGTGACAGAGCTGGTCAAGTGGAGTGGAAGGGGTTTGATTAGGGTGGGTCCTTGGATGTCCTGTCCTATAGACTAAGGTCTGAGTGCAGACAGAGGAGGAAATGTCAGTGAGATCTGAGTGTCTTTGAAAGTAGCTTTTGTAACAAAAACAACAGATCACTGTTAGTTTTTTATTTTAAATTAATGTCAAATTAATCTGATCTTAGATGGATAGATTAATACTAATTCACACTTAAATATCTGGTTTTCCTTAGGTTTTGAAGTTCAACCTGTGTATTAAATTTTATTTGCAAATCCAGGATATTTGAATATCACTTTTGGGGAGATTAATTTGACTAATATTCAAACAGTTCATTTTGAACTATTAAACCCCTAGTGTAGGCAGTCACATTTACAAACCTGATTTCCCTAAATTTATTTTTTTAATTACTTCAAATGTCTCCAGGAAGCAAAAGCTCCTCAAGCAGTAAACTCATTGCATTAAATCTGACAAAGACAGTTTGAAGGGGGTGAATTTCAAGTGTCCTTGACTGTCCCAAAATCGTGTACAAATTTTCCAAAATGCTCCTACACTTTTCCACTTAAATCACAGGTATAAAGTTTATACCCGAATCAGGAGGCTAATCTGACAGTTATAATGTGTCAAATTCTCCTGGGGCTGTGTGCGTCTCAGTTGTGTCTGACTCTTTATGACCTCATGGACTGTAGCCCACCAGGCTCCTCTATCCATGGAATTCTCCAGGCAAGAATACTGGAGCTGCCTGCCATTTCCTACTCCAGGGAATTTTCCCAACCCAAGAATCGAACCCACATCTCTTGTGTCTTCTGCAATGGCAGGCAGATTCTTGATTCACTGGGCCACCTGTGAAACCCCAAAGTTCATCAGTTCAGTTCAGTTCAGTTGCTCAGTCGCGTCTGACTCTTTGTGACCCCATGGACTGCAACACGCCAGGCCTCCCTGTCCATCACCAACTACCAGAGTTTACTCAAACTCATGTCCATTGAGTCAATGATGCCATCGAACCATCTCATCCCCTGTTGTCCCCTTCTCCTTCCTTCAATCTTTCCTAGCAGCAGGGTCTTTTCCAATGAATCAGTTCTTCACATCAGGTAGCCAAATTATTGGAGTTTCAGCTTCAGCATCAGCCCTTCCAATGAATATTCAGGACTGATATCCTTTACAAAGACTGGTTGGATCTCTTTGCAGTCCAGGGGACTCTCAAGAGTCTTCTCCAACACCACAGTTCAAAAGCATCAATTCTTTGGTGCTCAGCTTTCTTCGTAGTCAAACTTTCACATCCATACATGACTACTGGAAAAACCATAGCTTGGACTAGACGGATCTTTGTTGGCAAAGTAATGTCTCTGATTTTTAATGTGTTGTCTAGGTCGGTCCTAACTTTTCATCCAAGGAGCAAGCATCTTTTAATTTCATGGCCACAGTCACCATCTGCAGTGATTTTGGAGCCAAAAAATATAAAGTCTGTCACTGCTTGCATGGTTTCCCTATCTATTTGCCATGAAGTGATGGGACCAGATGCCATGATCTTAGTTTTCTGAAAGCTGAGTTTTAAGGCAGCTTTTTCACTCTGCTCTTTCACTTTCATCAAGAGGCTCTTTAGTTCTTCACTTTATGCCGTAAGGGTGGTATCATCTGCATATCTGAGGTTACTGATATTTCTCCCAACAATCTTGATTCCAGCTTGTGCTTCATCCAGCCCAGCATTTCTCATGATGTACTCTGCATATAAGTTAAATAAGCAGGGTGACAATATACAGCCTGACAATATACAGTTCTTATTTGGAACCAGTCTGTTCCATGTTCAGTTCTAACTGTTGCTTCCTGACCTGCATATAGGTTTCTCAAGAGGCAGGTCAGGTGGTCTGGTATTCCCATCTCTTGAAGAGTTTTCCATAGTAAATTGTGATCTACACTGTCAAAGGCTTTGGCATAGTCAATTATGCAGAAGTAGATGTTTGCTCTCTTGCTTTTTCGATGATCCAGTGGATGTTGGCAATTTGATCTCTGGTTCCTCTGCCTTTTCTAAATCCAGCTTGAACATCTGGAAGTTCACGGTTCACGTATTGCTGAAGCCTGGCTTGGAGAATTTTAAGCATTACTTTACTAGCGTGTGAGATGAGTGCAACTGTGCAGTAGTTTGAGCATTCTTTGGCATTGCCTTTCTTTGGGATTGGAATGAAAACTGACCTTTTCCAGTCCTGGGGCCACTGCTGAGTTTTCCAAATGTGCTGGCATATTGAGTGCAGCACTTTCACAGCATCACCTTTTAGGATTTGAAATAGCTCAACTGGAATTCCATCACCTCCACTAGCTTTGTTCGTAGTGATGCTTCCTAAGGCCCACTTCACTTCCCATTCCAGAATGTCTGGCTCTAGGTGAGTGATCACACCATCCTGGTTATCTGGATCATGAAGATCTATTTTGTACAGTTCTTCTGTGTATTCTTGCCACCTCTTCTTAATATCTTCTGCTTCTGTTAGGTCCATACCATTTCTGTCCTTTATTGAGCCCATCTTTGCATGAAATGTGCCCTTGGTATCTCTAATTTTCTTGAAGAGATCTCTAGTCTTTCCCATTCTATTGTTTTCCTCTATTTCTTTTCATTGATCACCGAGGAAAGCTTTCTTATCTCTCCTTGCTATTCTTTGGAACCCTGCATTCAAATGGGTATATCTTTCCTTTTCTCCTTTGTCTTTCACTTATCTTCTTTTCACAACTATTTGTAAGGCCACCTCAGACAACCATTGTTCCTTTTTGCATTTCTTTTTCTTGGGGATGGTCTTGATCCCTGCGTCCTGTACAATGTTACAAAACTCCATCCATAGTTCTTCAGGCACTCTGTCTATAGATCTAATCCCTTGAATCTTTTAGTCACTTTCACTGTATAATCATAAGGGATTTGATTTAGGTCATATCTGCATGGTCTAGTGGTTTTCCCTACTTTCTTCAATTTCAGTCTGAATTTGGCAATAAGGAGTTCATGATCTGAGCCACAGTCAGCTCCTGGTCTTGTTTTTGCTGACTGTGTAGAGCTTCCCCATCTTTGACTGCAAAGAATATAATCAATCTGATTTTGGTATTGACCATCTGGTGATGTCCTTGTGTAGAGTCATCTCTTGTGTTGTTGGAAGAGGGTGTTTGCTATGACCAGTGCGTTCTCTTGAAAAACTCTATTAGCCTTTGTCCTGCTTCATTCTGTACTCCAAGGCCAAATTTGCCTGTTACTCCAGGTATTTCTTGACTTTCTACTTTTGCATTCCAGTACCCTATAATGAAAAGGACATGTTTTGGGGGCATTAGTTCTAGGAGGTCTTGTAGGTCTTCATAGAACTGTTCAACTTCAGCTTCTTCAGCATTACTGGTCAGGGCATAGACTTGGATTACCATGATATTGGTTTGCCTTGGAAATGAACAGAGATCATTCTTTCATTTTTGAGATTGCATCACCATTATCTTCAATACCTCCACCATAGTTTGGCCCCAGGTGAATAATTGGGAGGGAGCACAGCTCCACCCCTCAACAGAAAATTGGATTAAAGATTTACTGAATATGGCCCTGCCCATCAGAACAAGACCCAGTTTCCCCCTCAGTCAGTCTCTCCCATCAGGAAGCCTCCATAAGCCTCTTATCCTTAACCATTAGAGGGCAGACAAACTGAAAACCACAATCACAGAAAACTAACCAATCTGATCACAACAGACCACAGCCTTGTCTAACTCAATGAAACGATGAGCCATGCCATGTATGGCCAACTAAGACAGACAGGTCATGGTGGAGAGTTCTGACAAAATGTGTTCCACTGGAGAAGGGAATGGCAAACCACTTCAGTATTCTTGCCTTGAGACCCCCATGAACAGTATGAAAAGGCAAAAAGATAGGACACTGAAAGATGAACTTCCCAGGTCGGTAGGTGTCCAACATGCTACTGGAGATCAGTGGAGAAATAACTCCAGGAAGAATGAAGAGACAAAGCCAAGGCAAAAACACCACCCAGTTGTGGATGTGACTGGTGATGGAAGTAAAGTCTGATACTATAAAGAGCAATATTGCATAGGAACCTGGAATGTTAGATCCATGAATCAAGGCAAATTGAAAGTGGTCAAACAGGAGATGGCAAAAGTGAACGTCAACATTTTAGGAATCAGCAAACTAAAATGGACTGGAATGGGTAAATTTAACTCAGATGACCATTATATCTACTACTGTGGGCAAGAATCCCTTAGAAGAAATGGAGTAGCCATCATAGTGAACTAGAGTCTGAAATGCAGTACTTGGATGCAATCTCAAAGGGGAGAGAATGATCTCTGTTTGTTTCCGAGGCAAACCATTCAATCCTTTTCATATTTCACTTTAAATACCAAACACACCTAGTATTTTTGTTCTGAACTTAATCCTTTAATATTAATATTCACGATTGATTCCTCCATCACTTCCACATTCAATTTGAGGCCTGCTTGGTATTAAACAATTTTGCCAAGTAAGAAAACAATTGCACCTCCCTAAAATTGATGCTTTTGAACTGAGGTGTTGGAGAAGACTCTTGAGAGTCCCTTGGACTGCAAGGAGATCCAACCAGTCCATCCTAAAGGAGATCAGTCCTGGGCGTTCATTGGAAGGACTGATGCTGAAACTGAAACTCCAATACTTTGGCCACCTCATGCGAAGAGTTGACTCATTGGAGAAGACCCTGATGCTGGGAGAGATTGGGGGCAGGAGGAGAAGGGGACGACAGAGGATGAGATGGCTGGATGGCATCACCGACTCAATGGGCATGAGTTTGAGTAAACTCCGAGAGTTGGTGATGGACAGGGAGGCCTGGCTTGCTGCGATTCATGGAGTCGCAAAGAGTCGGACATGACTGAGCGACTGAACTGAACTGACTGAAGAAGTCTAGGGTTCTCCTCTGAGAAGACAAAGATACTTATTCACCTGACTTTCAACTTCGACTCCAGATGTGACTGCCCTGATACACAGGCAGCCATGTTGAGCCTTTGAGGGGTCACGATTTACCCAGTGCCTGGGCAGCCTTGGACCCAGGCCCCTGTATGTTCCTCAGCCCCACTTCTGTCCCCTGGAACCCCCATGTCCCCCATGGTGGTCCCTCACTGTCCCCTCTTCCCTTTCTCTATCATCATCACCTTCTACTTTTCATGTTGGACATCCCACCATATGGGATAAAGATGCTTTCCCCCACCCCCACTCCCAGTGACCAAGATCTGGATGTCAGTGGACGTGGACTAGGCAATGCTACATAGTTTGGGGAAGTGGACACAGCCTCTTTTCTTTTACTGCTTCCTTTCGGCTGGAGCTGGAGCTGTCATTTTGGACCACGAGATGGAAGCCAAATGCTGGGGATACCAGAATCAGTCATCGCCACTGTATTGGATTCAACAAATTGACTTTCTCATTTCTAGTCTAACAGGGCCACAATGCATGTGGGTACTAAAGTGGCCTCCCTTGGATCCGGTACATTCTCAGAGCTTTGTCTGGCTCCACATTTACAACACTGAAGTCACTCTGTTGACAAGATCAATGGATGAAAATCCAAGGTAAAGTGATACTGATGTACAGTGATGCGTCCATGGGTATTCCAGGCCTCGATGTAGGGAACAGCAGTGCCATCCCAGGAGCCGAAGATGAGTGTTCATTGTTTACAACAAATAAATAACTGGACGCCAAGAGAAAGCAGAGGGAATCAGAAAGAAGACCCCAGGGCCAGGGTAGCTCTGCCCCTCCTCCACCCAGAGTGTTTCCCAGGTCTGGGTAGAAGGGATCCACCAGGTCACAAGACCAAACCTGTATCGCAGGTATCAGAATTACTCACCTATGAGCCTCTTTGTTTTCATGTAATCCTATATCTAGTTGAGTTCAGTCAAAATACTGACTTCTCTTTGAAAATGTTCTTGTTTTTCAAAAGTCCCAAGTTAAAAGGCTTCATTCAGGAATTGTCAAAATAAAGCTATTTCACAATTTTAAGAAATGTAAACAATTGAAAACCATGACCAACTGTACACTGATGAGATAAGTTATGGTAAATCCTTAGAACACTTTGCGGTCATAAAAAATGATGCTAAAGAAGATTTAATAGGGAGAAATGTTTGTAGTCTGTGAAAAAAGTTATATACCTTTATATATTGCATGATCCCAATTTGACATAAATACTTATTTGTAGATTTTAAAAGCTAAATTTTTTTTTTTTTGGCCACACCGCACAGTTTGTGGGATCTTAGTTCCCTGACCAGGGATGGAATCCATGCCTCCTGAAGTGGAAGTGCAGAGTCTTAACCACTGGACCACCAAGGAAGTTCCCTAAAAGTTAAATTTTAAGCAATGACAATAACAACAAAAGTCAGCAGTCATTAAAAAATTAACAGTTTGAATAACCAAAAAAGACCAAAAAGTATAGCACAGAGATACTCAATATTTTATAATAGCACATTTGGGGAAAGAATTTGAAAAAGAATAGAGATTATGTGTAAATATATATGTGTGTATATATACATGCATACATATACATATATGTATTATGCATGTATGTATAACTGAACCACTGAGCTGTACCTAAAACCTGAAGCTCACACAAAATTGTAAGTCAACTATGAGTGAAGTGAAAGTGTTAGTCGATCAGTCATGTCTGACTCTTTGCGACAGGCTCCTCTGTCCCTGGAATGCTCCAGACAAGGATACTGGAGTGGGTTGCCATGCCCTTCTCTAGGGAATCTTCCTGACACAGGAATTGAACCCAGGTCTCCCATATTGCAGGCAGATTCTTTACTGTCTGAGCCACCAGAGATATGCAAATCAACTGTATGTCAATAAAAAGCAAAAATAAGAAAAAATGAAGAGTTTGAATCCAGATTCACCCCCAGTTTCCCCTGGGTCTAGTGGCGATGGCCTTGACCAAGTCTATTAGAAACCAGCACAGCCAGAGGGGATGATCTGCTCAGCTCAGCTGGAGAAGGAGATCTCACACCACCGTGGACCAAGGCCACCGCTGAGAGAACCTATAGAAGTGTGCTGTTCCCACCACTAGCCCTTACAGGGTGAGCAAACATCCAAGGTAGACTCAGAAAATCTGGATTTTTTACTATCCATGTGACCTTGAGCAAGTTCCCTCCTCTCAGTTGGGTGAAGTGGGCTCTGCAGCCTCCCTCCTAACTGGCAGGATGCCTGTGAGGATGAAAGATAAGCTGGTGAAGGCAGCTTGAAGGTGTCCAGGGAGCTGGAAAGGGAGCTTCCATCTGTGGGTTCATTGAGCCTGGGTTCTCACTTCAAGGAACATTTTGGACCCACTCCATCTCCACTCCTCAGACATTGGTGTTGCCTCATTATTAGAGAAAAAGTCTGTTTCTACCCTGTCTTTCAAAAATTGTTTATTCTGAGGCCAAGCATAAGAGACTCATGAACTCAGTATAAGCTTCATCAATGGACTTCTATGTGTGTGTGTGTGACTTAAACTCTGGTTTCTCTTTATTTCACTGAAGTATAGTTGATTTACACACATGATTTACATGTGTGTTAATTTCTGCTATCCAGCAAAATTCTTCTGTATGTATACACATATATACATTATTTTTCATATCCTTTTCCATTATGGTTTATCACAGGATATCTTTAATAAGTCTTAATAAGTATAATAAGTATAGTGCCCTGTGCTATACAGTAGGACCTTGTTGTTTATCCATTCTGTATATAATAGTTTCCATCTGCTAATCCCACACTCCTGCCCCTGCCCCTACCCGCTCCTTGGCAACCAGAAGTTTATTCTCTATGTCTGTGACTCTGTTTCTCTTTCAAAGGTAAACTCGTTTATGTTATGTTGTCTAAGTATATCATATAGCATGTGTCTTCCTCTTTCTGAGTTAACTGACTTTTAATTGATTTATTTTCGTTGCACCAGGCAGCTTACAGGATCTTAGTTCCCTGGCCAGAAATTGAATCAGGCCCCTGGCAGTGGGAGCATGGAGTCCTAACCTCTGAACCACCAGGGAATTCCCTCAATTGACTTTTAATTACACACCCCCAGGCTGGCTCCTTTTTCCTCCCAGGGAGATTTGTGCTGAGCCCTCCCGGTGCATCCGGCTCTTTGTGGCTCACACACCTGCACGACTGCTCGTCTTCCCAGGCCCCTCCAAGGGCCGAGGTGGACGAGCAGGAAGTCTGGAGAAGAGAGTAGAGTCCTCTGTGTTGCTGAACTGCTAGACGCACACCTCCACATACAGGAAAAATCCAACACTCGCCTCTGCTCCGTTCCCATCCACTCCTAAGACCCACAGCTCCTAAGAACTATAGCCAGAGCCTGGACACCAGGGTCCCAAGCTCCAAAATTGGTCTAAAGCTCTGCTGTCAACGTCTTGAAATTCCTAATATTTGCTGAACAAAGAACATCGCACTTCTATTTCTCACTGGGCTCGGCCACACAATTGGCCGGTCCTGCTCGCCACCCTCTCCTGCCCGGCTCCTGGATGAGGTGTGTCATAGGGAAGAGCCTTGGAGGAGCAGAAGGAGGTGACCAGGGAGCAATCTGACAGGTAGAACAGGTGTGGGGCACCACTTCATCCCTGCATCCTTCCTCCCAAATTCCAGGAAGGGGCTCCCCTCTGCTTTGCAGAAAGCGAAGGAGAAGAGGCTCTTTGGTCTTGTGATTCGACCACATTTCTGAAATGCAACAAGGGGTAAAGACGGTGGTTCCATGTGGATCTCAGAGCACTTACAGCAACCTGGAGTCTATCCTCTCCTGTCCCTGGGTTTGTGCTCTTAGATTTGCAGCCAGGAGTGGAGGTAAGAGAGAGCCAGGGGCTCAGGCCTGTGTCCTGGAGCCCCCTGGCCCAGCCTGGGGCTCTGGCTGCAGTCTGGCAGGCTCTCCCCATCGGCTCATCCCTTGCCCGAGACTGAGGGTCCCAGGGAAGACTTCCTCTGAAGGCTGTTGCTCTTATACATGGCTCGGTCCTTCAATGCAGTCATTGAAAGTCACTCCTAGTCATTTAAATTTGAGAAACAGAAGCTGATAAATATCTCATTCGTTCATAAAGCAGTACTAAAAGTAGAAAGAAATGGAATTTTCTTAATACTTTCTCATTATTTCCTATTAGACCCTTAAACAAAGCACACATTTATAAACGGCTAAAGCCTTAAACTCAAATCAGATGACCTCAGACCTGGGGCACTGCCTGTAATTTACAGGTGAAGAAAGACGACAGACCAGAGAGGTGGAGTAACTCGTCCAAGATCACACAGTGAGCTGCAGAGCCAGAGCTGGAATCCAGTTCTTCTAGTTCTTCGGCCGGGGCCTAACTCAGAGCAGCCAGCAGGGAGGGAGACAAAGGGTTAGAGGCAGACATGCAGGAGATCCTGCTGTGGGCCGGGGACTCTTGGGGTATCTCATCTAGGCCTGTCTCCTAGCCCCCAAGGAGTCCTGGCCCCCTGGCAGTGCTAAGAGGCAGAAGGGGAAGAGGTCAAGGGTGGAACCAGTCTGAACAGTAAGTCCCCTACAGGTTCCATTCCAAGAGCACGTTCATAAGTATAATTTGTAAGTCCAACAAAGTTAGCCTACATATCCAACTAACACAATATAATACAGTAATAGGTTTATAATACTTTTCACACAAATAATACACAAAAAAACAAACACAAAAAATAAAGGAAACCTTTTTAAATCTTACAGTATAGGACCTTGGAAAGTACAGTAGTATAGTACATCAGCTAGCACACAGGGGCCAGCATCGAGTGAACAGACCAGAAGAGTTACTGACTGGAGGAGGGAGAGGAGGTGGGAGATGGTAGAGCTGAAGGATCGTCAGCAGTAGGAGAGAGAGGACAAGCTACAGTGTCACTCACGCTTGATGCTGAAGGCAGTCCAGTTCCTCGCTGGCTGGAACCAGGCAAACGTTCATATCTTTGAATGTTAACAGCTTGAAGATTCATGTGTAGGGGACTTTGTTACTGTTCAGTCACTAAGTCGTGTGCAACTCTTTGTGACCCCGTGGACTGCAGCACCCCAGGCTCCCCTGTTCATCACTATCTCCCAGAGTTTGCCCAAACTCATGTCCATTGAGTTGGTGATGCCATCCAACCATCTCATCCTCTGTCGTCCCCTTCTCCTCCTGCCTTCAATCTTTCCCAGCATCAGGGTCTTTTCCAATGAGTCAGCTCTTCACATCAGGTGGCCAAAGTATTAGAGCTTCAGCATCAGTCCTTCCGATCACTATTCAGGGTTGATTCCATTTAGAATTGACTAGTTTGATCTCCTTGCTGTCCAAGGGACTCTCAAGAGTCTTCTCCAGCACCACAATTTGAAAGCATCAGTTCTTTGGGAGAATTACTGTATTTGATTTGAGACATCAGCATTTGTTAGCACTTAGTGTGGAGGTTGCGTTATTGTGGTTACTGTTCATTTTTTTATTACACAACATTTTTGTAAAAGTTTTATTGAGGTACAATCCACATACCACACAACTCACCCACCTAAAGTATGTAATTCAGCGGTTTAGTATTTTCACAAGTGGGCAATGAACACGCTAGTCAACTTTAAAACATTTTCATTCCTTGGTATCTACTTGCTCTTTGTATGGATTTGTCTCTTCCAGATACTCCTTACAAATGGAATCAGACAGGATGTGGCTTTCTGTATTCGCTCCTTGAGCTGAGCACCATGTCCTCAAGGTTCTTCCATGGTATACCACGGGGCAGACTTTCATTCCTTTTTCTTTCTGGCTAATATTCCACTAGTGGATGTTCCATTGTCTGCCCATGGCCCGTGGTTAGAGGTCCTGTTTCTCCCAAGGCCTGGGAGCTTTCCCACAGTGCTGCCTTTGGGACTCGGGGTCTGCCCTGCAATGCGCCTGTCAGGTCTTGCTGAACGCTCCCCCTGACACCTTTTCTTGAGCTCAGGCACCTCTAATCACAAAGGCTCTGCCATGTCACGTGGCCCAAGAAATAGGACTCTACTCCACAGCCTACACCTGTGACACCGTCTTTGCTCCAGGCCTTCTCTAAACCAGAAGCTTCCGCCCCATGGGGTAGGTGGGTCAGAGTGATACCCAAGGCACTGGATGTGCTGCCTCCAAAACCACAGATGCCGGGTGAGCATCACTCCTGTCTGGCTGGCAGGAAGGGCAGGTGCTCAGCATGTCCATTGCTCTGGAGGACAGTTCTGGCCCATTCAGGTGGCTCTAAATGGGGCACCAGGGTGGAGGCCCCGGAATCTTTGTGGAGTGTGTTCCCACAGAGAGTTTTCCCTTTGGAAGGTGTGTGTCTTGCCAGGGTGGCCAGAGTACCATCACTTCTCATTCCTCGGGTTAAATCACTCTCCGGGTCTTCGGGCTCTGCCTGCCGTGGAGACCAGGCTCTCTGTGAAGGCCTCCAAATTAGGCTTCAACTCTCGCCTTTTCTTTAAGTTGCTGATTAATAGACTCAAGATGGTCAGCTTTCCTCTTGGGAGCACAGCCCCATCCACTCTTACCCCACCCCGCTCAATGACTAAACCGAAGCCCCGCCCACCAGACTGTCAGTCTTCCAGCTAACAAAGGGCCGGATCCTCACCACTGCCCCTCGGGGTCCCCACCCTGGGGCTCATCTTTAGAGTTATTTCCTAATGAGACAGTTTGGGACCTGGGAGACTTCACTGCAGGGCCTGCACCTGGACAAACATCTCCTCCAGCTACAGATACCAAGAAATTAGAAGGGATTAAAAGTAACTATGTGCATGCAGCAGTTGGGACAAAATCTGGACAAAAGATACAAAAAAACCCCACAAAAACCCAACTGCCACTTCTGAAGTGTGTGCATGCTAAGTCACTTCAGTCATGTCCAACTCTGTGTGACCCTATGGACTATAGCCCACCAGGCTCCTCTGTGGATGGGATTCTCCAGGCAAGAACACTGGGTTGGGCTGCCAGGCCCTCTTTCAGGGGATCTTCCCCACCCAGGGATCGAACCTGTGTCTCTTATGTCTCTTATGGCAGGCGGGTTCTTTACCACTAGTGCCACCTGGGAAGCTCCAGGAGCAAAAGCAGGGTACTGAGCATGCCCCCTGCAAGAACACGACCTAAGGGTTGGGCCAAACACCTAAGCCACCCCTCCAGCCCAACTCCTGGACACACCCCCTACCCTCACCCCATATAAGGAACCAGTTCGTACCTTCCTCAGGGAGCCAGCAAGCCAGGGAATCTATTTCCTGTTCTCCTTCCCCCTGCAGCAGCAGGGGCCCCTATAAAGCGCCATCTGAATTTCTAGTCTGGCCTATAGTCAATTGCTATTGATTAAGGAGGCTGAGAACCCTGGTCGGTGTCACTAGGACCATCCCCCTAACCCAGAGCCTCAGCCGACCTGCATGGGCCCTTTGAAAATGCTGGAGGAGGATGGTGGGGAGCAGGGGGCTGAGGAAGGAGTGAGTACAGCCACCCTCGGCCTTCTCCCTCCTTGAGGCCCGGGGCTGGTGGTTTAGTGTCAGCCAGGAAGGGCCTGGCCAAGGGCCACTGGGAGTGGGATCACGTCTGGAAGCTCCTGATCACCAAGGACCTGGCTCCAGAGCAGGGACACCGGAGCTGTAGTGGCTGTGAGTGGTGGGGATCTGGGTGGGGAGCAGCAGCTTGTCCCGTGCCCTGTTTGTGGGTGAGACTGAGTGCTGGGGACAGCCCAGAGCTCTCTCTGTGTGCGCAGTGGTGGAGCTGCCTGCTCTCTCCCCCAGCTGTTGAAAAGTCAGAGGCCCACAGGAGCTAGGCAAGTGCCTCAGCCACTTGGGCGGGGGTGGGGGGCATGGTAAGGGGCTGTGGTGACTGGAATGTGAGTGCCCCCCACCCCAAAGGCATTTGAATTCACATTTTACCCATCAGAAGGGACCAGACCACCAGGATGACCTCCAGTATGCAGGCTTGGTCAGACCCCCAACACCTTGCCCTCCTGAATTCAGTCAGTTGGCATCCCCAGCCACCCCAAAACTTTAGGGTAATAGGTCGATTGTTTCCAAACCCGGTTGATCAGCAGAGCCACAGAGAAGCTCCCTTTGTATTTTTTGAACCCTTTTTTTGGGTGATTCTTTTAAAACTTCAGAATGAATGTACATTTGCTTTTAGAAGTTCAAGCAATTGAGAAATACAAAGAACAACAAAAATAAAGTCCTTCCCTACGTCCTTGTTACCCAACTCCCCTCCATGACGCGTCTGCAGGCTGCCCCCACCCAGGCTGTGCAGACAGAGGTGTGTATGCAAACGCTGGGGCATTTGGGGGTTGGCTTCAAAATGGCCTCCCACCCTACCCATCTGTCTGCCATTTGCTTTTCTTTCTCTCAGGCTCACGGCACAGAAGATCCTCCCCATCAGGAGCCCCATTCCGGCTTTATTCCCTTTTTCTGCTGCTGGAGAAGCTGCAGCCTGGGTGGGCTCTGTGAGCACCCCCCCATCCCGAGTCTCTGCCCTGGTCTGACCCTTCCAGGTGGACCCTACTTCTGATTCCAGATCAGCCGTCAGCATCCCCTGGGGGAGGATGTTGTTCCCTCTCCCCCACCAGCACATGGCAAGTGTCATAACTGCTGGAATTTCGTCACATGCACGTGGACAGGCCAGCGAGGCTCCTCCAGAGGGCAGAGGGAACCCTGCAGGCCCATAGCCCTGACCTGTCAGCCTCCCAGAGAGGCGGTCAAGCAATCACCACCTCTGCCATCAGACCCGAGCCTCCTCTCCCAGAACTCACAGTCTTGTCCCCTTGGGGCTGGGGAGGTCACTCCTCTGCCCTTTCACATGAGGCTGGGTGTTCCCAGAAGAGTGACGTCCAGTGGGCAGCTTGGTCTTGCATGAACAGAGGACAGAAGGCCACCCTCCCCTGTCCGGGCCCTCTTTTTCTTTCTTAGAACCGCTGCCTCCATGAGCTGCACAGAGAAACTGGGAGGAATCTGTAACTCTCAAGTCCCATGACTCACGACAAAACCTCACCCGCACTTTGGGGCCCCCACCAAGCCCCTGTATGCAGAAAGATGGATCTACAACTGTGGTTTCTTTGAAACTCTCCCTTCTTTTAGGAACTCCCTGGCAGTCCAGGCGTTGGAGTTTTTACTGCCATGGCCAAGGTTCAATATGCAGTAAAGAAAAAAAAATCACTCTTCATCCAAGAAGAAAAACCAAAGTACAAAGAAAACCCCAAGTGTCTCCTTCTCGGAAACCTGACGTGAGACAGGAACGCTGGCTGGAGGCAAGGGGTGAGATGGGATATGAGATGGGATGTGATATAGCATGAATGCATTTCTCAGATCAGATCAGTATGCTAGGGATTCTGCTCTGTGGAATCCTCCATCTCTCAGCCAGCTCCACCTGCTGTGGTCCAGAGCCTCTTCCTGTATCAGCAGACAAAGCCACAGACAACTCAGCCCCCATCGGCAGCCAGGTGTGGGGGGCAAGAAAGAGAGTGTAGACCCTGGTGTCCCAAGGGCCTGGATTAGAATTCACCACCTGTTACATACAGCCTGGGGCAGGGATTTCACCTCACAAATCTCTTTATCTGTCCATTGGGATGGTCAAAAGTCACTCTGAGAATGAAAGAAAGCAGATATTGTAAAAGCAGTGAGTATCCAGGAGCTGACTCATTAGAAAAGACCCGGATGCTGGGAAAGATTGAAGACAGGAGAAGTGGACGACAGAGGACGAAATGGTTGGATGGCATCACCTATTCAATGGATGTGAGTCTGAGCAAGCTCCAGGAGATGGTGATGGACAGGGAAGACTGGCATGCTGCAGTCCATGGGATCACAAAGAGTCGGACACGACTGAGTGACTGAACAGCAACAATAATCCAAGTGGAGCAAAGTGCTCAAGAAAATGGGAGGTGGGAGTGGGATTGTCCCTGAAGCAGACGGAAGGAAGGAAGGAAGAGCTCAGAGGAAGAGACAGAGACCCGGACCTTCTCCATCTACATGCCCGCCAGCCCTGTCCCCTGACATTCTGCGCCCCCACCTCTCCAGAGCAGTCAGACATGTCAGCCTGTTTCAGAGTGGGACTTGTCAGAGCTGTCCTCGATCTTGACCTCTCTCTCTGCTCCCTCGAAATGACCGCTGGCTGTCTCAAGCCTGGAAAGAATTCCAGCATGAGGACTGTGAGGCTGAGCTTCTTTGAGGAGTATTTCCTCCTGCGATGCAGAGGTATGGCAACGTGGAGGGTAGAAGATGCAGCTGTAACAACTTCATGTGCTTTAGGGGCCCTGAAGTGCTCAGGTTTCTGGAGGCAGAGGTGGGAGGAGCCTTGTCAGGCCACGTCCTCTGAGCTACAGACCCCAAAGCTTTGCTGTGCTCCCATCCTCCACAGCCTCGCCAGGTGGGACACTTCAGACATCTGTGCCCACCTGTGCCACCCCTGACATTGGGAAGAAGTGATAGAGCTGACAGGGTGGACTGTAGACAGGAAGTCCACCTCCCCAAAGGACCCGAGGAGCATTGCTCTGTGCTGGGGCTGTCCTGGAGTTGGAGGGGCAAGGCCTCTTAGTCGGCCCCTCTACCCGCCCCCTCCGGCTGTGGGGAGTGGTCCCCAGCATGGGTCAGGCCTTTGGGCTCCTTCCAACACCACAACAGGAAGGATCTGATAAGGTTGGAATAGCTCTCCCCCATCCTCTCCCCTGTGAGCTCCAAGGATGACCTCACCCTGGCCACCACCTGAAGCCCAGAAAACAGGGCTGGGCCTCCCTTCCTAGAAGGGAAAGGCGGGTCCAGAAAGAATCCTGTGGGGGAAGAGTAGGACCAGGCTTTCCCAGGTACAATCGATCCCATCCCAGTTTTGACTACTGCTGACTGAGCGCTCATTGGACACCTTCTACCTGTATCTTCCACCTGGGGACAGGTATCAGGTAAATCACATCAGGTGACAGGGATGTGGGGTGGGACAGCTCGCTGAGGGCCTTGATGTCTAGGGTAGAGGGGTTGGACTATTTTGGTAAAGAGCAGTGATCCGTGCACAGGCAGATGAGTTGGTCACAGCCTGGAGGAGTGAGCTAAGCCAGCCAGCAGGGAGAGGGTGGCTCCGAGCTAGGAGAGGCTGTGGGGGTGTGGGTGGGGGCGGAGATGGCATTGATAGGAAAGGGGGCTTCCTGACCTTTTCATGCCACGAATATTTCTCAGGTTAATGCGTTAAGGTAACAAAGTTAGGACTCCAAAGGAAATCAAGGATGTTCAAACACAGCTATCAGAACCTAGATACAGTACATAATCTGCTTCTTTGGAAAGCGTTTGCTTGTAGGACCAGGGCTGAATCTAATAATGACCATCATTTCAAACTGGAGATGTGGGCAGTGCTTGCAGAGAGAAGCGCCTGGGATGTGATGTGGAAAGTCTGTGGCTGCCGAAGCAGACTAGGCCTTGCATTTCTGACAAAACAGTGGTGGCTACTGTCAATCTAAGTGAAGAGTGTCTGTAGAGAGGTGGGGTCAACAGGCCTCAGTGAAGGGCAGGGTCGTGAGACAGACTGAGATTATCTTGAACCCTGGAGCCTGAGTGTCGGGGTACAGGGCGGGGGCAGCCCCAACAGAAATAAGGCAGGGCTGGGAGTCTAATGCGTGAGCAGGAGACAGGGGTGGGGTCACTGACTCCTGAGACATCTAGTACCTTCTCCACGGTCCCAATGGGAACTCAAGACCCAGAAGGAAAGAGTGTCTGTTTGGGGCAGAGTTTAGACCCCTGGATTCCTAGTCCTGTTCTTGTCCCCTGGAGTCAGATCCCCACTCAATCAAGTAGATCAATTGGGCAGGTGTTTCCAACAGGAGGGGACACTGTTGGCCACCGTGTCCAGGGTCACAGACCCCGGCTCAGGCCACAACGCTGAGGGTGCCGAAAGTCAGCTCCACCTTGGAGCGTCACCTCCCCTCCCCCCCCCCCCAGCTTCAGAGAAATGCATCTCCTCCAAGGTGGTGGGTGGTCTTCAAAGACATCAGGCTCTTTGTTTCTCTTGGCCGAGCCGCATAGCATGTGAGGTCTTAGTTCCCCAGCCCGGGATGGAACTCAAGCCTCTTGCATTGGAAGCACAAAGTCTTAACCACTGGACCACCAGGGAAGTTCCATCAGGCTCTTTTTCAAAGGACAATGCCAGGTGGGGCTGGCCTTCCCCCAGGGCTGGCCCACCCAGTCCCAGCTTGAAGACCCCCAGAGTCTATCTCAATCCACTGCCTCCTCAAACCCCACTCATGCTGATGAGTCCTGTCTAAAGCATCCACAGCCCCCACAGTAAAGACTCCCAGGCACAGAGGGAGTGCATGGGGGTCCTCAGGGTGCAGGTGAAGGGAGGGGGCACTGGGGGTGCTGCTGGGGCTGTGGGGATGGGGCTCTGAACCCCTCACACTGTGTCTGTTGGGCCCTAGGCTCCATCCCTACCCTCAAGCTGAGCAACCCAGTGGTCTGGTTTAAGAGGCTCTGGCCTGTCCTGTCTTGTTGGGATCTGAAGACCTGGGATAATAACTTACCTCACAGGGAAGGTGTGGGGATTAATGACTTAATACTGCCAAGCGCCCGCGCGGGTCTGTGGCCCTGGGCCGGGGGCCCAAGTGTAGGATGCCACTCCTGCCACTGACTCACTTTGCTGGGCGGTAGGTCAGCAAGACTCAGAGGGGATCTCTCTTGGAACATTCTTTCCACCTCCTCCTTCTGAGACCATCTTTGCCATGGGGTTGGGAAGACATCAAATTATTACTGAACCGAACTTGGGTCCACTTACTCACACACAATAAAGCCCCATCTGCTGACACCAGGCTGTCGTGAAGGAAAGTGCAGTGTTTATTGCAGGTGCCAAGCAAGGAGTCCAGGCAGCTAGTGCTCAAAAGGCCAGAACTCCCTACTGGCTTTCAGGGAAAGGTCTTTAAAGACAGGGTTGGGGGTGGTGTATTATGTGATCAGCTCATGGACATTCCTCTGATTGGTTGGTGGTGAGGTAATCAGGAGTCAACATCATCACCCTTCTGGTTCTAACTGGGCTGGGGTCTCCAAGCTTATGGGAAACACACAGTTAACTTTTCCCACCTGGTGGGGGTTTCGGTAGGAGCAAACAGCTCAAAGGACATGGCTCAGAATACTATCTATGGCCCTTGCAGCTGCTGCTGCTAAATCACTCAGTCGTGTCCGACTCTCTGCGACCCCATAGACGGCAGCCCACCAGGCTCCACCGTCCCTGGGATTCTCCAGGCAAGAACACTGGAGTGGGTTGCCATTGCCTTCTCCAATGTGTGAAAGTGAAAAGTGAAAGGGAAGTCACTCAGTCACGTCCGATCCCATGGACCACAGCCTACCAGGCTGCTCCATCCATGGGATTTTCCAGGCAAGAGTACTGGAGTGGGGTGCCATTGCCTTCTCCGTATGGCCCTTGAGGAGGAACTAAAGGTCCCTGACTTTGTTTGAGGGCTAAATTCTTATTACTTTGTATTGTTTGTCTGTTTCCTTTCTGCATTTTCTCAGTTCTCTGCTTAAATTTACTCTTTGGAACTTGGGACAGGCCTAGGAAGATAAAGTTTTTCTACAGACAAGAGGCTGGTGGAGGATATAGGGTGGGGGGATGTCTGCTCCAGGAAGGGTCCTGCTCAGTTACAGAATCAACCCACCCCAACCCAAACTGGGGGAGGCAAGAGAAAGGCAGGCCCAGCCTCATAGCACATCTAGACCTGGAATCGAGAACAGAGAGATGACTGGGTGCCTGGCAAACAGTGGGGCCCAAACAGAATCCACATCCAGCCTTAAAAATCACACTGGGGGTCAACCCCAGGGGAGAGGAAGCCGGTGCCACAAGCAACATCCCTCCGAAGTATAGACCCGCCTCTGTCCATTGGGAGGGCTCATCCTCCACAATCTGATGAGCTTCTAATTAGGCCCCTGCTGTGGAGGCCCGTGTTTTATTATAATGACAGCTTGGATTCACAGAGCATCGATCTGCCAGAAACGCCAGGCGCTCTATAGACTTCATCTTAGTTCTCTTGCCAAATCCCTGTAGGGTCTGGAGGGGCAGGGAGGGGTTAATTGGCCATTAGCGCTAAGGAAACTGAGGCACAGGCAGGTTTAAAGACATGCCCAGGGCAGGAAGAGGTTACAGCCAAAGAAGAAAAAGGGACTTTGGGGTCTGCCCACCTGTACTTGGGCTTCCCTGGCAGTTCAGCAGTAAAGAACCCATCTGCCAACGCAGGAGACACAAAGAGACATGGGTTTGATCCCTGGATTGGGAAGAACCCCTGGAGGAGGAAATGGCACCCCACTCCAGTATTCTTGCCTGGAAAATTCCATGAATAGAGGAGTCTGGTGGGCTACAGTCCATGGGGTCGCAAAGAGTCGGACTCGACTGAACAACTAAATTATCCTGTACTTGGTCCACAGAAGTTTCTGAAGGTGGCCGGGACCAGACTGGTAGGGGAGGCTGCTGGCACCAGGCCCCAGGATGCCCAAGGACATGACACAGTGACAGCAGGTGGACCCCATCTCCAAGACCTCCCAGGAGCCCCTGGTCTGGCCCATGGCAGTAGTGAGGGTCCCACCTGTTCTTCTGGCCTATCTGGGCGGCTCCAGCAGCCGCTGGGTGTTTCCCAGGAGGAGGTCAAGAGCCAACCTCCACCTGGGTGGGCTCCCTGACCAAGACAGGAGAAGACCCTGACCAGAGTGTCGGCAGCCCCTGCGAGAGAATCCTGCCCGGCAACACTGACATGTGGGTCCCCTGCTGCCACTGACCATCAGTGACACGTTCACAGGGCAAAATAGGACACCCATTTCTGGTGTATTTCCTTCCTTTCCATGGTGGGGGGACATGGCCTTTTCGTGGCTGGGGTCCTCCACCCTAGCCTGACCGCCTCCCGAGTGCAAGCCTGATGCCGTCACCCCACCCCGCTGCTCTCCCCACAGCTCTCACACACAGTGAATCGCGGAGTCAGGAGACCAAGTGACCTCAGGTAAGTGAATTCTCCTCTCCTGCCATCCAGGTGAGGGGGATGCCCCGACTGGGGCGTTTCACACGCCACGGCCCCATGAGCTCCTAGAGAAATAAGCAAACCCACTTTCAGTGACATCACTGCTCATGTGAGAAGCAGAAGACAGACAACTGTTAAGTACACCAGCATCTATTTCAAAGTTCACAATTATTTTGAAGCTGGCAAAAGATGAAGATTGATGGAGAAGGAAACAGCAACCCACTCCAGTATTCTCGCCTGGAGAATTCCATGGATGTAGGAATCTGGCAAGTTACAGTCCATGGGGTCCCAAAGAGTCAGACACGACTGAGTGACTGAGCAGGCAGGCAACATATAATATATAACTTTTACTGCTGTGGAAAGCAAATAAAGATCTTTCTCAAAATATTACAGCAATGAAGACTGAGCCCAGGCAGCTGAGTTTGGTCATCACTCTGTGAGATATAACTTCGTTTAGATCAAATGGCAATTCTAATTAACTGTGCTCATTTTCGAGTTTTCTGGTGCATTTATGAGATGAAGTGATAGTTGTTACTGGGTTGGCTCCAGGAGCAGAAGAATTTCACAAACAGTTAAATGATGCTAGTTTAGTACTTGTGTTATCAGATGTTTCAAATAGAAAAGCCAATTAAGTCAATTTAAGTAATTGCCTAGTTTTTATTTAGATCATTAAATAAAAGTAAAGCTTTGAACATTTATTCGGTTGAAGATGTGTCACTGGCTGTTTTTGAAAATGCAAGATGTAAATTCAGTGAAATACTCAATATTAATGATATCATTATTTGTTTTTGTTATAATACAAATGTTGACATCACACAGTGTCATAGTAAAAGTATGCTATTATTAAATTAAGAAAGCATGGCGCTTGGCTATTATCTAAAAGACAAGAAATAACAAGTGTTGGGGAAGGTATGAAGAAAGGGGAACCCTCCTACACGTGTAAATTGGTGCCGCCACTCTGGAGAGCGGTTTGGAGGTTTCTCGGAAAACCTAAAAATAGAGCTACCGTATGATCCAGCAACCCCTCCTCTAGGTATTTACCCAAAGAAAACAAGACACAAACTCAGAAAGACATGCACGCGCTCCATGTTCATTGCCACATTGTTTATAATAGTCAAGATATGGAGACAGCCTAAAGGTCCACTGATGGATGAATGGCTAAGGGGAAATATGAGATGATGGAAAGACAGATAGTGGAATATTATTTGACATAAAGAAGAATGAAATCTTGCCATTCACAACAATATGGATGGACCTTGAGGGCATTATGCTAAGTGAAACGTCAGACAGAAGACAAATAGCTATGATCTCACTTATGTGTGGAGTCTAGAAAAAAAGCAAAAACAAAAGTCAAACTCATAAAAACAGAGAACCTATTGGTGGTTGCCAGAAGTGGGTGGAAGGTGGGGGGGTAGGAGGATGGGCAAAATAAGAGCATCAAAAGGTACCAACTTCCAGTTATAGAGTAAATCAGTCATGGTGATACAATGCACAGCATGGGGACATGAGTTAATAACTCGTGTAGTGCATATTTTAAAGTTGCTAAGAGATTAGATCTTAAAAGATCTCATCACAAGAAAAAAATTCTGTAACAGTGTATGGTGACAGATATTAACCGACTTTTGTATGTCAACTATACCTCCATCAGTTCTGTTCAGTCGTTCAGTCGTGTCTGACTCTGCGACCCATGGACTGCAGCACGCCAGGCTTCCCTGTCCATCATCAACCCCAGAGCTTGCTCAAACTCATGCCCATCAAGTTGGTGATGCCATCCAACCATCTCATCCTCTGTCATGCCCCTCTCCTCCTGCTTTCAATCTTTCCCAGCATCAGGGTCTTTTCCGATGAGTCAGTTCCTCGCATCAGGTGGCCAAAGTATTAGAGTTTCAGCTTCAGTGTCAGTCCTTCCAGTGAATATTCAGGACTGATTTCCTTTAGAATTGACTGGTTTGATCTCCTTTCTGTCCAAGGGACTCTCAAGAGTCTTCTCCAACACCACAGTTCAAAAGCATCAATTCTTTGGCGTTCAGTTTTCTTTATGGTCCAACTCTCACATCCATACATGACTACTGGAAAAACCATAGCTTTAACTACACAGACCTTTGTTGGCAAAGTGATGTCTCTGCTTTTTAATATGCTGTCTAGATTGGTCATAGCTTTTCTTCCAAGGAGCAAGTGTCTTTTAATTTCATGGCTGCAGTCACCATCTGCAATGATTTTGGAGCCCAAGAAAATTAAGTCTGTCACTGTTTCCATCGTTTCCCCATCTATTTGCCATCAAGTGATAGGACCAGTTACCATGGTCTTCATTTTTTGAATGTTGAGTTTTAAGGCAGCTTTTTCACTCTTCTCTTTCACTTTCATCAAGAGGCTCTTCAGTTCCTCTTAGCTTTCAGCCATAAGGGTGCTGTCATCTGTAAATCTGAGATTATTGATATTTCTCCTGGCAATCTTGATTCCAGCTTGTGCTTCATCCAACCTGGCATTTCACATACCTCAATAAAATTAATTAATTAATAATTTAAAAAGGAAAGTATGAGGCAGAAATATAGTTGGAATTGTAACAAACACAATTCATACATGAATCTTAAGCTGCAGTATGCCTGTAATTGAAATAAAACCTGCAGATATCAAAGCTTATAAACATTTTTATATTTATACAGTAACTAAGCTACAAAATTTCTGTGACAAAGCTAATACAGATTATGAAAAAGAAGTGTCTAATCAGGACTGTACAAACTTTCTCCCTTTGACATCCATATCTGCTCAGATTTTCGAAATGCATAGCCTTTGCAAATCAATCCAACTGGCTTCAGTGGTACTAGATTTGAGTGTGTGATGGTGTCCTCTGGATTTTGGCTGCCTTTTGTTCAAAATCTTCAATCAAACTATTCAACAAGTAGATTCTCAAAAACTTCTTTAGAAGTTTTATGGAAAATTATTATAACTATTGAAAACAAGATTGGAAACAGAAAGACTATTTAAATATATCACTTCAGATGAAAGGGAAGAACTCAACAAATTGCTCAAGGTCTGCCCAAATGGTGTATCACAAGGACTTTGGAATTCTGAAATGGCTCCTTGGAATATCTCCATTATGGAGTGGATTTTTTATGGAGCTCATATATTAGTTGGAGATGTAGGTAGGTAGATAGATAGATAGACGGATAGATAGGTGGGTGGATGGATAGATAGGTGGGTGGATGGATGGATGGATAAATAGATAGATATCAATAGCTCTTGGAGTGGAATAAAACTGAGAAAGCCTATGACTTTCAGCAGATAATTTGGACAAAACATTCAAAAGAATCATACACACAAACACACACAGACCCACACACACCTACGGATATATTTTGCCTTATAAAACAATTTATGAAAGAAATATTCTGTGGATGGAAGCCAAAGCACAAAACCTCTAAACTTGCCCTGTTCCCCCTCCCTGAACCCTGCCCCTAATAATCACCTGTCTTGAATGCATTTTTAAATGTTTTAAAAACAATTTTCTTGAGGTATAATGGCCATGTAACAAACTACGTATTTAATTTATACAATGTGATATGTTTTGACTTGTGTTCCCACCAGTGGAACTATCATCTCAATCAAGAGAGTGAACACACCCATCGTTCCGTTGAATGGAGAGACTACAATTGGTTTATCCATCTCACCTGCTGATGGATACAGGCTGTGTTCTTGTTTGGCTTTACAAGTAAAGCCAAATGTTGCTGTGAACATTTGTGCAAAAATCTTCCCATGGACATGTGATTTAATTTCTCTTGATAAATACCTAGAAGAGGAATGCCTGAGTCATCTGGTAGGTGTATGTTTAACTTTCTAAGAAACTATCAGTTTTCCAAAGTGATTGTACCATTTTATATTCCTAGCAGCCATCATGAGAGTTGGCACACTCTTGCCAAAACTCAGTGTGGCGGTCTCTTTAATTGTAGTCATTCTGACCTGCATATAGTGATCCTCCATTGTAATCTTAATTTGTGTTTCCTTAATGACTGAGGCTCTCAAAGAACATCTTTCCCTGCACTTGTTTGCCATTCGAATATCTTCCTTCATGATGTACATTTTCAAATGATTTGCTCTTAAAAAAAAAATAATGGGCTCTTTATTTTCTTATTATCAAGTTTTGGTAGTTCTTTCTATATATTGGATACGAGTCCTTTATCAGATATGTGACTTACTAGTATTTTCTCCAACCTGTGGCTTGTCTTCATTTCCTTAATGGTGTCTTCCAAAGAGAAGATCTCAATTTTGATGAGTCCAATCTGTCCATTTTTTCTTGCACAGGCCATGATTTTGATGTTGTAGCTAAAAACAGTCTCTGCTTAACCCAAAGTCCCTAAGGTTTCCTTATATGTCTTTAAAACAGTTTTTTGGTTTTACACTTAGATGTAGTATCCATTTTGGGTTAAATTTGTATGCAATTCAAAATAGGGTTTTTAAGTAGAACTATACAAATATTGCTCTATTTCTGGATTCCATTGTTCTGCTGTCCATCTTGAAGCCAATACCATCTTGATGCCTTGACTACTATAGCTTTATAATAAACCTTGAGGTCAGGCAGTGTAAATCCTCTCATTGTTCTTTTCCAAGCTGTTTTGACTGTTTTGTATGTTAGTGTGTTAGTCACTCAGTTGTGCCCAACTCTTTGCTACCCCATGGACTGCAGCCCTCCAGGCTTCTCTGTCCATGGGATTTTTCCAGGCAAGAATACTAAAGTGGGTTGCCATTTCCTTTTCCAGGTTTGAATGTTTTAGATCCTTCACATTTTCATATGAATTTTAGATCTGGCTTGTCAATTTCTACCAAAAAAAAAAAAAGCCTGCTAAGTTTATGACTGGGAACGTACTGAATGTACAGATCAATTTTAATAAAATTATTTTGCAGAGGATTTCCCTGGTGGCTCTGTGGTAAAGAATCCACCTGCCAGTGCAGGAGATGCAGGTTCAGTCCATGATCCAGGAAGATCCCACGTGCCGTGGAGAAGCAACGCCCATCTGCCACAACTATTAAGCCTGTGCCCTAGAGCCTGTGCCCTGCACCAAGAGAAGCCGCTGTAATGAGAAGCCGGCACACTGCAGTGAAGAGCGACCTCCAGCCGCCACAACTAGAGAAAGCTACAAGCAGTGCACCCAGCGCAACCTAAACAAATAAATCTAGAAAAATGATTTTGTAGGTATACAAATATAAAATTAAACCTCCAGTCTATGCTTAAGTGTTTAAAAATATGCAACTTCAATTTTTTACCCCCCACTCTATTCTTGAAAAAATATCCTGATTTGGACAATATGATGACTGGCCCTGAGTGACCTGGTGACCATGGAGAGATCAGGCTGCTTCTTCCTGAGTCCACCAATCTGACTTAACTTTAGCAAATCAGGACAAGACAATCTATGCTTTTCATGCACACAGTATAAAAAGACACCGTCACCTGTGAAATATTGCCAAAGACTTGAACACAAATTTAATTAAGTTTGCAGAGCCAAATTCCATTGACAGGAAATATGAAAGCAAAAGGAAGAAGTTAAATGACATAATGAGGAAGTAAATAGATAATTCCAAAATGTGGGATATTAGAATATAGAAACAGGTCAATCCACCAGTTTCTTCAAGTCAATGCTTTGTTTTAAGCAAGGGGAGAGTCCTCTAGATTAAAAGAGACACAACCTCAGATATGCAGATGACACCACCCTTATGGCTGAAAGCTAAAAAGAACAAACGAGCCTCTTGATGAAAGAGAAAGAGAAGAGTGAAAAAGCTGCCTTAAAACTCAACATTCAAAAAACGAAGATCATGGCAACTGGTCCCATCACTTCATGGTAAATAGATGGGGAAACAATGGAAACAGTGACAGACTTAATTTTCTCGGGCTCCAAAATCATTGCAGATGGTGACTGCAGCCATGAAATTAAAAGACACTTGCTGCTTGGAAGAAAAGCTATGACCAATCTAGACAGCATATTAAAAAGCAGAGACATCACTTTGCCAACAAAGGTCTGTGTAGTTAAAGCTATGGTTTTTCCAGTAGTCATGTATGGATGTGAGAGTTGGACCATAAAGAAAGCTGAGCACTGAAGAACTGATGCTTTTGAACTGTGGTGCTGAAGAAGACTCTTGAGAGTCCCTTGGACTGCAAGATCAAACCAGTCAATTCTAAACGAAATCAGTCCTGAATATTCATTGGAAGGACTGATGCTGAAGCTGAAGCGCCAATACTTTGGCCACCTGATGTGAAGAACTGACTCATTTGAAAAGACCCTGATGCTGGGAAAGATTGAAGGCAGGAGGAGAAGGGGACGACAAAGGATGAGATGGCTGGATGGCATCACCGATTCAATGGACATGGGTTTGAGCAGGCTCCGGGAGCTGGTGATGGACAGGGAAGCCTGGCGTGCTGCATGCAGTCCATGGGGTCACAAAGAGTCGGACACGACTGAGCAACTGAACTGAACTGAAGAGACCTTACAACCTAACGTAATGGACAAGCCTCATTAGAATCCCAAATCACCCATTAAATTGGATAAAGACATTTTAAGACAACTAGGAACTTTTGAATGTGGACTCATTTTTAGATAATACCCAGAGATTAGCATTAACTTTGTTAATGGTGGAAATGGCATTGTGGTTATGTAAGAAAATTGTTGAAAAGCTTTTGCATTGCTGTGAATAGAATACTGAACTATGTAGTGGGTGAAATGACATAACGTCTGGGTTGCTTTCAGATACTTCATTGAGGAGAAGAATAAAGAAAAGAGATGCTTTATTCAGCGTGGCAGTCTCGATCGTTGTTGAACCTGGAAAACAGGGCCAAGTATGTTGGATTTTCTATTCTCTCTGGGAAATAAAAATATCAGTAAACAAGTATGCCACAGTCATTAGCGATTCCAGACCCCCAGGCGCTCAGGAAGGAGAAAAATACCTGTGATCTAACAGCCATCAGATTGTAGCCACACCCTATAGTGAGCCCAAAGGAACTCAGGATGGAAAAAAAACAGTGTAGCTGAAATGCATATGAAAGGAATGATTTCAGTGGGCCTAGACTCTTACATCTTTCCATACATAGACAAGTGCTAAATTCCTTAACCTGGGATATCTGGTTTCCTCTAATTAACAATAATCTCTTAATGTTCAGGCTACCTGTCCTTTGTTGTAACACTTCTATGTAAGCTGGCTCCTCCCTTCGCCTTCTCATAGCCTTCTCTGAGGGTTTATTTGAGATGCTGCCTCCTGGGCTTGAAGTCCAAAAAATTCCCATGGAGCAAAATATAACTCTCAACTTTTAAGTTGTGACTATTTTTTTAAACCAACAAGTCCTTGTAGGTACATAGAAAATGAAAGTGAAAATGTTAGTTCCTCAGTCATGTCCGACTCTTTGCCACCCCATGGACTGTCCATGAATTCTCCAGGCTCCTGTCCATGAATTCTCCAGGCAAGAATACTGGAGTGGTTTGCCATTTCCTTCTCCAGTGGATCTTCCTGACCCAGGGATCGAACCTGGGTCTCCTGTGGCTCCTGCATCGCGAGTGGATTCTTTACCGCTGAGCCACCAGGGCAGCCCATGTAGGTTCACGGATGGTGGTAAAGGCATGCCTCTTGTTGCAATGTGGATAATGGGGGAGACTGTGCATGTGTGGAGGCAGAGGTCTACAGGAAATCTCTGTACCTTCCCCTCAATTTCACTGTGAACCTAAACATGCTCTAGAAAACCAGGTCTGTCTAAAAGAAAGAAAGAAATAAGCAGGCATGTGCAGGTGATCAGTTCTGGCCCATGAGACATAAAGAAAGGTCTCCCCCAGAGGCTTCTGGGAGGATGTTTCTCTGTATAAAAAGGAACCCAGGAAGAAGACTTCCTTTTCCACCCTGAATATTATTGTCTGCTTCTGATGCCAAGCACAGGTAGCAGCTGTCTCAGCAACAAGAGAGGGGATGTCACTGGAAAGAACAAGCCCACCCCAAGTGTGGTGGTGCAGAGCCACCCTGGCCCCAGTGCAGATCTCTGAGCCCCAGAAATGACCTCCTACCTCCAGGCTGGGTTCTGCAAGATGACAGTTCTTCCTGCCGGGTGAGCAGTAAGAATTTCCTATTAAGTCAGTTCTGGCTGGGTTTTCTTATTGACATAGCCCTTCATTTGGCACTTAATAATTCTAGTGCATATCAGAATCGTCTTCCTACTTCTTTGTAAGTGACCAAAGGGCTTCCTTTTTATCATTCTTCCAACTCCTCTGAGATGCTGAACAATCCAGCCAGAACCTATTTAAACATATTTATTCAAATCTACATCCAACACCCTGAGGCCGCCGCAGGTTGAAAAGGTAACAGTCACAGATTGGAAGGAAGCCTGCACGTGACATAACCACCGAGAACCAAGACGGAGTTGTGCTGGGGTCACACCCTCACGGAAGGCTTCCTGGAGGAGGTGGCCTATGAATTGGGCAGGTTGTGCTTCACTGGGTAGAGATGAGGGTGAACGCGAGTATTGAAAGTTCCCAAGGTAACTGAGGCAAAATAAAGGAAGGAAATCCTTCTGGTCATCTTGGCCCAAGTATAGAGGTCAGTGAGAGAAGTCTGGAAACATTGATTCAGATTGTGGAGGGGCTTCTAGGGCTATGTAAGGCACTGTTCGGTCTTTTTATTCACCAGCTGGTGAAAAAATAATATGATGATTGACGATTTCAAGTCCTTCATTTTAGGAATAACCAAGCATCCATCAGGTGGGCCCTCTGCCCAAAGTCACAGGCCTGGACTCCTGGCTTCCCATTCAGGCCCCAGATCCATCCTCCAGGGTCACAAGGCCACCTTGGGGGTGGGGGTGGGGGTGACACCTCCCAAAACCCAGAGCTGTCAGTGGAGATGGGATGCTCTCCAGAGGAAGAAGACAATTCCCACCTTCTGGTGACAAACAAGAGAGATACCCTTTGTCTCCTGTATGATGCAGATAAGCCCCAGCTTATTAGGAATTTAAAATATTGAATAATTAAATGTTAAAAAAATCTAGTATATAGTAATAACTCAGTATATGGTAATTATCCTTCCTGCAAGTTCCAATCAACTGATCAAGGCAAACCAAAGAAGTCACTCTTTCTGGGAAGAGGACTAACCACTCACCATTCATTTATTAAATCCAATTAAAATTTTACTGCCTCCCCTCCCCCGCCACCTCATTTTCTCTCAACTGAGCTTCTGCTAAGAACATCCACTCCCCTACTGGCTCACCAACTGAGGGCAAGCCACTTAAGGGCCATTTTATAACTTACTGTAATTAACTCACTCTGCCAACTCTGGACGGTAAACATGCCCTGGGGAGCAAACGTCATTGGAGAGATGATGAGGCCGAAGGGACGCAAGACCAGGATGCTGGCCGGGCAGAGGATCCTGGTTTCACAGAGACACGCAGGGCAGAGTCCTGTCTGGGAGGGGGTACATTCTGGGTCACCAGCCATGAAGAAGATTGTTATAGGTGTGGGCCACCACCCCAACCTCGGAGGAGGACCTCTGCTGTGCCTTTGAAACCGCAGTTGATCTCAAAACAAGAAGTTCGAAGCAACTGTGCTCTGTTCTACAGGGGCTCTGGTTGTGTCTGGTCATCTTCCAGAAGGGGGTCTCTATGTCACATCATCCGGAGGCACAGGTCCCAGTTCACACGTTCTCCAGGGGAAGACTTGGGGCATAAGTGGATTCCTGGAGTCCTCCGGACGGGGACGGGGTGGGAGTGGGGGCAGGGGAGGACGACTGAGAGGCAGCAGGAGCAGTCACGCCCTGCACAGCGGCCCTTTGATCAGAAGTGGGTGGATGATGAGCAGGTTACATTCATTGTTGTAAGGTTAGCTCAACTTTGTTTCTGCTGGTTATTCTCCAGCAATTTGACAAAGAGGAAAACAACTTCCTAATGCAATCTGGATGGGAGAGTTCTGGAGGAAAGGTTGTTGGATTTCCTGGCATACTTCAGGCGTTTGATAAACACGATGTATGAGTGCATGACTGCATGACTGCATGAATGAATGGATGAATGAAGTGAGTGAATGAAAGAGTAAGAAAAAGGAAGCAGGGGAGGAAGGAAGGAGTAGGTAATGGCCTGTAAAATCGATGTGGATTGAGTGTCTCTCTTCCAGGCACTGATTGAACCCAAGAACACTGCTCCTAAGCATCTGCCCACTACTGGAAGAGAAGAAAAAAATGTACATGTAAATATAATGCATGTAAAGGATTGTGAATGTCCCAAGGGATCATAGAGACAGGGCTCTGACATTTCAAAAGGAAAACTTTATAATGTTTGCGTGGTTCGTGCTAAGTTGTTTCAGTCGTGTCCAACTCTGTGTGACCCTATGAACTGTAACCTGCCACCTCCTCTGTCCAATGGGGATTCTCCAGGCAAGAATACTGGAAAGGGTTGTCAGGCCCTCTTCCAGGGGATTATCCCGACCCAGGGATCGAACCCAGGTCTCTTGCTTATGTCTACCTGCATTGGCAGGTGGGTTCTTTACCACTAGTGCCAGCTGGGAAGCCCCTCATAATGTTTAGTAACCGCTAAGTAGTTTCGCTCTGTATACTCCGCACATTAACACTCATGCAATCCTCCCAACACCCCTAGCAGGGAAGCACCTGTTTTAGAGACGAGGAAGCATATGAGTGAGGTCAGGTAATGTACCCAGAGTCACGGGGCATCTGCATGATGGCACCCCCGTACCCCTCCCCCCACCACTCAGAATTCCTCCTAAGGCATCCTGAAGCCCTGAGTGACAGGAAGGGTACCTGGCGGGGTGAGCACCATCTGGGTGGGAGAACCTGTTATACCTCCACCAGGTAGATCCCTGCTAATGGAAGAAGTAGATTTCAAATCGGGCTTGAGAATAAGAAATGCTCGCAGAGCAATCAACAGCTCTACCCAAAGGTTTAAGGGCATGTAAGTCTGCAGAATATCACGAGTTGGAACTACCACGAAGGTCACCATGGGTAAGACATACATGAGCTTCTCACGTGCTACCCTTGAGTCTGCAGTTTCTTTTCTCTTTCCCCATTTTTTAAAAAAAATTTTTCACCTTTTTCTTAAACAGGTGATTTTTAAAAATAATTTTATTTGCACTAAAGCAGAGCTAGTTTTTTCCTAGTTTCATGTTGGCTTATTTTAACAGATGGAAGTAGTTATGTTTGTTGTAAGGTGTGTATGTAACCTGTGTTAACTTTGTGGTCTGAAGTGTTTAGCTATCAAGCGGATTCTTTAGTAGACCAAAATTTTCTGTCACTGAAGTGTTCTGAAGTATATACCGTGATGTTTAAAAGAAACACTTGTTAAAGCAAGTTTTCATCTTCTGGGATATACTTTTTAAAACTCCCATCCCCTGTAGTTATGACTGCATGTGCCAGGCCTCTAGAAGTTAGTGTGTTAAGCTGAACCAACTTGATTGGATTCACTGTCCATACATAGGGCTTGTTTTCCAAAGAAAAATATTGTTTAGAGTAGCAAACTTATAAGCCTGCTCAGGCATGTTGTAAAGCCTCTGGAAAAGTAACTTGGAGCAAGTTTTGTGAATGGAAATGTAGTGCTCAAAGTCACATTCTGCTTTAAAAAGTTGTAACAAATACAGATGAATTAAAAATAATAATAATTTTATTTATTTACTTTTGGCTGTGCTGGGTGGGCTTTTCTCTAGTTGTGGTGAGTAGGGGCTACTCTCTAGTTGCGGGGCACAGGTTCTAGGGTGTGCGGGCTTCAGTAGTTGTGGCTCCCCAGCTCTAGAGCTGAGGCCCAGTGGTTAGGGTGTATGGGCTTTATTGTTCCTCTGCATGTGAGATCTTCCCAGATCAGGGATTGAACCTACATCTCCTGCATTGGCAGGTGGACTCTTTACCACTGAGCCACCAGGGAAGCCCCCATGTTTTTTAGAGCTGATGGTAGGCAATGGGAGGAGAGCAGTCCTACTTCTAGATGGCTAACTCAGGAAGCCTAAGAAGTGAGCAAGGCAGGAAACCGTGAAGGTGGTGCCCAGGGCAATGGAAGGCCCAGAGCTTGGCCCCAGTGAAGTGGGCAGGAAGAAAAACATACAGGATCCTTGCCAATCACTCCCACTGTGGGTTAGGAGACACTGGGCTGCAAGTAACAGAAGGGCCTGTCAGCCGAGCCCCCAACAGGGAGGGGCTGTTTTTGTCCCATGACAAGGAGACTAGAGGGGTGCCCTCCTGCTGGAGGCTATCGGGGTTCAGCTCGTCAGAGTCTGTGCCTCAGCCGGTCTCAGTTCTTTGCTGTGGTGTTGGAGAAGACTCTTGAGAGTCCCTTGGTCTGAGAGGAGATCAAACCAGTCAATCCTAAAGGAAACCAGTCCCAAATATTCATCAGAAGGACTGATGCTGAACCTGAAACTCCAATACTTTGGCCATCTGATGTGAAGAACTGACTCACTAGAAAACACCCTGATGCTGGGAAAGACTGAAGGCAGGAGAAGGGGATGACAGAGGATGAGATGGTTGGATGGCATCACCGACTACATGGACATGAGTTTGAGCAAGCTCCGGCAGTTGGTGATGGACAGGGAAGCCTGGAGTGCTGCAGTCCATGGGGTCGCAAAGAGTCGGGCATGATTGAGGGACTGAACTGAACTGAATGAGGTGGCCGCTGTAAAAATGCAACTGAGCTGCCTCTGGCCGAAAGGAGGCTGGCCTTCCATGCGCCCATCCTCCAGCAGGGAGGGGGAGGCTGCCAAGGCAGGAGAGTGTTGAGGGGCTGCTCACAGCCACTGGGACCACCCCCGGGATCTAGGCACACAGCTTCTGCAGGACAAGGGAGGTCCCAAGGCCATCTGAGAGGCAGGGAGGGCTGCACAGCGTCATGAATCGCTGCCTCCCTGCTGCTCCATCTGCACAAATAACTCACCTGGTTCTTGTCGGAGCCTGCCCTGGCTGTGAGCGCAGAGGTTCCCTTCCTCCCTGGATAATTGCCAGCCTGAATTATTTATAAGCCTAATGTACACATTGATAGGTTCTGACAAAGGCCACTGAGGGAACAGTCCCTCTGCAACCCTACACCCACCCAGGCACGGGGTGAGAAGGCCTCCTCTTGCAGAGGGAGAGAGGGGAGGTGGAGACAAGAACGGCCACTGCTCCCAGGCAGCCAGGCCCAGATCCATTCCACCCCTCACTGTTTCCAAGTGCCTGGGGTGGACTACGGTGACCAGGCAGTGAGGGGTGGTGAGCGCTGGGGATGAGAACCAGGGCATGTCCTGGGGTCCCCGGCACATGTAGGGGGCCAGAACCCAGACATCTGTTGATGTCCCAGCTCTGCCAGTTCCCAGCAGCAACACAGAACTTGATCTCTCTGTGCCTCAGTTTTCCCACCTGACCAGTGGGTTTGCTGCACAGACTGAAGGCGGAAATCCCTGTGCGCTGGATTCTTTGCCAAAATAGCTGCAATTGTTCCCTTCTGAATCCACGCCCCTTCGCCCAGCGACCCGGAGGAGTCTAATGCGCATGCCTGGAAGATGCTGGCCCTGTGACTCACTCCAGCCAATAGGAGGCAGTGTGGGTGACGTCACCCTCTCAGAGCCCTGTGGCCTCTGCTCTTCTATGCAGATAGCAGAACCCCAAGAAGGGGCGAGGTGACGGGCCAGCGACTAGCTGCCTAGGCCAAAGGCCGCACACCTCTTCTCACACAGGAAAGGGAGGTGGGCTCTCCAGAGACATGGAGGGGTGATGGCCTGTCCTCTGGGGACTAAATTTTGAGTCAGAGAGAACCCATGTCCCATAGATGTTTTGAGGATACTAACTAGGATTGTGGCCTCTCCAGGAGTTGTTGTTTTTCGATCGCTCAGTCATGTCCAACTCCTTGCAACCCCATGGACTGCCGCACGCCAGGCTTCCCTGTCCTTCACCATCTCCAGGTGTAGCCTGGTCCAGTTTGCCAGATCAGAACTTAAGAAAGCCCTATGGATTCCTTTGCTCACTATAAGAAGAGGGCAGTGGAATCTGGGAAGGTGTTTGGGGTTAGGGCTGGGGTTAACGTAACTCTTCACTGGCTGTCTTTATACAAGGATGGATTGGAGGGTCTCTAGGACTGTTTGCTTGGTTGGTTGTCAGTTATTCCTGCTTTTTGAACAAGTGATTATTTTTTGTAGCTGAGGTCAGCACTTCCCTTTGGGTCTCAAGTGACCCTGTGTGAGTATGTGGGGAGGTGGGAACAGTGTGGAGGTTTGAGAAACCCCCACACTCCCCCACTCCCCGACATGGGCTCCATATACCAGTTGCCCAGCCTAGAACTGCACGTTAGGGCTCTGGGCACCAGACGGTCCTGTTTTTTTTTCTCCAAGTACAGAGTAGCTTAAATGCTGAAGCAATGATATAGGTCCACAAAGCTATCATTGTCCATCTGCCCTGTCTTTCAACTTAAAAAAGGTGAGGGGGAATCCTTGAATCAAACATGAATAGGAGTATTTGTGGGCAAGGGGTCAGCCAGGACAGTCCACCTTGAAATGTCCAGTCTACCCTATGGATTCAGCCCCTTCAACTGGTGTTTCTGGGGTTCCTGCCATGCCTCCAGTGTTCCACAAAGAACACCCTGGAACTTCCCATCAACCAAAGGTGCTTCAACTGTGTCTGTAGCTCTTGAGGGTCTGAGGAGGCCAGCGATGTCTTTGGTTTTCATCGTGGTCCTTTGTGCCTTGGCACTGTCTCCTGCAACGGCTTGTGTGGGAAGATGGCTCAGTAAAGGCAGAGGGTGGTGGAAGACACCCCAGAACATCTGAACCCCAGGACAGCCGGTCCACCCCAGGTTGCTGAGCCCTGCCCAGACTTAGTGGCTAGACCCCCACTGCCGGCCGGGGTCAGCCAGACTCTGCCTCAGTTCCCTGTCTGTAAAACTGAGACTAGAAACACCTTCCCCACCTGGCAAATGCTGTGTAAGTGTTATTTGAAACGTAAGTACCCAGGGAAGAGAGAACAGAAGACATGAAAGCTTCCTGCCTGCCGAGCTGGGGTGAGCAGGACCCTGACAGTGAGTAAGAAGACCTCAAGGTCAACTTTAGATTCCTAGGCCCTGAACTTCAATCACCTAGACCTGCAGAACCAGAAGAGCCAGTTTCTTTGGGTGCAGAAGGAAAGGAGGGGCAAGTGGAGGAAGAAAGGCATGTGAGGAGCCCAGGGCCGTCCTGAGAAGCTGAGGGTCCCACACCTGGGCCTTTCCCATGGTTGAGAAGCCCCACGGCCCCCAGGGACCCAAAAGGATAGCAGGGTCCATCTCAGGAGCCTCTGCTCTCAGCTCAGGGTCTAGGGTCCAGGACCAGATGGGCAGTGGACCCTCCTGGAGGGACATCTGCACCCACCCCACTCCCTAGTGATGCCCCTGGAGAGATGAGAGCCTGCCTGCACTCCTGGTGCCTCCCACCATCTGTGAAGGCACCAGCCAGGGACCAGAACTTCCTTGAATGTCTCGCTCCCTTCATCAACTCTGTTTCCTCAAAGCCCCACCAGAGCCTCTGGAGAACTCTCTGGAATGTGAGTCAGATCCCATCACCACTCGAATCACTGTTCAAGTTCATCCAATGGCTCACAGGCTGGTCCCTGGCCACTGCCTCATCCCACCACTCTGTCTTCGCCTTGCTCTTCCCTGGGTCAGGGAGGCCCTTCCACATACGGTCACCCAGCAAACTCCCACCCTGCTCCCAGCGAAGCATCTTCTGCGTTGCTGTTTGGTCATTCAGACTCTTTGCGACCCCATGGACTGCAGCACGCCAGTCTCCCCTGTCCTTCACCATCTCCCAGAGCTTGCTCAAACTTATGTCCATGAAGTTAGTGATGCCATCCAACCTTCTCATCCTTTGTCTCCCCCTTCTCCTCCTGCCTTCAATCTTCCCCAGCATCAGGGTCTTTTCCAAAGTGTTGGAGCTTCAGCTTCAGGTGTCTTTTGGGAACCCTAATAGTCAGACCTGTCTCTCCCCACCCCCCGTGCTAGGCCCACAGCTGTTTAGTAACTGTGCCCTGCCCCTCGTTTGGAAAATGACCCACTTGCATGTCTGGATCCCAGATTCTGAGCTCCTGGGAGCACAGGGCTCTGCCGTGATCTTTACATTCACCACTCAGGCCGGCTCAAACCCCAGGCTCCTCTGACTTGGGCAACTTGCCTACACTGCTGGAAAGATGAGTGCTGGGCTCTGATTCTTGTGCCCGAGTTACAAGCTGGGACAGGTTAACTTACCTCTCAGAGCCTCTGATTCCTTATCTGCAAAATGGGTCTAACCTCTGACTCAGAAGATTAAGAGGATCCTGACCCAGACACACCCACAAGAGGCTGGGGCATGAACCAACAATCTGCTTCTTAGAATAACACAAACAAAGCATCGGGTGGCCCAGAGAGTGAGCCACGCGCTAGGTTTATCCAAAAGCAAGTCATCACGAGGAAACAGGGAGGGAGAAGCAAGGGGCGGCCAGGCCAGCATTTCCACAACAGAAGACACTCAGCCTGGCCAGTGCTTCCTGCATCTGTTCTGAAACATTTCCTTCTCTTGCCTTCTCACTCGGGGGCATCCAGGCTGGCCCTCCTAACAGTAAGCACCTTTGTTTGGACGTGCTAACGCCTTAGGTCTGGCTCATCCAGGCTGCCAAGGAGCAGCGAGGGCAGCCGCCCAGAGCTTGGCCTCTGCACAGACAGGTGTGAGTTTTATAGTTTGACCTTGTGCAGTGACATGAGTCTCTGTCTTCTTGACGGCCAGGACTGGGAGGGGAAGGACAACTCTGGTCACTCTTTCACCCCTTGTGCTGTCCTCAGAGGGCATCTAGGACTTGTCAGTGGATTGGATAGAAAACCGGGTCCCTTGGAGATGGGTAAAAAACAGAAACCATCCTCACTGAAATCAGAAATCAGGGAGGTTCCTGCCCCAGTGACCGCTCGACCAGGGAGTAGGTGGACGGCTGGATGGGTGGAGCAGATGTCCCCGACGGAGCCCTGAAGCCTCGGGTGCCAGGCCAGTGGCACGCGTCCTCCAGGGCAGGCGGCATCCATGGGGTCATGGGGTCAGACGGCCGGGAAGACCCTGCTTGTCCGCCACTGGCTGTCGTTTCCCTCTGGTCTCCAAACTTCCCACAGTTCCAATTTCTTCACCTTTAAAACTGGAGTAAACCCATCCACTTTATGGATTGTGAAGATGGAAGGAAAAGCTTGAACGCGTGGCGGGTCCAAGCAAGTGTGCGATGACTGTGGCAACGAAATGACCGGGAGACAGGGCACCCTCCACAGAAAAGGTCAGGATAGTGCACCTGCCTGCCCTGATAGGAGGTGGGACCCCAAGCAGGGGCTGGGGATGAGTAGGGGAGGAGTCGGAGGAGGGGCAGGGGAGAGGGTGAGAAAGTGGTAGGGGAAAGGTTGGAGGGAGGTGTGGTGGGGGAAGGGGTGGGAGGAGGGGTGGGAGGAGGGGGAAGGATGAGAGGAAGAGAGGGGTGAGAGGAGCACAGATAGCCTGAGATGCCAAATTCCCCCAGAGAGCGAAGGCCAATGGAATGTAGCACTCACTAGGTGGTGGGTGTGAGAGTTGTCCCTTTAACATGGACAAGTACAAACAAGGACACACATACCATCTGCCCGCGTGGATGACTCCTAATGGCATCTGTGACAGTAACGATACCTACTGGTAGAAGACCCAGACGGAACAGGCAGGTTCACAATGAAGAGCCCCCCTTCACCACCACCCTGCTCCATATCTTTACGAGCACCTTCTGTTCCCAAGGTGACTTGGGCGGGGGAGGGAGGACGGCTCCGCCGGACTTCCTGGCCCAGCTCCCCCTGAGGTCACTGGGGGCCCCGAGCCCCTCGATCCCAATCCTGGACTGTTTGACTTTCCCACAACTGCTCTAACAAACACTTAGTGACTTCAAGGGGGCCTCCTCAGTCACACTAGCGGTAAAGAACCCACTTTCCTGGTGGCTCAGACAGTATAAAATCTGCTGTCAGTGCAGGAGACGTGGGTTTGATCTCTGGGTCGGGAAGATCCCCTGGAGGAGGGCATGGCAACCCACTCCAGTATTCTTGCCTGGAGAATTCCCATGGACAGAGGAGCCTGGTGGGCTACAGTCCATGGGGTTGCATAGAGTCGGATGCAACTGAGCGGCTAAGCGCAGCCCAGCCAATGCAGTAGACTCAAGAGACTTGGGTTCAGTCCCGGGGTTGGGAAGATCCCCTGGAGAAGAGAATGGCAACCTACTCCAGGTGTTCTTGCCTGGAAAATTCCATGGACAGAGGAGCCTGGCGGGCTGCAATCCCTGGTGTTTTCAAGGGTCGGACACGACTGAGTGAGCACACAGTGTCTTCAAACAACAGGAACATATTCTCTTACAGTTCTGGAGGACAGAAGTCCAGAGTGAGTCTGTATGGGTTAAAATTAAGGAGACAGCAGGAGTGACTCCTTCTGGAGGTCCCAGGGGATGACCACTCCTCACCTAGTCCTGCTACTGGGGCTGCCCTGTTCCTGGCTGGTGGCTGCTCTGCCTCTCTGACCACATGGCCATCCCTTCTTCTATAGTCAGGTCTCCATCTGTCCCCTGCTCATGAGGACACTTTTTTTTTTCCTGAGATGTTTAGGAATCTTTGTTTTAGTGGATTCCTTTTGGTCACAACTGGCAGAGGAGCGGCACTAAACATTAAAAAAAATTTTTTATTGGATAATAGTTGATTTACAATATTGTGTTAGTTTCAGGCATACGGCAAAGTGAATCAGGTGTACATGTTGTAGCCACGCATTCCGGGAAGCAAACTCACTCAGAAGGACAATGCAGATAGTGGAGTGCAGTTTATTACACTGGCAGGCCCAAAGCAGAGTCTCCTCTTAGCCAAGGACTCATGAGGACACTTAGAATGGCCACACAGGTGCTCCAGGATCCTCTGCCCATCTCCAAATCTTTAATCTCACCCGCACAGTTCTTTTTATTTTTCCATTCAGGGTCACATTCATAGGTTCCAGGGGTGAGGCCAAGGCTGTCTTAGGAGCCATTATTCAGCTGCTTGGAATCATCATTACTACTTGGAAGAGTAACTGTGAACCAGGTCAGGCGATGGGAACAGTGATAGTAACAGTAGTTCAGGTCAGATCCAGGTGTGTGTCCTGGAAGGGCCCAGAGGGGAGGAGCAGAGCTGCTCCATGCCAGCTTCTCCCCTAGGGTCTGTGCACTGATCCATCCTCAAACGAGGCTAATGTGATGAGGGCCATCGTCTGGCCACCAGATGTGAAGAGCTGACTCATTGGAAAAGACCCTGATGCTGGGAAAGATTGAGGGCTGAAGGAGAAGGGGGTGACAGAGGATGAGATGGTTGGATGGCATCACTGACTTGGTGGACATGAGTTTGAGCAAGCTCTGGGAGATAGTAAAGGACAGAGAAGCCTGGCGTGCTGCAGCCCATGGGGTCTCAAAGAGTCGGACACAACTTATCGACTGAACAACAACAAAAGCTGTGCTTCTTCAGGTATGGAATGGCCAGACTGTTAAAGCCCAGCACCTTCACCAGCCTGGCTGAAAAGGAAACCTTCCTCAACATGTACGTCTAGGGAGCAGCCCTCCCAGCGCGAATTCAGGAAGAATAGATTTTAATCGAGTTCCCCTTCCAAGAACTCCATTTGGGTGAAGCAAGCATGGTGCCACACGTTTGCTTCATCTGCCGGCAGGAAGTGCTGACACCTGCCAACATGCTGAAGCCCCCCTCCCCTGGGGCTGCCTCCCCCACATTCCTTCTCTGAGGTTCCTGGCCACACCCAGGCCCCAGGAGAGCCTGGGAGGGGAGATGGCTGCAGCCAGAGTTGCCATCCTGAATGGGTCATCAGCTCTTCCTTCAAGAGACGTGAGAGATTTCTGCAACAAGGCCAAAGATGAGAATGGAGCCTGAATTACTCACTGGGTGGCCTGACCATAAAACAAACAGATGGAGTCAAAAAATAATACCAACATTCTTCCATTAAATTGAGAAAAAACAATGCACTTGGAAGTTGGTCATACTGAGATTTTTTTTTTTTTTTAAATTTCCATTGCTAGTAGGCTTTGCCCTGTCTAGGTCTCAATAGCCTCTTCTGCAGACTAGAACATTGGTCATTCTCCAGAGTCCTGCTGAGACAGCTTTTGTCCAAGTTCTAAAATGTCCGCTTTCCTCCTTTTCTCCTTTTCGCTGCTTAAAGGGAAGCATAAAATTCGGCAGCCTTCTAACCGACAGAATGGATGTTTTAAATGCTGGAGAGTCATCCAGGTTATCCCAGGGAGCAGGTTGCCCCACAAGCTCCAGATCACCCATTTCCCCTCTTTTCCTCCAGAGAGCGTGGAGGGTCAGATCTCTACTCAGGTTCCTGGCTGGAGACGTCCACCAGCTCAGGCTGGAAGGGGGTGTCTCCTGACTTCTAAGTTACAGCCTGTGAACAGATGAGAGAGCAAAGGCACCTTCATTACTGGAAAAACACCCCCAGTGGCCAGTGAGCCACAGTAGGACCTGTGCGCACCAGGAACTGCCTATTTTTTTTTTCAACTTTTTGTTTTATTTTTTATCACAATGCTGTGATAATTTCAGGACAAAAAGGAAGGAACTCAACCACACATATGCATGTATCCATTCTCCCCCAAACTCCCTTTCCATCCAGGATGCCATGTAACATTGAACAGGGTTCCCTGGGCTGTACAGTAGGTCCTTGTGGGTTATGCACTTTAAATATAGCAAGGAGGAGCCTGTTTCTTATCAAGTTTGAAGCAGTTGCTCACTTGGCTCACAGCAGTGCCTCCCAAGAGAACTTCCTCCTGCAACAATGTGAGGACAGCGCTGACTTGGGTCTAGCTGGGACAGCAGATGTCTGGGAGAGACCCCCTTGCCAATACACACGCCAGCAAACATCCTCCAGACTCAGTACCCAACCCGGCTGGATGTCCAGGTTGCTGAGACCTGGAGGAGTTAACACCAGACCCGCAGACGCCCACACTAAGTAAGCACCAGTCATCCCTGGGACTCAATCTTTGTGGTTGGGAAACACAGAGAGAGACGTATTCCTTCTATCCCCGTCTCTGCCTCATTGGATTCAGTTTGTCCTGCATTCAGACTTTGGTACTGTCTTTCATTGGAAGATGCAAGCCTGCAACCCTTTTGGCCAAAGTTTCCATTTCTTAAGAGCTATTCCTGGGATCACAGGCTCAAGCAGAAGCTGCACTCCATCCAAGCATCTCCATATTACCAGTTACACCCTGAAGTCAGATTTGTCTCTTTGCTTCTTACTTGGTGGACGTAGTAGACAGAATATTGGTGGTGATTTAGTCACTAAGTCGTGTCCAACTGTTATGACCCTATGGACTGCAGCCTGCCAGGCTCCTCTATCCCTGGGATTCTCCAGGCAAGAATACTGGTGTGGGTTGTGATTTCCTTCTCCAGGGCCTCTTTCTGACCCAGGAATCAAACCCAGGTCTCCTGCACTGCAGCAGGGAAATCCTGGCAGGAATTCATGAGGCAGAGTATTGACACTCCCCAAAGATGCCCATGTCCTGCCCCTGGGACTTGTGAATATGTTACCTTATGTGGCAACAGGGACTCTACAGATGGGATTAAATCAAGGACCTCGAGGAGGGAGATTTCCCTGCATTGTCCAGGTGGGTCTGACATCCGTGAGGTTTTTACAATGCTGTTTCCATCATTCTAGACCAGCCAGCTAGTGAAGGCAGGCAGGCGTCGTCAACCTTCCTCTCATTGAAGGCGAAGGGAGATCAGGAGCTGCCGGCCAGGCCAGAGTATACACCTCAGATTTCCTGGACAAAGTCACAAAGCCAATAGGAATGTCTCTGTCCTCAGGGAGCTTCCCCAGGGCATGTCCCCCAGCACAGGTAGGGCATCCTGAGCTTGCCCACTTCCACCTTTATCTCATCCCTCAGGTGGGAGCTGGCGGCTTACTTCCTTCCACTGATACCAGTGGCTGGGCCTATTGATCTCGGCTCCTGGCAGCCCACTTGGCCTTTGAAATGCCTTTCCCAGGCCCGGCCCCAGCCTGGAGCCATGGTGGGTGATGGACGAGGGAGAAGCGGTCCCAGCCATCTGCCCATCCTCAGCCCGCCCGTGGGCTGGGCTGGGTGCAGGGATCCTGGGAGGCAGACATTCACCCCAGGCCCATTTTAGCGGTGAGGGAAGTGCCAGGGGAGGGTTATGGGTGGGTGGGGCTGAGGTTTGAATCCAGTCCCTTTAGTCAAAGCTATGGTTGTTCCAGTAGTTAGGTACTAGGAAGTAATAGTAGGATGTGAGAGTTGGACCACAAATAAGGCTGAGCGTCAAAGAATGGATGCTTTCAAATTGTGATCCTGAAGAAGACTCCTGAGAGTCCATTGGACAGCAAAGAAGTCAAACCAGTCAATCCTAATGGGAAAATAACCCGTTTATTATTAGATTTATTAGAAGGACTGATGCTGAAGCTGAAACTCCAGTACTTTAGACATCTGATGCAAAGAGCCAACCCATTGGAAAAGACCCTGATGCTGGGAATAATTGAAGGCAGGAGGAGAAGGGGACGACAGAGGATGAGATGGCTGGATGGCATTACCTACTCAATGGACATGAGTTTGAGCAAGCTCTGGGAGATGGTGAAGGACAGGGGAGCCTGGAGTGCTGCAGTCCATGGGGTCTCAAAGAGTTGGACACAACTGAGCGATTGAACAACAACAAAACCAAATCCAGAGCCCGAATGCGTAGAAGCTACTACCCTCCATCTTACTGCTGAACTGCCAACTTTTCTCAGCTCCGGGACAGAGCATCCTTGTCCCTGTCCCTCTGTGTCCCTGCTGAGAAGCCACCGACGGGAACAGCATCGCCAAGAGCACTGGTACCTGCACACCTTCTCCAGGGTGTCAGAGATGCCCTCGGGGCAGGGGGCCCTGGGGTAAGACTCCTGTTTCCCAGTTCAGTCCCATTCAGTCGCTCAGTCGTGTCCGACTCTTTGTGACCCCATGGACTGCAGCACACCAGTCCTCCCTGTCCATCACCAGCTCCTGGAGCTTGCTCAAACTCATGTCGATGGAGTCGGTGATGCCATCCATCTGGTTCCCAGGCAAGGCAGCAGTTACTGCCCAGAGCCTGAAAATGCATGAAGGCACTGTTACCCCATGGTGGTGTTGCAAGAAAGAGTGGGAGGTGCGAGAGGGTGCTCACATCCCAGGTCCCAGGTGAGTCCCTATGATGGGTGCTGAGTGTGGGTTCTTGGCCTCCCGCAGGAAAGAATTCAAGAGCAAGCCTTAGTAAAGTAAAAGGAGGTTTATTCAGAGAGATACACACTCCACAGACAGACTGTAGTCCATCTCAGTAGGTGAAAGGCCCCAGCGTTTTTAGAGGGCTGGGTAATTTCAGAGACAGTTGAGTGGGAGGAGTATTGCAACTGTTTTGGGAAAGGGGCAGAGGTTTCCAGGAATTGGGCCACCACTCACTTTCTGACCTTTTATGCTCGGCCTTGGAACTGTCATGGTGACTGTGGGTGTTGTCTAGCATGTTGATGTGTTAATAATGAACATTTACTGGAAAAGGTCAATTTTCATTCCAATCCCAAAGAAGGGCAATGCCAAAGGATGTTCAAACTACTGCACATTTCTGCTCATTTCACACACTAGCAAGGTAATGCTCAAAATCCTTCAAGCTAGGCTTCAACAGTATGTGAACCGAGAACTTTCAGATATCCAAGCTAGATTTAGAAAAGGCAGAGGAACCAGAGATCAAATGGCCAACATCTGTTGGATCATAGAAAAAGCAAGAAAATTCCAGAAAGACATCTATTTCTGCTTTATTGACTACACCAAAGCTTTCGTGTGAATCATAACAAACTGTGGAAAATTCTTCAAGAGAGGGGAGTACCAGACCACCTTCCCTGCCTCCTGCAAAACCTGTAGTCAGGTCAAGAAGCAACAGTTAGAACCGGATGTGGAACAATGGACTGGTTCCAAATCAGGAAAGGAGTCCATCAAGGCTGTATATTGTCACCCTGTTTATTTAACTTATATGCAGAGTACACAGTCTAAGTGACGATGCCGTAAACGTGACGAGGGAGCTCTTGTCACATGGAGGTGACCTGATCTTGCTCCTTCTTTTCCGGCTCCTCATCCCTGCACCCTAGCCTCTCCCCTGAGCTTGTGGAAGAGGGGTGAGGGCCTGGAATCCCTTCCGAGGGCTTTCTGTTTCTCTCCTGAGGGCGATTTCACTTTCCCTTTCTGCCTCTGATGGAATGGGTGAGGATCATTTCTCTGAACCAGGCAGTTGGGTTTCTCTGATGCCCTCCTTTGCTGCCCTGGGAAACTGGGGGCTGTCCTGTTAGACTGTCTTAGCGGATTGCTAGCTAATAATTGTTCTTGAACTTCAGGTATGTCACTCGACCTGCATATCCTGCTAAGGGAGGTACTGACATGCCTTGACATCAGTTGACTTATCTGTCAACAAAGCCACTTCTACCTGCTCCCCCACCCCCCTCCTTCCCAGCCACCTCTGCCTCCACCCTCCCCCAGAACCCAACCCCAGCCTCTGTGTTGGGAGCACGACCTGCCCTGGAGAGAACCACAAAAAAAAAAAATAATAAACGCAGGCTTTGAGAAAAGAACCAGGTCAGCACGTCTGTGAGAGTGAGTCATCCTTGCAGTGGCCACGATGAAAGGCCATGGAGATTCACAGAGATCGCCTTGACTCTGGGGTTTGACATCTAAGCCCCCTGTCCTCGGGGGAGCCATCTGTAGAGGTGGGGTAGCCCATGCATCTGCAGGTTTCTGCTGCAGATCATCCGAGAGGAGTCTGTGTGTCTGCTCCCCGCCTCCTAGTCCCTACCCCCAGTCACAGGCCTAGCCTGGAGAACCATCCCACCCATCTTTGGTTTTTCCAGAAGGATGGTCTGACCTCCCACCTCTTCCCCAGAAGGTCCGTGACTCCAATGCCCCCTTAAGTGCATCATCTGTTCACCCATTCTCTGCACAGTAGAAGACCCCGTGCCATGCCGTCCTGGGTCAGGTCCCAGCAATGCGACACCATAACAGTGAGCTTGATGATCATTTCGGCTCTGAGAGCCTCAATGCTTCATCTGTCAAATGGAGGCAATGCCTTCCAGTGGGTGATCGAGGGGTGGTCACCTGAGGGATTGGAGTGGAGGCATTGGTCAACAAGGCAAAGCCGGGTGTTGCAACTGGGGTGGGGGGGTTCCAACTCCTTGAAGACATTGTAGCAAACAGGACCTGTCATCTCACCGCCTGTCCTCAGGAAGGTGTGGGGACCAGTTGGGCAGGTCCTCAGGGAGGTGACCATGTTTGCTTTGGATCATGGGGCTGGTCTGCACACTTGCGGGCACCACACCCCATGTGTCAACCTCCAGGAAGCAAGCTTTTCCACTGTTTCCTACTGTTTTTCTACCAAGTTGTGTTAGGCTGGGCCAGCGCCCAGGGCAGACACCCCTGAGAACCTGCCCTGTGGGAAGAATCACCCCCTCCCCCAAGTACCCAGAGGTCTCATGACAGCTCGGGGCTAACTCTGCACTGGGCACTCACCCATCCCAGCACTGTGTCAATGTCCTCTGTGTGCTAACGTTTGGTTTTCACATTTCCCCAGGGGTCTGAGTTCTCTCAGCAAATATCTACCTAGTGCCTGCTCCCTGCAAAGTTCACAGACACGTCAGCAAGCAAAGCATCTCAACATCCATGCCCAGGTGAGCCTTCCATCCTAGGCGGGGAGGCAGACCACAGAGAAAACAGGAGACATGCATTACAGAAGGTGCTAGAAGGAGCAAGCATGGCCTTGTTGAGCAGAGACTAGGTGGAGATTAGACAATAGGCCATGGGCATTGTTATCCCCATTTTACAGATGGGGAGACCAAGGTACAAAGGGACTTGGTCAAGGTCACATAGTTCGTCCTTGAACCCAAGTACTCCGACTTCGGTACATTTACAGTTTGTTCTGTAAAATCAGAAAATCAGGAGATTTTCCCTAAAAAGTCCTGGGGAGTAAGTGTTTTAGGCTCTGCGGGCCACATTTGACTCTGACACATATTCTTTGTTTTTTTACAACCCTCAAAAAATGTGAAAACTATTCCTGCCTCTCGGGCAGCACAAAAACAGGTGCATAGCATGGCTTTTGACCCTTGCTCTAAGCCATTAGCCTTTCCAACATTCCTAATGCAGTTAAAATTTCTCAGAACTCCGCATGACCTAAGGTGAACGGTATTAGTCCCATTTTATGGACCAGGAAAGCGAGGCTCAGGAAAGTGAAGTAACTTGGCTATGATTATGGAGGGCCAGAATTCCAGCCCCGGTCTGGCTGGGTCGGCAAGATCCAGGTACTTTCTCCATTCAGCTTGATGTCTTACTTTCGACACTGCATTTTTACTTACTTTCGACACTGTTTTAAAATGCAACATTGAAATAACTTAGGAGGTTGGGATTAACATATACACCCTACTGTGTCTTAGATAGATAAGCAACCAGAACCTACTGTGTAGCATAGGTTATTCAATATTTTGTAATAACTTATAAGGGAAGAGAATCTGAAGAATATATGCGTGTGCGGAACTGAATTGCTGTACCGTACATCTGAAATTAACATGATATTATCAATCAGCTATACTTCAATAAAAAATAAATAAAATGCAACATTTATGATTCCTCAAAAAATTAAACATAGAATGGACATATGACCCAGCAACTCTACTCCTGGGTATATATTCAGAAGAATTGAAAGCAGGAGCTCAAACATATATTTGCACACCCTGTGTTCATAGCAGCATGACTCACAGTTGCCAAGAGAAGAGGTCCCTCAAGTGTCCATGGATGGATGACTGGAATGCAGTCCAAGGAGAGTGTGGTTCATTCATTCAAGGCAATGGTATTCAGCCTTAAGAGGAAGGATATTCTGACAGCTGCTGCAACATGGATGAACCTTGAGGACACACTGCTCAGTGACAGAAGCCAGCCATGAACGAACAAATACGATTCCTCTTGCACGAGGTCCCTAGAGAAGCCAAACTCATGGGGACAGCAAGCTGGAAGGTGGGGGCCAGGGACTGGGGGAAAGGGGTGGGAGTGATTGTGAGAGTGAGCAGTCCATGGGGACAGAGTTTAGGGTTGGAAAGATAAAACCGTTTTGCAGATGGAGCCATGGCAATGGTTGGACAGCCATGTGAACAGACTTCATGTTACTGACCCGTATAATTAAAAATGGTCAAAATGGTACATTCATGTTGTGTGTGTTTTCATCACAGTTAAACAAATAAAGCATTCACAAGAGGAATAATGTACCAAACTGATCTCCACCCACCCCTGAGTGAACGTCCATCCACGTGACACCAACTTGGCTTGGGGAACAGAGAGACCGCAGAATCAGGGACGCACGTGGGAGGCAGGTGAGGAAGATGGAGGCCCAGGGAGGCTCCCTCCAGGCAACGGATGCCCCAGTGCCAGGCGTTGGGCAGGGAATGGCCAGATAGGTCCACCGTGTGACTTGGCAGCCCCCAAGGCCCTGCCCAGGGCTTCCAGTTCCAAGTTCTAAGCTCTGCGTCAACCTGACCCCACAGCCGCAGTCCCTTGTACTGGGAATCAGAGCAGGGTGGGGCCTGCGTTCTGAAAACTGCCCCCTTCGCACTGGTCTTCCCAGGAGGACCCGGCTGAGCCCAGCTGACGGTGCCAACCTGTTTGCCTTCATTGTCACAGAGAAGCGCCGTTGTCACAGCCCAGGGAGGAGCCCCAGAGTAGGCCCTGCAGGAGGCGAGTCATCGCAGTGTGCCCGTCAGCTCACAAGCTGACCCTGAATGCCCAGCGGGGCACCGGAGGCCACTGCTTACAGGAAATCTACGCTTAATGGATAATCGGTTGCTGTGTATTGAGCTCCGATTCTGTGCCAGGCACTGAGCCTGAGTATTTTGTGTATTTTGTTTAATTCCTACAGTCACCCAAGGAGGAAAGAACCATCATCCCCACTTTCCAGATGAGAAAACTGAGGTTTCCAAAGGCCAGGGTGCCTGTCCAGCATCATGTGGTCAGTTGGGAAGCCCCCACCATGGCCCCTCTCAGTCTCTAGCACACTGGTTTGACCTCTGACCTTTGAGGGCACACGGGGGAAGCTCAAGTTCCGAACTTTGGTAGAAAATACTTTCTCTTATTATATAGAAATGTCCAAACTTTATCATCCACCAAAATCATTTGACCTGTAGCTCTGATTTTTTATTGCCTTGAGAATATCCTGTTCACTGCATTTTGAAAACAACGTAAGAAAGGGGACAATAAAACCAACAGAACTGAAATCTACACTTTCATTTTCCTTTTTCAGCTTCTTAAAACACAACATGCTTTAAATTAATGGCAAAAATCTTTCAAGATTTAATTAAGAGTTATCTATCTATGGATTTATAAAAATGTCAAAGTCTTGTTTTTGTAAAAACAACAAAAATTGTGTGTCATTTATCCTCTGGGAGTGTGAGATGAGTGTTATTTAAGAAAAGTTTGTTATTTTAAAATAACAAATATTTCTCTTTGTTAATTGAATGTGACAGCCCCTCAGTCGTGTCCGGCTCTTTGAGACCCCATGGACTATATAATCCATGGAATTCTCCAGGCCAGAATACTGGAGTGGGTAGCCTTTCTCTTCTCCAGTGGATCTTCCCAACCCAAGAATCGAGCTGGGGTCTCCTGCATTGCAAGTGGATTCTTTACCATCTGAGCTATCAGGGAAGTCCAAGTAAACACTATTTTATTTTGTTTTGATGTAATTAACCTTGCTCATTTGTTTGTTTTTAAGATTTTATTTACTCATTTTTGGCTGCGCTGGATCTTCTCTGTTCTGTACAGGCTTCCTCTAGTTGCAGAGAGCGGGGGCTACTTTCTAGCTGTGGTGCATAAGCTTCGCATTTTAGTAGCTTCTCTTATTGCGGACCACAGGCTCTAGAATGTGTGGGCTTCAGTAGTTGTGGCTTGAGGGCATGTAGAATCTTCCTGCACCTGGGATCAAACACATGTTCCCTGCATTGGCAGGCAGATTCCTATCCATTGCACCACCAGAGAAGTTCAACCCTGCTGGTTTGTACTTTTTAAAACTTGTGATAATTCATTTAGGGTAAGGCTAGAATTTGTCTTTTCACTATCTATAAAAATATTCTTGCTTAAAAAAGTTAAAGTATAATCAGTTCAGTTCAGTTCAGTCGCTCAGTCGTGTCTGACTCTTTATGACCCCATGAATCACAGCACACCAGGCCTCCCTGTCCATCACAAAATCCCAGAGTTTACTCAAACTCATGCCCATCGAGTCGGTGATGCCATCCAGCCATCTCATCCTCTGTCGTCCCCTTCTCCTCCTGCCCCCAACCCCTCCCAGCATCAGGGTCTTTTCCAATGAGTCAACTCTTCGCATGAGGTGGCCAAAGTATTGGAGTTTCAGCTTCAGCATCAGTCCTTCTGTTGAACACCCAGGACTGATCTCCTTTAGGATGGACTGGTTGGATCTCCTTGCAGTCCAAGGGACTCTCAAGAGTCTTCTCCAATACCACAGTTCAAAAGCATCAATTTTTCGTCACTCAGCTTTCTTCACAGTCCAACTCTCACATCCATACATGACCAGTGGAAAAACCACAGCCTTGACTAGACGGACCTTTGTTGGCAAAGTAATGTCTCTGCTTTTTAATATGCTGTCTAGGTTAGTCATAACTTTCCTTCCAAGGAGTAAGCATCTTTTAATTTCATGACTGCAAGCACCATCTGCAGTGATTTTGGGGCCCAAAAAATAAAGTCTGACATTGTTTCCACTGTCTCCCCGTCTATTTCCCATGAGGTGATGGGACCAGATGCCATGATCTTAGTTTTCTGAATGTTAAGCTTTAAGCCAACTTTTTCACTCTCCTCTTTCACTTTCATCGAGAGGCTTTTTAGTTCATCTTCACTTTCTGCCATAAAAATGGTGTCATCTGCATATCTGAGGTTATTGATATTTCTCCTAGCAATCTTGATTCCAGCTTGAGCTTCTTCCAGCCCAGCGTTTCTCATGATGTACTCTGCATGTAAGTTAAATAAGCAGGGTGACAATATATAGCCTTGACATACTCCTTTTCCTATTTGGGACCAGTCTGTAGTTCCATGTCCAGTTCTAACTGTTGCTTCCTGACCTGCATACAGGTAAAGTATAATAGGACTCCACAATACATATACAAGCTGCTTAGAAAAGCATTATTTTTTACTGACTCTTACTGACTGTAAAAATAACTATTTACAATGAGACAACTGGGAGTTTAACATAAACATACCTTTTTATTGGAAATTGTCTTTAATTGCTAGGTTAATTCTAATTACATGTACTTTGAAATTTAAAACTACGTGTTTTAAAATAATGATGTTCACTTTCTATAGATTCACCATAGTGTTTCTCCAATTAGTCCATGTTGTTGTAGTTGTTGTCCAGAGGCTGAGTCATGTCCAACCCTTTTGTGACCCCAAGGACTCTAGCATACCAGGCTTCCCTGTCCTTCACTCTCTCCTGGAGTTTGCTCAGACTCATGTCCATTGAGTCAGTTAGTCTATATCACTCTTTAAACAAAAAATTAAAATGTTTGAATAGAAAAAAAAAAGAAAAAGGTGAAGGTCCTTAGCAGTGAGCCCAGTGGTTAGCAGTGTAGCTCTTAAACCTGTTCTGGAAGCCAAGCTCAGATGGAGCACCTCCTGGCACTCTTTGGAGAATGGCTACAGTTTCCAGCCCAGTGCGAACTCCCACCCCAAATAGTGACTCTGGAGGTACCATAAGTCTCTCCATACTAGGAGACTTAGATCAGGTTCCTGGTGGTGGTCTGTCCCACCCCTGAGGGAGCTCTGCAGAGGTCACAGTTGCCTGCCCTTAAGGAGAAGGCCAGTGCCAGGAGAGCTGGGTCACCACTGAGCACCTATGCTGGGCATGCAGCGGACACGGGTGAGGAGCATAACCAAAAAGAAGGCGTGGGCTGGGTGGATGCTACTGATGGGAAAAGAGAAGGACATCTGCAAGAAGTTCGATGACAAGGGAAGAGGGACAGTGACAAGAGTGTAGCTTCTAGGGCCAGCATGTCAAAGAAGGGGTTTTTTAGTGTAAGAAGTCTTGAGCAGCCGTTGAAGGTGGAGCCAGCCAACAGAGTATTAAATTGTGTCCTCCTAAGAGATACGTCCAGCCCCTAAGCCCCAGTATCCGTGAACATGACCTTATTTAGAAGCAGGGTCTTTGCAGATGTAATCAAGTTAACATGAGGTCATACTAGGTTAGCATGGGCTCTAAACCCAATCGGACTGGTGTCCTTAAAAGGAAAAAGAAATGTGAACACAGACACAGAGGGAGGACAATGCGATGAGACCTGGAGGAGACGATCACGTGAAGGTGGAAGCAGATCGCAGTGAGCCATCTACAAGCCAAGGGACACCGGGGACTGCAGTCACCGCCAGAAGCTAGGAGACAGGATTGAAAGGAAGCCTTCAGATGAAACTAGCCAGCCTGGCCCACACCCCGATCTTGGACCTCTGGCCTCCAGAACTGTGAGGAAATAAATATCTTTTGGTTAAGCCACCAATTTGTAACATCTGTTATGACAACCACAGGAAACAAACACGAGTTAAACAGATGGGCTCTGATGTCTCAGAACTGGACACAAAAATCAGAAGTGACCTTGTGGTCTGAGCAAAAGGATGAGAACAGGCTATCCCTGCCTTCCACGTGCCGCCCTGGGGCAGCAGGGACCCGAAGATGGATGGGAGTGATACCTGCTGGAGAATCTCCTGTCCACTACCAAAGAAGGTGTGTCCGAGGAGTGTCAGGACAGGACAGGAAACCTCTGTCTGGTCAGAGAAGCTCCCAAACTCCTTTGCTGCCTAAATACCAGCATTTAGGTTCCACTGGGAAAGAAAACAGAAAGACTGCAGAAAACAGCAGGGAAAAGGACAAGAGCGCTGGGTGGATGGTTTCCATTTTCCCAGATGTCTGTGTCACCAGCCCAACATGCTGGAACCCCTCATTTGTTACCGGGTGTCTGCCTGCACAGCCATAAATCCACCTGTACCAACCCATAAACCTGCCAAAGCCAGGAGGCGACTCCAACTTAGTCACGGAAGCCTGGGCCCAGACTGTGTGTGTGCGTAAGCTGGCTCAGCGGCCAGGGCCATCGCAGTCACCGGACACAGAATAAAGGAGAATCTCAGGCAACCTAGGATGCCTGCCCTGATGTCCACATGGCTGGGTTTGGGTTTCTAAAGCCAGCTCAGAGGGAGTGTTCAGATTTTCTCCTGAGAGGAGAGTTTGTAATTTTTATTAAGATGAGTATTCCTTCCTTTTTAATTAATTTTTACAACATTCTTTTAAAAGTCAGTGTTGCAAAGCTTCTGTTTGTCACCACACCCCTTCCCATCTCCCATTCCCTCCCCATTGAGTTACTTACTTTCAAATGTCTTAACTGTTTTTATTTTTTAATCTTTACCTTCACATTTTTAACTAACATGATTACTACACTATTTCTTGTTTGTTTGCTCTTTCCATTTTAGCTCACTTATTAAAGTACCCTCCACCATCCTCCATACACTCTCAGACTCTTCCATGCTACTTATCATCTTCACAATTATATCACAATCTTTGGCCAAATCAGTGTTCAAGAGTGGCATTATTATGACTCCATAAATGTCACAAGAAAGTCTCTTAGAGCACCAAGATACTCTTTCTTTTCTTGTGCAAATTTTTGTTTTTCCTGAAGTTAATTATTGACTCATTTTTTTTTCATACACTTAATTTTTTATGTACTATGGACCCCTTGGGCTTTCCTGGTGGCTCAGATGGTAAAGAACCTGCCTGCAATGTGAGAGACCTGGGTTCAATCCCTGGGTCGGGAAGTTCCCCAGGAGAAGGGCATGGCAACCCACTCCAGTATCCTTGCCTGGAAAATCCCATGGACAGCGGAGCCTGGCGGGCTACAGTCCATGGAGTTGCAAAGAGTCAGACAAAACTGAGCGACTAACACACATACATGGACCACTTCTCCCCCAATGTTAGAATCTGACAAAACTGAAAAACTCATCCCAACCAAATCACACGCATCAGGTAAGCATGCGTGTCTTGTTTTGTTGTTTGCTTTTCCAGTGGAGACATCCTGTCTGGAGCTCCCTCCCATTTGTATCTGGACTGGCTTTTTGACTATGGCATAGCTGTCCTCCCGAGAGTTCCCTTCAACTTCAGTGAGAATGTCTTTGTATTTTTCTGTGCTATATACTGTGTGTCCTGGGTTCCATGTCTTTCTCTTTCTAGGTTTATTTTCTTACTCAAGTGAAGCACACCTTCCAGGAGCTTCCTAAGAAAGGATGCACGTGGGGTGCAATTTTTAGTTCTTAAAAATGCTACATATTTTCAAACATCTTTATTCTGTCCTTTGTTTGACAGTTTGTATAGATAAAGAATTCCAAGTAAAACTTTGAAGGCATTGCCCCCACTATTTTCTGCTTTCCAATATTATTAATACTATAACACTATTGAGAAATTCCGATGCATTGAATATCCCACTGTTTTTCTTCTGTAAATGTTTAGAATTTTTTTAACCCCCTGTGTTTTAAAATTTCAATATGATGCACCTTGTTTCATATTTTATTGAGAAACTTGGTTCATGCTTTCAACAGGAAAATCATGTCCTGCACTTCCAGTAAATTTATTTGCATTGTTTCTTTGGCAACTTTTTCTTCTTTTAAGCAGCAATGAAGACCCAGAACAGCCAAAAAAGCAAAATAAATAAAATTTTAAAAAAATAAATAAACAACTCACAATGCTAAGTGCTGGTGAGGTTGCAAAGCAAATGAAGTTTGCATAAATGACTGACAAGAGCACAGATTAGTATAGCCACTTTGGAAAACAGGTTGGCAGTTTGTCGCTCATTTTTTCCTTTTTTTCGTTGTGCCATGCAGCTTGTGGGGTCTTAGTTTCCCAAGCAGTGTCCCTGCAGTGGAGGTGCAGAATCCTAACCACTAGACTGCTAGGGAAGACCCAGATTGGCAGTCTGCAATGCGAGAGACCTGGGTTCGATTCCTGGGTTGGGAAGATCCCCTGGATAAGGGAAAGGTTATTCACTCCTATATTCTGGCCTAGAGAATTCCATAGACTGTACAGTCCATAGGGTCGCAAAGAGTCAGACATGACTGAGTGACTTTCATTTCTCCTTTCAGTATGAAGTTAAATATAGACTCAACAAAGGACCCAGCAAGTCTAATCTTAGATATTCACCCAAGAAATAAAAACCAATGTTTACAGGGACTTCCTTGGTGGCCCAGTAGTTAAGAATCCACCTTGCAATGCGGGGGACTGGGGTTCAATCCCTGGTCAGGGAACTAAGATCCCAATGCCACGGAGCAGCTAACCCCTCACTGCACTAGAGAGTCCATGGACCACAATGAAAGATCTCACATGCTAGCAACTAAGATCTGATGTGTGTGCATGCTCAGTCCTGTCTGCCTGTTTGCAGCCCCACAGACTGCAGCTTACCAGACTCCTCTATCCATTGTATTTTTCCCAGCAAGAATATTGGAGTGGGTTGCCATTTCCTCCTCCAGGGGGTCTTCCCAACCAGGGATCGAACCTGTGACTCCTGCACTAGCTTTGCCACTGAGCTACCTGAGAATCCCCTTAGGGCCTGATGCAGCTAAATAAATAATATTTTTAAAATAGTACTAATGTTTACACCAAAACTTGTATGCAAATGTTTATGGCAACTTTATTCATAATCACCCCATCCTAGAGAAAACCCAATGATCTATCTATCATCTGGATGACAAGGAAGACACTACAGACATGTACATGCAACAACACGGACTCAACGCAAATGCATTATGCTGCGTGAAAACGCCACATTCAACAGCCACATCCTGGGAGGTTCCATGAGATGGCATTCTGGAAATTCATTCAGTGGAGACTGGAATGGTCACTGGTTGCCAGGGGCTGGGGCGGAAGCAGGAGGCTGACTGTAAAGGGGTAGGGATCAAAGAAAGATCCTGCATGCTGCAACTAAGATCTGAGGCAACCAAATAAGTAAATCAGTTTAGTAAAATAAAATATTTCTGCTACTTTCTAAAAAATAATAATATATAAGTTGAAGTCAAATACACATGGGAAGTACACCCTCACACTGTCCTTTGAGTCCTTGAAGGGATGAACAATCAAGGTCCTGAGCCGTCCTGCAGGACATTATCCAAGAGGATTCTCCCTCCCAGCCTTTTCCAAGTGACAGACTTGACACATGTCACCCTCAATGATCTCAAAGCCCTGGTACAGACAGTCTGTGATCTTCAGGAGGTTAGGCCACGCCCTGTCTAGGGCAGTCCCAGGCAGCAGTCACCTTGCTTGGCATTTATGTTTCTTTGCAGAAGGCGGCCTCCTCTACCAGCTTCGTGGACTGACTCAGGTCTTCTCCAGGCCAGGAAATGAAGAGGGCGGACAGGATGCCTGTGGTCCACACCCTCTGAGAAAGGGCCGCTCCCGCTGGGGAGGGACGCTGAGTCCCCGCCTGGGGACAGTGCGGCCCCCATCTGCAGGGCCTGTTTCGAGCCAGGGGACCACAGCCACCATCATGAAGGCAAACTCTGGTTCAGACTCAGACTGTGTCTATTTTACAAGACCACTTGAAGGAAGGGTGCTAGGTCTCCATGTGCAATGGGGGCCTGCAGAGGAAGACAGAAATTGGCATGCTTCCTTCAGACCCTCGCCTTTGGCCAACAGGGCTCCAGGGGGTCAGAGCCCGGTACCAGCCAGGATCAGAGGATCAGAGTGTGGCAGGGTCCAAGCCCCCTGCTCACTTTTCAATGCAACAGCCTTCCAGGAGTTTGCCAAGCACAGTTAGGAAGGTGACTCACTCAGCCCACGTGGGGGACGCTCACGCAGAACACAGGCTGCCGAGGATGGTGTCAGAGCATGTGGGCACTGTTCCTCCACTGGCTCCATTGGGCGGCTGCCAGGAGGGCCCTGCCCTGCCCCCACCCCACGCAGAGGATGCCCCTGGGCCTACTACAGGCCAATCCAGCTGCTAAAAATAGTCCCAGTCTGCAGCCAGAATCAATAAACACCATCATATTTTCCACACCAGGCATCAGCACAGATTGACAAGGGAAATCATGGTGACTTTCCTAGTCTTCCCCGTGCAGACTGTCCCTGTGGCAAAGGGGAGCTTTTTGAACAGGACCGAAGACCCTGAATCTCACACTGCAGTTCCAAACACTTTCCAAAGTTAGGTCAGGCAGGACCATGGTGCCAACCTGGGAGAGGAGCTAGCCTCACACTTTTTTTCATATTCTGTGACATTTAAATCATACGTTTCTTATTTCTGAGAAGACCAAAGGAGTGACGATGTAGATAAAACAAGTCTACAAAATTGGTCTACAAAGGGATAGTTTCTTTTGCGAGACAAGTTCTTAGCAAGCGAACCTTGTGAGTTTTGAAAATATACTGTTTTTCAGGACTTGGAGGTCCAAAGTTTAAGAACCCACCTTCCAATTCAGGGGATGCCGGTTCGATCCCTGGTTGGGATGCTAAGATCCCACATGCCCCAGAGTAACTAAGCCTACAGCTAGAAAAGAGCTGAAGCACCGAGACAGGCACCCATCACAATGTTTAAACAATAAAAAAAGAAAATATATTCAGTTTCTCAAAAGTCCTGGTTGATGTGCAACTATTTCATAAATGAGAACATAAAATCAGGTGTAATATTACCCCTTGATTAAGGTACTATTTAAAAAGCTTTCTTCCCCCGTGTTTGATGAATTGACTCCCCCTATTGTTTCCTAGGACTGCCTTAATATTGTTGTTGTTGTTTAGTCTCTATGTCATGTCTCACTTCCACACCTCATTGACTGCAGCATGCCAGGCTCCCCTGTCCTTCATTATCTCCCAGAGTTTGCTCAGACTTATGTCCATTGAGTCACTGATGCTAGCTAACCATCTCATCCTCCGTCGCCTCCTTCTCCTCCCGCCTTCAATCTTTCCCAGCATCAGAATCTTTTCCAATGAACCAATTCTTTGCATTAGGTGGCCGAAATATTGTAGCTTCAGCTTCAGCACAGTCCTTCCACTACATATTAAAGGCTTATTTCCTTTAGAATTGACTGGTTTGATCTCCTTGCCATCCAAGGGACTCTCAAGAGTCTTCTCCAACACCACAGTTAAAAAGCATCAATTTTTCAGCACTCAGCCTTCTTTTTGGTGCAACTCTGACATCCGTATACTACTACTGGAAAAATAAAGTACCACGAACTGGAACTTGAACAACAGAAATTTACTCTTAGCTCTAGAGACTAGAACTCCAAAATCAAGGTATGAAAAGAGCCACGCTCTCTCTGAAGTCTCCAGGGGAGGGTCCTTCCTGGCCTCTGCCAGCATCCTTGCCATCCTTGGCTAGCAGATGCATCACCCAGTCTCATGGATGCCTTATCCTGTGTTCTCACTGTCTCCCTCTGTACCTGTCTGTCTCTGTCTATATTTTCCCTTTGTAAGGATGCCAGTCATATCAGGGTAGGGTCTACACAATGCCTCATTTTCTTTCATTTTTTTAAAAGGCTGCTATGTTGCTTTGCTCAGTTGCTCAGTTGTGTCTGACTCTTTGCAATCCCATGGACTGTAGCCCACCAGGCTCTCCTGTCCATGGAATTTCCCAGACAAGAATACTGGAGCGGGTCGCTATTTCCTCCTCCAGGGGATCTTCCCAACCAGGATCGAACCCCCATGTCTTGCATCTCCTGCATTGGCAGGCAGATTCTTTACCACTGTGCCACCTGGGAAGCCCCTTTTTGCAAACAAATTGGTTGATTCCAGGTGGTGTAGTATTCAGGATAGAACAAACACTAAAGAACACACTCTGGCAGGAATATTCTGGGCTGGGTTTTTGTGCATCTCACAGCTAAGGCAGGAATGGCTGAGCAGTACTAAAGACAAGATGAGCCAGTATATGATTTTTTTTCACACAAGTTTATTATTCAATGGACAATAGGTTCCAAGACAACACTTCATTCTATTATCAGCTCTAGGTGGCAACAGACGTTATGGCAGGACATCCAGGTGTTTAAACAAGAATGGAATGAAGGATCGTCACTGCCTTAGGCACAGGAACAGCTTACTTTTTGCCAGATTTCTTAATTCCACCTGTGGTCAAGGGGTCTTTCCCCACAGCCTCCGCTTTTAGCTCCTAGAGTTTCTTCTGTTCCTCCTTCTGTATCTGCTTGAACTCCTTATCTTGTCCATCTTCTTGGCTTTCTTCTGGGGCTGTTTCAGGGGCTTCTTCAGGGCCTCCTTCAAGGCTCGACATGGTGCCTGCCATGCCTCATTTGCTTTTGATCACCTCTATAAAGACCCTGAATCCCAATAAGGTCATGTTCTGAGATATAGGGGATAAGAACCCCAACATGTCTTTGGGGGATCACATAAATCAATCCATAGCACTGCCTAGCTTCTCCTGGAGGAGCAGAGATGGGAGAGGGAGGAGAGACATGTGGGAAGACGTCGGGAGAAGCCTAACCTGCTCCAGGCACGCCCGCTTCACTTTTGTGGTTTGTGCCCATAAAACATGCAGGGCAGACGGAACAAAAGCATTAAAATGCAAAGTCAGAGCACAAACCCTCATGGTGCCAAAGATGCAATGGTGAGAACATTACCTGAATAAGTTGTTTTTTTGTTGTTTTTCTGTTGCTAAGTCATGTCCAACTCTTTGTGACCCTGTGGATTGCAGCATGCCAGGCTTCTCTGTCCTTCACTATCTCTCAGAGTTTGCTCAAATTCAGGTCCAATGAGTCAGTGATACTATCTAACCATCTTATCCTCTGCCTTCTCTTTTTGCCTTCAATCTTTCCCAGCATCAGGGTCTTTTCCAGTAAGTCGGCTCTTTCCATGGTTCTTTCCGGTGGCCAAAATATTGGAGCTTCAGCTTCAGCATCAGTCCTTCCAATGAATATTCAGGGTTGATTTCCTTTAGGATTGACTGGTTTGATCTCCTTGCTGTCCACGGGACTCTCAAGAGTCTTCTCCCAACACCACAGTTCAAAAGCATCAATTCTTTGTCGTACAGCCTTCTTTATAGTCCAACTCCCACGTCCATACATGACTACTGGGAAAATCATAGCTTTGACTCGATGGACCTTTGTTGGCTGACGGCTTTTTTGTGATTTGTCTCGAAAGCGTTTGGGGTCTAAAGTCCATCCAGTCTGGGTCAAGTTTCAGGTGGGGCAGTAGGTCATGGGCCCTGGAAGAGCATCTGGCTCCCAGGGCACAGGCCTGGGGAGACCCACCCCCTGGCAGGTGGACCCCAGTGACTTTCCCAGGAGGAGTGAGGCATTGGTTCAAGGCTAAACGTGGCCTGCTCCTGACACTGTGGATGGAGCACACTGTTACCGTCTGTGATGCAGCGGGTCCTTTCAGCAGGTCCATGAGCCAGGCAGCCTCAGGCTTCAGAGGTATTGGCCGCTCTGAAGCTAGGAAGCCTCAACCTTAAAACCTGGTACCGGAAAAAACATGTACGAGGCTGTCCGTTGGGGCCTGTCCATCCTCCCTATGCTAATGCAACTCAAGAATCACGTGATGCTTTGAGTGCCTTTGTTCAGGAGCAGCCCGGGGATGGCAGGGGTCACAGCCTGCTAGACTCTGGTTAGAAATGGCGACATCTGAGCGTCAAGGCGGCACCATCTGTTCCCAAAATCGGGCTCAGCAGAGTCACAGCTGATCCAACCTTGCAGTCCATCTTCTCTTCCAGGTTTCTCTCCGGCTTCCTCCTGTGTCCTCTGGGAAGGCGCCCCCCAGGCTGGCCAGGAGCAGTCGTCAGCACCTGGCCGCCCCGCGCAGGGCCTGAAAGAGGGCCCGTGGGCAGGCGTTGTTAGGGAGGGCCCCAGAGCGCCCCAGCAAGGGGAGGAAGAGGGTGAAAGTGGAGGAGGAAAAACACTGCAAGACACAGGGGAGGTGGGTCACAAGGACTTGGGCCCCCAGGGCATCAGAGTTGTCAGGTGAGGCCAGACAGGGAGCAGCCTTGCCCATCCACCCCTGACTCCCAGAGTCAAGCGGTCACTCCCGCATCTCCTGGCGCCCCCTGCATGCCAGCTGGGCTCCACGAGGAGAAGCCAGGGGCAGGAAGTGAACAGGGGTCCCCCAGACCTGCCCCCGTAGTGGCGGCTGGGACCCCGGGGACAGGGCACAGGAGGCGTTGGGGAAACCAGTCCCCCATGACATTCCTTCCCTGCAAGGGCAAAGATGGTAATAAGTGAGTGGGCAGGCCCTTGCAGTTGAGTCTGGGTCCTGGGAACCGGGCCTCAGCCAGCAGGGGAGGCCGTGGAGAGCAGCTGGAGGCAGGGTGGGGATGGGGGAGGCCACCTTGCCGCCACTGACTCACAGAGGCAGGAAACACTCCTCCCTAAAGCCATGGAAGGCCCCAGATCTGTGCCCTACAGTCACCAGCTGACACCCAGCTGGTGGTGGGGGGGCTTCCTGACCGGCCCTCCCAAATGAGTGCAAACTGGGTGTGAGATGATGAAAATACCCATTTATTCCACACCTGCTACAAGGCTGGGGCTCCTTCTGTGGTATTTTATTGACCGTCCAGGATCCCTGCAGGGCAGGCATGTGTAGGTCCCATTTTTAGAGGAGGACCCCAGGGCTCAGTGGGGTTGGCATCTCAGCAAAGTCCACACAGCAGGCGTGAGGGTCAGAATGCAGGCCTGTCCACGCCTCGTTAGCCAGGCCCAGGTTGACTTGGTTTTATGTGCTTTGTCGACACCCTGCCAGGACACCAGTAGAAGGAGGGCCCCGCGGGAAGACTTGCAGGGGCCCTGCCATGGTGTGTGAGGGTGTGCACGTGTGTGCACGTGTGTGTATGCCTGTACTGGGACGAGGAAGAGCCACACGTCCTCAGAACCGCCTGCTTTGGTTCTCATTCAAACCTACGGAGGGAAAGAAACAAAACCAGGATGCCCAGTCAAACTTGCACTTGGATGTCAGATAAACAGATATTGCATACGATATACTTTTACCAACACATTATTTGTGTTTATCTCGAATTCACACTGAACTGGGTGTTCTGAAGCTTACCACTGGCTCTCATGAGCAGTCAGCTGGTCTATCCTCATGCAGTCAATTCCTCGCATTAAATACCATGTTGTAAACATTTAGAGGGGTTTCTGTATACCTAGTAGGATGCTGAGTTATACTCAGGGAAAATAACCTGGACAGAAATACACTAAATTGTTAATAGCCCTTGTCTCTGGTTAGTGGGCTTACAGATGGTTTTATTTCCTTGTTTATACTTTTCTATGTTTTCTAATATTTTCAACTCACATCTACTTCACAGAAAATATTTTAATGACTCCAGTAACAATTACTCTCTCCTTCTTGGCACCTGAGTCCAAAGGGCAGATTCTACCAGTGTTGGGGAGGGGACGGAGTGGACTTTGGCAGCTGTGGGTCCCAGGCCATGTGAATAATTAACCCTCAAGAGGGAGTTTTTCGGGGCTGATGAGGGTCTGAGTGCCTGGAGAAATGGGGCTGTGATGAGAGCAGTGATTGGAAAGAGTGGTTCAAAGGCAGTTCACGAATTGGCCACTTTGGATGAGAGGACTGTGCAGGGGCCACCCTGCCAGGTGCAAAGGCTGCTACCCACCTGGAAATGGGGAAGACTCAGGATGCTCTGGTGGAGAGGCTGAACTTCACCCACCGAGGGGCACATGTGCAGTAGGAACGCCACTAACATCGGCTACAGAGGCATATTCCCTGACAAAGCTTCCACTTCTCCCCAAAAGAAAAACGAAGATCACAAGACCAGGTGTGGATTACAAGCTCTTTTTTTTTTTTTTAAGGAAAGGGCATGCATCCATTCGCTTAGAAAAGAGTCGCAAGGCTATAAGCAAAATGAGAACTTGTCCTCTCTGGGTGCCTCTGCAGACTGGCTGCAGGAAATCAGGGGCTGAGAGGTCCCACACCCAAGCCATGGGGTTGGGGATGTGAGGTAGGCATCCTTCTAGGGGGCTGTCTTCATGCAAAGCCCATCCCTCTGCATCTCCTGGCAAAATGCTCCTTCTGCCATTTGAGTCATCCATCATTGTAATCAGAGCTTCTGCTATAAATCTCTCTGTCACTCTGTAATCTGATACATTCTTTATTACCTGACATATACTACAGACATCCCACAGCAGTCATCTAAAGGAATGATGTGTTTTTCACTTGTTGGCCAAAGTCAGCCAATAAAATGAAAATTGCATGTTTGTTATTCACTTAACAAATTCAGGTCGTTGATCCAGACATCATATAGTTCATTTTTCACTTATTTCCATATTAACCTTAAAATTACAAACAAACAAAAAAAATAACCCTCTATACTTTTGATATAATTGAATAAAAGACTTAAAAATTAAAAAAAAAAGAGTGGGTATCCTGAAGCTCCAGATAGGTCCTGGCCACTGATTAAATGCAGTGGGCACCTCCTTCCAGATTGTGACAGGTGGTCCAGTGGCCAAGACTCCACGCTCCCAGTGCATGGGGCCTGGGCTCGATCCCTGGTCAGGGAACTAGATCCCACATGCCACAACTAAATATCTCACATGCCTCAATGAAGATCGAAGTTGCCACATGCCAAAACTAAGACCTAGCACAGCCAAATAAATAAATAAATATTTTTAAAAGAAAAGCAAAGTGTGGGGCAGGATCTCAGAGCCCACCCCTCACTCATTCCCCAGGGCCTGGGGAAGGGGAAGCCCTGATTGCTTCAGTTCTTGCTGGGCTGTCCACTCCTGAGGAGGGGTTAGCCTCACACCTTAGAACTGCTTGGATCAAATGTGAGTGTGTATGTGTGCACATGAGTGTGGTGGGGGACACAGGCCATCCACCGCAGAGATCAGACACTTCGGGAAGCTCCCTGCCCCCGTTTCCTTTTCTTTAAAGTGCTTGAGTGTCTGACAGTGGCTGTGTGATTCTGTTTTGTCGGTGATCAGGAAAGTGAAGTCACCCAGGGCTTCTGGACAAGGTGATACAGAGCTGTGAGAATAGAAGCCCTTTGCCACCTGCCCCTCCCTGCATTGGGTGTTGCCCTCGGAGTATGTGATTCCTGGAACCCCTGCAGCCATCTTGTCACTGTGGGGAAAGCCAAGACAATCTCACCAACTCAGTGCCTTCCCTCCATAGTTTGTGAAATGATTGAAGGCATTACTATCAACTATACTTCAGTTTTTAAAATGCAAAAAAAAAAAAAAAATTAAAGAAAGCTTTGCTTTAGCTTCTGAGAGTTAGAGATTCTATTATTTATGACCAAAAGCACCCTATGACTACAGCCATTCTGTTGACAGACAAATAAATGGTCAGGAGGCCAGCTTAGTCATCTGGGTAGAATTTGGCTGAGACCTGTTCTGACACCTTTCTACTCAGGTACTATAAATGAAAACTTTGCCCCTTGATGTCTCCCCAGCTCCCCATTCCCACACGACCATAATCTTCTGTGTGTGAAATGATTCCCGGTTGCCATGGGGACCGGGACACCTGCATTGGAGACAGACTGCACAGTGGGGTTGAAGGTCAGTCTAGGAGTAGGGCGTGGGAAGGCAGATTCTCCTGGCCCTTCTCTTTAATGGCCTAATTGTTATTTCTCACACAATAGTCTAATTATTTCCCTGAGGTTGGGAACAACGGCTTGCCTGGAAGGACTTACTGAGTTGTCACAGGTCCCCTCCTTCTGACTTCTACTTGTGCCTAGCAGGGGCGGGGCAGCCTCCTGGCAGGCACTGGCTTAGCACCCCTGGAACAGCAAGGGGGGGCCAAGGGGAAGCCACCCTTAATCTCACCCTCCGCAGGACTGGACCTGGGCAGCACAGCTGGAGGTGTAAAGGTTCTATTTCTAGAACTCTTCAACCTGCCTGCTGAGCTCCAAGTCTCATGGCAGTCAGGCAGGTGGGCATGAATACTTATGAGATGCCCACTGAATTCATCATCCACCCCACTGCTCTCGAAGCAGGACAGGCTCTTATAACACTTCCAGGACCAACAATCAGGCCTAGATTTGGTTTCATCTGACCCCTATTCTTTCATTCAACACATATTTATGGAGCATATTTCTCTGCTCTCAGGTGGGGATGCCTATGGTGGGCAGAATAACCCCCCTCCACCCACCGCCCACCCCCCCCCCATCTAGGGATGATGATCCTGGCCCTGGGACCTGTGTCATTGCTTCTGGCAGCAGGGACCCTGTAGCTGTGGTTCAGGTAAGGATCGTGAGCTGGGAGATCATTCTGGATTATCCACGTGGGCCCAACGTCATCCCAGGGGAGGAGAGTCACTGATGGTCACCTTCAGGGAAGCAGAGAGGGAGGGATGTGATGGCTGGCTCTGAGGCTGGAGGAAGGGGCCAGAGGGCCAGGAAGGTGAGCAGCTTATGGAAGCTAGGAAAGGATTCTCCCCCAGGATTTACAGAAGGAACCTCCCTGCTGCCACTTGACTTTATCCCAGCCAGGCCCACATCAGACCTCTGACCTCCAGCACTGAGAGCTGATAAATGCAAGCTGTCTTAAGCCACGTGTAACAGCAGCCAAGGGGAACCAGCCCGGCGGCCCTCTCACTGACCTCCATCCCCAGACCCCGCCTCCTCCCTGCGAGTCACACCTTCCTCCTGCCACCTCTGAATCCAGACTTTTCTCTCCCAATACAGGGTCTGATCAAACCAGTCAGTCCTAAAGGAAATCAACCCTGAATATTTATTGGAAGGACTGATGCTGAAGCTGAAGCTCCAGTACTTTGGCCACCTGATGTGAAGAGCTGACTCATTGGAAAAGACCCTGATGCTGGGAAATATTGAGGGTAGGAGGAGAAGGGGATGACAGAGGATGACATGGTTGGATGGTATCATGGATTCAATGAACATGAGTTTGAGCAAATTCTGAGAGATAGTGAAGGACAGGGAAGCCTGGTGTGCTGCAGTCCATGGGGTCACAAAGAGTTGGACATGACTTAGCAACTGAAGGACAACTCATATACCACATAATTCACTCATTTAAGGTGTTCAGTGCAATGGCTTTTAGTACATTCACAGAGTTGTACAACCATCTCCCAACCATCTCCATGGTCAATTTTAGACCCTTCATCACCTCCAAAAGAAACACTCTACCCTTTCACTAGTGAAGTGTTGGTCGCTCAGTCGTGTCTGACTCTTTGCAAACCCGTGGACTGTGGCTCAACAGGCTCCTCAGCCCATGTGATTCTCCAGGCAAGAATACTGGAGTGGGTTGCCATTTCCCTCTCCAGAGGATCTTCCCGACCCAGGGATCGAACCTGGGTCTCCTGCATTGCAGGTAGATTCTTTACCATCTGAGCTGCAATTTCTGTCAGCCCCCAGGCCCTGGAAACCAAAACACTTACTGTTTTCTCTATGACTGTGCCTGTTCTGGACACTTCATATGAGTGGAGTCTTGTAACACATGTTCTCGCCCTTCCTTTTCCTCCTCGCCACCTCCAAGCCTCCACCTCTTGTACCCACCTGCCTGGCACCGTCTTCTCTAAGGGCAGGGGGGGAGGGCGTGTCACCTGTTACGGGTGTTATTGTTGCCTGTCCTAGTGGTTGGGGGAGAGGAGTTGGGAGATGTTCTCAGCGTTTCCTTCAATGCAGACACTGGGGAGAGTCCCACGGTGAGGCGGGGCGTCGTCCTATTGGCCCCAGTCACACCTGGACGTGGGGAGGACTTCCTGGAGAATGTGGCCAGGACTGTGTTGAGGAGGAGGGGGTGGGCAGCAGGCCAGCCAGGAAGCTCCAGGAGGAGGGGCATGGATGTGTAAGAGGGGCTGCCAGCCCCTCAGGGGCCAGGACGGAGGCCAGGGATGGTAACTGAAGTGCGGCTGGACACAGGCTAGAGGGAGCGGCCTTCATGGCGGCACAAGGCCTGGGGGTGTCAGTCCTGGGAAGGAGAGTCATGTTCCTTTAGAGGCCACTGGCTGCTGAAGGGAGAGAAGACAGAAGGTAAGATGGAAGGAGGCCTGGAGCCTCTCAGAGGGACATTCCTGGCTGGTGTCCTGAATTAACCTCGAGTTAATTCATGCTCAGAGCACGGACGAGGCCAAAGTTCCCGTCAAGTGCCCCGGTGAGCACTCACAGCCGCCTAATAGAGTCCTCGGCACTTTGCACCCGGGACCTCAGGGACTCCAGCCAGCACCCCCGGCAGCCCACTCTCTCCCAGCTCCCTCCCGGGCGCTTTCCAGGTTCTGGCTCCACCCCAGCTGCTTCACCACTGAGTGCCGCACCCACTGGGGGTACCTGCAGAGGGGGCCAGGAACCCCCACACCTCCCCCAGAGTCCTTGGTCCCGAAGCGGTGGCCAGAGACAAGAACAAGCAATTTAGCAGATTGGAGAGGGTCCTGTTCCCTTCATCTCCTGGCTGGCTTTGCAAATTGCAAAGCACATTGTCTTTGTAATGCAAGAAATGTAAGCTCTTTGCTAATGGTCATGACCCTGATGCTGGGAAAAATCAAGGGCAGGAGGAGAAGGGGGCAACAGAAGATGAGATGGTTGGATGGCATCACCAACTCAATGGACATGAGTCTAAGCAAACTCCAGGAGACAGTGAAAGACAGGGAAGCCTGGCGTGCTGCAGTCCACGGGGTCCCAAAGAGTCGGACACAACTGAGCAACGGAACGACAATAATGACGTCTGTGGGTTGCAGTAAACCCTATACGATAAACTTACTTGAGAGAAATTCAAATACTGAACTATTTAAAAACAAACTCTTTTTGGGGGGATAAATTAAGAGTTTGGAATTAGCAGAAATATATATATGTGCTAATATTTAAATTACAATATACAAAATAGATAAACAGCAACTGTACAGCACAGGGAACTATATTCATTATCTTATAATAACCTATAATGAAAAAGAATCTGAAAAAGAAATATATATATATATACAAGAAAAAATTTTATATATAATATAAAACTGATTCACTGTGCTATACACCTGAAACTAACACATTGTAAATTAACTATACTTCATTAAAACAAAAAATAAGAAAAATTTCAAAATTTAAAAGATAGAAACACAATTTTACACTCTTCAAAGAACCAAGAATTACTAAGAGGATGTTATGTAAGTAAGGTTGCCAGATAAAATGCCGGGCACCCAGTTAAATGTGAAATTCAGATCAGCAACAATTTTTTAGTATAAGTAGTCCCTGATAGCTCAGTTGGTAAAGAATCCATTTGCAATGCAGGAGACTCCGGTTCGATTCCTGAGTCGGGAAGATCCTCTGGAGAGGGGATAGGCTACCCACTCCAGTATTCTTGGGCTTCCCTGGTGGCTCAGCTGGTAAAGAATCTGCCTGCAATGTGGGAGACCTGGGTTCGATCCCTGGGTTGGGAAGATCCCCTTGAGAAGGGAAAGGCTACCCACTCCATTATTCTGGCCTGGAGAATTCCATGGACTCTATAGTCCATGGGGTCACAGAGTTGGACATGACTGAGTGACTTTCACACATACCCACAGTCATAAATAATAAAGTATAAGTGTAAATTATAAACATTTGTGTGAGCTATTCATCATTTTTTGTAAGTCCCATGCAATGTTTGGGGTATACTTGTGCTAAAAATTATGTGCTAAATTATTATCATTTTGTGCTAAAATTATTACTATGCTTTTATTATTTTTTATTTTTTATGCTTTTATTATTTTTATTATTATTGTACTAAAATTATTATCATTTTTAAAATTTCAAACAAAACATTAGTAAAATTGAGAATTGTACATTTTAATAAAAATTAATAAACTATATTATGGCTAACTTTTTATTATAAGTATGTCTCATGCAATATATGGGATATTAAAAAGTGATCTTGGGCAATAGCTTCACCTCTCTGGGGCCTCGATCTTTTCATCTCTAAGGTTGCAGTCCAGTATACACACTCCCATTCCCACTTAATCAGGATCCTCCTTGTCCCCCGGGAGTGATGATACTGGCCTCAGTTTTAACCAACATGGTCAGGGAAGTTGGCCCCTGGCTGTGACGCTCTGACTCAGGTCATCCTGGAAGCCCCTCTCTAAGGGGACTTGGGACCATGGGGAGTCATTCCTGGGGCTGAAGGTCGAGGGAGAGCTGGGTTGTGAGTGAGGACGATGGGGAGGCCACCCCAGGAAGGTGTGTTCAGGTAGGTCCAGGTGATGATTTCCTGTGGCAGGTCCCAGCAGGCCGTTGCTGCCTTTGATGAATGAAGGAAGAATGTGGCCAGATCAGCAGAAGCGGTTTCCTGTGACTTGGCGTCCTCGGCGGTGCTGTGGTTGTCTGCATTAACCTCTTCCTGCCTGATGTTTCATCTCCAGAGAGGATGTGTGGTCCGGGCCCCTAGTGGGACTGCCAGGCCACCCTGCATCCCTGGGGAAGCCAATATCTTCAACGTCTTGTGAGTTTACCTGGATGTAAGGTGGGGACAGTGACATTCACCCAACTGAACAGTGTTCAGTGGGAACCTAGTGATGCTGAGGGGGCTCTAGCACCCAGGGCTGCTGGTAAAGGGGAAGAGAATGTGATGTTTAATGCTATGCATCAGCTGGCTGGACCATGGTGCCCAGGCATATGGCCAAACACTTTTCTAGATGTTACTGTGAGAATGCTTTTGGATGAGATAAGCATCTAAATCGGTGGACTTGGAGTAAAGCAGATTGCCGTTTGTGGTGTGGGTGGGCCTCACCCAATCAGTCAAAGAACCCAATAATACAGAAGGTTGCCTTCCCCCAAAGAAGAGGGCTGCTGCAACAGATGACCATTGGACTTCAGCAGGGTCTCCAGCCATCTGGTCTACCCCATAGGATCGGGACTTGCCAGCCTCCATAATCTCATGAGCAAATTCCTCATGATAAATCTTTTACACATTTCCACATCCACTGTTCTGTTTCTCTGAACAGATGTGATGAATGCAGGGTGCATCGGGCCCACCCCCTCCCCCAAGACCAGGAGAAGCTGACAAGCATCAGACACACAGCTCCCCAGGCTGGACCAGGGCTGGGAGAAGCCTTCTGGAGGGGCCAGATTTGGGCCAAACAACTGGCCGAGCCCACAGAGCTCCCCCAGCTCCTCCTTCAGGGGCCAGCCCCAACCCTCCGTCCTTAACATGCTAGGACCAGGGTGTGGAGATCATTACTGCCACCAGCATAATCACCAGGAAACTCCACCCAGACTGGCACCCACACAGGGCTCCACAACAGCCAGGCCTCCTCTGGCTCCTCGGAAGCATGTCTGTTTTGCTGTTTCAGAGTTGCTCCAAAGCGCAGCTCTGGGGGCCCACAGCCTGAGATGCCTCTGCCTCAGGAAGATGTGTCCTTTGAGTGGATGATCATGCCCGGGTCCCATTGTGGCAATTTCCCTGGGGAGGGAGCCCTGCCAGCCAAGATGGAAATGGTGGAGGGCAGGGTGGGGGTGGGGGCCCCTGGACAGTCTCCCCGGCCCCAAGCCCAACTCTCCAGCCCATGAGGCCTGGTCCTAGGAGCTCGTCCAACTTGTTGGGAAGAGGCCAGGATGGCTCATTCCCATGCTGAGGCCACAGTGTTCTGAGCTACTGTCTAGCCGACTCCAAAAAGGGGCAGCATAGGCTGCTCCCCGTGTCTCCGCAGCCCCAGTTTCTGACCGGCATCCAGATCACTCCCACCACACCAGCCCATGACACACCTCAGTCCATTGTTCCCACCTGCAAGGGGTTTCCTGATCTCCCTGACCTCCCAACACCATCACCTAGCCACCTGAGGGCCAACTCTCCAGGCAAGGAACTTCCAGGCCTCCTCCCTCCCCTCCTCCTCTGGACTGGCTCCCTCTATCTCCCACTGTCCTCTAGAAGGTGAGCAAGTGTCAGAGATGCTAGAGGGCTTGGTGGCCTTTGTGACCGGGAGAGCAGGAGGTGACCCACACTGCTCGGTGGGAGCTTGGTCTGTGCAAACGATGGAAGAAGTGAAGGAACAAAAGACGGACTGAACGAATGCCTTGGTCTGACATGTCCATGCCGCACAGCTTCATTACATCCATAAAAGAGATGCAGTGAACTGTAAAACAAGACAGAAATCAGTGTAAAATAAGGATGCACCAGGCACCGCCCAGGTCCCTAGCGGGACTAGAAGAGGAAAACCCAAACAAGTGGCCCCTCGCTGGCCTTAGCTCAGGGCCTGGCAGCTGCGGGACTTGCTTCTGTTGAGGGACCTTTTTTTAATGTATTGAGATGAATGCACACAACATAAGATTAGTCATGTTAGAGGCAGTTGAGGAAGCATCTAACACATTCACAATGTTGTTTCAACCCTGTGTTTCCTTCCCTCCAAAGGAAAAACCCTGGACCTCTCAGCAGTTTCTCCCCAGTGCTCCCCCCAGGCCTAGCTACCACACCCAGGACATTTCCTATCCATGGAATCTACAGTATGTGACCTTCGTGTCTGCTGTCTTTCTCTGGACATAGCAACTTAGAGGTTCACTCACATGGGAGCGGGCACCCATCCTTCCTTCCTTCCTGGATAACTCGCTACTGTGTGGAGATGCTACTTTGGGTTCATTCAGGTACCCACTGACAGACCCTGCACTGTTCCCCGCTTGCTGGTTGTGAACGAGCTGCTCTGAGCAGAGGTGTGATTGTACTTCTCTGAGTCTCCATTTGCAACTCTTGGGGTGTAGACCACCAATAGTTCAGCGCTCACGCGACTGTGGATATTCAGTTTTCAGGCATCATAGCTTCACCAGCCCATGGTCAGGAGCAGAGGGCAGGCTTTGTACCCAGGTCTCCAGACTGCGTGCCATTCTCCCTCCATGTTGAGGCTGCTCTGGTGGTGAAGAAAGGGAACAGAAGGTGTGTCCGCTTGCCTTAGCAGGTGGGCAACACCCACCAGGCCAGGCCGCAGGCAATGTTGTTGGAGGTGGGGCCCACATAGCCTGCCACCACCCACCCGGGCCACATGAAATAACCAGGTTGGTCCACATGCCGCGGCAGCTAGAGGAAACCTGGTTGGCCTCAGACAGAGATCAAGGTTCAGCGTCCCACGGAGAGAGGCAAAGCCCGAGTCTGGGTGGAGGGAGGGAGGGGAGCGGGAGGAGTAGGCTCATGAGCGAAGCCTCACCCAGTTAGTCAGTGGCAAGTAAACATAGTTATTCCCACTCGGGGCTAAAAGAACGAGAAGGAAAGTTCCCTGATGATGCCACCATCCCGAGAAGCCACCATCAGCCTCTGAAGGTGGGTTTGCATGGACAGGAAAATCTGTGTGGGTTAATTACAAAGACAGTGGGTCAGATCTCAAGTCAATAGAGAAGTCTTCAGGGTCGATTTCGTGGACATCACTGGTGCGCCTTTTCCATTATCCCTCAGGAAAGCCCAGAGGTTCTCAGCTCCTAGCTCAGGCGCTGGCACTTGGGAAGATCTGAAGAATGCTTGTTGAATGGATGTTGAAAGTCCAGGCAGCTGCCTTAAAAAGTGAAAGCAGAGCCCCCAGAATCCTGCACTTGGGATCTTTCAGAGAGATGGGTCTCTGCCAAGATACCCTGCCCTGTTCATTCCCAAGCCTCTTGGGGCCCTCTCATCAGCAAATCAACATGTGTAGGCCTATTTATGTTGTTGTTGTTGCTATTCAATCACTATGTTATGTCCGACTCCTCGCGACCCTACGGACTACTTTGCGACCCTATGGACCCCAGCACACCAGGCTTCCCTCTCCTTCACCGTCTCCTGGAGTTTCTCAAACTCTTGTTCACTGAGTCAGTGATCCCATCCAACCATCTTATCCTCTGTCACCCTCTTCTCCTGCCCTCAACCTTTCCCAGTATCAGGGTCTTTTCCAATGAACTGGCTCTTCACATCAGGTGGCCAAAGTGTTCCTTGTGTGGTTCTCAATCAGATCAGTAAAAATACACAGTGCATAAAGTAAAGAGCTACAGACGAGGAAGCAGAGCACAGCTGTCCTCACTAGTCACCCACTGCCGAAACCAGCTCTCACACAGTGGGGCAGCCACAATCAGTCCTGAAGCTCGTGACTTCCTAGTGGTCCAGTGGTTAAGAATCCAGCTTGCAGTGCAGGGGACATGTGTTCAATCCCTGATTGGGGAACTAAGGTCCTACAGAGCAACTAAGACTGCGCATCTAAACTACTGAGCCCACACGCTCTGGAGCCTGAACACCACAACTAGAGAGTCCATGTACTGCAACAAAGATCCTACATGCTGAAACTAAGACGGAGGCAGCCAAGTAAATAAATACGTCTTTAAAAAACTTGAAGTCCAAATCTTTAGTGTTCATCCTGTCCTAAGTGGTCACTGCTATTCATTTGTGTTTTCTGTTTAAGTCTTCAGTTCTGACACAAAAGATGAAGATTTAGCCCTTTCATAACAACCCCACCCACACCCACAGTCACCCAGGGTGGTTATGCCACCAGCCACAATGAAATTAAAATTCACTGTTTGTACATCACTATGCCTAGGTCAATAGGCTTGGACCTGCCCCTTTCCTGTGTGGACCAGACAAGAAGACTTGCCTAATATACAGTTACAAATGTTGTGTAAAATATGAGAATCCCTTTACATGACTATCTAAATGTACCAGAAAAAAAGGGAGCAAAATTTCTAGGCACCAAAGGAGAAGAGAGAAATGAAGACCAACTTGGTAAACATAGCTGCCAGTCTCCAAACCTGGGAAGTTAGGTCAAACATCCCAGGACACAAGATAAGGCTGGGGCCCATGCAAGGCAGCTGTTGTAAGTGAGACCCTTGACAGCTCCCTCCAGAGGAATATATCTACCCACCAACAAAGAGAGAAGACCTGGAAACATATCTATCTCAGCCTGTGCCAGAGAAGAGAGAAGTGAAGTCACTCAGTCGTGTCTGACTCTTTGCAACCCCATGAACTGTAGTCTGCCAGGCTCCTTTGTCCATGGGATTTTCCAGCCAAGAATACTGGAGTGGGTGGCCATTTCCTTCTCCAGGGAATCTTCCCAACCCAGATATCAAACCCACATCTCCTGCGTTGCAGGCAGACTCCTTACTGGCTGAGCTATGAGGGAAGTCAGCCTGTGCCATGGGTGGTTTAAAAAACCAAGCAAAAAAAGCAAAAACAAAACCAATCTAGAGAATTCGTAATGGTGAGCCTGTCCTTTTCAGGTGTGAGATTGAAATGTGTACTACGTGCATAGTCTAGGACTCACAAAGCCCTGAGATTAGCATGAAAACAGTCACTGACTGCCAATACAAATGAGAATCTTGCAAACACAAAATCTCTCAGGAAAGACACATCCTCAGCTTAAGCACAAAATATTCCCACAGGCAGAGCCCTGCTGAAAATGAGCTCACAATCCAAAACTGTAAGACATGAGAAAACAATCCACCAGCAGACCCCATAAACAGGGAAATGAGATTCCTAAGAACCTCAGGTAATAGGACTATCAGATAATAGCTTTAAACAAACATGTTTAAAATGACTATAGATGTAAAAACAAGGAATTGAACCCAAGTACTGCTGAAAAAAACAAACAAACAAACAAGGGATATTCAGAAGGAATAAAATAGAACTTTTAGAAATAAAAAACACAATGAATGGAATAAAAATGTCAACGGATAAGTTAATGACAGGTTGGACACAGCCCCATTCTCACAAAGTCAGCTCCACTCTGCAACTAGAAGGCACAGCTCCTATATAGGGGCCAGTGATGCAGACCATAGCGAAGGGAGAGAAAAAGATGGAAAGACAAACAACATTGACGATTAAAGGAGAAAATTCACAGGAGTGCTAGACTGAAAAATTACCTTCCAGGGGACTTCTCTGGAAGTCCAGTGGTTAAGACTCTGCGCTTCCACTGCAGGGGCACGGGTTTGATCCCTGGTTGGAGAACTAAGATCAAATGCTGCTGGGCACAGTCAAAGAAAGAAAGAAAGAGAGAAAGAAAAACACTTTCCTTAGAATGTTGACAGCACTGTTCTCTTGTCTTCTAATTGCCCTTTGCTGTCTAGCCGTCCGATGCCACCTGACTTAGAACCCCCGCCCTGATGCCCTGGCAACCCCCTGGAAGTTTCCAGCACCACCGCTCCATCCCCATCCTGACCTTCCAGGGTGCCACGCTTTGACTAGCTGTCCACCCAGACATTGCCCTGCACCATGAGATGGGCCTTCTGTAGCTGAGGCACCCGTCCTTACTTTGGGTGTCTTTGCTTCCTTCTCTGTTTCTGGACATTCTCTCATTGGGATGTTGGGCCTCCTGGAATGATTCTGACCTTCTTTCCTTCTTTTAAGAGTTTCATGTCTCCCATCACATTTAAAAAAAAATTTTCAATTTCTGTTCCCGAAATGTTCATGTACACACTCCTGTTCCGGTTGCCATTTGTTTGAAGTCTTCTGCTTTCTCTCTGAGATAATTGTAGATTTTAAAGTTTTCCCCTGCTCCATACTTTGTTTTCTCTGCTTGTTGGGCTAGTTGGGGGTGATGTCTTTCTTTTTCTTTCTTTTTTTTTGACGGGGAGTAGTGTCTTTCTTTGTCTTTCTGGTGAGAGGCTCACTGTTTATCTTCCCAACATGAGTTAGTAACCGAAGTCTGGAAGACCTGTGTGCAGGGGCAGGGCTTACCAATGAGCAGGTGTCTCTGCAGGATGATGGAGGGTGGGGACCTTTAACTGTCAGGGCTAGAGAGCTTTTCCTGGCTAGAGGTGCTCAGTGCTGAGAGAAAGGAGAGAGGCCTGGGGGGAAGGGGGCAGGGGAGGCGCAGTTCCTATTTGTGAGTATAGAGAGTCACAAGGTCCAGGCACAACTGGTTCAAACGTGTCCCGTGTTCTGTCTTTGATGGAGCGGGGGCAGGGCAGGGAGAGGTCTGGATCTAAGGGCTCCTGGCAAGAGCGCTGAGCAGTTCACGTGTCTATCTCTGCCTTTCAGAGCCTGGTACCTTCACCCCTGAAGACTGACATTTTTAATGGCAGATTCAACACATCCAGTTGGCTTTGCTCCCGGAAGCGCAGAGAAAGATGGACAGGCAGGGAGGTGCCTTTCCTCCTGGGGAACTGGCTGGTTAATTAGCAGGGCTCTTTCAGGTGGCTCTAGCGGTAAAGAACCCACCTGCCAAAGTAGGAGATGCAAGGGACACAGGTTCAGTCCCTAGGTAGGGAAGATCCCCTGGAGGAGGGCATGGCATCCCACTCCAGTATTCTTGTCTGGAGAATCCCATGGACAAAGGAGCCTGGAGGGCTATAGTCCCTGGGGTCACAGAGTCAGACACAACTGAAGTGACTTAACATCCACGCACACACAGCTGCCCAGGAAAGACCAAAGAAAAAGGCCACAGCCCGCGGAGGAAGCAGCAGCCTGCCCGAGAGCCAGTTTTCCCTCAAGCAGGGGCCACCTCCCCACCAGCCACACTCACTGTCCCCATCAGGTGCCACTTCACCCCGGGCTCATCTTTCCAGTGGCCCCGCCGGCCCAGGCAGTGACTCAGGAGGAAGGAAGGAAGGAGACCTCATTCCCTTGATTGCCACAGAGGCACCCAGGCTTGACGAAACCTTCAGGCTGTGAGGCAAGTGGCAGCAGCATCTGACTCAGACACGAGTCCTAAAAATTGAGTGTCCTCTCCCAGCACCCTCGACCGTCATGCTCTGGGGCAGCACCCCGCAGACTCTGGGAGCATCCTTCTGGAGCTACATGCAACTATTGCTACCTAGTCACTAAGTCGTGTCGCATGCATTCTTTTGCAACCCCAAGGACTATAGCCCGCCAGGCTCCTCTGTCTATGGGATTATCCTGGCAAGAATACTGGAGTGGGTTGTCATTTCCTTTTCCTGCATTGGCAGGCAGATTCTTTACCCACTGAACCATCTGGGAACCCCACATACAACTATAGTTATTCTTTTCCCTACAAGTACTGGTAGGTATGAAATGCCCAGCAGGGCTGCCTCCCGCCCTAGGCAGGTTTGTCTCCTACTGCATGTTTTCTCATCCTTATCCAGCAGCTAAATGCTTTTTTGAAAAATGTGGGTCAGCTGGTAAAAAATCTGCCTGCCAATGCGGGAGACATAAGAGACACAGGTTCGATCCCTGGGTCAGGAAGAACCCTTGAAGAAGAAAATGGCAACTCACTCCAATATTCTTGCCAGGATAATCCCATAGACAGAGGAGTATACAGTCCATGGGGTCACAGAGAGTCAGATGACTGAGCACGCACTTGCATACACACATACATTACTTATTTTAGTGCAAACATTTTTATTGCAGATATTAGCACTTTCCAATAGTCATGGAGGACACTTACTCTTTGTGTAACCCCTTCATCATCACGGCCCACAGCCACCTGGGAGGTTCTGGATTGTTCTTCCCTCCCGCAGCCTGCAGAGGTGGCCACCTGAGCCACCTTTCTGTTATTCGGTTGCTTCATCCCCTTCAATCAGGTGGGCACCCTCTCAGGTCCAGCTTGGCTTAGGGCGAGCAGGGGCTCAGTAACTAGGGATGACTCTTCTTCCCTCAAGATACGGTGGGAGTTCACAGAGCCTGGGAACAGCGGTCCTCCCCCACCTCTGATGCACCAAGATACTCTCTCTGACCCACTGGCTGTGGCTTGGAAGCCACTGGGTACCTGTCCAAAGACCAGGCCAGTGGTCCTGCCAGAACATCCCTGCTATCCTCCTGGGGTTTCAAGAAGGGCCTGGATCAGGGAGACTTCTGTCCAATTCCTGAGATGCCCAGACACACATTCCACAGACATCTCAGGTCCCCAGGTGCCTCCAGCTCTTCTGAGGGCTCTCTGTGAGGGTACCTGTGTGGTGAAACCCGTGTCTGTTAGTTGTTCAGTCGCCAAGTCACATCACTCTTTGCGAATCCGTGGACCGCAGCATGCCAGACCTCCCTGTCCCTCATTATCTCCCGGAGTTCGCCCAAGTTCATTTCCATTTAACCAGTGACGCCACCCAGCCATCTCATCCTCTGTTGTCCCCTTCTCCTCCTGCCTTCAATCTTTCCCAGCATTAGGGTCTTTTCCAATGAATCAGTTCTTCGCATCAGGTGGCCAAATTATTGGAGCTTCAGCTTTAGCATCAGTCCTTCCAAAGAATATTCAGGACTGATTTCCTTTAAGATTGACTGGTTTGATCTCTTTGTTTTCCAAGGGACTCTCAAGAGTCTTCTCCAGCACTGCAGTTCAAAAGCATCAGTCCTTCGGTGCTCAGCTTTCTTTATTGTCCAACTCACATCCATGCATGACTACTGGAAAGACCGTGGCCTTGACTATACAGACCTTTGTTAGCAAAGTGATGTCTTTGATTTACAACACTGTGTCTAGCTTTGTCATAGCTTTCCCACCCAGAAGCAATCATCACTACCCAGCCTCTAATCCACCTTTCCAGCAGGAGTGTCCTGGTTTTCCTTTAGCAAACTACCACCCCCAAGTTCGGGGTGAGATCGACTGCCTGACCCAGCCTGGGGTCCAGGGCAATCTCTTCCCCTGGCCACCACAGCTTGTCTTGGGAATGGGCACAGCCAGGCCATTCCTAAGGGGAACGGCCACCGTACTACATCAATTCTGAGATGCCGTGAATGATAAAATGTACCCTTATCTAGAGCATCTCCAAAAGAGAAAAAAATGTTGCCAGCTTCAACTGTAAGATGCCATCCACTCTTGCAAGAGCAGTTAAAATGTGGGGAGGAAAAAAAGTAAGTTTCTATGTATGTGTGTGTTAGTCCCTCAGTCGTGTCCGACTCTTTGCAACTCCATGGACTGTAGCCCACCAGGCTCCTCCGTCCATGGGATTTCCCAGGCAAGAATACTGGAGTAGGTTGTTGTTTCCTTCTCCAGGAGATCTTCCTAACCCACGGATCAAACTCATATCTCCTGCTTTGCAGGCAGATCCTTTAGCATCTGACCCACCGGGGAAGCCCAAGTTTCTATGAACGACATTGAATTTGGGGTTTGAGAAGGGACAGCGACGACGAGAACTCTTTCTACTGGGATCCGTGGGCTGAGGTTAAGCTTGGAGATGCCAGAGCCATTTGTGTTTTTGTGCATGGAGCCTGCTTGCACCTTAATGAAATCAACACTGGGGAGGGGTGACTGTTGTGAACACTGGGTCCAGCCATTGTTCACACTGGATCATGGTGCAGCATATTTTTCTTTGCCAGTTGGGCCCAGAGTGATGACTAACACCCCTGCATGGTACACTGCCCATGTGGTGCCTCTCCTGACTCACCAGTCCCCACCAGAGCCACATGTCCCCGATCACGATGTCAGCGCGTGGATACAACAGGAAGCCTGGAGCTCCAGCACCTGCTGGAATGGCGGATCCTGACCCCCTGACCTCATACAATGATTGTAAAGGAAGGCAAGAGAAGGGAGGAAAAGAGGGGGATACGGATGGGAGGGAGAGAGGAGGGTGGGGGGAAAAGAATGAGGCAAGTGGGAGGAGAAGAGGGGAGGCTGAGTGGGGAGGGACCCTTGCCCAGGGTTAAGATCAGTTTTCCATAAGCTGGCCACCGAAGTGAAAGCCCAGGGAAAGGATGCTGAATGTCAGCTTCTCCGATGCCGGTTTCCGCTCTGCTGCCGCGTCAACAGGAGGCCTGAATCAAACCGCCCGCCACACCCAAGTAGCTGAGGCTGGGCAGTGAAATGCCTCCAGCCAAGGCCCCGAAGAACCGGCACCAGGGGCGGTGACCTGGAAGAAGACGGCAACTCTGGGTGAGTCAGCATTGGGTGTGGAGCGCCTAAGTGGAAAACCAGGGGCCCATGGTACCCAGGCCCGTGTGCAGGAGCTGATGGGTGGCGCCCTCAGCCCAACGGGGATTCAGAAGAAATTTGCACCTGGCTCAGAATGTCCTCACAGTCGTTGGACACGGAGTCTGGAAACCACAGAAATAAAAGGGCTACACGGGTCATAGTCAGGGGTCTGACCTCTGCTCGGAGGGAGGCAGCAGGTGTGTCTCTAGGGTGGACACAGTGAGAATGAAGTCATGAGACACCTGAGCCCATGGGAGCACGTCTCCAAGGCTGGGGTTGAGACACAGCAAGCAGATACTGTGTGCTGGGTGGTCCCCGCCCTGGCTATCCTGGTCAGTAACAAGGGAATGTTTGCTGCCGGGTCACCCCTGCTTCTTAGCTCAACTCCAGGCTGCCCTTCCAAAGGGCGTCTCCACACCACGTGTGACCGCCTCAACCTCTGGTCTGCAGAAATCCGATTATTTGAGCTCATGTATAAAAAGATGTAGTCTCACGGGCTTCAGAGAAGTAGGAAGAGAACTCAAGCTTTATTGACATCAAGCAGACTTTCTTCCACGTGTTCTACATCCAACAGTAATACAACATAGTAAAGCACAAGGCATATTAAAACATAGCCAGTTCTAAGCAGTCGGGATATTTCCTGTTATAGAAAAGAAGTAACCTGCCCACAGATTCACATTAACATACACGGTACATTAATATCAATCTCTGCTTCATACACCAGGCCAAGGGGCATGTGTACATACAGGCTGGGGTCCTTCAGCAAACTGACTGTCATGACAGCATCAGCGGGAGGTGTGGGACACACTTGACAACGAAAGAACAATCCTGGAGTTGTCTCGGGGGTCACACCCCGAAAGCTGAGGCCCCTGCACAGTGTAGCTGTTTGTAAAGCAAGTCAGGAGTCCCCTGGGAGACCTCAACACAGCATCTCTTGCCACAAACCACCATCTCTCCAAAAACAAGAACTGGAGAGAAAATGACGGGAAAGGTGGGTCACTGAACTCGGTAACACTGTTCTGAGTCCAGAACTGAGGCTGTCAGTTCATTTTTCTTGACTTTTGGACAGCTGACTTTAGATTTCAAATATTTTACGCAACATGAAATGAACAAAGGCAGGTGGCTCGGTTGGCATCTGTGTGTGGCCACCCACAAGGACTGAGTGATGGACAAACTTGGGTGTAAAAGGGCTGGTAAGACGACTGCTTTTGTTTTAAAAAACCAACTTATCAGTTTATGCTCATTGCCCACAGACTAGATTACCTACTTTTTATTTAAATTTTCATTATCTATTTGGCTGTGCGATGTCTTAGCTGTGCATGCAGGATCTTCAGTTGTGGCATGAGGGATCCACTTTCCTGACCAGGGCTCAAACACAGGCCCCTTGCATCGTGAGCATGGAGTCTTAAGCCACTGGACCACAAGGGAAGTCCCCGAAGTGCGTGCTTTTAACAGATCTCAAGCGACAGCTGACACTCTTCATCCATTAACGATATTCTATAAAACAAGAATCCCACTCAAACTTTCTGGAGCAAGCTTCTTCACTGCTGCAAATGGAGACAAAAGACTCAGCTCCCCCCACACCTGTGTTCCCGTGCACTCCAGGCAGCCGCTCAGGACAGGTGGGCTCACGGCTCTGTCACCCAGGGACCAACATCAGGAGTGAGGGACAACCAAATGCCTCCGGCCCACCATCCCTCCGACACGGGGTGCCCACTGGCAGCGGCCAAGCACACTCTGACCAACCTCATGGGGAGGGCGGGTAACACCTAAGCTTGGTCAGTGTCCCGCAGGCCACAGATGGGACGAGCAGAGCACAACGCTGGGACAGGAACCCTGCTGGGCCCCGTCTCCTGGGTCAGCAGGCTAGGTCTTGCTCCGCCGGAGGAGCGTGGCGGTGGGACTGGGGCCGCCCTGGAACTTGAGGCTCTGTAGGTTGACGTGGGCTCCATGTCTGAGCAGAGTCTCCACCGTCTTGGCATGTCGGCCCCGGGCGGCCAGGTGCAGCGCACTGAGGCCCTGCTCATCGGACAGGTCGAGCACGTCGGCGCTGACCAGCTCCTCCACCACCTCTGAGTGCCCACCGGCAGCGGCCAGGTGCAGCGCCGTCTGGTTGCGGGGGCCCCGGGCCAGCATGTTGGCCCGCTCCTCCACCAGCAGCTTGACGGTCGCCAGGTGCCCATTGCGGGCGGCCAGGTGCAGAGCGGTGCAGCCCTCTGCGGTCACCGCCTCTCTGCGGGCGCCCCGGTGCAGGAGCAGCCTGGCCGTGCTCGTGTGGCCCGTCTCCGCGGCCACATGCAGCGGTGTCTGCGCCAGCAGGTTGCACACGTTGACGTCTGAGTGTAGGTCAATGAGGACGCGGGCCACGCGATAGTGCCCACGCTGGGCAGCCAGGTGCAGGGGTGTCCTCCCGTCCAGCGTCTGGGCGTCCACACTCACTCCCGGCTGCTTGGCCAGCAGCTTGACGATGGGCAGGTGGCCCTGCCAGGCGGCATAGTGCAGCGGCACCCAGGCGTCCTTCCCCGGCAGACCTGCATCCACGCCACGGCGCAGCAGGATCCGCACGACGCCCTCCTGGCCGTGCTGGCAGGCCACATGCATAGGCGTCCGACCCTCGCAGTCTGCCTCGCGCACGGAGGCGTTCTTCTCCAGCAGCAGCCGCATGCTGCCCTCGTCCCCGTTCTGGGCTGCGAAGTGCAGGGCCGTCCACTGGTCCTCGTCCGCAGCATTGACACTGATCTTCCGGGCCAGCAGGAGCTCCACGATGCCCCGCACCCGCTTCTCCACGGCCACATGCAGCGGGGTGGAGCCCCTCCTGTTGGTTAGGTTGGGGTTGGCGTTGTTGAGCAGCAGCCACTTGACACAGTCCTCCTGCCCGGCCTCCACGGCCAGGTGCAGCAGGCTGGCACCCCCGTCCAGGACCAGGTCCACGTCCTGGGGCTGCAGGATCTTCATCAGCCTGCTGGTGTCCCCACTCATGATGGCGTCCACCAGCTTCTTCTTCTGGATGTCGGTGGTGCCAAGGTCTGCGGGGAGAGCAGATGCAGGGGTCAGACAGGGCGGCTCCCGAGGTCTGGCCAGTGTCTGAATGTAGCTACGGTTTACCTGAAATCGCTAAAGTGTTTACCCATGTGGTTTAATTTAAGATCTAGTGGGGAGACCTCAGGCAAGTCAATGAATATCCCCAAGGTGCTCTTTTATCAAATTGCAAAATGAAAATCATTCTAGCTATCCGATAAAGTTGTGATCAAATGAAGGATATAAAATTCAGGCCCTTGCTGGTGCTCAGCAATGGCAGTGACTGCTAACAAGGGAGAGGGGGCGGTGAACACAGAGCAGGCAGGAGCCCCCGACCCACTGGAGAGCTGGCAGCTCCCACCCCGGGGCACCCCTCCAGGGTCAAGCAGCTGCCTGCAGCCCAACCTCCAAACGGTGCCTCTTGTCCCAGTACCATCAGCTAGGACGCTTTCTAGAAAAGTCCTCCAAGGACTGAGACTCTCACTTTAGAAGGACTGTTACTCATGATGTAAACATGTACATGTTTGATTTGCAGGAAAACCCCACTATGTTGTCTGGGGTTCTGATATGTACGAAACAAGACACCTTCATAGGAACCATGCTCAAGGGGTCTTGCACAGCAGTGGGGGGTGCCGGGTGTACTAAGAACACAGTAAATGCAGTTGGGACTGGGTGTTTCAGCACAGGCTCCTGAGATGGACCAGTGACTGATCAAAGCACAAACACGTCACCTGAGGGTATCAGACCCTGAGAAGAGAGCGTGCTAATGACTTTCTCCTTGGGAAACAGGTGTTTCTTTCTTTCCAACCCCATCGCTGACTGCTCACCTCTGATGCAGCCAGGCCTTCCCTACCTCTGCATCTTGCAAGATGTCTCCTTACCCAAAATGCTCTCTTTAATCCCAAACACGCCACTCTAAAAATCCCAGGAGGTCCAAGGCATCTGGGCAAGGCCCTCATTCCAGGAGGAATACCCGATTCCCCAGGAAGAGCAAGCTCCCCTTCCTCCTGAGGGGAGGACCCTCCCCATGACCCTCTGGCCACCCCTGTACTTCAGCCCTATGCATGAACATCCGTTTTTTCCTCATGGGAAGAAAACCTCACACATTGTCCTCACTGGAGACGCAGTGAGGCCCTCACAGGAGAGACCCCATGCCCCAGGGCCAGCAACTGGGGACAGGGCAGGGGCAGGGAAAAGTGCCTTCCAGAAAGAAAACCCAAGCCGTATAGTCAGGACCAGGCAGTTATGACCTCCAATGACAGTGCACCCATCAACACACACAGGTCCAGGAAACGGGAGCCCACAAATAGGAAAGAATGGGAAGTGTACCCATCGATGCCTGAGAAAGGGGGTACAGGGCTGACATTACAAAAGAGAGAAAGGTCTCCAGGAAGAGGGGGCCCATCCGTTCACTGGGCTACCTGGTACAATCCAGTTTCTTCAACCTACACACCTGAGGTCAGTCCCTGCATGCGGCTTCGGCACAGGTGAGACCCTCCACACAGCCAGGGGCATGACCCACTCCCCTTACATCTAAGTGACATCCACTCAGCCCGTGTGCACCCCCAATGTGCACTGACACCCAAACCCAATAAGCAAAGAGCTGCCGAAAACACAGAAGAACTACAGCCGGCTCAAGAAACAAGACGCCTGATCCTTTTCAGTTGCTCACACCCTGCCTGCCCCCCCCACAAATTAAACCCATTATTTCCCAGGTGTGGGGGCCCCTGCTCACCACTTGTTGAAGGCTCCCGCTCGAAAGACAAGGACAGTGACCCTCGGGAGGAGAAGGCGGAATCCACAGAGGACACCCCCGAGAGCCTCTTGCCGCTGCTTGCCGACGGAAGTTTGGACTCGGAGGAGCTGCGGCTGAGCTCTTCCGGGCCCTCAAGGGTCTGGGAGATGCCCGAGTCCAGCTGGGACAGCAGCTCTGAGAGGCTGTAATCGTTGTCGAAGGTGGGGGCAGATGCACGCTTCAGCGGGGTGGGCACGGGGGCCTGCGGAGACAAGCAGACAGAAGAGATAAGGCTCCGTCCGTGACCCGATGGGGCAGGATCAGGGGATCAGAGAACTTAACTCCTATTCCCAGATGGTGCTGGTGCTAAAGAAAGTGAAAGTGTTAGTCACTCAGTCGTGTCCCACTCTTTATGGTAAAGAACCCACCTGCTAATGCAGAAGACCTAAGAGACATGGGTTCAACCCCTGGGTCGGGAAGATCCCCTGGAGAAGGAAATGGCAACCCACTCCAGTATTCTTGCCTGGAGAATCCCATGGACAGAGGAGCCTGGTGGGCTACAGTCCATGGGGTTACTAAGAGTTGGACTCAACTGAAGCAACTTAGCATGCAGCACAGAGCCCAGAGACTCCAGCAGGAGGACATCGTAAGACCAGACGGTGGGAACAGATGTCCATCGCCATGCTGAGCCCCAGTGCACCGCTATATAGAGACCGAATGTGAATAAGCCGCAGGAAGTGAAGCCTGTATGCCGGCTGGGTCCACCCAGGACAGGTCAGTGCCGACAGGAAACAGAGGAAGGAGATGGCTTCGGGTAGGGTCCTAACACCCTGAACCCTACGTGGGGCCGTGCAAGGCTGGCTTGGGGGCTGAGGGTGCACAGGTGAGGTGTGGGGCCCAGTCCTGGGGACGGTGCGGCGTTCCAGCTCAACCCGCGCTAACGGGCCCTGCACAGGCTCGGTCCTGACAGTGAGGAGAAAGGCAGGTCCTGGTGAGGGATCAGAGCCTGCGAGGGATTCACGACCCTTCCCCATATCCTCTGACCCAGCAGCCTGGTGCGGTGAGTCACACCCACGTGCTGGGCAGCTCTTTTCCTTATCGGGGGCCAGGTCCCCTCCACCGTCACTTTGCCCTCTGACCTGACACACACAGCCCTCATGCTTAGATAGCAGACACACCATAAACGGTTACTTATCTGCTGGCCTCACACCCAGCCAGGGATGATAACACCTTATAAACTCAGTTTATCAGCCTCCACTTTACAAGTCCTACTGCCTTAGAGGTATTTAGTTAGTTAGCATAGTTAGAATTTCTTATCACATCTTATATAACCTGTGTGTCGCTCGTAGAGGAAAAACACTTATGGGCAGTTAGAAAGGCGCCAATCCCCAACCTCGAGGTGCAGAAAGACACCCAAGCCCCCGGAGCCCAGACCCCTCTCTCCAGTGTGGCCCAGTGGGGTCTTCAAGCAGCTCCCCTGGTTCAAACAGCATCCAGCCTGGACTTCCCTCGTGATCCAATAGTTAAGACTGTGCACCTTCAATACAGGGCGTGCGGGTTCCGTCCCTGGTCAAGGAACTAAGATCCCACGTGTTGTGCAGTACAGTCAGAACACGCACAAACGCATACACACACAAAGTATCCAGACGGCGGCTACTTAATGTCAGCTGTGGGCCCACACTGACCTTCCCTAAGCACAGACAGGAGGTGGGGACGGGATACTGTCAAGCAGGAAACCAATCTGGGGCCAACACACCATGCATCTACCCCCGCCCTGGGACAGAACCCTGCGGCTGGCCCAAGCCTCAGAACCGGGCGAGTGGTCCAGGCTGGCAGGGCGTCTGCAGGAAGCAGAGACTCAATCCCTGAAGCTGATGTGGCGGAAACCAGGCCCCGGGAGGGTCCCCATTACCTCGGCCTCGGCATCAGGCGGGTCTCTCACATCTGGGTCTTGAGTCGTCTCCTTCACCTCCTCATCAGGTTTTTCACACAGGTCTTCGGTTTCAGAAGTGATTTCTTTGGAGGGAAACACAGACGGGTGTGTCACTCAGACAAGGAATTAGCAAATGAGCTACTTAAGCATGTGGCCTTGGAGGGGACCAGTGCCTACAGTGTTCAGTCTGACCGGTCAGCGCTGCCCATGCTGCTGGCCCCTGGCTGGGCTCACAGCGGACCCCCAGCACCCCCATCAGCAACCACAGGCGGGGTCCGGCCAGACTCTAAAAGGAGCCACCGTGTCCCTGTTTCCCCAAGAAGCTTTCGTCCAGGGAACCCCACTAGCCAGCCCAACCAGAGCTCATACCCCGACGGCCAGGGCTGCCGGCACCAGGCGAGAAAGCCCCCACCTCGTTCACACTCCTTTTCCTCATGTTTTAAACGTCATGATCAATTCCAGTGGCATCAGGATCACTCTCCTAACCAAAGGACACAGCTATTCCCTGGGAACGAGGCCCCAAGAGAAATGCAAAGAAGGCCACAGGCCAGTGGTCACGTGGTCCCCAAAAGATGCACTACTATATCTGAACCCGGAACACCAGGCTCCTCGGGACAGCAGGCCACAGCTGGAGGCGGACAGCTGGAGATGACCAAGCGGTTCCAGCCGCCCCTCCCTGGCCCTGGGAGCTGGAGGGCCACAGGCGGGGGCCCTGGGCGGGCACAGCCTGCAGGAGGCGGGCTCACTCTGGCACTCCTGTCTGTGGACAGCCTCCTCGTCCCGGCTGCCGCCTGTCCCCTTCCCGGCCATCAACTCCATCCCCTGGGATGACAGCATGAGCGTCAGGCCAGCAGGGCTCCCGGAGCCCAGGGCGGGTGCTCACCTTGGAAGCTGGGCCGCTCCCGGGGGTCCCCCTGCCAGCAGCGCTGCATGAGGCGAAGGAGGCTCCTGCAGGCGCGCGGCCGGGGTCTGCAGACAGGCGGCAGCTCCGGCCTGTGGCCCTTCACCACTTTCACCATGATGTGCAGGATGTTTTTCTCATCTGCAAAGGGAAGGCGCGCAAGTCAGGGCAGCTCCCCAGAGTTGAGGTCGATTTCTTATCTTCGGGAGGAGCCACGATGACCATGGGAAAGTTTGGGCGCCCACCCGGGAGACACGGTATTATTTCCTCTTCAAAGCACAGACGATTCTGAAATCCTTAACCTTGCTGGACACACCTGTCCTCTATTCTCCAGATGTTGGAAACCACCTGTGATCTACCAAGGGGAATCACTCTCTTGTATCACAGAGATCTTTCTGTGCAGCGAACTCAAAGAAAAATCAAGTTCAAAGAAGAAAAATATCTAACGGGGCAGGTTCCAAAGGGGCCCAAACAAAGGAAAACTGAACCGTGGAGTCACAGTGCCCAGCCCCCAAGGGGCCCACAGCTCCCTGCAACAACGAAAAAGTCTTTCTGAATTCCTACCCCAAAGCACAGGTGCCTGCCGATGAGCCAGCCCCAGTGATTGGTCACACATGAGCTGTGTAAATGGGGACCCTTCTCCTGCAATTCGTAATGTGGGGTCCCACCTGGCCTCCTTTCCAACTCCCTTCAGAAGCAGGCACGGACCCCTCACAATCATCATCTCTGTCACAGAATGAAGGGCCCAAGGCGACCCTCAGGGCCCAGATTTCCTCAGCCTAAGAGCCACACCGGCCAGCAAGCAGGCGAGCAAGTTTCTGGTTCCCACCACGCCCACGCCAGGAGACTCCCGAGATGCCGAGCCACAGGGGTGGAAAACTGGCCCAAAGTCCCCGATGGCTGCCAGGAGGCTGCTCTGATGTTTTGTTCCACTTTCCCGTTAAATCTTATGCAATAGCGAGCTCAGGTATCTACATGTTATCTCCACAATAACTCAGATTTCCAAAACCCAGCAGGTCCTCTGGATAAAACGTAAGTCACCTAAACACCTGGAAGGGTTTCTGCTGCCAAACACAGACAGAACAGGTTCATAAGCTGCCTCTGCACACCCTGGATGTCCCATCGACCAAGCGACAAAGCACGGGCACCTCAGCTCCCACGTTCCTTCCCATCGTGTGTCTGACCCTGGGGGCCATGTCCGGCAGATGGCTGTGGTCAGACGGGCACACAGCCACACTGAAAAGAACCCAGACCCTGGACCTCTGAGGAGGAGGCAGCGTCATGGAGACAGGGTAACAACTACGGACAAAACCCCACAAGGATCCTACTCTGCTTCTCAACCAACAGACCTAGGGCTGCACACTGACTCTGATCTGCATTTTTAGAACTTTTTGGTCAAACCAGAAAGGATGAAGTAGCCCAGACAGGCTTGGAGAGGAAGAGGAAATCTTTCCAAAATAAAGAGAAAACGTACTTGACTTTTCCAGTAAACCAAGTCAAGGTACTGAAATCTCAAGGCCAGAAATCCACATGGTGGGTGCCTGGTGAGTGGGGTGGGGGGAAGGAGGAAACCCCCAGCTCTCAGGCCGGGCGGGCTGACCCAGGGACTCTGACCTGGGGGCACCCCTCTGCGACAGCATCTACACAGTGATTCTGGAGACTGGCTGCCCCACAAGGCAAACACCCTTCACACGACTGCACCATACACTTCAACACGGTTCTGGTAGTCATTTCTGTTAGACATGTATTTTACAACCAAAAATTAAAAAAAAAAAAAAAAACCTAGCTGGAAATAAGTACAATAGACAAACCCACAGAAACAGAAAACAGATGAGTGGTGATCAAGGGCTCGGGGTGGGGGGTTGGGAATGACTTGCCTAACGACCTCGGGGTCCAGGTGGTGATATTGTACAACACTGTGAGCTTAATGCCACAATGCATAGCTTAAGTGATTAAAAATGGGAATTTCAGCAACTAAATGCTACTAAGAATTACTTTCAAAAAATTGTAATGGGAATTATATGCTATGTATATTATGTCACACAACACAGAAGAATGAGCTGGTACCTAACAAGATCCACTGACTGGACCCCATCAGATCTGTGTCTTTCCCTGTATGTGAACTGTATGGCAAGATCCCCTTCTTGATATATATGAAAGTCCGCAATGAGGTGGGCCGTGGGGCTCCTTGCTGACCTGCTGGGCTGGACAGAGCAGCCTCACCACCCCACCCGCCTGGACAGCCCACCAGCTCCACGACCCAGGGGCAGCCCCCTCTGCGATTGGCAGGCCCGCTTTACACAGAGCACGCCCTTCATGGAGCCAGGAGAGACGGCTGCACCACCCCCGACACGTCCACTCACCTGCAAACGGCTTCTTCTGCGTGAGCACGCCCCAGATTACGATGGCAAAGCTGCAAGGAGATGGGCACGTCAGTGTCTGCAAGTCAGATTCTCAAACAAAGCCAGAGCCTCCCTTCCCCTGACACTACAATAAGCTCAGGAAAACCACCCCCTCAACCAGAGTCTTCGAGAGACAGGGGGAGAGACAGAGAGAGAGAGAGAGAAGACAAGGAGGTATTTTTCATGAATTTTTTTAAATGGGCAAATACTCTTATGGTGGGACAAGGCATGCTGGAAGCTCAGATTTCAAACAACAGACAAACCTCCATCGACTGAACTGTCAGTCCAAACAGCAGGAAGGGGTCCCTGAGAGGGAGCCACCCTGTCCCTGGACCCCCAGCTTGTGAGGAGAAGGGCACATCTGCTTCATTCACGTCCTGTTCTTACAGACACGTCCACAAGATGCTGACTACAGCTCTAGGTGTCTTGAGTAACCTGCCCACTGATGTCATCCAAGTGCACGGAAACGATGAGCAGGCAGCCAGCTGAACTTTCCACAGCCCTTCGTGCTGATTAGGAGCTACATATACTTGTGTGGTAATGTATATATAAATGGGGTTGGCCAAAAAGTTCATTTGGGTTTTTCTGTAACATCTTATGGAACACATGAATGAACATTTCGGCCAACCATATAAATATACATAACATAAATGTGTGTGTGCATATATTTTTATATATGTACACATATTTATCAATATATATAATACATACATATACACACACATATACAGACATGTGTATACACACACACACATATCTATCTATATAATTGCTCTGGATATACCCCCCAAAGAGCTCAATCTGGTAAATAAAAAAAAAAAGAAATAGAAGAGGTCCAAACTTGGGCTATCAGCCTGCATTGGGTTACCAGCACCTGTTTATAGAGGCACAAAAAGTCCTCAGTGAAAATGAAGTGAAATCTGCCAGTTCAAAAACTGAAACTCTCAACTCTGAATAAAGAGAGAATCTTGTTCTCCCGAACCCTACGAGCCAGGCCCTGTACTGCTCGCCCGCAGATGGACAGGGAGAAGTCCAGCAGAGCGCAGACGGGGCGGCTGTGGTCAAACCAGTTGGCCAGGACTCCAGGCGGCGGCGATGACAAAGGCAGGGCTTGGGGTCACAGTCATCCATGTGGACAAGAACCACAATGACGGGCTGAAGTGCCGCTCGCACCCGCCCGCCTGCCTTTCTTCTTCGAGAGGTCTGAGGGATTAAGACCATGACAAGTTGGGAAAGGATGCTACCACATGACTCCTGATTGTTCTCTGGGTCGGAAATCCCCGATGCTGGCTTGTAAACATCCTCTAAGTGTCCATGTGCCTGTCACAGGTCAGTGATGTTAGGAAGGGTAAGTTCTGAGCCAGAGGGACTAGATTTGGGAGCCTGAATTCACATGCAGATAGCCGCACAGACCACCGAAAGCAGGCTCTCTCAACAGTCAAGTGAGAAAGCCCACCTTTTCTGCAAACACCAAAGCTCTCACCAGGCGGGAACTGCCCATCCGTTACATAACCGGCTGACTGACACCAGCCATTCACGACCTCCATCCTGGGCAGCATCACCCACAGCAGAGAAGTTCCTCTTGTAAGAAAGTTCTGGGGTTGGGACTTGCCTAACAGTCCCTGGTTAAGACCCTGAACTCCCCATGCAGGGGGCATGGGTCCGATCCCTAGTCAGGGAACTAAGACCCCTACATGCTGCCCAGCGCAGCAAAGAAAAAAGGAAAAAGAAAGTTCTGGGGTGGCTTGTGCCCACCGACTAAAAGCCCTCTCATCTGGACCGAACCTCTTCTCTGACAGTGCCTGGGAGCCCTTGGGAAAGCCCCCTGCAAACCCGAGGAGTGGAGGCACAGAGCGGGGGGCTCTACACCTGCCACCCACCTGTACACGTCATGCTTGGTGTCGAAGAGCCGGCTCTTCTCCCGGATGCGCTCTGGAGGGAGGTAGGCGATGGTGCCGAATAGGCCGTCCATGCTGAGGTCATGCGAGTGGGACAGCCCGTTGCACTTGGCCAGCCCGAAGTCGGAAATCTAGAACAGAGTGGCGAGGAAGGGGCTGGTCAGGTTTGGCTGACAGCGTGCCGAGTGAGGCAGCCCGGCTGCCGCTTGAGGACGTTTATCATCAAGTCCCCTCAGCAGTGTTGGGGGGCGTGGTCCCCCAGCCTGGCTGTGCAGGCCCCTTCACTGGTCAGGATCACAATTCTCACGTCAACTGCGCTCCCCGAGCAGGTGGGAAGGCCCGGCCAGCCAGGGAAGAGCCAAGCCTGAAGACATTAAGAGCTTGATGGACTGGGAAAAGATTACACGATCAGGAAGGAATTCACTGGGAGAGGAACTGAAGAATTACAGCTTGTCTGTGGGGCATTGCGTCTGCCCCGTCGCACAAAGGGAGGAAGCGGCCCTTCGTTTTCAGGTGTTGGGGCAAAGCAGTTATGCAATCTCGCAGCTGGGGAAGCAGGCAAGTGGCGGCATGTCCTTTAAAGGGAAATATGTTTTCAGAAGCCCTTTAAAGTGAGCAGAACACATGCAGCCAATCTGTCCTCCACGCAGAACGTTCTGGGGACAGACACTTGCTGGCTGCAAACACACAGCATCCCAGCTTCCCGTGACCGGCTCGTACACGGCAGAGCCCACCAGTCCAAGGACACCTGTTCCCAGGGGCTCAGCTCTCACACCCACTCTGCCTCCTCGGCTCCAGGGACAAAGGTGCCCACCCTGAAGGTCTGGGGAAGCCACAAAGGGGAAGTCACTGCAGGGACCCACCACCCTCCAGCCCTCCACCCTGGCTGTCAATCAGAGCCCTTGGTGGTGTTAAACGCCTCTTGCAGTTAAGCCACACTTGCTGGCCGTTTCCTTTATAAATTCTCCTCTGAGGCTCATGGATTTTTCTAAGCCTTCTAATTAATTCTGGGCTCCTCCTCAAACACACCTCTGGAGTGATCGGAAATGCGGCTGAGTCAGGCCTTTAGTTCTGGGCTCACCTGCCCACAAGGTGAGCCAGGGGCCTGGTGTCATCACCGCTGAGCAAGGGAAGTTCATGACTGGGGACCCGGTCCTCACATCTGCAGGGGGTGGGGGGTGGTGACGAGAAGAAAGCCTGCAAGACTGGACCTGGCCCCCTATTTCTGCGGCCAGGCTGTGCCGGGGTGGGCGTGGGTCCATGCGAAGGAGGCCAATCTGGCCATTTCTGGGCCCCCGGCAGCTGTCCGTTCTCTGGCTTCCAAGACACTTTCCACTCTGGAGAGCAAAGCGCCAGCTCCCCACAACAGACTTATCACCCAACCCCGCAGCTCGGGACCGAGGAGACAGCAACACAAGGAAATAGCTGGATGAGTGGAAAGTGTCAGGACCAGACTCTCAGAAGCGTGCTGGCTGCCCTTTCTTTTTATTTCTGCTGTTTTCAGGTACAGCCAGCTGCTTCATGATATATGGGGTGAAAAGAAAATAAGCATAATTCTATGTGAAAGCCCTGGCACCAAAATCAAACTCAGGAATGAGAATCCTCTGATGCCCACTGACCCTCCGGCCCACCAGACTTCTCCACCTGACCTTTCTCATCTCCCCGTCTGTCCCCAGGTTCCTGAAGAGAGGGACAGTGTGGCAATCCCAGTGACCAGCAAGTGTCTATAACTCACAAATGAATTCACACTTAGTGTCCACTTGGTACTGCCCGGAGCCAGTGTTCACACAGGCCCCGAGACACAGCCCTTCCCCTGCCGGACCCAGCTGGAAGAGACTAACAGAGATTAACCGAGAGCAGGGCCAGGGCAGCACCACCTTGGGGAGAAGGCCATTGTGGGCCACAGAGGACAGGACCCTGGGGGTCCCCCTGAATACAGTCTGGGGTGAGCAACCTGGGCCTCAAGTGTAGCCTGAGGTTTTAAATGAGTTATTTCATTATGAAATTGAAATGGGTTTACTGCTTATACTGAAATTAATATTTTAGTAGTGACACTTCATATACTTAATATCAAGTATTCATTTAATATTAAGTGTCTTGAATACGCATTCCAAAACATAGTGGTCGCTGTAAAATTTTCAGTTCCAATCCTATCTATGGACATAAATGTAGTCTGGAGGGATCAAGGGAAGGGGATGGAGTGCCAACTTATCATCTTAAGACTGCAGATTCCAGTTATATTGCTGCAAATAACCATCAACTAAGAACTGCCCAGAAATCCAGCAGATGACTTAAAACCTCAGACCAAGCTCCCACTGAGCCATTCCTGAGGATGAAAGAAATGCAGCCTGTAAATACATTTTCTGCTGGTCTGGGGCTATGCGTGGTGACTGCCGCCCTGCTTGAGAAGGGCGTCAGGGAGAAGTCTGTTCCTGACCTCTCCGGGGAAGTGGGGTGGTGCCCTGGCTGTATCCTCAAAGTGACAACATCCCCTCCCCACCTGTTCCCAGCCATTCCAGGTCCCCAGTGACAAGCCACACGGTCCTTTACGGAATGTTCACCCACTTCCTAAAACTGTCACAAAGCGCCAGGCCTGCCAAGCCAGGGGCTGCCAAGCGGAGGAAGAAGAAAGCGGAGGGAGAAAGTGCTCAAACCGAGGAGCCTCAGAGCCGACGCAGAAACACAGAGACCACAGGGACACCAGCCCCAGGTGCCACCCTGCTGGGCGAGTGTTCGGTCCTCCTGTGCGCCCAGCATCGGGACCATCCCTGGGTGAAGGTCAACATCCAGTACAGACAGAACAGAGGGACTGTGTCCTGGCCAATCCAACTCCCACGGGCCAGGTGCGGGGACCCCCCAACAACAGGGCCATCACCCCACCCACCAAGGGCAGAGCGCGGGAGGGCTATGCTGCTGAGGAGGGTGCTGGGAGGAAGGTCACCGTGGTCCTACAGGGCGTGGCCTCCTGCCCCAAACGCGGCTATCAGCAGAGCAACCTGCACTGTGGGAAGGGAATGGGCTGAAATGCAAGTCCCGCCTGGCCCACTGTGGTCCATGATGCTGAAAAGACAGCTCTGAAGGCCGGGCTGTGCCCAGTGGGGACTCCCTGAGAAAGGCGCATTCTATTTCAGCGATGGCTCAGCAACCCTCCCACACCCTGTATCCTAATCCGACTATGCCTGTTTCCCCTGCCCCTAAAACCCAGAACTTTCCATGACTTCCTCCACCAAAAGGCTGTTGCATGTGTGGCCCCCAATCCTGACTGGCCCCTCTGGAGACCAGCCCCATCCAAGGACACCCCACCCTGAGCTGTTCTGTGTGTCCCCACTCCTGACTGGTCCTCTCTGGAGACCAGCCCCATCCAGGGACACCTTACCCTGAGCTGTTCTGTGTGCCCCCACTCCTGACTGGCCCCTCTGGAGACGAGCCCCATCCAGGGACACCCCCACCCTGAGCTGGACTTACAGTGTCTCCTCACACTGCAGCCCAGGGGCTGCCTGGACACCTACCACCACCACCCACCCACTCCACCCCCGCGTGACAACGCGTGCCACCCATTATGTCTGTGAGCATCCCATGAGTGGCAGCAGGTTGGCTGAGGGACCAAGGGCTCCAGGGCCCCCGAACCTGGTTCTAACTTCTGCTCAACCATGTACAGTGGGACAACACAGGCCCTTGACTCAACCCTCCGAGCCCCAGCTTGGCAGGAGCCACCGTCCACTTGGTACTTCCCCTGGGAGAGGCGGCAGCTCCTGCAGGTGGGGTCCTCTGCACACAGCGGGGACCTGTCCTCACCTCCTTGTTCTTGTGCATATTCAACTTTGAGATCCAAGCTCCCACACTGATTGGGTGCCCATGGACCCCAGGCTTGCAGTCACAACCCCGTAACGTTCATGGGGGGCAGAGGGTCCACAGGTGACATCAGCACCCCAACCAGAAGGAAGCAGGACTGCAGGGGTGCAAGACCTGGGCAGACCAGGAATCACTCATTTGATGTCTGTTTTCTCAATTCCCTGCTTCACTTCAGCAGGAGCATACTTCCAATTTCTGCTAAAATCTGATCATTGAATGACACCTCCTTAGGGACACATTGTAACTAAATGTCTGATGTGAAAACTGATTTCCCCACCTGCCACAGGTGGACTTGGCCTGAGTTCTATGCCTGCTGCAGAGTCAGGATGCGGGGGGCAGGCGCGGCGTGCGGGGGCTCAGCCTTCCTTCCATGGGTGAGTGAGGATTCCGAGGAGCCAGAGGGGACCCAGGCCATGGCATGCGGGTCTTCCCACCAACTTGCCTTCCTGAGGCATGGGGAGACCGTGGCGGCTGGGTGAGCCCTAGGACCCAGGTCACCTCGTGTCCTCCATAGACAGAGATCTTCAAAGAAATGCAAACCTGACCACGCTAACAATGGCCAATTTCAGCGTGCGGCCCCTGGTTTTTAGTTATACCTCATGCTTTTCTGCTTTATAAACTTACCCAAAAAAAGATCAGAACTAATAGGCCTTGAGCGAAGACAACAGAAGGAATCCCTCCAGGGCTTCTCTCCATGACACCCCGAGACTCCCATCAATCATCCCAGGAACCACCAACAGGAAACACAGCCCCACCCAACCTCACACAGAGACCGCCAATCCATGGTTCACTATCTAAGCTGATTTTGTCAGACGGCCAATAAGCCTGGACTCCTAGAGTCTTGATCCAGAATGTGGGGCAGGGTGACCTGTGTTCCTAAGAGCCCATTTTCCAGCTACACCATCTGTGGCATTTGGACCGGCCACACATGACAGGAGTGGGAGTCCTGATGCTGAGAGAGCCTCTGCTTCGAGTTCTTTCCTGCAGGAGAACCACCTCCTCTTCCACCTTCTCGCTGGCCCTGAGGTTCCACCACCTCCCCCACCCCACCCCCAGAGCACCCAGCCCACCTTGACATGGTAGTGGGCGTCCAGTAGGATGTTGGCAGGCTTGAGGTCCAACCTCCTCCCCCCCACCCCCAGAGCACCCAGCCCACCTTGACATGGTAGTGGGCGTCCAGCAGGATGTTGGCGGGCTTGAGGTCCAGGTGCAGAAGCGGCGGGGTCATGCAGTGCAGGAAGTTCATGCCCACGGCCGTCTCATGGATGATGCGGAAGCGCAGGTCCCAGGGCAGCGGCTCGGAGGCCAGCAGCTTCTCCAGGGAGCCGGTCTCCATGTACTCCATAACCAGGCCCACGGGCTCCCGGCAGATGCCGTACACGGGCAGGATGTAACGGAACTTGGCCATCTCCATCTTCTTGGCTTCTTCCAGAAGTTCCATGCGCTCCCTGGAAAAGTTCAAAGACATGAGGAACATGGCGGGCAGCGGTCGCCTGGCTGCAAACACGGGCACCGCGGCCAGGAGACAATCAGCTCCATACGGCTGACAAAATTGCTAAAACGCACATACACATATGTACAAATGCATGGATGTGTGTGCACACATACACACAGGGCTCACTTTAGCGTCAAATACAGTGAGTCCCCTACATACAAGAGATCTCGTTCCTTTTGAGAGCGTGTTCGTAAGTCCAACAAAGTGAGCCTAGGTACCCAACTAACACAATCGGCTATATAGTACTAAACCGTCATAGGTTTATAATACTTTCAGAAATAATATATTAAAAAACAAACACAGATGAGAAAGAAAACATTTTTTAACCTTACAGCACAGGACCTTGAAAGCTCCAGTATACCACACTACAGCTGTCACACGGGGGCACATTCACATCTTTGAAAGTTGGCAACTTAGAGGTTCGTACGTAGGGGACTTACTATAATAAAATTCTGGGCCCTCCGATGCCTTCAGTTCCGTGGTTATTCAAACACATCTACATGTTTTGGGGTTATCAGAGGTGAAAGCAGAGACTGATTATGATCTGAAAACTCTCAGGCAGCCCTGAGCCAGTGCAGGCTCTGGGCTTCAGAGGGGGCGGCTGATGCTGACAAACCCTTCTCTTGGGATGACAGAAGGGACGTTCAGGCTAAAAGCTGTAATGAACTGTCCACCCAAAGAGCTCAGTCCCCTCCCTTCTTTGCGAAGCCCATCACTCCAGCTGGCCTCGTCATTCCTGACCGCAACCCCACACTGAAATTCACAGAGCACTGGTCTCAAGCAGGGTCTGCAGAGACCACTATCCAAAAGCCTCCTTGTCTTTAAAGCCACTGTAGTAAACTACACGTAACACAGTATTTATAACTGTGACCATTCACAAGTGTGCAATTCATAGGCATCAATATCCATTCACGAGGTTGTATAATCAACACTACTCTCTCCACCTAAACTCTATCATCATCCCCCAAAAAACCTACAAAAACCTCTGTGCCCACCCCAACAGGAACCCTCCTCGCAGCCCCCAACCTCTTTTCCACTTTCCAGGACCTCTATGGACTTCACATAAGTGGAATCATATAATACCTGTGACTTTAGTAACTTGCTTATTTCACTCATCATGCTTTCCCGGTCCACCCATGTTGGAGCACACACCAGAACATCACTCTCCTCAGAGCTGAGTAACATTCCATTGTAGGAACCAACATGCTGTGTTTATCTGCTCATCTGCCGATGGGCACTTGGATGGTCTGCACCTTTCAGTTACTGGGACTGTATATTTATACATACAGGTGGTTCAAGTCCCCGCTTCTACCTCTTGGATACACTCTGAGGAGAGTTGCCTGGTCATGTGGTATTTCTAGGTCTAACCTTTTGAGAAACTGCCGAACTGCTGTCCACGGCCAGCTCCTATTTTGTAAAGGAGCTCTGACTGGCTGGGAGGCTTGCCCATCCGTTCATGTCCCGGGGGCCGGGCAGCCTCCACACTCAAGGCAGAGATGCGTGGCCACAGCCCAGACTCCGTGGGCTGCAGAGCCTGAAAGATTCGCTCTCTCCTGTCACAGAAAGTCGGCCAACCCCGCTCTACGTCACTTCCTGGTGCAGCCCACGGCCTTACAGCCTAGCACCCAGGGCCGCGGTCACGGTCAGCGTGACGGGTCAAAGTCTCAGGGTGCATTCAGGAGAAGAGGCTGAGGCGCAAAAGGACAGCATCTGGCCACCGCAGAAAGGACCCAGGAGCTGGCTGAAATGCACATTCCTCAGCCCTGCTCCTGGAGAATGGGCTCCGGGTGGGTGCCAGGGACCTATTTTCTTGGAAGCTCTTAAGGGACAGTTCAGAAGCACATAGCCCACGGGGCGCTGGGAACTGAGGCAGGAAGTGGCGCAAGAGGCCGCAGGGACCACCCCCCCTCAGACAGCAGACGCCCACACCAGCCACCCAGCCAGACCCAGGATGGCTCGTTCCCACCGCAGGGGCTCTTCTGGAGTCTGCGTGCACCGGCCCAGCCCGCCTGCACCTGGTCCCGCTCCTCAGCCTGCTGGAGAATCAGAAACCACCGAGAAAAACGAGTCTGTTTCTCACTGCCCAGCCTCCTCTCTGTGACCACAGCTCACTCCCAGGCTCCTGTCACAGGTACAAAAGCACTTCCCAGGGTGGGGCCGCCAGCAAGGAGGGGCCGTGACACGCTGACACCGGCTCTGGCTCTGCTCTCGGTGGGCTCGGCTGGACAGCATCTCAGCACCTCTGCCCCCCTGTCCAGCCCCTGCATTTGGGAGCGGAGCCCCCGCCTCGTGAACACTCACCAAGGTGGGCGTCTCAGGGAGAGGATCTCTGGGTGTAGACCAGTGGTTCTCACCCAGGGGCAACTCTGCCTCCGGGGACGCTGGGCACTGCCTGGAGACACCTGGGTTGTCACAGCTCAGGGCTGCTGGCATCCAGCGGAGAGAAGCCAGGCGCACCGCCCGCCCCCTACCCTGCAGTGCGCAGGACGGCCCCCAAGGCCAAGACTTATCCAGCCCCCAAAGCCAAGGGTTAAGCCTGACAACCCCTGCCACAGAGCTAATGCATTTTTAGCCAAATTTAAAATAAACCACTATAGCCTGGAATCGCCCACTTCAGTACTCCCAGCATTTGCTTTAATTTTAATCTGTATCCAATTAAAATTCATTTATTGACATGTATTTACTGCACATCCTCTACATCAGTTAGAACTGATGACAAGAGACCCTTCTCCCTGCCTTCAGGATATTTACCTTCTAGGGGAGATGGAAAATTACCCCCAAAAAAGAGGTGTCGTTGAAAAATCCGAGATCTTTGAAGGGAAAGAACAGGGACCTGGGAGGTTTAAGAAAGGGGGTCCCTAACTTGGGTGGGCAGAGGGCAGGCAGTGAGGAGGTCACAACCCCACTTCTGCAGGGGGCCTCAGGCTAGGAACCACGGGAGCAGAGGGGCGACACACACTCAGGGTGGGTGACACACTCAGGGAGGTCACCGGGGCCCTGGCTGCCAGAAGTGGACGGGGAGGAAGCTGGTGGATATGGGGCTCATTTCTGAAAGAGAATCATTCAGGCTTGGTGACTGGATGTGAAGAGGGAGGGAACAAGGATGGCCCTAGAATGCTACTGGGAATCACTAGGTGGCTCCCCACTCAGGGAAGCAGCAGGAGGTGGGAGGTGGGAGGGGTTGGGGTAGGCTAGTTCTAAACAGGTTCAAGGAGCAAGAGAACCCCACTGGCCTCAAACACAAGTGTGACAGGTATCAGGAGTAAATAAAGACAACAAAAAATAAATAAAGACTACAAAACAAAACTGAGCTAACTGGCCTCAGTTAGATGCACTTCCTTAGCACTCGGGTTAAAGAGCCAATGAATGGACAGCGGGATGCCCACAAGAGCCCCTGGGGGGGCCCCAGGCTGGGCTGAAGCCTGGGTTTAGATGCCTGGCCCCAGCCAGCCCCTCCCTGCAGCCACACTGCTCGCTGGGCTCCAGGAAGACCTGCAGACAGACCCCAGCCCTGTACCCAATCTCGAGGGACATCTATACCAGAAAAGGGCTGGATCAAGCATCATTTAAAATAAAGGTAGTCAAGGACAGGGAAGCCTGATGTGCTGCAGTCCATGGGGTCACAAAGAGTTGGACACAACTTAGCAATCAAACAACAACACAAATCTCTTAAGGATCGGAAACGGCACCCTTGGCCCATCTCCTTCTTCCTCCTCCGGGGAGACCTCAAGTCACTTACACTAACCAGTTCAAGCACCCTCCTCTGACACTCACTACCCAGTGGTGAGGATTAGCACTGGGGCCACTTCTGTTCCCTACTGAGGAATCAGTTTTGTGACTTGTCTGGTCCTCCTGCCTTCCTTCATATTCTTTTAAAGTGATTGGTGTGCCACCGCTCCCCACCAGCATAAGTCCAGCATGCAACGCTCACGTGGCCCTGACATACGTTTGGCCACGGGATGGACAGAGACACACTTCCACCGGGAGTCCCCCCAGGCCTGCAGGCTTCCAGGCATTGCTGGTTCCGGAGTTTACAGGCCAGTCACTGAGGGACATTCTGCGAGCCAGCCCCAGCCCCACCCTCCTGCCAGCCTGACAACAGCCAAGGAGGTTGTCAATTACACTGAGGCTGAAGTTCTTATGAAGAGCAGCTCTGTGCCTCTCAGCAAAAGCATTTGCTTCCATTTGCCCAAAGGGCTGAATACGTAAGACCCAGGTGACTTCTGATGGCTGAGATCGTTAGGCTCAGAGGAGCCGCTGGCAGCAGATCACTCACCACCCAACCAGCCGAGGTCAGCAGGTTCCTGGCTCTCTCCCCTGCCCCAGGCCCTTCCCACCAAACTGAGAGCCCCCCACCCCCGTTTACTTTGTTTAGTGGGGGCGGGGGGGGCGGTGGGCGGCCCTGCAGCTGTCTGCTCCATAAAGTTGACTATGGCTGGACTGTTTGAAGACAGCCTGTATGTACCCTTTCGGGAAGCAACACCAGGCAGGCTTTGTGACTGACACAGGTCAGTGTGACCACTGACCACACATCTCAGGACAGTTGGAGGAGGAAGGTGGGCTATCCCGGAAATGAAGTCTGCGTTTCCAGGGACAAGTCACCCTCTCCGTGACAGCTCAATCAGAAACGCCTTAAAGCCGAGGACCCTACCCTGGCTGCACCCACCAGGGAGGGGAAAGGGGTTCCAGGACCATGCAGCAGGGGGATCAAGGGAACCCAAAAGGAGCCCCTCACACGGACCTGGGGGCGGGCTGGCCGAGCCCCGTAACCACCCTCATTGTTCAGGTTCAGGAGACACAAAAGGTGTCCATCCCATTTATCCTCTAGGCCTCTCTTCACTGGGCCTCTGGTACCCTGCCAGGACCCCCCACCCCACCCCACTCCCGGCAGTATCAGCAGTTCAATAAGTCGGGGCTGCGCTGGGCTGGGCCCTTTCCAGGAGCTGCTGGAAAAGACAGGAAAGTGCTTCTTACACAGGATGAAACCACCACTGTGTTTTCGTCAATTTAAATGCACTTTTCCTCGAAGCAGTGTTTCCAGTTTATGCTGACGACAACACACAAAGGATGGAGACTGGATATTGTGATGGCTGCTATTACTTAAGGACCAGGAGAGATTGTCAAACTGGTCCCAGAGCCCAGGTGCAAGAACGGGCCAGGGGCCTAAAGGTGCCTAGACTCCTCACCATCAAATCCCATTCCACCCAGCGACGGGTGAAGCTCCAGCCACCAGAGTCCACTACATCAGTCTTCATTAAACCCCAAAATGGTGATGTGCTAAAAGCGTGTCTACAATTAGGATAATTCAGTAGGGCTGGTATCATGTTTCTCTTCTGTAATCATTTCAATCACATCTTTCTCCCATTTGGGGAAGGGTTCCTGTCTCCCAGCAGGAATGGGGGAAAGCACCCCCACCCCACCCCCTGTGAATACCAAGCTGGGGTCCGATTTGTTAACGACACTTAGGTCAGTATACTTAGGTCAGTACAATTTTTCTTCTGGCTGAAACCCATTTCCCCCACCCCAGAGAAGGTGTGGGGTGGGGAGAGATGAGAAATCTCACCAGACTGATCATTCTTTTCTTTCTTTTGATATTTATTTGACACTGTGGGGTCTCAGTTGAGGCATGAGGGATCTTTTGTTGCAGCCTGAACTGAGCTGCCTTTCAGCTCCTCGGATCTCAGTTCCCTGCATCAGAAGGAGTCTCGGCCACTGGATTACCAGGGAAGTCCCAAACTGATTATTTCCAAAGGACCTTTTTTTTTGGAGAAGCCGTGGGGATCTACTCCAGTCTCAGGCAGAAATTCCAAAGACATCCAACCATATCTGGAAACAAGTACCTTGGAGGGAGGAGGGGAGAAAATGGGTCCTGGGACTCAGCCTTCTGAAAAAGGAGCAGCAGGAAACTGCGGGCAGAGGAAGAAGGGTGGAGGTGCAGGGAAGGGCATCTGGTAACAAAGAGCTCCTCAGAGAGAGAGAGCTGGGAAGCACCTTTGGGAAGAGGCAGCGGGAGCACCGTTTAATCATTCCTGAGTCTCCCAGCCAGGCCTCCTTTCTGTGCACCAACACAGTTACGTTCCCAGGGAGCCTGCAAGGGGTTCCCACACTGCTATTTTTAAAACTGACAAGAACCGGGCTTGTCGGACTGTCGGCTCTGTATGTACAAACCTGGGGTTTGCTCAGGCTCGCCCCAACGAGCCTTGGCCAATCACCCAGCAGCTGCTGGTGCTCAGCTATCCCGGGCTTCCTCTTAGCCAGGGGTGGGGGGCCAGAGGAATGGGCCTGCAGGGCTAGTTCTCACCTAAATGGGAATGCCCACCTGCCCTCCCCACCCCCACCGACTAAGCTCTGCCCGAAACCTCTAGATCCCCTAATGAGAGTCAGCCAGGGGGGACACACATCTCCCCTGAGCTACCAGATGTCCCCATGAGAGGAGGGGGTGCAGAAGAAGGGGGCATCAGTTCTCCCAGGTACCCCTTGGAAGCTACCTGGCAGGTGATCCTCTGCCTGCTGCGAACTTCAAGGGGTGTCTGGGACCAGGCGGCCCCTGACTTTCTCACAGAGAAATATCTGCTCACATGGTCCGGGGCAGCCTGCTGCTCTGAGGAGCCTGGCTCCTGAGGGGCCAGGAGACCCCAGACTCCCTAGAGGGAGAAGCAGCTGATGAAAATGAGCCCGCACCTGTACCTGCAGTGGGTCCCTATGTAACCAGTGGAAGAGGCCCTCAGAAGGAAAAGGTCAGGCCCTTGTGGAAGGGTTGAGAAGTACCACCCTAAAAACAGGTGAGACAAGACTTGGCCAGGAGGGGCATGGGGCTGGGGGCTGCACCCAGGAACCTCAGTCAAATCAACTCGCCGCTCCAGGAAACATCTTGCAAACAGAAGGGTCAAGATGGTGTGCAGCTCATCAAAAGAGCATGGAACCAACCTGTGGAAATCTGGCAGGACACTCCACCATTCCAAGATAGGGATGAAAGCCTGCTTCCCCTGCACCACTGAGGGAGGGGCATGAACTCCGAATGAGAATCTCAAACCGAAGCCGTCAATAATCAACCCTGAAGAGTTTTCTTTACAAAGAGCAGGGGTTTGACCATCTTCTCAATCAGAGGAATCCACTGCTAAAGCAGAAGCCAGCCTGCTCCACTCAGCCTGGCAAAGCGCAAGAGGTGAATTCTTCCTGCTGGGCAATGCTGACCTCGACCCAGCTGCCCAGCACATGCCTCCACCTGCCTATTTCAGGCAGGGCAGGAAAGCCTTCCAGTTACAGGACAAAACACTTTTCAACTAGGCCATGCAAGATCCTAAGTGGCCTGCCTCACGTGGAGAAACCCAACCGCCAACTGGGCCACCCAAGAAACAAGGGGTTGGACGCTGGAAATAACAGATCCTAGGGAGGGCTGATGAGTCAGCCTGGGGACCTGCTTGTTTACTCTGCTCTTCCAACACAATAAGGTGATGTTAAAAGCCTTCGCTGATGAAGAAAACTCAGCTGGAAGACTCCAGCAGACAAATAAATGTCCCCGAGAGCGTAAAAATATCTACACAGCGGCGAGTCTTACCTTTCAGGATCTAACTATTGGCTGGCATTCAAAGTGGTTCAGATTTCATCAAAATAACCACAGTGCCCTTCCCAGACTGAGAAGCTCCCAGGATCCGAGGCGCAGCTTCTCAGGCAGCTCACCTTTGAGCTGGTGATATTTCCATGACACTTGTCACCACTCTACTGAAATTTGAGGCTTAGAGCAAAAAGTCACCAATAGCTCTGCTGCATAATCTCTTAGGCCAGGATGAAAATGCAAAGCCATTGGATGTCCAGGGCTTCCTCCCATCTAGGACCACGGGCTGTGGCAGCACGCACTGTGATTCTGCGTACCTCAGTCCAGGGAACACACATGGCCACCCTGGAAATGAGCATTGCCACCACTGGGGAGGAGGGGGATGGGGGGAGGGGGAGGGGAGCTAGAGTTTGTAGGCCCCATCACTCAATAAGCCGAGGATTAGAAACCAGGTCTCTGAAATAGCAAAGGAGTCACCTTTCTAGTCTGTGTCTGTTCAGGGCTGACTATAGAGACAGCTCTCCAAGAACCCACCTGTCAATGCAGGAGACCAAAGAAACACTGGGTTCGAGCCCTGAGTGGGGAAGATGCCCTGGAGTAAGAAATGACACCCCATTCCAGTATTCTTGCCTGGGAAGTTCCATGGACAGAGGAGTCTGGTGGACTATAGTCCGTGGGGTTGCAAAGAGCCGGACACAACTGAGCAACAAGCATTGCATGGCATGGCTCCATACAAAACACAAATGCCACAAAACTTCCATGTTGAATGCAAACTTCACCAAAGGGTATGTAATTTAGATGCACTCAATTAAAGCTTATAAATTATTAAAATGCAACTATAAACAGTGAACAACCCCCAGTCAAAAAGAGCTGCTTTTCAAGACTCCCACCTCCCTCTCCCCTAAAATTACACACAGACCATAATTCGCCGACTGAATTTAACTGGGGCAGCTCTGGTCCCTTCCAACTGTCTTTATTTGAGCGCCCCTGTTACCTAGGGACAAGCAGATGTCTTCTCAGTTTTGGATGGGGAAACCCGGGTCTAGGAGGGCGCCGTGGCCTGGCCACAAAGCAGGTAAGTGCAAGGCCGCTCCCCAGAGGCTTGGCCTGGAAATGAAATCTGCCTAAAAGAAAGTGTGCGACCAGAAAGCGCTGAGTGTTGTTAACAGGACTCCCGGGCCGCCTGCCGGACCCCACCGCCAGGCCCAAGCCAGGTAGCGCCGACTCTCAAGTGCTAGGGCGCCGAGGAAGCCTGGCCAAGCCAAATCCAGGGTTTCCGACCGAAATAATTACAGTCTTACACCAATTTGTGCTCCAAAGTAAATTACTAAGTAAGTCGAAGGGAGACTAACTCACTCACAAAGCCCAGATCCCCACACGGCAATTTTTCTAAGCCGGGCGCAAACCGCAGCGCCAGGGTGGGACCTGGGCGGACCGGACGCGCCACCGAGGGTCGAAGACGCAAGGCGAGCCCGGGATCCTGAAAATCCGGGGCTCACCGGAAGCCGGGTAACAATACAAGGCACTTAACAACTCCTTAGGCGAACGCAGCTACCCGAGGTTCTCCCGTAGGAGCCGCATCCCGGGACCCCGGCGGGAGCAAACAGACCCCGGAGCTCGCCAAGCCGCCCCCCGCGTCCCTCCCACCAGGCCAGCAGCGCCGATCCCGCCGGGGGCTCACGGCCTCTCCCGGAGCTGGGTTTTCCTGCCGAGGCTGCTCCGGAGGCCACTCGGGTGGAGAGAACGGGAACGCCCGGAACCCAGGCTCCCCACCGCCCGCCCAGCGCCGCCGCCCCGGCCCCGGCCGCTGACCTGTCGTCGACATGCAGGCTCGGCGAGCACTTGATGGCGAGCCACGTCTTCCAGTGGACGTGGCGCACCTTGTACACCTGCCCGAAGCCGCCCGAGCCGACTTTCTCCCAGCCCGCGAACTCGCCCGCGTCGAAGGTGCGCAGCAGCCCCAGGGCCCACGGGCCCCGGCTCTCGCCCTCCATCGCGCGCGTCCAGCCGCCGCCCCGCGCCGCCGCGGCCGCCCAGGTGCCCAGGTGCGCGCCCCGCCCGCTGACGTCACGTCCGCCGCCAGCCCCGCCCCCCGCCGGCCCCGCCTCCCGGGCACCAGGTTGGGCCGAACGACCCACCCGGCAGGTGAGGTCGCAGGGCGCCCTGTGTGAGGAGGACCTGGCTGCACGCGCGGCTGCGGGCTTGCGTGTGTGCGTGCCTGTGTGTGTGTTTTAGATCATCGTACAGCCATGCGCAGTTGTAAAAAATAATTCACTCTGCCAAAGTGCTATCACTTTACAAAATTTTGCAAAAATAGAAAAAAGTAGATATTGACTTTGATACAATCCGCCCATCTTATTCAGATTTCTCCTATATTCTTTGTTAGAAAGAAGTTCTATACAATGTTACCACTTGTGTAGATTCGTGTATCCACCAGGACAGTCAACATTTGGGACATTACATCACGCGGGAACCCCTCCTGTGGCCCTTTTATACCCGAACTCCTAAGCCCCATCCACCACTAGTTTTCTTCTATTTCTAAAATCCTGTTATCTCAAACTACCTTATGTTCCCACACAGGAATCACAGCTTGGGAGCTTTTGGAATTGGCTTTTTGCACTCAGCATAATTCTCTGGAGATTCATGTCTCACTTTTTCACACCGAAGTTTCCACTTTGAAAGTAACTTGTTTTGTTTTGTTTTTCCATCACCCCAGCAGAAAATCTAAAGTGCATTCCTAAAACAGCAGAGGTTCCCATCTTTTCCTAGAGAGCAGCATCTTTTTACACATAGAAGCGGCCACTTGAAAAGATGCTTTTCCACCTTTGGAAGAGAAAAAAAAAAATTCCACTCCTGAATGCTCCCTGCTGTTGGAAAGATATCTGGATCAGAGGTCGAGAAGCGTGATTGTGAACTTCCATGCCTAAAATACCACTCATCGAGTGTATGGCTATGCGGTGAGAGATTTAGTTTTGGCCAAATAGATGAATAATGGGGGTAGGATGGGGGAGATGAGAGGGAGCATTTTAATGACATCAACTGTATTTTTGTGTTAGTCACCAAAAAGGAGACGTTGATCTTGGGCAGCATATGGAAGCCTTAGCTTTCACAGACCTTGCCTTCCCATAGGCACATAATCTTAGTTCACAGCCAGCACCTGATCCCCATTTTATCTTCTCTTTGGTGAATAGTCACAGAGTGAAACAGGGCAGTACTTGTTCCAGGGCCTCTTGGGAAGATCAGGAGACCGTATCCTTTTCCATATAATCTTGAAATCAACATTGATCTCCTTGAGACTAGAGTGGCAAATAGTTATCTCAAGCTTGCTCATGGCAAATGTAACTAACATTTTAAAAATCATTGGGATGTAAGATATATAAAGACAAGGTGAAACATATAACATGGTCATTGTTTTGAGGGGGAAAAAAACAAAACTGGGTAGAAAATGAGTCTCTTGGGCTCCTTCTGCCACCTTTCTCTCAACTTCCTATCAACTCCCGAGTCTCACCTACAGGAAGTTCAGCAGGCTTGGTGACTAACAGTCCACACCAGTCTAGTAATAAAACACACCAATTTCATTTCTTTAATCACCCGCTTGCTTCACTTGACAAATATTTATGGAGTGTCTGCTGCAGGCTCAGTGTTGGCCTCCTGAACTGGGGATCCAGAGCCCACAGGGCCCTGTAGAGCCAGCCCCCAGCTGCAAGTAGATGGAGCCAAAGATTTGGGCCAGGGCTGGCTGGACTGGCCCGGCTGCTCCTCCAGTTGTACTGGGGTCCTCATGTCTGCCTCTCTGAGGGTCAGGTTTTTCATCTGTAAAAGGAAAACAGTTTCCTTTACATGAATTGTGAAGACAGGTGGGTTCTAGACCTTTTGGGAATATAGGAGAGTAATCATTATTTATGTTAATGGTATTTATGTTATTTATGTCATTTATGGTATTTATGTTAATGGCAGGTAAGGCTGATATTTCCAAACATGACAGTAACTTACAATAAAAAACAGACTCATATATATATATAGAGAGAGAAAACCAACTAGTGGTTACCAGTAGGGAGAGAGGCAGTATGGGTTAGGTGATTAAGTGTTAGTCTCTCAGTTTTGTCCGACTCTTTGCGACCCCATGGGCTGTAGGCTGCCTGGCTCCTCTGTCCATGGGATTCTCCAGGCAAGAATACTGGAGTGGGTAGCCACTCCCTTCTCCAGGGGATCTTCCTGGCCCAGGGATCGAACCCAGGGATCGACCCCGGTCTCCTGCATTACAGGCAGATTCTTTACTGTCTGAGCTACCAGGGAAGCCTCTATATGAGTTAAGCATATACAACTGAAATGCAAAACGTGTAATGTTAGCTTTAAAATACAATAAGCCTTATTAGAATACTACATAAGAAATGCATACTGGAGTGAATTTTCCATCTTAAAAGAGCTGTATCGAGTTTCTTAGTAAACAGAGAAACCTTATCTGTATTTTGTGAGCATTCATATTCAAGGAAATGATTGAACTCACTCCAGCTTCAATACTTTTTATATCACTGGGAACTTTTAATCAAAGCACCAACTTTCACTTTTAATACATTTTAGGTAAAAGTAGACGTGGATTGATTTAAAGAAAAATATTAGGTGGATAACAGTGCAAGCCTTGCATCTCGCACTTGGCAAGTGGTGATCTTGAGGGTCCCTGCGGCCGCATCTTCGCAGTTCCTGGGTGCCCGATGCGGTAGGCAATCGTCAGCCCAACGGTGGGCGGGCGCTGCGCCCTGCACACCGCAAGAGCTCCAGGCGGGAAGTTTTTTTGTTAGCAGAGCCCCGAGGGCTTGATGCTCAGATAAGAGACAGCTGACCCGCCTGGGTGCCGAGCACGGGTGAGCAGGGGAGGGGCAGTGAGGAGGAAACCCACAGGGATGCTGCTGGCCCTTCTCGCTAAGAATTCCTAAGTCCGCTTCCTCCTCCTCGGGTCCTCGGCCGGTGCATCTCAATAGGGTGCACTCAATAGGTGCATCTCCCTCGGGTTGTGCCGGGCTGCGAGGAGATGTCCCCTTCTCCACGTGGCCATTTAGCACGGCGCGCTGACCCTGCGGGCCAGCCTGGGGCTGGGAACGGCCTCTGTCCCACCGTGGGGACAGGCCGACCCTGCAGGCAAAGGACAAGCAGCTGCGAAGATTCTCCCGGGGCAGGGTCCCAGCGCCGCTCCTGTGGATGAGTTTGCGGGTCCGTGAAGTGTGGGTGCCTGCCTCAGGTTGGCGACGGTCTCCAGGGAGTGCGCATGGCAGATACCTGGTGAAGGATAAACTGTGTCGGTTGTTCGTTACTTCTCAGCCGTGTGTCGGCTCCGAGAACGTACACCTCTCTTTGTCCTCCTTAGGGTCCCCGGAGCAGCGCGCCCCCTGACACAGCCTTCCCAGGCAAATGGCTCACTTAGGTACTGGAGCCAGGCTGGGACTCACCGTGGTCCCCGGGCCCAGAAGGAAGCCAGAGCCGCTAACATCCTCCCGGGGGACCGGCCCACAGGTAGAGGGAAGTGGAGCCCCGGCCAAGCCGCGGCATCCTCCACACCCCGTCCACCCGCCCACCCCCCGCTCCCCTGCCCCTCCCTCTTCCCACTTCCTCATCCTCCCCGCCCTCCCAGGGGCTCCTCCCAGGCCTGCCCCTTCCCCCTCCCCTCCTCCTTCTTCCCCCACCTCCTCTCCCCGATCTTCCCTCTCCCCTTCTCCCCATCCTCCCTGTCCTTGCTCCCCGGGGCTCCTCCCAGCCCTGCCCCCTTTTCCCCTCCCCTCCCCTTCCCTCCTCCTCCCCACCCTCTCCCCTCCCCCTCCTGGCCCCCACCCTCTCTCCTCCATTCTCCAGGAGGCTCCTCCCAGCTCGGCCCCTTCTCTGCCCTGCAGGCTCCTCCCTAGGAAGGTGTCCTTGTTCACCTGGAACTGGAACTCCTGCGGCAACCAGCGTGGCCACTTCGGAGAATTCCCGGCGTGATTTGAAAGCTATTTGCAAATAGAACCTAACTTGTTCACTGCCAGCGATACTGCCTCCCTGAATTCTGAAAAAAAAAAAAAAAAGTGATGTGGAAGAACAGGGCACCAGGAGCCAGATTCCTGGCAAGGATTTCCACAGCCGCCCCAGGGGTTGGGGTAGAAAGGAAGGAGGGGGAACTGACTCCCAATTTCTAGCTTTTCTCAAGCTACTGTGTTCTTTTTACCCAAACTCCCTTTTCAGAGACCACCTCCTCTGACCCTAGAGGTCCCATATATGTCCTCCCTCGGCTCTTCCTGTGAGGTCAGGGTCAACACCCTGGTTGGCCCTCAGGTGGAGTGCAACATTAAGCACTTGTTTGTTGAATTACACTTGTGATAGTGCTCTGCCCGCTGGTATTTAAGTGGTGGGCTCCATCAAGCCCCATCCAGGCCCTCTTCTCCCTCACTGGATATTCCTCTCTTTATCCCTAGTCATCCAGGCCTCAGTTTCCATCTACTCAACAAAGACTCCTATATGCATAACTTCAGGCCAGACCTCTCCTCTGAGCCTCAGATCCCCAAATCCAGCATGGCACCCACACTGGAATGTCTTTAAGCCACCTCAACGCATTTGAAATGAGCCTATAATTTTCACCCTCAGACTGGTTTTTCCACCCATCTCTGTGAATGAAATGCCTTGTGTTCTGAAGGCCTGGAACAAAGAAGTATGTGAGAATCTCATGCACCCTCCATCCTACAAGATCCAGTCCATCGCCAACAGCCCCACCCTACACATGGACCACAGAGCTGCTCCAAAGGGCTCCTGTCTGCCCTTCTTGGGCTTGCCCAGGGCCAGGAGAGGCTCACCCATTGGCATCAAGCTCTGGGCATTTGTGACCCCAGAATTCTCAGCCCAAATGTCCTCATGCCCACTCATCAGCCCCTGTGTGGGTCTGTCTTCCAGAGAATGACCCTGCTGCTGAGATTTGCCAGCTGGACTTGGGCTCTCCAAAGCCTGGGGAAGGTGGGTTTTTCAAAGCAGAAGGACAGAATACATTTTTTTTTAATTATTTTATTTATTTTTGGCTGTACTGGGTCTTCACTGCTGTGCAGGCTTTTCTCTAGTTGCAACAAGTGAGGGTTACTCTCTAGCTGTGGTGCATGGGCTTCTTATTGCAGTGGCTTTTCTTATTGTGGAGCATGGCTCTAGGGCATAAAGGCTTCAGTAGTTGCGGCACATGGGCTTAGTTGTGCCAAGGCATGTGGGATCTTCCCGGGATCAAACCTACATCTCCTGCATTGCAAAGCAGATTCTTAACCTATTCAGGAAAGCCCCAGGATACATTTTATTTAGTATTTTGGTAGCTTGACTTATCATCTTCACCAGTTTAGACAATTAGCATGTAGATTTCAATCTGAACCTGTCCCTCGAAGAAAAGTCAGCATAGTCTGATCACTGACAGTAGCTCTTCCCTCCTGAGACTCTCCCAAGAGAACGCCTTCTCCCATACTAGCCTCTGAGCTATTTGGTTATTTCCCAGCAGAGTCATTACAGCCCCTTCCCATCTTCATACTGTAGCTGATGTTTTGAAAACACAAATCCAGGACTTCCCTGGCAGCCGATAGTTAAAACCAAGCCTTCCAACCCAGGGGGTGCAGGTTTGACCCTTGGTTGGGGACTAAGATCCCACATGCCTTGCAGTCAAAAATCCAAAACATAAGAAGCAACGGAAGCAATATTGTAGCACATTCAACAAAGACTTTAAAATAGTCCACATCAAAAAAAAATCTTAAAAAAAAAAAACCCCACAACCCCAGTCTCACTGATTGAGGATGGAAATGAGCCTGCCCTTCTAGCTTCACCCTCTAGCTCCCCTGTTCTTGTCCTTGGTGCCCACCCCCCCCCTCCAACCGCCTCTCCCAGGTCCTCTGACCCAGTCTCTCCAGGGCCTTTGCACCAGCTGTCCTGTCTGTCTGGAAAGTTCAGCTGATGCCTGCTTCACTCCCACTCAGCACATCTCTCTATTTTCCCCGAGTCCCAGACTCGGTCACATGATTCTGTTACAAGCTCATGGGGCATGTGGCTGGGTGTATCATTGTGTTTACTGGGGGGCTGCTGATTAATACCTGCCTCCTCCACTCTGGGCCCCATGGGGATAGGGCAGCCCCTCCCCCTTCCCTGGCAGAGGCCCAGGTCTAATGTCACCCCACCCACTTGTGTGGGTTCATCACTGACCACCACCCCTCTCTGTCACCGCCACTGGCCTATTCCCCTCGGCCCATTGGCAGGTGGGGCTCTGGGTTCTAGGCGGCTGTGGCCCTAATCCTCAGTGGGCCTCACCTGCCTTCACCTCTTTCTGTTCGGTATCACCACCTCACGGAGGTCTTCCTGTCCATGAAAGCGCTGACCCACTCTACCTGGATGGCACACCCTCGGAGCCATGGGGGATGCTAGAGACTTTGTCATCTCTCTGCAGACACTTGCCCTTAATGAGTTTAGTTACTCAGGAGTGAGTCTTGCTTACCTGGCCTCCAAGCCTCTAGTGCCTGGATGATACAGCTCCCTAAGTCAGAGGCCCCCAAACTTCTTAATATCTCAGCGAGCCCCAAAGAAATGCCCTGAAGTTTCGTGTATTAAGCTTGCATCAGACAACTTAAAAAGTATTTATGGGAAAGGCATATAATCTAGCAACTTCACTCCTAGGTATATACCAATAAGAATCGAAGACAGGAATTGGAACAAAACTTGTACACAAAGGATCCTAGCCAGGAGGAGGCCACCTCCAGTCTCCACCCCCCCCCCTCGACCCCGCCCCCAGCACCTCCCGCCCACCACCCCTCCCAGCTCCCCACAAACGATCACTCCCTCCGCTCCAGGGCCCACATCCCGCGTTTGCGTTGCACCGGGGTCTGTCCTATCGCTGCTCCAGATCAGACCTCACCAGTCAAGGCTTTCCTCCCCCAAGATATCTGTGTGGAAAGGAATTCTCCTTGGGTCTTGCTTCTCACACAGGCCTAGGTGGCTTCGCAAAGTTCTGCAGGGAGCGTCCCGCAAGGTGGACGTCTGCCACCTGTGGGCCGAGCGCGGGAACTGCAGCGGGGGACGCTTGGGACATCCTCGCGGTGCGCGGCTGTGTGCCCGGCACCGCTGTGGGCACGGGTGGCCGCGGCCTCGCTTTGGCCCTCTGGATCTCTCAGCCTGGGCTGCAGCGGGCCGCAAGGGCTGCCCGGTGGTGTCCAGGCCTGACTCGCCGCCTTCCAGCAGGTGACAGAGTTTCTCCCTCTATAGGAGGAAGGTGGAACTGCGGCTTCCGACCGCTCAGGACTGAGGATTCAATAGACGTGACCCCAGGACAGTGTCAGCAAGAGTGTGGGCTCTTATTGTCTTTTTTCTTTCAGTCTGGGCTGCTTTCAAGAGCTTTCAGTGATGCACTGAAAACCGCTGCTGTTAATTCCATCTGGTGTGTCATCCCATTGAGAATAGGTTTTTGTTAAAATATGATACTATTTGCAAAAGCAAAACATTGGAAGCAACCCAAGTCCCCACTGTTGGGCACTGGGTGAATTACTGTCACTCATTCCCCTGGATGGAGCTTCCCTGCAGGCTCAAACAGTAAAGGATCTGTCTGCAATGCAGGGGACCTGGGTTCAATCCCTGGGTCAGGAAGATCCCCAGGAGAAGGGAGAGGCTACCCACTGCAGTATTCTTGGGCTTCCCTCGTGGCTCAGACAGTAAAGAATCCTCCTTCAATGTAGGGGACCTGGGTTCAACTCCTGGGTCGGGAGGGATTGAAACCCTTGAGAAGGGAATGGCAACCCACTCTAGTACTCTTGCCTGGAAAATCACATGGACAGAGGAGCCTGGCAGGCTATAGTCCTTGGGGTCACAAAGAGTCGGACACAACTTAGGGACTAACACACACTGGTCATAGCAAACACCCTCTTCCAACAACACAAGAGAAGATTCTACACATGGACATCACCAGATGGTCAACACTGAAATCAGATTGATTATATTCTTTGCAGCCAAAGATGGAGAAGCTCTATACAGTCAGCAAAAACAAGACTGGGAGCTGACTGTGGCTCAGACGGTGAACTCCTTATTGCCAAATTCAGACTTAAATTGAAGAAAGTAGGGAAAACCACTAGACCATTCAAATCAAATCAAATCAAATACCTCATACAGTGGAAGTGAGAAATAGATTCAAGGGACTTGATCTGATAGAGTGCCTGATGAACTATGGGTGGAGGTTCGTGAAATTGTACAGGAGGCAGGGATCAAGACCATCCCCAAGAAAAAGAAATGCAAAAAAGCAAAATGGCTGTCTGAGGAGGCCTTACAAATAGTTGTGAAAAGAAGGGAAGCCAAAGCAAAGGAGAAAAGGAAAGATAAACCCATTTGAATGCAGAGTTCCAAAGAATAGCAAGGAGAGATAAGAAAGCCCTCCTCAGTGATCAGTGCAAAGAAATAGAGGAAAACAATAGAATGGGAAAGACTAGAGATCTCTTCAAGAAAATTAGAGATATCAAGGGAACATTTGATGCAAAGATGGGCACAATAAAGGACAGAAATGGTATGGACCTAACAGAAGCAGAAGATATTCAGAAGAGGTGGCAAGAATACACAGAAGAACTGTACAAAAAAGATCTTCATGACCCAGATAATCACAATGGTGTGATCACTCACCTAGAGCCAGACATCCTGGAATGTGAAGTCAAGTGAGCCTTAGGAAGCATTACTACGAACAAAGCTAGTGGAGGTGATGGAATTCCAGTTGAGCTATTTCAAATCCTAAAAGATGATTTGGTGAAAGTGCTGCACTCAATATGCCAACACATTTGGAAAACTCAGCAGTGGCCACAGGACTGGAAAACATCAGTTTTCATTCCAATCCCAAAGAAAGGCAATGCCAAAGAATGCTCAAACTACCATACAACTGTACTCATCTCACACACTAGTAAAGTAATGCTTAAAATTCTCCAAGCTAGGCTTCAACAGTACGTGAACCATGAACTTCCAGATGTTCAAGCTGGGTTTAGAAAAGGCAGAGGAACCAGAGATCAAATTGCCAACATCCACTGGATCACTGAAAAAGCAAAAGAGTTCCAGGAAAACATCTACTTCTGCTTTATTGACTAAGCCAAAACTTTGACTGTGTGGATCACAATAAACTGTGGAAAATTCTGAAGGAGATGGGAATACCAGACCACCTGACCTGCCTCTTGAGAAATCTGCTTGCAGGTCAGGAAGCAACAGTTAGAACTGGACATGGAACAACAGACTGGTTCCAAATAGGAAAAGGAGTACATCAAGGCTGTATACTGTCACCCTGCTTATTTAACTTTTATGCAGAGTACATCATGAGAAATGCTGGGCTGGATGAAGCACAAGCGGGAATCAAGATTGCCAGGAGAAATATCAATAACCTCAGATAGGCAGATGACATAACCTTTATGGCAGAAAGTGAAGAATTTCTTGATGAAAGTGAAAGAAGAGAGTGAAAAAGTTGGCTAAAGCTCAACATTCAGAAAACTAAGATCATGGCATCTGGTCCCATCACTTCATGGCAAAGAGATGAGGAAACAGTGTCAAACTTTATTTTGGGGGGCTCCAAAAAATCACTGCAGATGGTGATTGCAGCCATGAAATTAAAAGATGCTTACTCCTTGGAAGGAAAGTTATGACCAACCTAGACAGCATATTAAAAAGCAGAGACATTACTTTGCCAGCAAGGGTCCATCTAGTCAAGGCTATGGTTTTTCCAGTGGTCATGTGTGGATATGAGACTTGGACTATAAAGAAAGCTGAGCACCAAAGAATTGAGGCTTTTGAACTGTGGTGTTGGAGAAGACTCTTGAGCATCCCTTGGACAGCTAGGAGATCCAACCAGACCATCCAAAAGGAAATCAGTCCTGAATATTCACTGGAAGGACTGGTGCTGAAAGCTGAAACTCCAATACTTTAGCCACCTGATGCAAATAACTGACTCACTGGAAAAGACCCTGATGCTGGGAAAGATTGAAGACAGGAGGAGAAGCGGACAACAGAGGATGAGATGGCATCACTGACTCAATGGATATGAGTTAGAGTAAACTCTACGAGTTGGCGATGGACAGGGAGCCTGGTGTGCTGCAGTCCATGGAGTTACAAAGAGTCAGACATGACTGAGCAACTGAACTGAACTGAACACTTACTTATCCCTGTGGAGGAGCAGCAGGCAGTGGGGAAGAGGGAGGAAGTCAGTTCTGAGAGGTGGCCCTGGGTGATCACAGAGATCTGTAAACAGAACAAGGGGAAGGAGCTAATGAAGCCCAAAGTATATATCACAGTTTTTCCAGGACAGGTGGGGAACAGGAAGGCGGTCAGCTATCATCATAATACCTATCTATCATCATAATCAATATATTGATCATATTTTTTGTCCAGTGGCTAAGTCGTGTCCAACTCTTTGTGACCCCATGAACTGCAGCACGCCAGGCTTCTCTGTCCTTCACTATCTCCCTGAGTTTGCTCAAATTCATGTCCATTGAGTCGGTGATGTCATCCAACCATCTTGTCATCTGTCATCCCCTTTTCCTCTTGCCCTCAGTCTTCCCCAGCATCAGGGTCTTTTCTGGTGAGTCAGCATTTTGCACCAAGTGACCAAAGTATTTCAGCTTCAGCATAAATCATATAATAATTTCATATAATCATAATAATTTCAATCAGCTATGTTGTTGTTGTTTAGTCTTTAAGTAATGTCCTACTCTTTACGACCCCGTGGACTGTAGCCCAGCAGGCTCCTCTGTCCATGGGATTTCCCAGGCAAGAATATTAGAGTGGGTTGCCATTTCCTTCTCCAATCAATCAACTATGCCTCAATTGTTTATTATCTACCCATCAAGATTTATCAACTATCAGCTCGCAGCTATCTATCATAATCTGTCAAGTATTTATCAACTTGTTATTGATATTATTCTGGTGTTATTATTCTGGGACTGGTATGTGTCAAGGGATAAAACAAATGAGATATTCAGATTCTGTTAATACCTGTGATGCAGAGGTTTTTGTTTTGAGAGGGTGGAAGTTAAGGAGCTCTGAACTTAAAAGGAATATTAGCACAGGGTCATCAGCAAAATTAATCAAAATGGATAATGGAAACACACTCTAAATCAGGCTGGTTAGCCATCATAAAGTAGTGTATTGGGGAATCGTTCCTTCAAATAGCAAAGGGCTCTCCTCCTCTGCTCCCTGTGTTAACTATGTTTATATACACATAAGACTCCCATTACTAACAAAATGAGAAGCACTGTTTACTGCAGTGAAACTTCAGGCCATCCTAAGAATAAAGGGTGAAATAGATTATTCAGGGTTTGCTTACAGTCTCATAATGCCAAAACCCTCCCCACCTGATCGGTTGCTTCTATCCATGATCAGCAATGAGATTATCATAATTTTTAATTTTTCACTATTAATTGTAAAAGTTAGCAAAACATTCACTTTCTAGAATAACATAGCATTTGAAAGCTATCAAACAACAGTAGGTTACATGCAACCAGTAAAATCATTCTGCAGAAATCAGGGTTTTTATGCTTTCAGTAACTGACTCCCCTTTGGATCCGAATTTCTGGGAGGGGACTGGGGTGAAATTCTGCTGTTGATCTGAGAAGGCAGGTCACGTAATTTCCCACATGCTTACCTAGGGCGGCACGTGCAGTTGTAAAGCTGGAGTGAACTCAGCTGAAGGTCATTAATGCCATCCTTAAATGATTCTCAGACTCACCTCTGCTTTATGTCAAGTCATTTCATTTGTGATTTAAAGATTAAACAAATGCTGCCTGATTTAAATGCTCCTTTTTGATTTGCAGAGAGAAAAGTCAATATTAATTATTAAAGATGGGACTGAGATACAAGTCCTGTCTAGTGGGAAAGAGAAAACATCAAATGTGTGACTGCAGAGTCCTTGACAAAATTAGTTAACTTTTGTAAAAATTTATCCTTAAACTGCATTCCTTCCTAAGGTCTAGAGCACCTGTCTTTCCCCTGTGTGCACACATGCGTGTTTGTGTGTGTGAACTCAGATTCCCGAGATCCCCCTCCCCAAGACACTGTCACCCAGACAGGCCCCCACACCCAATCCCATCACACAGATGACCCCACATTCTACACATAGCACTTGGGGACCCCTGGCAAGGGACTAAGGAAAGAGGCCCAGCTCACACCCAAAGAACCTTCCAGACTGGCAGGGATTTGAGAAAAGCCTCCAACGGGAAAGCAGTAAACAATTTTAAAAAGGGAACTCAGAAGAAACGGTTAAGAGACAACTGTGTGGGGTCCGGGGCGGGGAGGGGGGATGGCTTAAAACAGGAGACTTGCATGTAACCTTAGGGGAACAAGATGTTTGCACCCATGAAGTTAGAAGATGGGGGTTGGTAAGTAGAAAGACGACTAGGGAACCAGAAAGAACTCTTAGAAATTAAAAACATTTTTAAAAACCAAGGAAATCTTCTAGATAGTTCAACAACAGGCAGATATAAGAGGCTGAAGGAATTCCAAAACAGGAGGAGAGAGAAATGGAGGGATTGAAAGGTTATCAGAGAAAGAACAGAGAGAACTGCCAGGACTCAACGGACATGAATCTGAGTGAACTCTGGGAGATAGTGAGGGACAGGGAAGGCTGGTGTGCTGCGGTCCACAGGGTCAGAAAGAGTTGGACACAACTTAGCAACTGAACAACAGCAACAACCAGTAGGTTCGTCTTAACTAATAATTTAAAATTAACATTTAAATTAAGTGATTACTGTTATTAACCTCACATTGAAGACAGATTTTTTCATTTTAGGATCCATTTTTAAGTACTTTCACTTTCTGTGTAAATTGTTTTTTCTGCAACCAGCTAGTCTCGATGTACAAGTCAGGAGCATGCAGAAGGCAAAGAGGTGGGTGCCTGGATGGGAGCCAGGAGCACCTTAACTCAGTAAATATTGACAGGCTGGTGCCCAGAGGAGACGTCAAGATTGGCTGCAATTTCCTGAGAGCCCTGATACACCCTATGTTTAGGGTTCAAGGACAGGTCCCTGCCTTTCATGCCGAAGGCGTCTATAAACTCTCCTTGGAGATAATTTTGAGTGCATTACATTAAAAAGTACTCATTTTTTAAAGGTGCCTGGCATTAGCATATACATACTACAATATATGATAGGCACTTCCCAGGTGGCTCAGTGGTAAAGAATCTGCCTGCCAATGCAGGAGACACACAGGAGATGCGGGTTTGATCCGTGGGTTGATAAGATCCCCTGGAGAAGGAAATAGCAAACCACTTCAGTATTCTTGCCTGGGAAATCCCATGGACAGAGGAACCCTGTGGGCTACAGTCCATGGGGTCCCAAAAGAGTCAGACACAACTGAGCAAGTAAACAATAACAGCAACAATATATAAGATAGATCATCAACAAGGACCTACTGTATAGCACAGGAAACAACTCAATATTCTTTACTAATCTATAAGGGAAATGAATCTCAAAAAGAATGCCCACTTCTTATGTGTAACTGAATCATTTTGCAGTACGCCTGAAACTAACACCATATTGTAAATCAACTATACTCCAATACAAAATAAAAATTAAATTAAAAAGGTATGGCATCTAAAATAAATCATCATTATGAATGTTAATGGAGAAAATATTAAATTATATAGCCCTTTGCCTTTCTCTCTTCTGTTGGTTTTTTTCCATATCAATGTTAGATGTTAAATGAAAACTTGATATTTTATTAATTCAGATTCATATGATCATTTTCATACTTTAAGACTGCACAATATAAACCAGAAACACTTTTAAACCTTTCCATCATATCTGAAACTTGAAGTGCTGAAGATCATTCTTTCCTTCATTCAATAAAGTCTTATTGAATTAAAAAAAAAAAAACAAACTATCCCATTTACTTTTCTTCAAGCTGGTAAGAAGAATTTGTGTTATAATTGAGCAGATAACACCTCCCACGTGTATGTTTTCCTGGCTTGCTACCCATGTTCCCTGAGTACGTACATGGGTGCTAAGTCGCTTCAGTCATGTCCAACTCTGTGCGATTCCATGGACTGTAGCCCACCAGGCTCCTCTGTCCTTGGGACTCTCCAGGCAAGAATACTGGAGTGGGTTGCCCTGATCTCCTCCAGGGTATCTTCCCTACCCAGGGATCGAACTGGCATCTCTTTCATCTAACGTGATTGTCAGGCAGGTTCTTAACCACCTGGGAAGCCCTCAGTTACTTTCGTCTAATTGTCTTCTCCTTGATTCTGTCTTGTTATCACAGAAACCAGAATTCAAGAGTCATTTGTCTCAGAGATGAGACATCGACACAAACCACAGTGCACAGCAGTCAGCTTGAGTAGCTGATGAAAAAGAAATCAGTAGGAAAGTTAAAAACAATCCAGTTTACATGTGTCAAACACCTTAATTCTTCGATTTGCAAAACAAAGCAAAAGGCTTTGCAAGCACCCTCCATGATGTTTGCCTTACTTATTAGAAGGTAATTTGGTAGCAAAGATGTTTAAAACAATGTCAACTGTCTTGAATAAATATATGTTCTGTATCCAACAAACCCCAACTATTTGTAGGGCACTGTGGCATGTTTTACAGCAATGGTTTAAAATACGTTAACCTACAGCCCCAGTGGTCCAGCATTTCCAAGCCGGTCTCTTCAACAATCATCAGGGTGGGCTCGGGACCTCCCTCCTGCCCCCCATGACCCCATGCTGGCTTCCTGTTCCCTTCCTCACATTGACGATGGAAGGCTGGACAGGATAGGTCCTGCTAGCTGCCAGAGGCTCTCCCCGGCAACTCAAAGCTACAGGGAGAATGAAGAGTCCCACACATTGTAAGAGATTGCAGATGGTTTTGGTCAGAGGTAGGCATTGAAAGCAATTGTAGTTGCTATGGAAACCATACATTTTTCTATGCTAAACTGCTCAGCATCAAATCATGGCCAGGTGCCCAAAAATGATAATCACCAGAAAAAACCCTCATTATAAGGAAATTCAGAATATAAAAGTTTCACTTGTTTGTTTTCTTGAATTTGTCATATGAATCTCTAGGGATTCGTCTCCATTTTTCTTTCCTCAGATTGGGTACATTCTAATTAATCAAATTCCCAAACTTGATTTTTTACCCATTTCAGAATAGACTAGTACATAATTAAAAAACAACATATCTTTTTGAATGTAAATTTAGAAATCTCCATAAAGTGATCTGTGCATTATAATAAAAATATGAACAAAGCAAATGGAGGTGATGGAATTCCAGTTGAGCTATTTCAAATCCTAAAAGATGATTTGGTGAAAGTGCTGCACTCAATATGCCAACACATTTGGAAAACTCAGCAGTGGCCACAGAACTGGAAAATGTCAGTTTTCATTTCAATCCCAAAGAAAGGCAATGCCAAAGAATGTTCAAACTACCACACAATTGCACTCATCTCACACACTAGCAAAGTAATGCTCAAAATTCTCCAAGCTAGGCTTCAACAGTACATGAACTGTGAACTTCCAGATGTTCAAGCTGGTTTTAGAAAAGGCAGAGGAATCAGAGATCAAATTGCCAACATCCGCTGGATCATTGAAAAAGCAGGAGAGTTCCAGGAAAACATCTACTTCTGCTTTATTGACTACACCAAAGCCTTTGACTGTGTGGATCGCAACGAACTGGAAAATTCTTCAAGAGATGGGAGTACCAGACCACCATACCTGCCTCCTAAGAAATCTATATGCAGGTCAGGAAGCAACAGTTAGAACTAGACATGGAAAAATGGACTGGTTCCAAATTGGGAAAGGAGTACATCAAGGCTATATATTGTCACCCTGCTTATTTAACTTATGCAGAATACATCATACGAAATGCCGGGTTGGATGAAGCCCAAGCTGGAATCAAGATTGCCGGGAGAAATATCAACAACCTCAGATATGCAGATGACACCACCCTTATGGCAGAAAGCGAAGAAGAACTAAAGAGCCTCTTGATGAAAGTGAAAAAGCTGCCTTAAAACTCAACATTCAAAAAACAAAGATCACAGCATCTGATCCCATCACTTCATGGCAAATAGATGGGGAAACAATGGAAACAGTGACAGACTATTTTTTGGGGCTCCAAAATCCCTGCAGATGGTGACTGCAACCATGAAATTAAAAGACGCTTGCTCCTTAGAAGAAAAACTATGATCAACCTAGACAGTTTTAAAAAGCAGAGACATTACTTTGCCGGCAAAGGTCCATCCAGTCAAAGCTATGGTTTTTCCAGTAATCATGTATGCATATGAGAACTGGACCATAAAGAAAGCTGAGTGCCAAAGAATTGATGCTTTTGAACTTGGTGTTGAAGAAGACTCTTGAGAGTCCCTTGGACTGCAAGGAGATCAAACCAGTCAATCCAAAAGGAAATCAGTCCTGATATTCATTGGATGGACTGATGCTGAAGCTAAAGCCATAATCCTTTGGCCACCTGATGCGGAGAACTGACTCATTGGAAAAGACTCTGACGCTGGGAAAGATTGAAGGCAGGAGGAGAAGGGAACAACAGAGGATGAGATGGTTGGATGGTATCACTGACTTGATGGACACAAGTTTGAGCAAGCTGCGGGAGTTGGTGATGGACAGGGAAACCTGGCATGCTGCAATCCATGGGGTTGCAAAGAGCAGGACACAACTGAATGCCTAAACTGAACTAGGCTTCCCAGGTGGCTCAGCAGTGAAGAACTCATCTGCCAATTCAGGAGACGAGGGTTCGATCCCTGGGTTGGGCAGATCCCTGGAGAAGGGAATGGCAACCTATCCAGTATTCTTGCCTGGGAAATCCCATGGACAGAGGAGCCTGATAGGCGACTGTCCATGGGGTAGGAAAGAGTCAGATGTGACTTACAACTAAACAACAATAATGTACTCTGGCTCCATACTGATATTGATAAATATATGCTCTAAAGTTAAACATAAGCTCACCAAAAATGAGCCATAAACTCTTAAATAGAGTATGGTTTAATAAGTGAAAGTGACAGTCACTCAGTCGTGTCCAACTCTTTGAGACTCCATAGATTATACAGTCCATGGAATTCTCCAGGCCAGAATACTGAAGTGGGTACCCTTTCCCTTCTCCAGGGAATCTTCTCAACCGAGGGATCAAACCCACATCTCCCTCATTGCACTTGGAATCTTTACCAACTGAGCCACAAGGGAAGCCCAAGAATACAGGAGTGGGTAGCCTATCCCTTCTCCAGCTGTATCTTCTGGACCCAGGAATCAAACCAGGGTCTCCTGCATTGCAGGTGGATTCTTTACCGACTGAGCTATGAGGGAAGCCTGTGGTTTAATAAAAGATTCTCTAAAAATATAATTCATAATTCACATTTTTCCTGAAAAGCTACCTGAAATGAAAGTAAATACTGATCAGCCCACACAGAAAGGAGAGTTGAGCACAGAGAGAAAGAATTAAAATAAAATAAAATTGCAAAGAAAACATTTTAAATATAAACTATCATAATGATCAGCAAATATAAATATTTCAGAAGACATTTCTACCTATACTCTAAAGTACTTTTAAACACTCATTTGCAAACACTTGCTAAATGAAAATGAAAAATAAAAATGTATTCTAAAATGCTAACTGAAAATCTTGAACGTGAGTTGCATGTATGAATGTGTGTGTGACAACAGAAGGAAATGTTTTCTTATCGTAGCTGACATCTCCTGCAAGAAAAGCTTCCTGTGAGCAGGGCCTCAAATTTTGGAAGCAGAACTATGCCAGCAACAGATTTTAGTATGGGACATGAGAGCCTAGCCATATATTGCTGATCTTATAATGTGCTCCATATGCTTGCTTTTCATTTGTTGTTGTTGTTCATTTGCCCAGTCATGTCCGACTCTTTGTGACCCCGTGGACTGCAGCACGCCAGGCCTACCTGTCCCTCATCATCTCCTGGAGATTGCCCACATTCATGTTCATTGCATCGGTGATGCCATCCAGCCATCTCATCCTCTGACACCCTCTTCTCCTTTTGCCCTTGATCTTTCCCAGGATCAGGGACTTTTCCAACGAGCCATCTGTTTGCATCAGATGACCAAAATACTGGAACTTCAGCTTCAGTAAACAGTCCTTCCAGTGAATATTCAGGGTTAATCTCCCTTAAGATTGACTGGTTTGATGTCCTGGCAGTCCAAGGGACTTCCCATGTAGAAATGGACATATCAGGACACTCCAGCCCATTGTAATTCAGTAGAGATATTTGGGACCCAAGCAGCTTACAAGGACCTCAAGCTGCCCCAATCCATACAAAATCAAGAAGGAAGGTTCCTAAGAGCTAATGCTTTATTTATCTATTTTTTCTTTTATTTTTTGGCATGTGGGATCTTAGTTCCCCAAGAAGGAATGGAACCTGTGCCCCCTGCAGTGGAAGCTCAGAGTCTTAACCATTGAACCACCAGGGAGGCCCCAAGAGTTAATGCTTTAGCAAAGTGCTAAATTCTTTTCTTGCTCTTGAACCCAGAGAGCTCAATATGACCCTGATTCCTTACGAAGTCTGAGACTGCACCCAATTTGTCAACACAAAAGTTTACGTCACTTGTAGGTCACCCAAAGTTATGATAAGAAGACAAATGCTTTTACAAGCACCTTGGAGTTTTGCTAAAATGTCTTTCCTTATCATTATATCTAATAAAAGATCTTCAGTAATATAAAGATTTCAAGGAGTCTTTAAGCTAGAATGAAGCTACAATTAGATTACCTCCAAAAGCAAATGCATTTGATTGCTGAAAGAAAAAAAAAGTATCTTCTTTTTTTTTAATGAATGAAAAATGAATGAAGAACAATAACCACAGAAAAATATGCCATTCTCTTTAAAAAAAAAAAAATCTAAACCTTTTCAAAACCTCCAATTTCTAAACTTTCATTTTCCCGTCTTAACAATGTGATGCACTTTCTAAATCTTTCTTAAAAGAACTTCAAATCTAAATATGATGAACCTGAGGCACTTCCCTGGTAGTTCATCGGCCAGAACTCCACTCTCTCAACGCAGGGGGCTGGAGGTTCAATCCTTGTTCAGGGAACTGGATTCCACATGCCACATCTAGAAGACTCCACATGCTACAACTAAGACCTGGCATAGAGAAGTAAATAAAATACACACACACATACAGAAAATGAACTTGAAGAAAGCCCTTCTACAGAGTTGCACACAGTGTGTTCACAGTGACAGGTAAGAGGAAGCCAATGTTACAAATTTTACCTACATAGGCATTTGCCTGGACCCCAAGCTCATCTGATATTAGCATTACTGACCATAGCCTACAACTTCATGGTACAATAATGCCACAGTGAAGCTGATGTCAGGGTCTTGTCAGTTCAGTTTAACTCTAAGAGAAGTTGTTAAAGACCTACTGAACTACAGTGATCAACTGAGGAACTGTCTCTCCAGCTGTCCAGAAGAGCTGTGTATCACATGTACACAATCTCCCTTACTTCAGATTCAAAAGGAAGTACCAAGTTAAAGCATATTACTCTGGGGGCTTCCCTGGTCCACTGGCTATGACTCCATGCTCTGAATTCAGGAGACCCAGGTTCGATTCCTGTTCAGGGAACTAGATCCCACATGCCCCATCTAAGGGTTTGCATGCTGAAACAAAGACCAAAGATCCCTCTTGCTGCAACTAAGACCCGGTGCAGCCAAATAAAAAAAATTAAATAATCAGTTTTTAAAAAGCATGTAACTATGATTCAAAAACCTTCAACACATCATACTTTTAACCTCTGGATTGACTCTGACTTTAGGAAAATAAAATATTTGGCAAGAATATTTACTTTGTTATCAAAAAAAATAGACTGCTGTCTTCTGGAACCTGTAATTTCACAAGATCAAAAGTTTACACTTGGGGAGAACATTCCTGGATGAGCAGGACAAGCCAGAACTCCCTCCTGAGGGTGTGTGCCTGCTGGTTGATGCCTCCTGTTCTCCTGGGCCCCTGCCTTAAAGGTATGTCCTTGTAGGTTATAAAGAGATCTCCTTCAGCTGGGTCATGTGATAAAAGTAACATTATTTTTTGCAAGGCATTCTAAAAGTGAAAGGGAGATGATTAACTTAAGCAATATTTTCAGCCATTGTCTAAGGGAGAGCTCTATTTACATCCACTTGAAACGGAAGAAAAATACAAAGCACACATACAAAGTAATGTGATTCAAGTTACGGATCCTGAAAGCTTTATTCCCTGTCTAGTCAAGATGGGACATAAGGAACTGGATTGTCACTACTAGTACATGTTCTTTCAAAGAACAAGAAGAGACTAGGAAAAGTGTGCAGCCTAGGGCCACGCCAGCTCTCATCGTGGGCCAGCTCAGTTTAAGACATGATTTGGAAGGACATCCAGGTATAACCACAGTCCTTAGGGGAGGATGGGTACATTAAAAAGTCAAATTCCCCTGAAAAACTGAAAAATAGATCATCAGTGAAATTAGGTTCAGGAACTTTCCTGGTGGCCCAGGGGTTAAGACTCTGTGCTTCCTCTGCAGGGGCCGTGGGTCCAATCCCGAATGCTGCACACCTCGGTCTAAAGAAGTTAAGTTCAAAGTTTATATGGAGTACATGTTTGGATGAAAACAAAACCACAGAGGACCTCCCTAGCAGCCCAGTGGTTAAGACTCGATGCTCCCAATGCAGGGGGCCTGGATTCGATCCCTGGTTGTGGTACAAGGATCCCACGTGCCATGGGGTGTGGCCAAAAAAAAAAAGAGAGAGATGTTACAGAAAGCAAAGCCACAGAAATGCACAATAATGAACTGCTTCTGTTCAAGAAATGAAAATCAGATTGCACAAAAGTGAGCATAAGCTTGATGTCCATGAACAAACAGAGCAACCGGTAGATTTCTGCTTGGCTTTATCATTGTCCTTTTTATTAAGAATCATGTAAGGACTCTGTTTCTTATTTTACCTTACTTACAATGTTGTGTTAAGGGATCTATTTTTGAGCAACGTTCTTTGTACAAGACCTTTCCAAGAGCAGCTGAGCTCTCCCGACAGTTACTCTTTATCACCTGAGCTTCGACTCAAGCCCCCAGGGAGGGTCAACATGTTCAGTTTTACTTCCTCAGGTCACAGAAAAGTGGTCCAGACTCATTGTTTTAACCCCCAAGGAAAGTGAGGATTTTAAAAAGGCTATCATCTCAGGAATGTCCTGCAAATTTTATCACCAAAGACAGAACTATCTATGTACTTTGTTGTTGTTGTTGAGTTTCTAAGTCATGTCTGACTCTTTGTGACCCCCTAGCCAAGCTTCTCCGTGCATGGGATTTCCCAGGCAAAAACAGTGGAGTGGGCTGCTGTTTCATTCTCCAGGGGAACTTCCTGACCCAGGGATGGAAACTGCATCTCTTGCATCTCCTGAATTGGCAGGCAGATTCTTTACTGTTGAGTACTTAAGTCAGGTTTAGTTGAAGTAAAATGATTCGGAGTTGCTAATTCACTAGATACAGCCCTTGTCAGGAAGACCCCTAACTCGAATATGCAAAATAATACTTTTGGGTTTACAGTCAAAAGTATTTGGAACCCTTGAAGAGAATATAGGCAAAACATTCTCTGATATAAATCGTACCAATGTTTTCTTAAGTCAGTCTCCCAAAACAATAGAGATAAAGCAAAAATAAACAAATAGGACCCATTCAAACTTAGAAGCTTTTGTACAGCAAAGGAAACCATAAGCAAAGTGAAAAGACAACCCACAGACAGGGAGAAAATATTTGCAAACTATGTGACCAAAAAGGGCTTAATTTCCAAAATATACAATCAGCTCATACAACTCAATACACACACACAAAAAAACAACCTAGTCAAAAATGGGCAGAAGACCTAAACAGACATTTCTCCAAAGGAGACATACAGATGGCCAATAGGCACATGAAAAGATGCTCTACACGGCTAATTATTAGAAAAATGTAAATCAAAACTACATGGAACTATCACCTCACATTAGTCAGAATGGCCATCATCAAGAAGTCTACAAACAATAAATCCTGGAAAGAGTGTGTAGAAAAGGGAACCCTCCTACACTGTTGGTGAGAATGTAAGTTGGTGCAACCATTATGGTGAATAGTATGGAGGGTCCTTAAAAAAACTAAGAATTGAGTTACCATATGATCCTGCATTCCCACTCCTGGGCATATCCAGATGAAACTCTAATCCAAAAAGATACATGCTTCCCCATTTTTGCAGCAATACTATTCACAATAGCCCAGACATGGAAGCAACCCAAATGTCTATCGACAGATGAATGGATAAAGAAGATGTGGTGTATATAGTATATATACCATGAAGCATTACTCAGCCATAAAAAAGAGTCAAATAACGCCATCTGTAGCAACATGGATGGACCTAAGATTATCCATGCTAAGTGAAATTAAGTCAGGAAGAAAAATACAAATATGAGATCATATCATTCATATGTGGAATCTAAACTATGCCACAAATAAACCTATCTATGAAACAGAATCATAGAGAATAGGCTGGTGGTTGCCAAGGGGAAGGAGGCTGGGCAAAGGTTGGAGGGGAGGTTGAGGTTAGCAGATGAAAGCTAGAAAGCTTTCAGAAGGGACAAACAACAAGGTCCTACTGTATAGCGCAGAGATCTATATTCAATATCCTGTGATAAATCATAATAGAGAGGAATATATATTAAAAAGTAATGCGTGTATATATATTTATAACTGAATCACTTTGCTCTATAGCGTAATTAACACACTGTAAATCAACCATACCTTAATTTTAAAAAATTGGAACACTTCAAGGTTTAAGGGTAAATCGAAGAGGAGAAAACATCAAAAGTCTGAAGAGCTAGGGCAGGTTATGGAGCTAGTTTGTGGGTTTAAGAAGTGAAAGGTTATTGGACAAAAACCTGTAATTGGCTCTTCTTGATCTTTACCACAAACAGAGCAAGGGGGCATACCCTCAATTATCTGACACAAGGATGTTTTCTGCGCAGAAACAACTGCATTATGAAATCTCTTCCACTCGCCTCATTAGCAGTAAAATAAATCACTTCTGGGGGAGTTGAGTTGTGTTTCTATTCTTGGTTTGAAATAATGGTGCCGAGCAGCAGCTCAGGGCTATTAAAGTCTGAGTTGTCTCGAGCTGAGGAAAAGCCGCTCTGCTGGGTGTGAGTCACCAGAACCAGAGAAGTTCTCCCAGCGATTCACACGCAAGCCAGAGGTGACGGTAAGCTCTGGAGCGTCACAAGTCTGACTGTGGCTGGTGACTAAGCAGTTAAAACATTTAGGCTGTGACTCCACCTGAAGGCAGGTGTAGGGTAGGGGTGGGGGGTAATCACAGCCTGAGTGGGAAAGCTGAGCTCTGTTTGACAAACTGTCAGATGGGAGCCAGTAAAGTCATTTAATTTTTTCGTTGTTGCCTTTGCAGTTAAAAAGGGGAAAACATAGTATGGAGGTTCCTCAAAAAACTAAAAATAAAATTGCCATATGATCCGGTAATCTCGTTCTTGGGCACATATCCAGACAAAACTAGAATTTGAAAAGATACATCACCCCAACATTCATAGCAGCACTATTCAAAATAGCCAAGACATGAAAGCAAGGATGGAACCATTGACAGATGAATGGATTAAGAAGATGTGGTACATATATACAGTGGGATATCAGCCCTAGAAAAATGAAACAATGCCATTTGCAGAAATGTGGGTGGACCTGGAGATGATCATACTAAGCAAAGTAAGTCAGAAAGAGAAAGACAAGTATCATATGGTATTGCTTACATGTGGAATCTAAGGTATGACACAAACAAACCTATCTATGACACAGAAATAGACTAACTTAATAAACAAAGTTGAAGAACTAATTAATCATCTCATCAATAAGATTGAGTCATTGGAGACTAGGATTTCCAAGTCTCTCAAAGACTCAGAAGTTTCAGGTGATAATTCCAACTAGATATAATGAATTTCTGTTTTGGGGGGTTAGTGCTTCAAAGCTTTGGCGCTCAAGGAAGTATGTTGTCTCCCTTGATGCCTAGGAAAAACTTGCCTATTAATCTCTACTGTGGGTCAGGCTTACTCCATGGGGCTGGGGGTGGCTCAGAGAGAATGATGAAACGATGAGAAGAAGCAGTCTCTGACTGAGCAGCTAAGCACACACACCCTTTTGGAGCTTACTGAACGGCAGGGAGGCTCAGATATGAACAAAGTCATATAATGAGTAAACAGTGTAATTGCCGACTGATCAGTGCTGTGCTTGCTATCAGACGTGATATGAGGGTGACTCCAAGAGGCTTCTTTGAGGAGGTGGAGTTTGAGCCGAGATCTGAAGGACAAGCAGATTTAACCAAGTAAGGCTTGGGTGCTGGGTGGGTGGAGACCCTGGGAGTGGGTGGGGGTGGGAGGCAGGACAGCCACTGCAGTCTTGAGGCCGCAGAAATGATCAGGGTGTGTCCAGAGACCTCTTAGAGTCTGTTGGAGGACACTAACATTGATGCATGGGTGACATATACAGCAACACCTCCACAAGGGCCACTGAGGCCGCCGTGTGAAACGAGGGAACGAGGGGGGCTGACCGGCCCCATAGGGGTTGTCCACTGGCCACTTGGAGGGGGACAGTCACGGAGATGGTGACACCCAGGCAGATCCAAAGGCACTGGGGGTCTAAATGTGGCTCTGGGTTCTTGCCCCTGAGTAGGTGGAGAGCCAGGCTATCGGCTGTGAGTGGGGACAGTGGAGGGGAGGTGCCAGGTTCGGGGTCGGGGGTCATGGATTCCAGGGTCAGACGTACAAGCCTGACAACCCTCGGGGACATCCAGGTGGAGATGAGTCGGTGGACTTTCTGGGAACCAAGGATGGCAATGCAGGAACCACATAGTGCTGCTCCCCTAACTGTAGCCAGCCCCCCACTCCCACCCTAGATCGTCTAGGAAAAGCACACAGTGACGCCTGAGGACTTCTAAAACGGCTCCTGCAATGCAGCACCCACTGCCTCTCTTTCCTTGATGATCTTGCTACCCTGTTTTGTGGCTAAAACTTTGAAGAGAGAATTTCTGGGGTAGGAGGCAAGCTCCAGATGGTCGTGCAAGGGTATGACGCATGAGCGCCCAGGAGGAGTTGAGTCCCAAGTGGAACAGGTGGGGATTACTGGGTACTGAGTCCCGGGTCCTGCATCCTTGGTCTTCCAGGGAGGTGTGCTAGGCCAGGCTCCCTGCAAAGACTTGGGTAGGTCTGTGTCCCACTGACGGGCCATCTTGCCAGAGAGATTGGGTCCGTCTCCCTCCTTATGGAGCAAATGTGGGCAGACACACCTGTCAACAGGGAAGAGCAGACAGTTTGGATCCAAGGCAGTCTGCAGGCAGGTGCCAGCCCTCAGGTGTCTGGATGCCAGCTGCCTGCACCTGGGACCATGGGGCGGGAGGAAAGCCTCAGATCCTGGGGCACTGGGGCTTGGCAGATGGGGTGATCCCAGTCAACTGGTTGTGTGGGTAACCCAGAACAGCTTCCAGACAATTCTGTTGCCTCCACCATCACGCAAGTCAGATCATTCGCTGTCATTCCAGAACCAGGACACTTCTGATGCAGAGGAGCTCAAGCTGGATGAAAACAGCCAGAAGCCCAACTGTCTCCCCCTTTTCACTGGAATTTGTTGGACATACAAGAATGTGCTGACAGCCTGCTGGATACTGTGCAGGTGAATCCCACTCACTGGCAGGAGGGTTAGCTGCTATCAGCTGTCCTCTAAGACAGAATTGAAACATGTAAAACAAGGTTCTCCTAATTCAAATCCTTAGAAGGTCTGATGGCACACCAGGTGTTTTGTAAGTTTAAAATGATCACTCCTAACAAGTCAGAAAAATTTGATCAATACAATTTAAGGGATTGTTCCAGACCACCTGCCCAAAGAAATACCTTGCTTGTTAAGTTCTCCCTTCTCTGGCTACGCATCTTTTTTGGACTTATTCTCTCCGTTTGAACTGTGGTGCTTAAGAAGACTCGAGAGTCCCTTGAATGGCAAGGAGATAAAACCAGTCAATCCTAAAGGAAATAAACCCTGAATATTCACAGGAAGGACTGATGCTGAAACTCTAATACTTTGGCCCCCTGATGTGAAGAGCCGACTCACTGGAAAAGACCCTGATGCTGGGAAAGATTGAAGGCAGGAGGAGAAGGGGGTGACAGAGGATGAGATGGTTGGACGGTATCACCAACTCAATGGATATGGGTTTGAGCAAGCTCTGGGAGTTGGTGATGAACAGGGAAGCCTAGCATGCTACAGTCCATGGGGTCACAAAGAGTTGGACATGACTGAGCAAATGAACTGAACTGTCTGATTCTCTCCATTTAAGGGCTTACCCTGGTGGCTCAGACCGTAAAGAATCTGCCTGCAATGCAGGAGACCCAGCTTTGATCCCTGGGTGGGGAAGATCCCCTGGAGAAGAGAATGGCAACCCACTTCAGTATTCTTGCCTAGAGAACTCCATGGACAGAGGAGCCTGGCAGGCTATCTTCCATGGGGTCACGACTAAGTGACTAACACACACGTCTCCATTTAAACTTTACAAAAATTGCTACTACCACTTGCTTTGTTTTTCAAAAAATTGATGGATGCACTGTGAGACATATAGGATCTTAGTTCTCTGACCAGGGATTGAACCCATGCCCTCTGCATCTGCTCTGTTCCTTAAAAAAAACAAACAACAAAAAACCCTGTGAAAGCTTCTAATATTTTAATATCTTGTTTATTTTCAACGTTTGGGTCATTTAAAACAATCCAAACATTTCACAGGGTCTGAACTATACAGGAATTACAATCGTTCTCAAAATATACCAAGTGTGTCCATCACTCGGGAGGAGTGGTCTGAGCAGACTGTGAGCCATGGAAATGCACAGCTCCTGGCAAATCTTGTCTTTGAACAAATTGATGGGATTTGAAGGACATGTGACTTCTCAGCCTTGACACCTTTCAAAACCCAACAGGAAAGTGACTCACACAGCCCTGAGTTGGGAGCCATGAGCTCTGGGCGCCATGGCAATTAGGCCCACACATCTGCCTCCAGAGCCTGGACTCCTCCAAGATGGGTCACCCTTGGTCACATGGTCACAGTGGAGCAGCACCCAGCATGGGAACACATCCCCCGGGGGGCCCCCTCCGGTCCTTGCCTCACAGTCCACGTCAGGCAGTGGACCCTGGGGGCCAGCTCTGCGAGGCTCACAGCGTTGGGTGGCATGGAATCACACAACTTCACGGGCCTAGATCAAGCATCTTCTGTTTACTGATTTAGCGTAACTCAGAGGGATTCACAGAGCTCAGAGGCCACAGTGGTTTCATCCCATTTCCTCCTACAGTTGTATACCTGGGATCAATTAAAACACTCAATCCTTTCTACCAGGAGACAGGGATAAATGTGCACAACAGTCTAGAGCTGATGACTCTTAGGGCTGGGTAGGTGGTTTTTTTTTTTGCTCCCCTGTTTTACGACAGCACAAATCTATTTTGCCTCAGACAGTGATCCTATTAGAACAAATATTTCTACAGAAAACTCAGGAGTAAATCTGATTTTTATTTCGAGTTTTCGATTATAACAAGAAGTATTATTACACATCTGTGTATTTAAATAAACAGTGGTAAGTACACTGGGGCCACACAACCTAAATTAGGTTCTTTAAAAACATATGATGCATTCTTATCCTAGGCACAAAAACAACTTTTCTTAAAAAAATAAAACTGTGATTTAAAAGGCCTTTATTTCATAGGGAAGAGGAATAAAAGATAAATGCTAGCAGGTGTTCCATCACATCTGGGTTTTTTCCCTTGGTCATTTGTCCTTTATCTTCTGCAAATGCAAAAAGAAATGGTCAGCGATGTTTAAAAAAATACCTTAGGGGCCTTGGCGCACTTGATGACTCCACAGACACCTGGACCACTTACATATGGAGAACAGAGACAATGCTTAGAAAATATATCACCCCTAGCCCAAGTTCATTTGATGAAACTATTATGTATAAAGCATTAATTATATACATAAATAACATAAAAATAATTATCATAAATTAAAAGTCAAATAATCGCCCACGACAAATTCAATGGAGAGGTGCAAGCTGGGAGTTAGGGAAGAGCTGGGTGTGGAGGGTGAATTCTGCAGTCCCCTTTCACATGCTGCATGGGTGATGAACTTGGTTCACGAAGGCCTGTATTGCACACATCAAAACCTAGCCCTCTTTCTCCTCAACATCTTGTGACTTAGAACTATGTGAAGTGCTGAGAACGCTGCCTTTTGTGTGACAGATCACCCGCAGCCTCACTGGCAGCATCAGGTGAGTCTGTCTCATTTATTTACTCTTTACTGAAGAAGGTCTCCCAACTAACACAGGATCACAAAGAGTGATCGAGACAAAGCAAAGGAATCGTTATCTTTTCATTCTGGACAGGGCAAAGGCATCACTCAAGCTTCTTTTTTTTTTTCAATTTTTTTTTTTCACTCAAGCTTCTTCACCTGCCTCTTTGTCTCCCTGGCTGGGCAGCCAGAGGACTGGCTGCTGGCCGCCACCTCGGTGGCCCTGAGCCTCACCCACCCCCCTGAGATGGGTGCACACGTGTGACACAGCTGATGTCACTCAGCACATTCATTCATTCATTCATTCGGGGCGCTGATACTTCTACTGCTCAGCTAATGACTTTTTCTGCTTTCATACTACTTGGCAGGACACAGCACTACCTCCATATTTCAGAAAAAACCTACCCCTTTCCCCGTAAGGAGCAAAGTCCATTCAACATTTTTATAGAAAACTGGTCTTGAAACACATCAACCTTTGGAATTAAGAGTTTAAACAGAAAAAAGACATGAATTTCTTCCCTGTTCTCCAGTTCAGGGGACTCTAGCCGAGTCTCAGCCACAATAAATACGTTTGGATGGCAGAGTCCTGAGACGGCTCCAGGGAGCCTCCAGAAGGGCCAGCGGGAGGCCCTCTTGATGCACGTTAACAGCGACCCCTGCGGTGGGGCAGCTACGGAAGCTGGACAGAGGCCTACAGTGCAAACGACATTGCGTGTCAAAGGAAAACAGAGAAGAACGTGGTCTCCGCAGTTTCGAACACGCGAGATATGCTCGAGATAAAGTTTAAAAAAAGAACCATACTGAAAATCCATTCACGAACCCTATTACTAAGACGCCTTGCTGAGTGACCTCACATGACCGCTTGCCTGTGACCAACAGGAAGGCCAGAGGAGGGGCGTCCGCCCACAGGGCAGCTTCCCACCTGGTTTCAGCCAACGACTTTGATTCAACTGGAATTTCAAAGAAGATAAATGTGACTTGAACGTCTATCTGTTCAAAGTCCAGGAGCCAGGAGAAAACTCTGTTCCTGCCCAGCACATTGCTACATTTTAACACAGCAGCTGAGTCCTAAAGAGAAAAAGGAAACAAACCACTTCCCTTTGCCAAACCTCCAGTCCCTCCGGCTCTGGGAGGGAAGCCTAGGGGCCTGTCTCACCTGGCAGAATGCGGGAGGCTGCTCCCGGGGACAACTGGCCTGCCTGCCCAGGGTCACTTCTGAGTTCAGCTGACAGACTGCCATGGTTCTGGGGGCATTTGGAGATAATTCTGCAAAAGCTAAGTCAACCTTACTTACATTGCAATGTGTGTTTGTTTTTCTCTGTTTGGTATCCAGCCAACAAATCTTAAATGGAAACAAACCCCCATCTGTGGTTCTCTCCCTGGTCTCTGCAAGCTGCCTCAGTAGCTGTACATCTGCGGCTGCTGCTCAGCCGGCACCGGGGGCTGGGCGGCCTGTGGGGCAGGGGCTGGAGGCGGCGGGGGCGGCCCGTCCGTCTGGGGCACCGCCCGCCAGGTGAGCGGGTGCTGCTCACCCAGCTGGCTCCCCAGGGGCGTGATGGAGTTGACCAGGGTGGTCAGGTTGATGAAGTGGGCCACGGATTGTGGGTTCGAGGCTTCCGGCTGCGGGTGGATCTGGAGGTCGTTCTGGCGGTTGTGCAGCATGGCGGAGCCGCTGACGGTGTCAAAGGTCACGGTCAGGATGGAGTTGTCCAGCTGGAGCTGGCGTTCCGGAGTGGTCAGGTGCCCGACGGCCACCGGCTGGAGGTTGGTAAACTGGGTCCCGGCCGTGGTGGTGATGGGGGTCACGGTGATGTTGGTCAGGCCGACGGAGCTGGACGGGGTGGTCACATTGGGGTCACCCAGAGTCACCACCACCTGGAAGAGTCACGCACGACACGAGACCATTAGTTTCTGAAGAATTGAGAACAAGAGCAGCTTCCTGTGCTGTGCTTTGTAGAGGATCCCCGTGACACGGGGATCAATCACCTCACGCTTGGCCCAAAGGAAGGAGGTCAAACACCTGCTGGTGAAAGATTAAACCACGCTAGTTTTTCCTGGAAAAAGAATTCCAGGGAAAAAGAGAAACAAGATACAGATGTAATCATTGAGACCATTAGTTGGAACTGAGCAATAAATGATTTCAGTGTCAAGAAAAAAACAGAACAGTAATCACGAAATGAGCTAAAGTGAAGAGGAACTCAAGAGCCTCTTGATGAGGGTGAAAGAGGACAGTGAAAAAGCTGGCTTAAAACTCAGCATTCAAAAATACTAAGATCATGGCATCTGGTCCCATCCCTTCATGGCAAATAGATGGGGAAAAAGTGGAAGCAGTGACAGATTTTATTTTCCTGGGCTCCAAAATCACTGCAGATGGTGACTGCAGCCGTGAAATTAAAAGATGTTTGCTCCTTGGAAGTAAAGCCATGACAAACCTAGACAGCATGTTAAAAAGCAGAGACATCACTTTGCCGACAAAGGTCCATCTAGTCAAAGCTATGGTTTTTCCAGTAGTCATGTACGGATGTGAGAGTTGGATGATAAAGAAGGCTAAGTGCTGAAGAATTGATGCTTTTGAATTGCTGTGTTGGAGAAGACTCTTGAGAGTCCCTTGGACTGCAAGATCAAACCAGTCAATCCTAAAGGAAATCAACCCTAACCAGTCACTGAAGGACTGATGCTAAAGCCAAAGCTTCAATATTTTGGCCATCTGATGTGAAGAGCTGACTCATTGGAAAAGACCCTGATGCTGGGAAAGATTGAGGGCAGGTGGAGAAGGGGAAGACAGAGAATGAGATGGTTGGATGGCATCACTGACTCAATGGACATGAGTTTGAGCAAACTCCGGGAGATGGTGAACAGGGAAGCCTGTCGTGCTGCCATCCATGAGGTCGTAAAGAGTCAGACATGACTCAACAACTGAACAACAACAATCACGAGAACAACAGAGAGAATATTCTTTGTTGTCTCTTAACACACTGCAAAGCTCAGAAGGACAACAAACCCGTGTGCGGTGCCAAGAGCTAATAAAAAAGATAGCATCGCTCTCCCCACACGAAAAGGGACAAAAGGCCAGAGAAACACAGAAACACTTGCAACCAGGATGACCAGGGCCACTCAAGAGAGGTGCGGCATCCAACACATGCTGACAGAGCTGGGGGCCTTGAAACCCAAACAGGGACGGGTCGGCAAAGGGGAAGTTCTGGCTAAAAGCAGCAGCTGGACACACGCCCCCCCCGCCCCTGAGAACCTCCCCAAACTGGTCCCAGCCAGTTCCCAACCCCAGGGGTACGACTGCTTTTCACCATGATGGTGGTGACCTCTGAGTCTGCACTGGGAAACGCTCACAGGGAAACAGGGCACAGGCTGACAGCGGTCAGGGTCCAAGACCCCATGGGGAGAAGGGTCACAAGCCAGCCTCCCACACCCGGGCCCGACTCTGCACAAGCGTCACCTGCTGGATGCTCTGCACGGCCGAGTCCGTCTCATCCCCGACAGCCCCTGAGAACGTGCCCTCCTTCTCTGAGAATTCGCTGAAGGCGGCGTCCTCTGGCGCCGTGGCCCCCGCCTCCTCCTCCGGCTTCTGCTTCCTCTTGGGAGCTCTCCTGGCGGCTTTCACGTGCTTCCCTTCGGCCAGCTCCTCCTGCTCCAGACTCAGCTCAGGCTGTGTGAGCAGAAGGTGAGACAATGACAGGTCAGCACGTCGTGCCCCTGAGGCGGCCTGGCACCACCCCCAGACACCGGGTGACCAGGCCCATCTGCTAATGTGCACGTCTAAGGATGGCAGCAAGTTCCCGCCGGTCTCCGCGACTTTTCTTTAAAGTGAGGGAAGTTGGATACAAGTCATACTTTGTACTGAAATAGAATTATCTCTGAAAACAGAGGTTGTGAGCCCCTGTTTCAGCCCTGTTGAGCTCTGCCTGAGGCTGCAAAGGCTTTCATGTCGGGCTCTCTGCCCCAGGCTGACACAGGTTCACTGTGGACATAATCTTGGGTCAAGGATGAGTCTGACTGCAAGAAACGTGTGGTCATGGTTCTTAGGGACAGCAAATAAGGGCCCAGCGGTAATGGTGACCCCAGATGGGTGCCCGGCATACTTCTTTCCCTCCTGCTGACCCACAGCTGGCCCAGCCCAGGATCACAGAGGCTGCTGGGCAGTAGTGGCCCGCAAGGCTCTCTGCCCCAATCACCCACCACCCCTCCTGTCCTTGGTGCCATACCCATGAGGTGTGGTCCCACCCAGTGGCAGACAGACCCCAAGGAGGTCTGCCAGGACATGGCCACGAGGGGCTGCCCATGTCAGGGGTGGACGTGGTCCTGGGCCTCTGGGGCCTGGCTGTCCAATGCAACCCAGCCACTGAGCACTGTACTCAAAGCTCTACTGCAAAACAAGAGAGGGGTGAAGGCGATTTTAAAGTAACTGAGCATGAAATGTTCCCTTCAAAATAAGAGAAAACCTTTGTATAAAGGTTCTGACTACAGATTCCTTTTGAAAGTAAGCTCATCTAATACACTTAAGGTTATTTTGCTTGTAACAGTCTAATCACACTAAGCTCTTCTGGATGACACTTGTGATGGTTAACTAAAGCGTCATCTTTGTGAGGTTGGGGCGCCCAGTCGTGTGGTCAAAACACCAGTCCAGATGCTGTCCTGAAAGTGTTTTCCAGATGTGATTAACACTGAAGCCAGTAGGTGTTGAGTAAAACAGAACCTTCTGAAATGCGGGTGGGCCTGGACCAATCAGGTGAAGGCCTTGAGAGCCGACAAAGTTCCCAGAGGACGAAGGAATTCTGCCTCCAGCATCGGCCCCTCCTGGGTGTCCAGCCTCCGGCCCTCCTGGCAGATTCTGGACCTGCCAGACCCACAACTGAGTGAGCCAACTCCTTAAAATAAATCTAATTCTCTCTGAACATGCATGCACGTGCGTGCACACACACTTTACTGTTTTCTCTGGGGAACTCTAACAATCTATCCTCTAAAAAGACACACATCTGTTTTCAGAAAACTGAAATTCTAGAGATGTTCACAGAAACGAGAAGGCTCCTGGGGTGACGACCAATGAACAAAACAGGGAAATGAGTGTGACACGCGGGGGTTTCCCCCAGGGCTGCTCCTGATATCCACTGGGCTCCTCCGGTAAGATGCCCCACCCCGCGTGCTCTGCGCTCACCTGGACGATGCCGATGGAGGAGGCGTCGATGGTGGTGGTCTCCGGGAGGTGGTCCAGGTCATCAATCCTCACGGCCAGGACCTAGGAGTGGGCGCAGGGCCGTGAGCCCAGGACACGGTGCCTGAAGGCCAGCCCAGGGCAGGTGGGGCCAGACACACAGCCGCCGGGCCATCTCCCTCAAGGCCCTGTGTGCCCAACGGCTCTGCTTGGCACTCAGAAGCCTGGGATCCAGAATCCTGCCTGGCTCTCATTCCCTCCTCCCAGGTCCCCTACTCCTTAAGTGTCCGCCGCGTTCCCACACATGGGGGTGTCACCTCGCCTATCCGTGTGTCATCGCACTGTCCACTGCCCCCAGGTGGAGACCCTGCTTCCCCTCCTGTCCACGATGTCCGCTAAGTGCGTCCTCCCTCAATCTCAGTATCTCTCACTAAGAGCAGAGCAGGATAAGACAGTACAGCAAACCCGTCCTACAATGAGTTACCAAGAGTGAGACGTGTACGTGTAACACACCTTACCTTCCTACCTGCGCCCCCACCCGCAGCCCCCGTGAGCCACACCAGCCTGTCCTCAGGAGGCTGACCCTCACACCGGGACACAGGCTCGAGGTTGACCCGGCTCCTCCCTCATCCTGAACCTGGTCCACACACCACTGACGCTGGCTACACAGGTGCCTGTGGTCACCTAAGTGAACAAATCACAGGTGGTGCAGAGAGCACGCAGGACACCTGGGGAGGGAGGCTGTGATGGGGAGTCGCTAAGGGACGGAGGTGGCTGTGGATAAACGAAACGCAACCAGGGAAAGCACAGAAGCCTGTCCAAATGGCTCTGCAGTCAAATGGCTTTGCAAGCATCTTTCCATTTTCGTTCCAAAATAAAGAACAAAACTATAGGCTATATATCATGGGCGTGGCTTATTTAAGAAAGACGACAGACCACTGCATTTCTGGGCTTAGGATCCAAGACCAGGACAGCACATCCTCTGAGAGGATGGTCAGCGAGGCGGTCATGTGTGCTTCAACAGAAACGCTGATGTGGTGGCGAGAACCCAAGTGTGACTGAGGCTGCAAAGCTGAGTCAGAGCAGCAGGAGGCTCCTGACGGTTCTCTCCCACCACACCACCTCCACTGTCACCACGACCACCTCCGCCCCCATCACCACCCCATCACTGCCACCACCACCTTCATCATCACCACCGACATAATCAGCGTCCTAGTCACACCACCCGGAAGCCACAGAGAACCACCACAGAAGCACTTGTTGACTTTACTCTCGTTAGGAGATTAGACCACACGTGAAAAGTATTTTTAGTGCTTGAATTTTCCTCAATGTGACATTCATTCAAAGCAGAGGGAAAGACCATAAGTGGAAGTCACAAAATAGCATCAATTCAAAAAGATCCTGAATATGTGAGAGCAGTGTATGCTTAACACCCTAACATACACCCTAAGGTGTTCACTTAGGTTGGCCAGCCTTCACCAGACCCCCACGCCCGAGTCTGTGCCCCGCAGACCTGCACAGTCTGGCCGAGGGCGGTGCCGCCACCACAACAGAGCCTCCCCTGCCTCACTCCTGTAGTCTGGGGACGTTTCCTCCATTCCCTCTGCTCGCCTCTGTGTGACATGTCTGCATCCTTCTTCTTCTTCCATCTACCACCCTAGATCGTCAGGTCTAAGAGGACGGGGCACACCCGGTCCAGCCGGTCACCAGCGCTCATCCCTGCAGGCACTAAACTATTTGTCTGAACACAGAGAAGGAAACCACAGAGAAACATCAAAGGATCCAAGGAAAGCAGCCCAGGGGAAAGAGGCTGAAAGTGCCCGAGACAGAAGGGACTGAGAACAGAGCCCGGACAGAGGAGCCTGAGCCTGCTGGGGGCCCCTCCAGAGCACTCTGCAGCCCAGCGAAGTGGGTTTGAGAGGAAGAGGGGCCAAGAGGTGGCTGCGCAGATGGACCGATGAGGCAACTGATTGTTAACCAGAGGAAAACGTCTGCTGAGCCGCTCCGTGTCCGCAAGGCCCCTGCACCCAGCAGCACGCATCACACAGGCCATGGGCAAAACCCGCCGTGCACAGAGCTACAGATACCCACATGCCGAGAAGTCGCTCGCTCCCACCCACCACGAGCCCCCGGGGGAGCCCGCAGTGCCTGCCCTGGGCCCCAAGACCCAGGTGGCCCCACTGACACTGGGCAGCCGGATGGATGCTGACACGTCCGGCTCCTGCTCCCGACTTTGTTTCTCTAGGTGGAGACGCTAGCAGGCCACTAGGTGAAAGCGGCTGGAGTGAGGGGAGCAAAGCTGGTGGAACCCCAGCTCCTCGTGCTAAGCAGAAAGAGCCTGGGGTCCACGGGCCAGGGACCTGCGCAGGCTGTGGAGGACATAGCGAGGTGATAGGAGAAAAAGACGCACTTCTCAGCCAAATGAAGCAGAAGGTGCTTTTATAATTGCAAAAGTAATCCATGTTCATCAGAGGCAATTATTTGAAATAGAGAAAAACATAAAGATAAGAGATAACCAAAACTTCAGTGCCAGACCACAGTGCAATGCTTTCACCCTTTCTTGTTTCACCACCTTGTTTGTTACCCAGGTGAGTATCCTGTAAATACACAATGTGAATGACACGCTGTGGGGACACCTGTATTATCTGCAAGGTGTCACTGCTTTCTTACGATGAGCATTCACAGTGTTACTCAGAACTGTCTGCAAACACGTTACAGTCACGCACATCACTGAACTACTACTAACATAGTGGCATTCCTCTTACTGGACACTCAAGGGTCCAAAGAGTCATTTATTAAAACACTGGGGAGATGGTCACACTACCCTCAGGAGGACATGCAACGGTGCATGTCCTGGAATAGGGTGCAATTCCAGTCATTTTGAATCCCAGAACCTCCCCTAATTCAATGGAGGAAGGATGGCACCTTCTTCTGTTAAAGGCTTTCTCTTGTATCTCAACCACATGTGTTTTCCTTTTGTGAATCTCCTCTCCTCAGACACAGTGGGTTCTCTGTTATTCTCGTGGAAGGCGTGCTATCTTTACTATTAACAGCCAGTATCTGTTAATGACACTGACACATTTTTTAGTTTTCCCTTTGCGTGTTCTCTTGACCCCCAGAAACTCTAAATGTTATGTTGCTTAGTCAAATTGTTTGTTCAAAATTTTCACTGCTTTTGTGCTTATAAAGCGTCTAGTTTTGTTTTCAGTTTACTGCTCTTTCAAACCCAATGACTTATTCAATGCCCTGGACCTGCCTTTAGAACCAGGTTCTGGGTGTCAGGGTCTACCTACCTTCCTCGATACACTTTCTCCGTCTCAGTCCTGAGGGCCACTTTCTGAGCAGCCCCCAACACCACGCGGAGCCTCTGGTTCTGCACATTTTTTAGCTACTCTAAAGGGAGGAATGGGGGAGAGGGAGGGTGGCACCCCTGTCCTGCTGTAATTCCAGGGAGAGTGCAAGTGATTACTTCAGCAAAAAACCCATTTGGGGCTCTTGTATTCATTCATTCATTCGGTGCCTCCTACCTGCAGGCAGAGGGCAGCGTCGGACCCAGGCCCTGCCTCCGGGAATCCCAGGGGTGGGGACCCTGCGCGGCGGGGGTGGGGGGGGTCTCGGAGCGGGGGAAGGCCCCGCGCATGCTCACCTCGGGGTGCTTGCGCCGCATGTGCCTGCTCATGGAGGCCCTGGTGGACACCTTGGTCCCGCACAACTGGCAGCTCTGCGCCTCCACCTTGTCGTGGGTGAGCTGCACGTGCTTCTGCAGCATGTATTCGGTGACATACTTCTTGTCGCACACGGAGCACGTCCACTGCTTGCCCACTGCCCGCGCGCATGGGGAGGGAGAGACGGGCGGGGGTGGTGAGGGGGCAGCCTCTAGGTCACAGACCCAGTCAGCCACCCACCCGAGGCCAGGCCTCAGAAAGACCCTCCTCCCACCCAGGAATGCTTCAATCAGCGTCTGACAACGCGAGCATGAATATTTGAAGGTTTTGTGGCTGAATTTTAGGGGGCAGAGGGCCACCATTAAGGCACAATAGTGCCAGATATCCTGAAAAAGTCCACATAGAGCCTCGCAGCCAAGCTCTCCACACCCCGCACACCCAGACGGCCCCAGCAGAGACCACAGCGGCTGGCCGGCCGGTCCCCAGGCGCCCCCCACATACCCGTGTGGATGAGCTTGTGCGTCTCCATTGTGTTTCTCTCACTGAACGTTTTTCCACACAGTTCGCACATGAAATCTTTAATCCCTGCAGGAAAAGGCACATTTAATTTCACGATTCATGAGCGTTTTAACTGTACACAGCACCGGTCTTGTCCGTGACACGTTTCTGTATTTGTAAAGACTGTGGGGGCTGGTAAGTTACCCGGAGACGACGGACAGTATGCCTTCATTCCCCTACTCAACCGGCAAACTGTGGCTTGAAAACCATCCTACTGCAGGTGTCTTGGTCTGGGGTGGTCACCCTGCCTGCCTGCAACCTGGTAATATGGAAGCATCGAGCCATCAGACTGTCACACTCCCCGAGCTGACAAGAAGGTGGGCCCTTTACCTCTTAAACAAACATTTGCCCTAAATGTCAAGCAAAGCAAGTAAGTGACTTTCAAGGTCTGCTTATCTCGGTCCTGTATTTGCTGGGTCCCTGGTACTCGGAACCCTACATTCACGTGGCTCCTGGAAGTGAGAGAGACAGAGGCCACTGCACCCCAGTAGGTGGAGAGTTGCCAGACCCCCAAGGAGGCGCAGGACCCAGTCCCAGGAGGTGAGTGTTTCCCAGAAAAGGGGAAGCAAGAAACGGACAGACTTCCCCAGGAAAAGGAGAACGGCATGCTTTTGTGAAAGCCCAGTGCCCTGGGGGCTGGCACTCCAGGGGGACCCAAAGCGGACCTGAGAGGTGCCCTGGCCGGCCCTGGGGGCAGCAAGAGAGGTGAGCACACAGGTAAGCTGGGCCAGGCAATGGCAAGACCCAAGTCCATTTTAGAGGATATGAACCACCCAGATGCTCCTGCTAGAAACTTCACACACAGCTCCACCACCCAGGGAGGACCGTTTCTCATTCTGCTATAAATCTGATTCTGTCATATACACGTTTACCCATAGACAACCGTTTATAAGAAATGAGTTCACCAAAAAAAAAAAAAAAAAAAACGAGCTCACAAACGTCGATGCAAGTTAACGTGCATATCTCATCACTTGAAGGATGCACTGTCCTTTAAGGTGGACACACCACAATTCAGCCTCTGCCCTGATAGACACTTAAGGTGGTCCAGTTTCCTGTCCAGATGACATGATGGTCAAGGTACACACACGCCAGGTCTTTGTCTGATGGTTTCTCCTGGCTGAGTGGGAGGGAAGGGCACTGAAGGCATTGAGGGCGGTAACCAGTACCCGGTGTGTTTGGGGGGACGCAGGGGGCTTATTGCAGGGGATGGGGGAGCTTCTGGGAAACCGGCTAGTTACCCAGCTTCCTAAAGCTCGACCAGAGAGCCTGGGGCCTGCTGGGAGCTAAAGACCCTGCGGAGCAGCGGCGGCTCTGCTCGAGCGGTTTCTCACCAGCGGGCTGGTCCCTGTACACCAGAGCACCGCGGACTCACCCGTGTGCCGCTTGTAGTGCTTGAGCATGTTGACCTTCTGCGCGAACTTGCGGTGGCACTCCCTGCATTCGTACTCCTTGATGCCCTTGTGCAGCTTCATGTGGTGGCGCAGCGCGTGCTTGGTCTTCATGCCTGCGGGGCAGAGCGGGTTAGCCACACCCCATGCCCCGCCCCCACCCCTGCTCAACCCCGCCCCCAGGGCCCATGCCCCGCCCCCACACCCTGCTCGACCCCGCCCCCAGGGCCCATGCCCCGCCCCCACACCCTGCTCAACCCCGCCCCCAGGGCCCATGCCCCGCCACACACACCACCCTCCCCATGCCCATGCCCAGCCCGAGGAAATGTACGCAGTACAAGATGGGAAAACCGACCCCAGTACCTGCCCCAGGCACCCCTCCCCATCCAGCCAGGCCCAGTGAGCAGCACTCAGGGTTCAGGTGTGGCTGTCCCTGCCCACCTGGGGGTAGGGCCCACCACACCTGTCCCCTCCAGCCCTCCCCAGCTCCTCTCTGCAGCTCCAGCCCGGTGAGGATGGGGCTGGAAGAGCTGGGCAGAGATGGGGCTGGGGCTCCACCCACTATGGTCAGGGCTAAGACACGGGTAGAAACGTCTAGAAACATCTGTGTGCAACATTAACATGCTGCTTTCGAAGCACGAAACTGAGGTCTGAGGCGGGAAAAACTATTTTGCATAACCATTCCGGTTATTTACAAATAAATTTTTTTTTGGTTAGGTGCTTGTGTTACTTTTTCAATAGAATAATCTACACTGCTGCACACAGTTACTCTGGAGAAGAGACAAGAAACTGTCGCCTCTGGGGAGGGGGTCTGGGGCCACCCGGGGTGAGGAACTTCTCACTTTCTGCCCTTCTCTGGTTAACTCTTTTAGTCGTCTACATCTAATTTTATTTTACGAGGCTAAAATAGGGGTTGATCCAGTGAGTAGAATTGTGGGACATTTGTGTTTGCTTTATACTTTCCGGTTTAATTTTAAAAATCAAGGAAAAACAAAAACTTCATGAAATATTAAATTTTTAAAAGATGCTAATGGCATCAAGACAAACTTTTAAATCAAGACAAACTTGATTTGTCCTGTATCTGAAGGAGGGTGGCCCTGCCGCTCTTCCAGCACACACAGCACTGGCAGCTGCTTGAAACCACCAAAGATCCATAGCTCCAAGCCTTCCTCAGTTTGGGTTTAAAACAGAAACGGGTTAAAATTTTACGGTGGACTGGGATTACCTCTTTCTGATTATACTTAGCGATATGAGCTATTTTACTAACAGGTTCATTTAACTAATTCCACCTGATTAAAATAAAGGTCACTGTCATCACCGGCCACAGAAAGTCAGTCTGAATCCACAGCTGGTCCTTGTAAGCAGCTGAGGGTTCTGCACCTCCACTGAGGCCACATGGTGATTCTGAGGGTATTCTATATATCACACAGTCATGCTGCACTATCTCCCTGCTCTTAAAACAGCTTTAATCTATACCTTGGTTTTATGCCCCACCTTTGGACTGATTTGTCTTCTTGACCTGCAGTTAAATTCTCTGGGTCTTATCTTTCTTGAGTAAATGACTCAGGTCTGGGTGACCCCCAACTCCCACTTGGCCTGCTGCCCCTTCTGGATGATGGCCAGGCCCCCACCTGCCCTCACCTTTCCCACACTCCGCGCACAGGTATTCCCGGATGTTGTCATGGACACGCATGTGCTCCTTCAGCATGTCCTTCCTGGCAAAGGACTTCCCACACTGCTCACAGGCATGGCTTTTCACACCTACAAGCAAACAGGGCAGGCTGTCACCGCAGGGAATCCTGACCCAAGGTCACTGCGTGAGGGCAGCACCAGAAAGAAGCACATCCCACACCCCCCAACCCCACCCACCCCTTGCAGCTGGAGCCCTGGCCCCTGAGCCCTCCTTTCTCAGCCTCTGTGAGGACCCAGAGGGGGACTGGGCAAGGAGGGGCTGAGCTGGGAGGAGCAGCAAGTATGGATGGTGAAGGACCAGTCAGGAGACGAGGATGACCCCCGGGAGCAGGAAGCACGCAGAGGGGCCTGGCCCACTTGGCACCATGTCCTCCCAGGCCCGGCTACCTGTGTGGATCAGTTTGTGCCTCTCCAGGTTCCCGATGCTATTGAAGATCCGCCCGCAGATTTCACAGGGGTGGATGTACCTGAAAGCAGACACAGGCTCAGGATGGCACACAGCCTTGGCAGACGGGCACAAAGAGTACACTTGCATAAGCGCCTTTATCAGCAGGTGTGGTAGAAAAAAAAAAAGGTGCTATGGGGGTGTCAAGGGGCCCGAGACTTTAGCCTCCATCTGAGCTGAGTTGCCCCCTTGAAGTTCACATGCTGGCATCCTGACTCTCTGCACCTCAGAACGTGGCTGAGCCTGTAGATGGGGGTCTCTGCAGAGGTCCTCAAATTAAAGATGAGGTCACTGGATGGGCCCTAACCCAGTAACTGGGGTTCTTTCAAACAGGGACACAGAGACACGCACAGAGGGAAAGCCACAAGGACACACACTGATGCCAAGGAGAGAAGTGGGACTGATGCTCTCCCATGGCCACAGGGGGACTCAGAGCTCCAGCCTCAGCATTGACATAACACATCGCTGTTGTACAGGCTGCCACGTCGAGGCCCCAATGGAGGACTCAGCTCTAAACAAGGCTGTAGCCTGATTCACCCGGACACGCAGTATTGATTACTGGCTGCAGCCAGATGGGGGAGCTGATGTTCACAAAACCTAATTACTCTGGGGAAAAGGGTCTCTGGTCCTATGTAGGCAGGTCTGCAATGCCGTCCACTACTGTGGGTTCCAGAGACTGTGCGACCTGATGACGAGGCAAGGAGCAAGGCCAGCGCATCCCCCAGGCCGGCCCAGGGCTCTCCGAGGAGACAGTTGGCTCTGCGCTCACCACCCCTCTGTGGGAAATCAGCCCTCCCTCTGCACCACCCTAGAGTCCCGGGATCCTCACTTCTGCACGTTGGGGTCGGGCAGGTTCTCACGGTGGATGACCATGTGGGCGTGGTAGGTGGCCTTCAGGGCGAAGCGCCGGTGGCAGATGCTGCAGCCGTAGCCCTTCTCCTTGTGCACCTCCATGATGTGCTTCAGGTACTCCTTCCCTCGGCCGAAGGTGAGCTGTGGACGCACACGCTGTTTACCTGCGCACGCAGCCCATCCCCGCGGCTAACGAGGCACAGCCTCCACGCAGGTGCCCTGGGCACAGGGGGAGAACCAGCCTCCACGCAGTAGAGCGGAACTCCAAGGGGTAGGACCAGTGCCCGGCAAAACCGCGAAGCAGGGGGAGCCGTAAGAGGTAGACCCCAGGTCCTCCCGTAACTCTCACAGCAGGTCCCATCCCCCACCCCCCAAAGGCAGCTTCTAGAACTCCTCTCCTCTACACTCAACCGACCCCATCTCTCCCAAAGGTCCTGACAAGTGCAGGGCCAGGTGCGGGTGCCCAGCACACAGGTACCGGTGCCCCAGAAGAACACAGGGACCTACTTCGTGAAACCACAGGGTCTACCAATTGTTGAATATGGAAAGCTCCCCACTCGCCGCCCCCTCACTCCCCCCAGCCTCTAAGCAAGGCCCTCTGCTGTGTGGGAGGGCACAGCCAAGGAGAGAAGCCCCGGCGCACAGGTCCACGCTGGTCAGACACACAGGCACGTGTGGACCAGACTGGTTCTGAGACGGTGGTCCCTGTGATAGTGATAAGACCCACAACCATCATTCCTGAGAAGCAACGAGCCCTGGGGTGCCCTCCAGGATGTCTGGGAGGGCCCCCACCCATGCCTGAGCCTCTGGGGGCCAGCACCCCTGCTAGCCCATGCACTCAGCAGCCGTAGTCCAGTTACCTGACACCTTTTGCAGCTGTACTTGTGAGGCTCTGAGTCTGCACTCTCGTCTGAATGGTCATCGTTTTCTTCTGAGGAGATCCCAATCTTGCCAATAAACTCCTCTCTCTGGTGGTCATCCATCAGCGCGATGTCCTAGAAGACAATCACCATGTTCTGCTTCTAACCTGTTTGGCAGAAGCTTTAACCGGTGACCTGTACACTAGGTGCGGAAACTGTGTCCTCGGGTCACCGGAACACCCCGCCCCGACGATGGTGCCATCAGGTCCTGCTTGAGTTCAGACGACTGCACGCCAGGGCTGGAGCTCACAGGAACAGTCCCTGAGCCGGGCGGCGCCTGGAGGGCGTGTTCTCCATCCTCACTTGGGCACCTACCACTCTTTCACTTTTCCTGGATCGGCACTTCTACCCCCAGAGCGACCCTGAATCCTCACTACCCTGCACACTGGCAAGCTCTCATCTCACGTTCCTCAAAGGTAGGGAGAGAAGCAAAAGCCCCTGTCCTGACCCCTGGTCTTCGTCTTCTCCCAGGAGGTACCTGGCGCGCAGAGTTTTTAACGTGAACCCTTCACGTGGGCGTGAAACACAGCAAATACTCAAGAGAGCTCACCTGGAGAGCAGCAACAAGATCCCCCAGACCCCGAGGGCCGGTCCCGCCTCCCCGCGCGCCCCGCCTCCCCGCGCGCCCCGCCTCCCCGCGCGCCCCGCCTCCCCGCGCGCCCCGCCTCCCCGCGCGCCCCGCCTCCCCGCGCGCCCCGCCTCCCCGCGCGCCCCGCCTCCCCGCGCGCCCCGCCTCCCCGCGCGCCCCGCCTCCCCGCGCGCCCCGCCTCCCCGCGCGCCCCGCCTCCCCGCGCGCCCCGCCTCCCCGCGCGCCCCGCAGCTGCACCAGGCGCAGGACTCACCTTGAAGTGGACGTGGATGTGGTCCCTGAGCACGTCCACACGGAAGAACTTGCGCCCGCAGATCTCACAGGTGTACTTCTTGTCGCCGTGGGTCAGCAGGTGCTTGTTCATGTTGCTCCTGCAGGAGAACACCTGCGGGCAGGAGAGTGGGGGCGGAGATGCCTGTTACCACGCACCTGTTACCACTCAGCGAGTAAGGCCTCACTGATGGAACATAATCGGGCACAAAAAGGCAGTAGTTTCCTTCCAAAATATAAGTTGCAACAGATCCTCAGTGTTCGAGAGAAATAATCGCGTGGTGCTGCAATCATGATCGTTTAACCGTTTAAACTGGTGCTTACATTATAATACAGAACTAACCATTCTCTAGTCTTCACCATAAACTACTCTGCTCACAATTTTACTCAAATATTTCACTGGAATGGGGCCTAGCAAAAAGAGTAAGTCACACAAAGAGCTGCAGTCTTCTCAAAGTGAGTATCAGAGAGTTACAGTTTGTGTTCCCTATTTCATGCATAATTATTATCACCTCCCTCAATTTCTCAGTATTTCCTGTCTAAAGTGATGAGGGTGGGGACTCAGCCATTCACCCAATCAATACTAATCCAGATGTGGCTGCAGAGACCAACCCCCACGACCCCACTGATCTAAAGTCTCTGGCCACATGGCTTTCCCTCTAATGGTCAAGTAACCAGAGGAGCAGATCTCCTTAGAGCTCACCCATGTTCTCAGAAAGAGACTGAAACCTGAATGAAAGCGAAAACGGTTCACAATGAACAGAGGCAAATGTTTTTGAGGGACACTTCCTTTCAAGATCTGCAGGTGACTCGGGGCCGACAGACCTGAGACCACATAGCCCAGGGAGGCCGGGCAGGAAGTCGAGTCAGCAGAGCAGGAAGATGGGCACCTCTGGAGGGGGACAGAGGCCCTGGGTGTCCCCCAGCACCTGTCTTCCCAGGCAGGCAGGGCTGGAGACAAGGTATAGTTGGAGGCAGTGAAGAAGTCAGTTCTAGAGACATTCAGCCTCCCTTGTTGCCAGCATCCCTCTGTGAGCATTCAGTGAACATCTCACAGAATAAAACGTGTCTGAGTGTGAGTCACATAGCTGGCTGGTTCATGCACAGGGTCTCCCAAGGACACAGGAGGGACACGGTGTTGTCATTCCTTAGAGCCAGTGGTCAGCGGGCAGGATGAGCAGGATACGTGGACACAGGGCAGCCTCACCCACCCCTGCCTGGACATCTGGGCACAGGTGTGCATTCTGATGCACCAGCTCGCTCTGCCCCTCCAGCCTCTAAACCCACACTGAGTCAGGGCCCGCACTGTGGGTCCACGGGCCACACCACCCAGCTGACCTGTTTGCTTTGTGGTTTGGAAAAAAAAAAAAATCAGGAAATTTCCCATAAAAGCATGAATTTCCGTTTTCTCTTGAAAAGGTCAAAAGATCTGGCAATGTGGCCACGTGCCAGCAGGCTAGGCTAGATCACAGCTGGCCGGCAGCCTGGGGTTTCACTCTTCCATCGTCTGGACCTGGCGTCTGCTGAGGGTGCACGGACACTCCAGGGCCACGTGGCTCCCGCGGGCTTGTGGGACTGAGAGCCTGGGCCTCCTGAGTGGTGGGAGGCAAGTCTAAGGATGGAGCAACTGCAAGGGGCACATGCGCAATGACCACCACCATTTCCCGTGGTAAGCTGACGTGGCCTGGACGGCAGCACCTGGACAGGGTTCCCCACACAGGGCTGATCAATGCCCCTGCTGGACGTGGCCCGGGGCTGTTCAGATGGTCAGTGCACTCTGGCAGTTTAGAGTCTGCCGAGCAGTCGGGCCCCTCTGATGGCCAGCTCAGACACCTCAGCATTGATTTGCTTACTTGGGGCACCAGCATCCATGGACGTGCATGGCGTGTGTGGCCGTGACTGGGTCAGTGTCTCACTTGGAAATAGTGCGGGAGGATCACCACTGACCAAGATGTAAACCTAGAACGTCCTCCCCCTCCACCACACGTGCCCGGCTCCGGGCACTGGAGATGGAACATGCGCACTCTGGCGGCATCGGTGGCAAATCGTGGCCAAGCGGAGACAAGGCTGAGCTCCTTCACTGGAGACCCAACTTGACGGCAAGAGCGCAGATGGACCAAAGCACCGAGTGAGGGGACCCCGTGGCTCAGAACACCCGAGTATCCACTCGATCCTACACCTTCACCCCCACCCCTTCCCCGCGTGCAGTGGGTACAGCGCTGAGGTTTCCCAGAGAAAAAGGTGAGCTGGGTCCCGGGTCCCGCACCAACCCGTGTTACCTTGCCGCACACCGGGCATCCAGACGGTTCCTTCCTGTAGCGCACCAGGTTCTCGCCGCCACCGGCCTCCACGTCTTCCCTCTTCACCCGTCGGACTCCTGAAACCCCGGCCCGCGAGAGTCAGAGTCAGTGCGCCCCGGTCCCTTCCAACCTCCGCCACCCGCCAGGGGCACGCCCAACCAGCAGAGGTCAGGGCTGCCCACGGGTAGATCCAAGGAGCCCGCAGGGTCTCTTGTCCATGACGCACTAGCGCCACCTGCCGCTCGGAGACGGAGCCCGGGCGATGGGGGCAAAGGAGCCCATGCCTTACAGGCTCCTTACCGCCGGCCGCACCTGAAACTTGCAAATCCAAGGGTAGTGAGTTTTACAACGTAGAGGAGTCAGAATGCGTTACCGGTAAGGAAGGCATTTGTGATCAACCTAAAGGCTCAAGACAAAGATGGGATTCTTTGAGGCAGCTGCAAGTAAGCGGGCATATTTATTAAAAAGATAGTAATATTCATACTGTACATTAAAACAGCCCAATCAGGATCAAGGTAAACAGTAAGACAACAATAAAAATTTTAAGGCATAAGTGTTCATGTGTGCGTACTCAGTCACTTCAATGTCTGACTCTTCAACCCCATGGACTGCAGCCTGCCAGGATCCTCTGTCCATGGGATTCTCCAGGTAAAAATACCGGAGTGGGTTGCCAAGCTGTCCTCCAGGGAATCTTCCCCACCCAGGGATCAAACCCTGGTCTCTTACACCTCCTGCATTTGGCAGGCAGGCTGTTTATCACTAGCACTACCTGGGAAGCCCAAGTGTTCATAATTGGGATCAAAACAGACTGAGAAGTTCTCAGGAAAGAAGGAATTTTTGGATACAAACAAGAAAGAAGTTCTTTCTCGAGGTCTCTTACTAACCACTGACCTGTCTTTCTGGGGCATTCTCACATAAACCATGTGAACACAGAACCAGGCTCAAACGTGGCTGGCAAGGTGACCTGGAGACAAATAGTTCCCAGCAGGTAAAGCAGGCAGGTGTGAGGCAGGTGTGGTTTACGCTTCTATATAGAGGGGAAGGCCATGAACAGCCACACAGTATTCGCATGATCATTCCCAAGGAAAATGATCTGAGCTGTGTCAGCTGTCAAACGTTGTGAGATAAAAGTTGTAAAATGGGACTTCCCTGCTGGCCCAGTGGTTAAGACTCTGAGCTCCCAATGCAGGGGGCCCAGGTTCAATCCCTGGTCAGGGAACTAGATCCCACATGCTGCAACTAAGACCTGGTGCAGCCAAATAAATGAATAAATAAAAAGAAAAAAAAAAAAAAAAAGTTGTAAAATGCAACCCACACATCTGTCAATCAGGAAACACCTGACTTCTCCAGGTAATGGCAGCTCTTAGGGGCCCACCTGGGGCTTGATAATCAGGGTCCAGTTCAACCAGGCCAGCGGGTCAGTGCAGTGGTCATCCCCACTGCAGATGGTGAGGAGACAAGCCCAGGAGCATGCCCAAGGCCACCCAATCACTAAGTGGACACCAGGCCCTCGGAGCAGCCCCAGATCACAGAGGGAGTGGTGGAGCCTATGAACCTGGTGAGGAAGGGCCAGGTAAAAAGGCAGGATGCAAAGGTGAGGCAGGACGTGACCAGGCATGTATTAAAAGCCACGATGACACATGTACATACACAGCTGTGTGCAGTGGTCAGACTTCACGTACAACTTTGTTATCTGACTTTTTCCCCCAACAGGCATATACTCCATTCGTAATTCTTTGTAAAGTGATTTTTTGATTTTTTTTTTTAATAAGGTGCTCTGCTCAGTGAGTGCTGCTTACAGAGGCTGGTTGGCAAGAGAGCAGTGACCTGTAGAATAAAAATTAGGATTGTGCTGTGCTGCGCTTAGTCATTCAGTCATGTCCGCCTCTCTGTGACCCATGGACTGCAGCCCACCAGGCTCCTCTGTCCACGGGGATTCTCCAGGCAAGAATACTGGAGTGGGTTGCCATTCCCTCCTCCAGGGGATCTTCCCAAAACAGGGATCAAACTTGGGTCTCCCGCGTCGCAGGTGGATTCTTTACATCTGAGCCACTAAAGCTGAAATGCCACTTAAAAAGAGGGTCTGTCAGAGCAGGTTCTTGGAGAAAGCCTCAGATGAGGTGGGTGCTCAGGACACACCTATGGCCCAGGGGCCCAGGTCTCCTCCTTCTGTTTGGTGCCCTGGCCTTCCCGTCGGGTCTGCCCTGTGGGGTCCGCCGCACACACACCTCACTTCCTGTCTTACCTCCTTCCCTCAACTGCCCTGCCACGTCCCACCCCATTACTGACCCCACTTAAGTCCACCTTTGTCTCATGGTGGCCTCTCGTGAACCCACCACATGAAGGGCAGCCCCAGGCCCATCAGACTTGGCGAGGGTCATCAGGGCCCCTCAACAAACAGAGGGGCATGAGGGGGAGTCACTCGTGGCCCCCACAGCATCCTCCTGTGACGCTCTGTTCCACCCACATGGCTGAAAGCACACCCCATGTGACATTTCATATCCTGTCTTTTCCCTACTTGTATCAGAAGCATTTCCTCAATATTAAACTCCTTGGAAAAACTGTTTTGGGTGACTGAGAACATTCAGTCCCACAAAGAGTCCAGTTTCCCTAACATCCTCCCCGCGCCCCATGGAGTGTTCAGGATGGCTCCAGTCCCCACTGACGCATGACGCGACAGTTCCCAGCAGGACCTCAGGCTGTGCCAGTGCCCGTCAGGCAGCGCCTTACAGCGGGCAGCCACGGAGGCAGGGCGGCGTCACCCCATCCCCACAGGTGCGCTCACCTTCCAGGTGCCGCCTTTGGTGGTCGAGCATGACGTCCTTGCGGTAGAACATCTTGTTGCAGACCTCACAGGCGAACTTCTTGTCCCCGTGCTTCTTCTTGTGCTTGGAGAGGTTGCTGTTGGTGGAGAAGAACCGGAAGCACATCTCACACTGGAACGTCTTGTCGTCTGTCGAGGAGGTAGGGAAAGGAAGCAGCTTTTGGGTATGTTCCCCTGGGGCCGGCAATGAGGGGAGCGCAGAGGAGCGCACGTTCCCCTGGGGCTGGCAACGAGGCCCAGGGAAAGCGCAGAGCCAGGAAGAGGCACTGCCGCCACCACCTGAACTGAGAGGACACCCTTCCCGGCCAGGCCTGAGCCCTGTGCCGAGCAGACAGAGCTACACTCAGCCCATCCCCTCGCCCCCAGGACCCACATCTGCGGATTCCTAGCGAGGCAAGAGGCCTGGGCCCTCACCCCCTAACCTGACTGCAGCCCCCGCCCCCGCTTTCCCCCCACCCCACCTCGGACAAGCTGCCTCCCACCCCGCCCCAGGCTTAGCCCCCCACTGCTCCCCCAGAGCCCACCCAAAACCTGCCCCTTCTCTCCCACCTGGCCCTCCACGGGCTCCTCCCCCATCACACATAGACATCCCCTGTTTCTCCCACCTGTAAAGGCAGTCTCCAGACTGCCTTGTTCCTAGGGCCCCTTTAGGAGACATACACCTTCCATCCCCACGCCTAATGAAGCCTCTGGAAATACCGACAGCCGGTATCCCAGCCTCCCCAGAGGTGGCCAAACTGCCCACCAGGGCCTCTGACAGTCCCCACCCTGCTCTTTCCTTCCAGGCAAGCAGGGCACCCCCTCAGCCCTCCTGCCCACCCCCCTAGCCCTGAGGATCTGCTCCCCATGAGCACAGAGGGGCCATCCGGGGACCTGCAAGGCCCTGGCCTCTCTTCAGCTGTCCACCTTGGTCCCACCCGCCTGGCCTCCACCACGGGGTCTCGGCCAGCACTCTCCTCTCAGACTGGTCCCCTGCTCCCACCTCTCATGTCACCCCCTAACCTCCATACCCACCCTGCTCCTGCCAGGGTCTGTCACCTAAACCAGCCCCAGAAGGGAGTCCCCGCTCCCCACTGGCCCTCCTGCAGCCCAGGAGCCCTGCCCCGTGTCACCTATGTGTGGGGGCATGACAGTGTGCTTCCCGCTCTGGAGCAAGGGCCAGAGGATGCCCTGCATCGCGCTCATTTCTGGGCCCTTGGTTACAGCCCAGTGACCACTTCCCGTGGTCAGCCAGTGCGTGCTGAGTGCACCAATCCCCGAGTTAAAGTTTCAATTTCTACACTGATTCTGACTGGGTTTCTCATTCTGCTTCACAATGGACCCCCATCCCAGAATCTCAGCCTGTGCGCTGCCGACACTTGGGCGGGATCATAGTGGAGAGGGGCGGGGGGTGTCCCATGGTCTGCATGCTGAGCAGCATCCCTGGCCTCCCCTGCCCCAGACGCCAGCAGCACCCCCAGTTGTTACAACCCAACCAGCTCCAGACTCTACCCAGGGTCCCCGGGGGGCTCAGGCCTCAGCAGTTAACTTCTCTCCTGACCCCAACGTGCAGCCCAGGTGAGCCCCAGGGGTGTCCGCACAATGCCCTGGACCTGGGTTTGTGCCTGTGTGCACAGCACATGCGCTCAGCATGCAAAGATTTTCAGACTTATTTTAATGGCTACATAAGATTCTACTCAGTTCATGTATCACAAATTGACTTCACTATTTTTGATATTGCAGATAATTTAGTAGTTCTTGGTAACCTTTTTTTTTCCCCCACCTAGATTTCCCTAGCATTGATTCTTAGGAAGAAGACCACCAGAGACAAGGGCATCTGCCATCTTGCTTAGTGAAGGGCCACACCTCACAGTGTGCTGAAGCTGACGCTCCAATACTTTGGTCACCTGATGTGAAGAGCCGACTCACTGGAAAAGACCCTGATGCTGGGAAGGATTGGGGGCAGGAGGAGAAGGGGCTGACAGAGGATGAGATGGTTGGATGGCATCACCGACTCAGTGTACATGAGTTTGAGCAAACCCTGGGAAATAGTGAAGGATAGGAAGGCCTAGCATGCTGCAGTCCATGGGGTCGCAAAGAGTCAGACACAACTAAGTGAATGAACAACACCTTACAGCGCTATCCCATTAGATTACTGGAGGCCCCACCCATCCTGGGCCTTCCAAACCACATAGATGAGTCTCCCTCCCGGGCAGGTTGGCCCCATGACCCCAGACAGATCCTGACAGCCATGGAAAGTGCAGTGCAGCCCTTGGACTTCAGCTCCCTCTCTAACGAGTCCCTCCTAGCTAATGGAGACGACCCACTTCCAACCTTTCCCAACCCACGGAGGTGGCCTCTGCCTGGTGACCGTGGAGCTGGAGCAGCTGTCAGATCAGGCTGTCAGCTCGGGCGGCTTTTCCCGCCGCGGCATCCACGTGTCACCAGTTCAGGAATCCAGACAGGCGCTCAAGGACAACCTTCTCCCACCCATAATCCTGCTGCCCTCAAGGTCTACACTGGTGTCTTGACAAAATGCAGCGAGAACGAACACCTTTTACGTGGTGTGTGGTCAGGCCACGCAGGACGGCCGTCCTCCAGCTCTCTGTCCATCTGCTTGCCCAGCATCTGTCTCACCTCCACTCACATGAACCGCGTGCCCTCTGCCTCAGCTAGGGACTGTCCTAATCCTTAGGTCAGAAAGACTCCACCTGCTAGTTCATTAAAGGGAAATACTTACCCTCCTGCTGGTCCTGGCTGTTAACCTCAGGGGCTGGGAGGGGTGTGCCCCAGCTGCTGGATTCCCTGGTAACTGACAAGCCAACCTGAAGGCAATCTCCCCCTATAAATGGGTGTGTGTGTGGGGGGGGGGGTGTGTTTCTGACATGTAAGGTAATGTCTCTGTCTCCGGACTCTTTCTTTGGTCTCAAGGACAGGCAACTCCAAGGCTTGCAAGCGTGGGAGTGCAGCCCGACACGCAGGCTCTGGTGAAGGGTAGGTGTGCAGGAGATGGGATGGGGGATCTCAGGGGAGCTGGCTGCATGGGGGCCCAGGTGCCTCTGTCTTGCCTGATGGCCTAGACATGAACCTCAGCTCTTCTCTAGCTCCCTCAGAAAGGCTGAGAACAGATGAGGGCCATTTTACAAGAGTTAGACTCACGCCTCCTCGTACCCAGGACAGGCTCCGCCAAGCAAAACCTTGAGAAAAGCCCAAGAGACCATCATTTCAAGGCTCACACAAATCCCGGACTTAACAGCCTATGGAGGACACATTCTCCTAATATGAGTACTATACAAAAGTATAATGGTGCAAATATATATTACACAAATCAGCTCAGTTCCCAATTTATCCTTTGTTTTCCATTCAAAACTTCTAATGTTTTAAATTACAGAGAAATTACACTTTAATCGACAGCTGCTCTGGTACGTCTATAGAACAAAGAACCACAAACGTCTGTTTTAACAGAATTTTCTGCTGACGTGTAGCAACTGCTGCTTTGTCTTCGTACATTCTGTTTCATTTGTGTCCAGAGAAATAAAGATTAAAAAAAGGACAACTTTTGTTCCTCGGCTTTGAGCCAGCCTCACCAAACAGGACCTGTGTCACCCTCCACTCTGACCCACCCACCCAGTGCGCTCATGCAGAACCGAGCGTGGCCACACGGGGCGCCATCGTGCCACTGGGCACGAAGGTCAGCGCAGGCCCATCTGACTGTTGCTCAGTCGCTAAGATGTGTCCCACTCTTTGCGACCCTATGAACTGCAGCACACCAGGCTTCCCTCTACTTCGCTGTCTCCCAGATTTGCTCAAACTCATGTCCATTGACTGAGTAATGCCATATCCAATCATCTCATCCTCTGTTGTTCCCTTCTCCTCCCACCTTCAATCTTTCCCAGCATCAGGGTCTCTTCCAATGAGTCAGTTCTTTGCATCAGGTGGCCAAAGTACTGGAGCTTCAGATTCAGCATCAGTTCTTCCAATGAATAGTCAGGACTCATTTCCTTTAGGAATGACTGACTGGATCTCCTTGCTGTCCAAGAAACTCTCAAAAGTCTTCTCCAATACCACAGTTTGAAAGCATCCATTCTTTGGTGTTCAGCCTTCTCTATACTCCAACTCTCACATCCATACATGACTACTGAAAAAACCATAGCTTTGACAAGATGGGCCTTTGTAAGAAAAGTAACCTCTCTGCTTTTTAAGACACTGTCTAGGTTTGTCATAGCTATTCTTCCAAGGAGCAAGTGTCTTTTAATTTCATGGCTGCAGTCACCATCCGCATAGATTCTGGAGCCCAAGAAAATGAAATCTGACAGTTTCCACGTTTTCCCCAACTATTTGTCATGTGACAGGACTGAATGCCAAGATCTTAGTTTTCTGAATGTTGAGTTTTAAGCCAGCTTTTTTCAGTCTCCTCTTTCACCTACATCAAGAGGCTCTTTAATTTCTCTTCACTTTCTGCCATCAGACTGGTAACATCTTCATATTTGAGGTTATTGATATTTCTCCCAGCAATCTTGATTCCAGCTTGTTTCATCCAGCTTGGCATTTCTCATGATGTACTCTGCATATAAGTTAAATATGCAGGGTGACAGTATACAGCCTTGATGTACACCTTTCCCAATTTAGAACCAGTCCATGGTTCCATGTCAAAAGTTTAACTGTTGTTTCTTGTCCTGCATACAGGTTTCACAAGAGACAGGTAAGATGGTCTGGTATTCCCATCTCACTAAGAATATTCTTCAGTTTATTGTGATCCACACAGTCAAAGGCTTTAGCTTAGTCAATGAAGCAGATTTTTTTTTTAATTACCTTGCTTTTTCTATGATCCGGCATATGTTGGCAATTTGATCTCTGGTTCCTCTGCCTTTTCTAAATCTAGCTGATACATCTGGAAGTTCTCGGTTCACACACTGTTCAAGACTTGCTTGAAGAATTTTGAGCATAATCTTGCTGGCATGTGAAATGAGTGCAATTGTGCGGTAGTTTGAACATTCTTTGGCATTGCCCTTCTTTGGGACTGGAATGAAAACTGACCTTTTCCAGTACTGTGGCCACTAATGAGTTTTCCAAATTTGCTGGCTTATTGAGTGCAGCACTTTCTCAGTATCATCTTTTAGGATTTGAAACAGCTTAGCTGGAATTTTATCACCTCTACTAGCTTTGTTCATAGTGATGCTTCCTAAGGCCCACTTGACTTCACATTCCAGGATGTCTGGATGTAGGTGAGTGATCATACCATCATGGTTATCTGGGTCATTAAGACCTTTTTTGTATAGTTCTTCTGTGTATTTTTGTCACTTCTTCTTAATATCTTCTGCTCCTGTTAGGTCCTTGCTGTTTTTGTCCTTTATCGTGCCCATCTTTGCATGAAATGTTCCTTTGATCTCTCCAATTTTCTTAAGGAGATCTCTAGTCTTTACCATTCTATTGTTTTTCTCTATTTCTTTGCATTGTTCATAGAGTCAGCAAAAACAAGACCTGGAGTTGACTGTGGCTCAGATCAACAGCTCCTCACTGCAAAATTCAGGCTCAAATTGAAGAAAGTGGGTAAAACCACTAGGCTATTCAGGTACGACCTAAATCAAATCCCTTATGATTATACAGTGGAGGTGATGAATAGACTGAAGGGACTACATCTGGTGGATAGAGTGACAGACAGAACTATAGACAGATAGATAGTGATAGGTAGACAGAACGGTGGACAGTTTGTAACACTGTGCAAGAGGTGGTGACCAAAACCATCCTCAAGAAAAAGAAATGCAAGAAGGCAAAGTGGTTGTCTGAGAAGTCCTTACAAATATCTGAGAAAGGAAGAACAGTGAAAGTCAAAGGAGAAAGGGAACGATATTCCTAAGTGAATGCAGAGTTCCAGAGAATAGCAAGGAGGGCTAAGAAAGCCATCCTAAGTGAACAATCTGACTGATACAGCATCAAAAATTGGTGGGTCTCCCCAGGTTTGGGGCACATTGGACTGCAGACTGCAGGTGGCAGGGCACACTATATGGATCCACCTGCAAGCTTCCGAGTCCACTTCACCCCATGACCGACACTGCAGAGCAGCCTGAGGTCAAGCGAGACAAGCCTCACCTGCCACTTCAGAAAAGCCCCACGGTGGGTGGAGGAAACAGCCTTGGTTTCCAACAGAAGCCTGCAGAGTGGAACAAGCACACGAATCAAAGGGACAGAGCAGAGCCTGCAGGAGCAGGCGCCGGCAGGGAGGGCAGCGATGGTGGATATGATGGGTAAGGATGCCCCAAGATGAGGACTGGCCAGCACCTTAACAAGAACCAGCACAGAGACACAGAGTGAACAGGGACCCACATGGAGGGTCAACGGGAGGGGAATTCGGAATTAAGTGCTAACTTGGGAAGTGTCTAAACCGGCTGCCACCAGTACCCCCTCCCACCCCTCTGCCTAGGTGCCACGATTCCTAGAAGAGGGGCCGAAAAGACAACAGTGACCCTCCCCGGTGCCCATACTCCCAGGCCGGGGATGGGGGCAGTGAGCCTTCACCCACAGACAGAGGCCACCCCGACCGGCTGAGCTCTGCCCAGCCATCCCCTGGCCATCCTCAGGGATTTATGTACATCATGTGTGCTCACCAGCTGTGAGCTGGCCAGCTACTGAGCTCTGGATGCTTGGCTAGGCCCAGAAACCCATCCTGGCCACAGGCTGGTCTGAGCATATGCTTCAGCCACACACAAGCAGACGAAGGTCCAGAGCATGAGTGGAGACCAGGGACAGAGGCAAGCTCAGGGCAAAACCAGTCGGTGAGAGGAAGCAGCCAGGCCTTTGCTGGACACAAGTGGGTCCATGGAGGGAGGAGCGTGGACGGTTGAGTAAGGTCCTACTGATAAGGAGGCAGAAGCCCACTCCTCCAGCCGTGACCCCACCTCTGTATGTACTTCTTCCTCGATCCCTGAACAAACCCTCCACGGCCGCTCAACATTCTTGGTGAGGATGAAACCTCCCCAATCTCAAATGCAGCCATGTGCATGCTCAGTCGCTCAACTGTGTCCATCTCTTTGTGGCCACATGGACTGTAGCCCATCAGGCTCCTCTGTCCATAGGATTCTCCAGGCAAGAATACTAGAGTGGGTTGCCAGGCCCTCCTCCAGGGGATCTTCCCGACCCATGGACGGAACCTGCATCTCCTACGTTGATAGGAGGATCATCTACCACTAGCGCCACCAGGGAAGCCGCAAATGCAACCATATGTGGCTGCTTTTGATGAATAGTAGGAAATAAAATAAATTATATTTTAAATGGGAGCTCTCCATCTGCATGTCTTAGCGTAACAGCTGCTTGAAAGCAAACCACATGGAGCAGAATCTTAGAGGTGAGCTGCTGCTGCTAAGTCGCGTCAGTCGTGTCCGACTCTGTGCGACCCCATAGACGGCAGCCCACCAGGCTCCCCCATCCCTGGGATTCTCCAGGCAAGAGTACTGGAGTGGGGTGCCACTGCCTTCTCCTTAAAGGTGAGGTTACCAGTTAAATTCACCTTCACCCCCTGCTGGAGCATCTGGGTCCCCCCCCCACCAGGGACCTGAGCCTCAGCGCCGGGCAGGGCTGCTCACCTGTGCGGCAGTTGTGAAACTCTAGCGCACTCTGGATGCGGAAGGTCTTCTCGCAGGTGCCACACCGGTACCTGTACTCGCTGTCGACCTGGTGGGAGGACGGGGGTCGGGCAGCAGTGGGGCAGCGGGGACACCCTCTCAAGGGAGCTGCTCCAGTGATGTCGTGCGTCTCACAGCCCCTCCCTCTGCTACCCTCCCGCCCAGCTTAGACACACGAACCGTGCCTGGCTGACCCAATGCCCCGGACAGAGAAGCATCCAGGTGACCCTGGTGCCCACACTGGCCTCCGGCTCCTCCCCGATCCCCGGCAGCATCCCTCCGGCTCCCTCTCCCCACCCCCTAGCCCGGGACTCTCCGGCCGTCGTTGCTCTGATTTCCTCCATCACCCACCTCGTTCCTACTGTGCTTGTACGAGACGTGCTGCTTCAGGCTCTCCTTGCGGCTGAACAGCTTGGCACATTCCTCACACTTAAACAGCTTGTCACCTAAGGGCCAGCCAGTGACGAGCCCGTCACTCCTCCGGGCGCGCCGAGGCCCGGCCCCCCCGGGGCGGAGCGGGTGGCGGCGGGCACTCACCGTGGGAGCGCACGTGCCGGCTCAGGTTGCTGCTGTTCTGGAAGACCTTGCTGCAGATGCTACACTGGTACACGCGCCTGTGCTCACCCAGCTGACGCGCCACCTTCCGCCGGATGCCGTGCCGGCTCGAGAGGATCAGGCTCCTCTTGAGGGTGATGGTGCCGCTCTGGTGATGCGGGAACCTGCGGGAGAGACGCACGGGCTGGTGAGGCAGGCGGGAGGCAGGGTCGCCGGGGAGAAAAGTTCAAGGTTACAGTCATCCGGGAAAGAGCGCTGGTCGAATCTTCCGAGCTCCACGCCGCAGGGGGGTGTTGGGCTCAGGTGTCCCCCAGCTTTGGGGCTTCTGGATAAGGGAGACACCCTGAACGTGCAGTGGCATCACTCAAGTTTTTTCCACACCAGCCACTCATCTCCCTCGGCATTAACTCTGGTCACCAGAAGCCTGGAGCTCAGTGAGTGCGTTGGCCAGAGTGACCCCATCTCTTCTGCTTTCTTCACTTGCCTCTTCCCTGTTTCATATCCTCCCTGAACCTGATTTTTTCAAACTTCTTCTCCTTATTAAATGTGTTTCTAGCAGTAAGTTATCGAAATCCTCTGGGCAATAACACAGAGCATGAATAAGTAGGTCATGCTCACCATTTCTGATACTCTCTGCTCTGTTTTTACATAGCTTCCTGGACTGTCTAGGACCAGGCATGCTTTGACACTGAAGGACGCACTCCAAAAAGGACCTGAAACACTGTCACGGGCTTATTCAACTTCAGGGCAAAAAATTACTAAGAATAATAACTAAAATATAAACATTTTCCTCATTCATAAAAAGAAGAGAAATGCAGAATATTAAATTTATAGAATTCAGATACAAACTGTTCCATCATAGCAGCCTTGTTAGACACAACACAAGTATCAACTAGTGGACGACTGGATGAACCAAGTGTGGTCCTCCTGCATGATGGAGTAATATTCCGACTTAAACCAGACGGACACTCCAATACCTGCTACAACATGGATGGACCTTGAGGGCATTATGCTAAGTGAAGTAAACCAGTTACTAAAGGACAACTATGTGTGATCCATTTATACGAGGTCCTGAGAGACACGAGTACCTCCTGTAAGGTCTTTGCAGAGACAGAAAGCAAATAGTGGGTGCCAGGGGCTGGAGAGGGAGACATGGGGAGTTAATATTTCATAAGGATGGAGTTTCATCTTGGGGAAGATGAAAAAATTCTGGAGATGGATGGAAGGTTGCACAAAGAAGTTGAATGTATTTGAAACCACTGAACCATACACTTAAAAATGGCTAAGATGATAAATTCTATACTATATGTATTTTACTACAGTAGAAAGACTTTTTCATCTATTTTCACAGAGGCTGCACTAGTAACTCCCTGAGCTCCAGGACCTTCCTGCTGCTCCCCACACACGGGCATTTCCCATAAGAAGTAAACCATCCCCTCTCGTCAGGCTTTCCCTCTGAAATGGATTAGCCGCCACACGCCTTTGCTCGTGAAGCCAGGCTGAGTGCCATGCTGGGACTTACTTTGGCACTGAGCTGGTGTCGCTGGGGGTGGCGGCCAGCTTTCCCAGAACCAGCTCCATGATCCGCTCGTCTGGCGTCGCAGTCACGGGCTCGACCTCAGTCATGATCTCTGTCACTTGCTCTGCAAGAAGGGGATGAGACAAACTGTGTCACAGCTGGGGCCGTGGACAGAACACAGTTGAACCCAGACGATAGGCCCAAGGGGCCGCAGCCAGGCCAATGCCCTAGACACAGGTCACAAGATTGACAGAGGAAAAAAACCAGCAGTACTTTAGAATCCACACATTTGCCTGCAGACTGAAAAAAGCAAAATGTTATTTTTAACTCAAAACTGGAGTTGGAATCAGTGATTCTTTTTAAAACCACAGGAATCATGACTCTACTTCAATCCCTTTTCATACCACCTAAAACAAAACACTTTGATATATACTACGGTCTTATAACTTATTAAATTCATCCTGACAGAGATTTAGGAATACTAATTTCTGTAATTACACAGGTCATTGTGAGTATGTTCAAAAGCAAATAATCATTTTCTGTAAGAGTTAAATATCAAATGACCACAGTAATAGAGACCCAGGACTGACAAATGAAATATGGTAAGATTACACAAAAAGCTTTATCTACTTCACCTACTATGTGTCTTCCTAATGCAACTAATAATTAGTGAAATAATCACTTAATAAGCTTTTCACTTCTGTCTTTTTTTCTTGTTTATAGAGAAGTATGGAGACTGTCCAGGGGAAGCTTAAACCACCTTTCCTGAGAATATTATCTGAGCGCTGCTACTCTGAATTCTCTTTAATTCTGAGAGAGAACAAGAATTTCTTGTCACTCACAAAGAAATCCTGGGCTATAGCAGACAGCAAGAAGAAAAACTGCCCAGTGGGTGGTCAGTGAGAAAGGCAGTGAGGGGACTCACGAGTGTCTGAGCATCAAGTCTGGTCCTTACATGCCAGACCTGCCAGGAATCTGGTGGCACTTCTGGTGAGGCCATGAGGGCTGAGGGGACATGGCCTTGTGGGGACCCCTCACCCGAGAGACCAAGTTCCCTCCAAACTCAACTGAGGCTACTACAGTCAGAGTAACACCTTTAGCCATGGCCCAGAGCGCAGCCGCATGCCCGTAGGGAGCAGACGCTGGAGCACCCACATGATGGACCGACACGGTTCAGCACCGAAGGAGAGTGGGAAGCCCAATGTGGGCGAGTCTTCTCCACATGTGGCCTGGAAGATGCTGAGCACAGAGCTCCCAGGATGGGTGGCTGAGGAGATGGAAATGTTCTGTCCAGACCGCCTACACTGGGGAACCCGCCTATCAAAGTTCACAGCCCACGCACTCTACCAACCGCACTGGGAGTAAGCTGTACTCGAAACAGCTGGTTCACAGCAAGAGAAGGGCTTAGACAGCGCCTCCATGTAGACTCCGGACCAAGTTTTCCGGCCTGCCAAGGAGGCAATGTGGCCTCAGGCCCCTCTCGCTATCAGCACTCCTCCCCCACGACCACGCCCCAAGCTGACTCCTCCCCAGGACCACGCCCCCAAGATGGCGCCTCCCAGGACCACGCCCCCCCCAAGATGGCGCCTCCCCCAGTACCACCCTCACCTGCTGGCTCCTTGCCTTCAACAATGACTAGAGGCTGCTCTGGTTTGGATGCTTTGGGTTTTCTTCCCCTTCGAGGCTTTTTCTTCTGCTCTTTGGTGGCACTGACAGTCTTGGGAACCTCAGCAGGTTCCCCCCGGGGCACATCTGCTTCCTTCTCCGGGGCCGACTCCTGCTGGCCAGCTGGGGCGACGCTCTTGGATTGTTCCAAGTGGCCCAACAGGTGCTCTGCAGAAGATGCTTATGATGAGTCCACCAGGCTGAAAACACTTAGGCCACAAAAACAAAGACAGCCCCCACTACCCTCCTCCCCAGCTGAACTACTCTGCTGAGCTGGCGGAAAGAAAACAAGATCCCTCAGTGCCAGACATGCAGAGGACTTCAAGCCAAAGCACAGATCCCTGGGAGGAGGCCTGCAGGACACAGGCCAGGAGCGGAGCCAGGGGAGTCCTCACATCCTCGCCGATGGAAGTGACAATGCGCGTCTGGGTGAACGCATCCAGGGACTCCCTGGCGTCTGGCCCAGCAGGTGCCTGCCCCTTACCATTCAGCAGCTGCAGCTCCAAGAAGGTGGCTGAACACACCTTGCACACCCACTGGCTGGGCTCTGCATCCACTGGGGTGCTGTTCTCTGGGGTGCCTGCAGCTTTAAAAGATAAGGTGGGGGGAGAAGGTCCAGAAGTTCCTCTCTGTGCTGCCCAGCCCAGTGGAGGGCGCACCTGCCCCATAGGAGGTGACAACTGCCTTCTCTTGGGAGCAAATCCAACCCTCCAAACACTGTTCTCAGAGTTTTACCCACAGGGACTCTTTCATGCCCGTGAACACCCCCATTTCATAGATGAGGAAACTGGGCACAGATAATTGGAACCAGTCTGATGCAGGGGTGTCACCAGTCAAGGAAATGTGTCCTCCTCACAGAAGCCAGTCCAGTGGGACCAGATGCACACCCCTCCACACACACTGATGACTTCAAAGGGAAAAAAAAAAAGGGCATCCTACAGCCCACAGCAAATTCCCTACTCTCACTGGCTCACGTGACAAGAAGGAGCGAACCCACGACAGTTAGGCCCCATGCCCTGAGTCCAGTTTCACCATGGCGCCTGCCCAAGCACTGTCAACAAAACTTTTGCAATGACAGAAACGTTCTGTAACTGCCTTCCAGGTGGCAGCCACATGTGCCCAGGGCCCCTGAGGAACTGGACTTCGGCTTTTACTGCATTTGAATTTAGGTTTAAATAGCTGCCCCGGGGCAGGTGCTTGCGCTGGGGGGCAGTGCCTCTAGCCCTTCTGGTACCCCCACTGGAGTCTGGGGCGGAGGAAGATGACCAGGGTCCATGGAACACAGAGGGAGATCCTGGCTGGGTAGACTCTTTAAAAAAAAGTACTGATGTTCTTGTGAGTCCTCAGAGTTAGGGATGTCATAGAGAAGAACCTTTGTTTTCTATTAGAGGTGGCAATAATGGTCACCTGCAAAGCAGGAGACGTGAAGAAGAGACACAAGTCCGATCCCTGGGTTGGAAAGATACCCTGGAGTAGGAAATGGGAACCCACTCGAGTATTCTTGCCTGGAAAATCCCATGGAGAGAGGAGCCTGGGGGCTGCAGTCCACTGGGTTGCAGAGAGTCAGACATGACTAAAGCGACTTAGCACATAAGCACCCACAAGTTAATCACTAAAGGGATGTTGCCTATAAGCTTAAATTACACATCATGACCCATCCCTGGGAACCCTGCCTCTCAGGTAATGAACATTAAGCTGAAATACCTTTGTTTAGCTCACAGGAAACATCCTGACCAGGCTCACCTGTGAATGGCTGCAGGAAGGAAGAAAACACATCCCCTCTGGAGGCTGACTGGAACCAGGAAATGCTTGCCTTCATTCCCTCCCCTTTTAGTACACAAGAGGCCTGAATTCTAACTCAGAGAAGATGGTTCTTTGGGACATTGGTCCACTCTCTTCTCGATCTACTGGCTTTCCAAATAAAGTGGCTGTTCCTGCCCCAACAACTGTCTCTCAATTGACTGGCTGCTCATACAGTGAGCAGTATGAGCTTGGATTCTGTAACAGGGACGTTCCAAGTGAATGTATGTTCATGATATCCTGGCCCAGGAGACTGATTTCTCTAAACCCCACCTGGCAGCCTGTCAGGGCTGGGCAGGGGCCACCAGCTCTCACCACCACCTCCACTCCTGTCTCTGTGCAGCTTGTGTTGACACTCAGGACCCATCACAACACCCATCAAAACACACTGGGGCCACCCACAAAGCAAGAGCCTCTGGGACTGTGACTGCACATGCCTTCAGTTACCAGGAAAAAGCACACCTCTTTCTGTCTCAAAAACCAGCAATAAGCCTGCAAAAGATGGAAGGAAAAATGGAGACCACTGCTACAACTATTTGCGAGCATTTTCTGAGTCTTCGTCAGATAACAAGAGATTAGAAATGAAAGTGGATGTGAAATTTTCAGTTATACCAAAACTAGAAGAGAAGGAGCAGAGAGCGAGCAGCACAGAAGCAGGGCATGGTCTCGGGACGTGCCCTCCGGCTCAGCCTCTGCTCTTGCCCACACCTGCTCTCTGGGGAATCCGTGGAAGCGCATCAGGAAAAGATGGGGGCAACTGAAACCAAAATCCCGTATCTCACTCACCTTCCCCAACACACATGGTCTAAAGAGGGCGGAGTACTCTTGCACAGGAGAGTTTCAGAGAAGGAGGCTGAGGAGGGGTGAGCGGGCAGCGGACACGCGGGACTAAAGGCAGCTCCTTCTAACCCAAATGAGTTGCAGTCACTGCACCACGAGGTCCCCACCCAGGAGTGGAATTCACGCTGACCTGACCTGGGGCAGGAAACCTTTCTCTTCAGCCTGATGTCCGGAAGCGGGGCTGACAGGACCAACTTGAAGAACCAGTCATGACTGCTGTCCTCTCACTGAGGGCAGTGTTCTATTTCACAAGAACTATCTTAAAAGGTAAAAATTCTAAGAAAAAAAAAATATTAGCCAACGATCAGGAGGCAACTCCTGATCACAATAATGCATGTCCAACAAGAGAGATGCATCTATGCAAAATGAAACGGTGCTGCAGGGGAGGGGCAGCGATGACACGGAAGGCTCCCAGCAGACAGTCACCAAAACAAGTGATGAAGATCAAGCACGCAGTGTGTCAGCATGCTAGGCACGACCTCAGCCACGCAGAAACGCACGGCTGCTTAAACAATGGAAGAGAAATGGCATTAAATACAAGGACAGAGGATGGATGCTGGTCACCAGGGGACGGGGTCATACGAGGGAACCTTCTGGGGTGATGAGAATATTCTATATCTTTTTTTTAAAAAAGCAAGTTTGAATGTTTATTTTTTAATTTCTTTGGCTGTGCCAGGTCTTAGTGGCATGCAAACTCAGTTGCAGCATGTGGGATCTAGTTTCCTGACCAGGGATCGAACCCAGGCCCCCTGCATTGGCAACAAGGAAGCTTAACTGCTGGACCACCAGGAAAGTCCCAGACCATTCTCTATCTTGATTGCAATGGAGCTCATGCAACTGTGGACATTTGTCCAAACTCTGATACTGCCCACTAAAATCACTATTTTATGGTTTGAAAACTATATGCCCACTATGCTGGTTTTTAAAAACTGCTAGAAAATGCCAAGCAAAAATGCCAAGAGTTGTTAAGATGGTGATGTTGTATGTAATCAAGAAGTTCCTCAAATGTTAGGAAATGTATTTATAGCTCACCTCTTTTACTAGGAAAATGACTTTGAAAATCTGACACTGACAGCTGACTCTAAACCCTACACGCCTGCTGGCTGAGACGATGAGGCTTCATTGGCCAACGGGCCCAGGTGTGTGTAAAGAAGAGAAATTAACCTTCATGGATATTCAATGAAAACATGTGATTAGGAAAGTAAATCCAGTACCAGGGAAAAAAATATATAGATTAGGTTTTGAAAGAAGTGTGTGTCACTGCTCCTTCAGGTGGAAGGAAAAATACTTCCTTCCGTATTTAAATGTCTATTCTGGCAAACTGCAAACTGGCATAAAATCTGTGTAATTATTAATAGTGCCCAATGTTCTTAGAAGCCCAGAGGTGGAGTCACGGCTACCCTGGTGTTCCTGACCGAGAGCAGTCAGGACAGGGTGGGGAGGCAGATGTTCTAGACGACACGGTTCCAGGCTGATTTCATTAAGAACTGTTCTATCAGATTCAGGCCCCAATTAAGAAGGTCTCCTACAGGTAAAAAAAAAAAAAAATCCAACAGGACAACTGTCACTCTGATTGTTGTTCAGTTGCTAAGTTGGGTCTGACTCTTTGCAACCCCATGGACTGCAGCACACTAGGCTTCCCTGTCCTTCACTATCTCCTGGAATTTGCTCAAATTCGTGTCCAGAGTCAGTGATACTATCTAACCATCTCATCCTCTGCCATCCTCTTCTCCTTTTGCCCTCAATCTTTTCCAGTATCAGCATTTTTTCCAATGAGGTGACTCTTCACATCAGGTGGTCAAAGTACCTGGGCTTCATCTTTAGCATCACTCCTTCCAATGAATATACAGGGCTGATTTCCTTTAGGATTGACTGATTTGATCTCCTTGCAGTCCAAGGGACTCTTGAGAGTCTTCTCCAGCAGCACAATTTTAAAGCATCAATTCTTTGGCACTCAAGTCTTCTTTATGGTTCAACTCTCACATCCAGACTGGAAATACCATAGCTTTGACCATAAAGACGTTCATCAGCAAAGTGACGTCTCTGCTTATTAATAAGCTGTCTGGGTTTGTCATAGCTTTCCTTCCAAGGAGCAAGCACCTTTTAATTTCATGGCTACAATCATCATCCGCAGTGACTTTAGAGCCCAAAAATATAAAATCTGTAACTGCTTCCACATTTCCCCTTTCTATTTGCCAGGAAGTGATGGGACCAAATGTCATGATCGAGGTCTTTTGAATGTTAAATTTTAAGCCAGTTTTTTCATTCTCCCCTTTCACCTGCACCAAGAGGCTCTTTAGTTCCTCTTCACTTTCTGCCATTAGAGTGGGATCATCTGCATATCTATGGTTGTTGATATTTCTCCTGACAATCTTGATTCCAGCTTGTGCATTCATCCAGCCCGGCATTTCACATGATGCATTCTGCATAGAAGTTAAATAAGCAGGGTGACAACATACAGTCTTGTCACACTTATTTCCCAATTTTGAACCAATTTGTTGTTCCATGACTGGTTCTAACTGTTGCTTCTTGACCTGCATACAAGTTTCTCAGGAGACAGGTAAGGTGGTCTGGTATTCCCATCTCTTGAGGAATTTTCCAGTTTACTGTGATCCACATAGGATCAAAGGCTTGAGCACAGTCAATGAAGCAGAAGCACATTTTTTTTCTGGAATTCCCTTGCTTTTTCTATGATCCAACAAATGTTGGCAATTTGATCTCTGGTTCCTCTGCCTTTTCTAAATCCAGCTTGTACATCTGGAAGTTCTTGGTTCATGTACTGCTGAAGCTTAGCTTGAAGGAATTTGAGCATTATTTGCTAGCATGTGAAATCAGTGCAATTGTGTGGTAGTTTGAACATTCTTTGGCACAGCCCTTTGGGATTGGAATGAAAACTGACCTCTTCCAGTCCTGTGGCCACTGCTGAGTTTTCCAAATTTGCTGGCGTATTGAGTTCAGCACTTTCACAGCATCATCTTTTAGGATTTGAAATACCTCAGCTGGAATTCCATCGCCCACACTAGCTTTGTTTGTAGTCATGCTTCCTAAGGCCCACTTGACTTCACACTCCGGTATGTCTGGCTCTAGGTAAGTGACCATACCATCATGGTTATATGGGTCATTAAGACCTTTTTTGTACAGTTCTTGAGTGTATTTTTGCCACCTCTTCTTAATCTCTTCTGCTTCTGTAAGGTCCTTAGTATTTATGTCCTTTATGGTTCCCATCTTTGCATGAACTGTTCCCTTGATCTCTCCAATTTTCTTAAAGAAATCTCCAGTCTTTCCCATTCTATTATTTTCCACTACTTCTTTGCACTGTTCATTTAAGAAGGCCTTCTTACCTTTCCTTGCTATTCTCTGGAACTCTGCATTCAGTTGAGTATATCTTTCCCTTTCTCCCTTGCTTTTCACTTCTCTTTTCTCAGCTACTTGTAAAGCCTCTTCAGACAACCACTTGGCCTTCTTGCATTTCTTTTTCTTTGGGATGGTTTTGGTCACTGCCTCCTGTTCAATGTTATGAACCTCTGTCCATCGTTCTTCACTAGCACTGGCACTCCATCTACTAGATCTAATCCCTTGAATCCGTTTGTTACTTCTACTGTATAATCATGAGAGATTTAATTTCGGTTATATCTGAAAGTTCTAGTCGTTTTCCTTACTTTCTTCACTTTAAACCTGTATGGCAAAAACCACTACAATATTGTAAAGTAATTAGCCTCCAACTAATAAAAATAAATGAAAAAAAAAAGAAAATTAAAAAAAAAACCTGGATTTTGCAGTAAAGAGCTCATGATCTGAGCCACAGTCAGCTCCTGGTCTTGTTTTGCTGATTGTATAAAGCCTCTCTATCTTTGGCTGCAAAGAACATAATCAATCTGATTTCGGCATTGACCATTTGGTAATGTCCATGTTTAGAATTGTCTCGTGTTGTTGGAAAAGGGTGTTTGCTGTGACCAGTGTGTTCTCTTGGCAAAACTCTGTTAGCCTTGGCCCTGCTTGCTTCATTTTATACTCCAAGGCCAAACTTGCCTGTGCTCCAGGTATCTCATGACTTCCTACTTTGGCATTCCAATCCTCTATGATGAAAAAGATATCTTTTTTTTTTGGTGTTAGTTCTAGAAGATCTTATAAGTCTTCATAGAACCATTTAGCTTCTTCAGCATTAGTGGTTGGGGCATAGACTTGGATTACTGTGATATTGAATGGTTTGCCATGGACATGAACAGAGATCAGATCATTCTGTAGTTTTTGAGATTGCACCCAAGTACTGCATTTCAGACTCTTGTTGATTATGAGGGCTAGTCCACTTCTTCTAAGGGACTGTTGCCCACATCAGTAGATATATATAATGGTCATCTAAATTAAATTCACCCATTCCCATCCATTTTAGTTTCCTGATTCTAAAGATGTCAATGATCACTCTTGCCATCTCCTGTTTGACCACATCTAATTTACCTTTATCCATGGATCTAACATTCCAGGTTCCTATGAAATATTGTTCTTTACAGCATTGGACTTGACTTTCACCATGAGACATAGCCACAACTGAGAACTGTTTCCACTTGGCCTAGCTGCTTCATTCTCTCTGGAGCTATTAGTAATTGCCCTCCACTCTTCCCAGTACCATATTGGACACCCTCCAACCTGGGGTCTCATCTTCCAGTGCCATATCCTTTTGCCTTTTCATACTGTTCATAGGGTTCTCATGGCAAGAATACTGGAGTCGTTTGCCATTCCCTCCCCCACTGGACCACGTTTTTGTCAGAACTCTTCACTATAACCCATCCGTCTTGGGTGGCCCTGCACACCATGGCTCATAGCTCCAATGAGTTACACATGCTCCTTTGCACCAACAAGGCTGTGATCCATGAAGGAGAAACTCCGATATGGGGAGATAACCTCTGGGCTGGCTTTGACCTTGAGAGTCATGAGGCCTGTGCCACCCTCCAGGACACAACCGATAAGGTCAGACCCAAATGACGTGCAGTCTGGGCTGGTCACATGGAATAAGGAATCCAGGACATGAGGAAACCAGGTCAGGAAGATGCTGGTGACCCTGGAAGCAGTGCGGGAGCTGGCTTCACCCCACCCACTGCGGGTGCCTCTGGGGGGCAGGGCCAGGTACCCAGTTTTAGCAAATCCAGAGGGTGGGTCTAGGAGCAGTCTGGTGAAAAAACAAGGGTCTCTCCAAATTCCTTCTGTCCCCTTTCCTAGCAAAATAAAGAAAGGCCCATCAAGGCCAGGGTCCCTCTGCAAATATCCCTGTGAAGATGTAAACCCTCTGCTGCCATCAGGCCCCATCTGCAGTCATCTGTCTTTCCTGGGGGACCCCCCAGAAGCTCAGCACACCACCACCTGCACCCAGCCTACAGTGACTGAAGGAAGGCACTGGAAATTCACGTCTACCCAGGGGCTCTGGCTACGGGCTTTGAAGAAGTAACCAAGGCAAGGCAGGTTAGACTGGATTTGGGTGGTCCTAATCCCAGTGACTGGTGTCCTCATAGGGAGAGGACCCAGAGACCCAGGGAGAGATCCTGGCAGGGACGAGGTGATGCAGCAACCAGCCAAGGATTGCCAAGGGCCATCAGCAACACCAGAGCTGGAACAGGGGCCAGGAAGGGACCCTCCCTCCTGACCTCTGGAGGAACCAGCCCTACCCACACCTGGATCCTGGACTTCAGGCTTCCAGACTGTGAGACTGTACATTTCTCTCATTTAAGCCCTGACCTGTGGTCCTCTGACAAACCGTGTGGGCCACCTCACGGACCCCTCCCTCCTTGATACTGCTGGGCAAGCCCACTTGGAGTGGCTATGATGCAGGGGTCATGGGATAGCCCAGAGCCCCCAAAACTTGTTACCCCTCTTGCCCTACTAAGCCATCTGTAACCCACAGTGCTCAAAACGAAAGAGATCATCTCCTTGTCAGAATCCTGTGGTTTGGGGTCAAGAGGAAAGCCAGTGTCTGCTTCTCCCCAGAGGAATTCATCTTAGAGGCAGCCACAAGCGTGTCCGCCCCAGGCAGTCCCAGGTGGGGTGTGTGAAATCCCATTCACCCAGGTCACAGCACCACGTGTAACAGCCATTCACAAGGTCAGGTGGGGAGGACATGCACCCAAAGGACCGACAATGGGGGCAGAAAAGACTGAAGTTCACCAGTCCCCTCACAAGGTCAGGTGCCCCAGTTCAGGGTGGCAAGCCCTACATCTGATTTGCTTCTCCAGTACAATGCAGGTGAAATCACAGGTGTCCACTAGGTCTTTCTCTGACCCCACACACACACATACATATGCGTGTACACATGCATGGACGTGCATACACACACACACACATATATATACACACCCCAACCTCTAGGAGAAGGCTGCTGGAGCCAGAATCAGGGTTTAAATCCTGATTCCTTCACTCTCTGCTCTGTGACTCAAGGCAGGTTTCTTAACGTCTCTGTGCTCCATTCCCTCTGCCCAAACCCTGGGACCATAACCTGACCCCAGAAGATGGGCAGGTGAGTGATGTGGGAAGCCAGAGGACCGAGCTGGGAATGGAGCTGCCGCCAACAAGTCTGGCCTGGGGCGAGCTCTTCTAACAGCCTCTCAGGCCAGGCAATCAACACGCAGACCAACCAACCCATCCGCATTCCCCACCGCTGCAGGCCTGCCCAGCCAGACGCCTCTCGCTGACATCAGACTGCTGTGAGAGGCAGGGGCAGCAGGACAGTGGGCAGGCTGGGGGCAGGGGGCCACCACATACCCTGGAGCCCAGGGCAGGCCTGCCTCAGCATGGGCTTGTCCATCCTCTTGGCGTAGAAGGCTGCATACCACACACGCAGCTCGGTGCCCGGGGGGATGTCCCGGGAGGTGGTGAAGTACACGTCGCTGCCATGCTGGAAGGCCGTCAGGTTCTGGTGTCCCGGCTCCGCTGCCGGCCGCACCAGCATCATCCAGTTGCAGTCGTCCTCGTTGGAGGTGTCGAAGCACACGGGGTGCCCGTCCTTCTGGAACACCTGGGGAGGGGGAGCACAGCCCACCACAGGGCCGGGTGGGGGCTGGTTATCCACCAGTGTGCGTGTCAGCATGCACATGTGTGTGTGTGTGTGTGCAAGGGGCTGCTGAGTGACCAGTCTAGACACTGCCACATCAGTGGCCAAACAGGGCACTGTACGGACCTGTTCTACATTGATGGAAGGGCAGCGGAAGACCCCCGAAACAGGTCAGGCTAGTCACAGGCAAAAGGGAAGCAGGAGGCACAGCTAAAGGTCAGGTGTCACTGGGAGACCTGAGTTCTCAGGTGGGTACTGGGACGCCTCATCTCCACCTGTGGTCCAGGTGGGTACCTAGTCACATGTGCTCTGCTCCTGTTCCAGGATGCACGAGAAAGCCTGAGCTCTACTCCCAGGTCAGGAGTTCTCAGGAGCCCTGAGTTCTATGCATGGTCCTGTTGGGAATGAGGACACCTAAGGTCTACCTATGGTCCAGGTATAGAACATGGACACTCAGTTCTAATCAGTTTTCAAGTGGGCAAGAAGACACCTGAGTTCTACTCCTGGCCCAGGGTGTCACTGGAACACCTGGACTCTATACCTGGGCCAGGTGTATCAGGACACCTGAGTTCTTCTCCCACCTCTGTTGCAAGTATGTTCAATGACTTTGGCAAAGTTCCTCAATCCTTTTTTTAAAATTTTAGTTATTTATTCGTTTATTTACTGACTTTTTGGCCATTCCAGGTGGCATGCAGGATCTTAGTTCCCAGGCCAGGGATTGGACCTGTGCACCCTTCAGTGGAAGTGCGGAGTCTTAAGTCTAGACCATGGAAGTCCCATTCCTTGATCTTTATAAGCTGTGCCCTCATCTAAAAAGCAGCACCACCACTTTATGGATGGAATGCAGGCAGGGACAGGGGGAGAAGCTTGAATATTTTGAAGTTCAAAGTAACCACATGGAATAGGGAGCTCCCGTCCCCTATTTTCTGATGCAACTGTTGCTTCCTCATTATAGAAAGAAATCTCCCTTCTTCTCCTGGCTTTTCCAGTAGGGGCTCCCCACTTCTAATAGCTAGAGGCCCCCATCTGAGGCTGGAGCCCTCAGAAGCAAGGGGAGGGGGTGGAGGGGGCTGCCAGGTGCCTGATACCCCCCAGTCGGTATAGGGGGTGCTCCCCCTTGGCCTTGGCCTCCTTCTATGGACATGAAGGTGCCCCCAGCACCCAGGTGCCCAACCCTGAGCCTGTGCTGGAACAGCTCAATACCAGACACAGACCCTCGGAATCTTGAGTCACCGAAAGAAACTGAAACAGGCACAAACAGCTTTTTCAAAGAGGCCTTGGCCAACCACGGGCCCACAGTGATTATGCCCATCAGCCCCGGGTCTCTTGACATCACTCCTGCACATAAAACAGCCTTTCTTTCTTTCCTTTCTTTGTGAACAAATTAAGTCCCTTTCCTTTCTCTCTGCCATGCTGAAATCTGCCTATAAACTCAGTTCTCTGAGGACTGTCGAGTCCCCACAGTCGGCTGGATCATCTCTGTCCCAAAACACTTGGGTCTCTGCTAAGGGTCTCCAGGAAAGCTCGTCTCTGGGGCTCTCTGCTGCCCAACCAGCGCCTGTTCCTCTCAGTTTATTTCATGGATGTTTCTGAAGGCTGGCTGCAGCTGAACAGTCTGGGCATGGGGCCAGAGCTGTGACCCATACTCACAACCCCAGCCTCGTGGCACCTCTGGGGGTCTCACTTTAAGTGATCAAGTCCTCCCTGTGATTTTCTTCCATTTCTTTTTCTCCGTGTCACACAGAAGCCATCATCTCCCCGTCTGATGTGCTTTTCAGAGCTGCCAAATTTTGCACTGGTCTCTCATCAACACAAAACACCTTCCTTTCGAAAGAGCCTAGCAAAGTTCCCTACACTCCGCATAGGTGTGAAATCCCCATGCGGTCCTGCAAATTCCACAGAAAGCCCCTCCTACAGCCTGCACTGGGCGGGGCGGGGGGGGGGTCCACTCTTGCATATGTTTTAAATACACTCTTCTGAGTTTTGCAGAATACTAACTTAACTCATGTTCATATAATATAAACTAAAAAAAAAAAAAGAAACACTGTCTTGGAAATTCAGCAGAACTACAACACCAAGAGCTGTCTCTGGGATGTTTATAAATCACTGAACTCTTCAGTGAGCATCGCCCTTGCCCACCTGCACGTGAGGAAGGTCACAAACAAGGGTGCCGCAGCCCCCACCGGCCCAGCGTGTACCTTCAGTGGAAACGCGGATTCCTTCTCCCATTTGGCGACGCGTCGCGACTCAAATGGGCCGAACTGCGTGCGCTTGACGAGCTGGGTCACAGCAAACACCCCCTCAGCTCCGTCTTCCAGGCGTCTGATCTCCAGGTTGGAGGGAAGGGATGACCTAGAGATGGAACAAAGCAAGAGAGTCTCGGCCCCGAGTGCCCACTGGCCAGGGTGCTACCCTCACCAGGGGCAGAGGGTTAGGACGATGGAAAAGGTCGCTCCCGCTGGCCCCAGAGCAAGTGATGGAGGGGCACTGACTTGAGGATGCGTTTATACTCCCCACCCAAGAGACAGAGCCAATGCTCATGTGCACGCGTACACACACACACACACACACACACACACACACACACACACCCCTAAGTGTGGGCCCCTCTTTGATGGGCCCATAGAGAGGGAGGGAGGACCAGAGAGAGACCATGAAGAGGTGCCTCGTGGAAAGGACCACGGAAATGACAAGAAGTGCCAAAGAGAGTGCATTTTGAAGACCAGAAGAGGGCTTCCCGCGAGGCTGTACTGGGCTGGGTTCATCATGAATGTGGCCTTTTTAAGTCAACTCGGGCAACGTTAAGGAGAGGACATGTGTATCCCGGTGGGGAGAGGAAGGGAGGCACGTCGGCAGGGACCTAGCGTGAGCCAAGACCAGGGCATGCCTGACCCATGTCTAGGGTGGGACATGGACCCCTCACAGGAGTGGCAGGAGGCCAGCCGAGACGAGGAGCCCATCCGGGAAGGACCAATGGCTCCCACTGGAGCTTTGTGGGCAACGGGCAATCGCTGAAGGGTCTGGAAGAGAGCTGGTCAGATCTGTGCTCCGGGCCAAAATAGGAATCTCTTTGCTCTGCACAGGTAAGTCACAGTCAAACCAGTGGGGAAGCTTCTAGGAACAGCAGTGGTAAGATGACAGCCTGAGTGCCAGCCCGTTCCTAAAGCAGATGTTGTGATGACAGCCACATCCGAGGGGCCATCCTCTCCCCTTTACAGATGAGGCAACCGAGGTGCAGAGAGGGGCACGTCTCATCTAGGTCCAAACAGCTACTACGGGGCAAACAGGGCTGCGACCTGGGGCCCCCCAGGGGACACAGTCCCCCGCCCCCGGGGGAACGTGGACCGGCAGAGCCTCGGAGCCCCCGCACCAGATCTAGGTGCTCATCCAGCAGCTATTCCCCCTCTGCCTGGCCACCTGTGCTCACTGCCCACGGCTCCAGCCCCCAACCAGGCATGTGTCAGACAGCAAGCCTGGGTGCGAACCACAGGGGAGACTGAATGGGCAGACCTACAACCTCAGCTGTGGTTGCTTCGTGTATAAACCAATTCAGCACCCCAGCGGAACCAGGGACTAGATAAAAGACATTGACCCGGACACCTCCTCGACGTGCCCTGGCTCATCCCAGGGACAGGTAACCAGCTTGCAGTGGATGGAGATCTCTGATGGCATCGAATGAGAAGACGGTCCCTCTCCTCCTTATTTGCTGTCTCCTCCCTTTGTGTAGACACCGAGGTGGTCAGGCTCTCGCCACAGATGACAAACAGACAACCCTGTTTGACAGGCAGGATGGTAGAGACAGCTGGAGGGGGGTCACTCACCTGGCCCTGCTTAACACGAAGGAGTCTTTGACCATGACCACCGGGCCCAGCTCAGGACATTCAGAGTCGTGGTACTGGCTGCAGTCCTCGCACCCTGCAAACACATATCCCGGCATCAGGGGGGGCATCGAGAGGTGAGGGAGACGCCCACGGAGCATCCCGCAGCCTGGGGGTGACCCAGAGCGCTCCCCACAAGTGCAGAAAGAGAGCAACACAGGCCATGTGCCCCCAGGAGAAAAACCCAGCTCCTTGGCATGCTGCAAGGCTGACCGAGTCAGCTCTACGGGGATGCAGGACAGGGTCTCCGTAAAGGAGAGGAAACGAAAACTCACCAACATAACCTGTTTCTCATAAATCTAACATGCCAGAAACCCTTCTAAAACCCAGGGTTACCTTTCTGAGTCTGCTGCCACCCCTGCCCCAGTGCCCTTTGCCGGGAGTTCTGGGAAAGAAGATTCTTTGAAAATCGGACCCAGTAGCACATTTCATGTCATACACCATGGTTCTCAGTAACAGGTAAAATCCCATCTAAAAGGAGACAGCTTTTCTCTACACAAAGACCAGATGTGCACGTGGCTCTACCTGCAGGTGAGGGCGGGCCACGGGCCCTGGAACACTTACAGATGAACATGATCTCTTCATTCCCGTCTTCAGCCATCGCCGCCACCTGTCAGGACACAGCGCCGCATTAGTGAGCAGCTTTGGGCCCAACGCATTTTTTTTTTTTTTTAATTTATGGAGTAAACTTATTTACAAAGTGGTGTTAATTTCTGCTACATGGCGAAGTGATTCAGTTACATGTGCACGCGTGCTGAGTCACTTCAGCCGTGTCCAGCTCTTTGTGACCCTGTGAACTGTACCCACCGGGCTCCTCTGTCCATGGGATTTTCCGGGCAAGAACACTGGAGTGGGCTGCCGTGCCCTTCTCCATCAGTTATAAATACCATTCTTTCTTATATTCTTTCCCATTGGCACTTGTGATGATTCATACTTTTTGATTGGAGGATAATTGCTTTACGAGCTTGTGTTGGTTTCCCCTGTACAATGAAGTGAATCAGCTACATGTGTACATATATCCCCTCCCTCGTGGACCTCCCTCCCACCCCCATCCCACCCCCATCCCACCCCTCGATGTCACCGCAGAGCACCGAGCTGAGGTCCCTGTGCTTCTGGACCTGGAGTCTGTCACACAGAGTAAAGTCAGGAAGAGAAAAATTTCACATAGGAAGGCATATATGTGAAATCCAGAAAAAATTATACAAACGAACCTATTTCCAAGGGAGGAGTAGAGACACAGATGTAGAGACGTGAACACAGTGGGGGAAGGGGAGGGTGGGATGTATTGGGAGATTGGGATTGACATATATACGTTACCGTGTGTAAAACAGCTAGCTGGTGGGAAGCTGCTACAAAGCCAGGAAGCTCAGCTCAGTACTCCCCTGGCATTTTTTTTTTTTAAGTATTTATTTATTAGGTTGCACCAGGCATGTGAGACCTAGTTGCCTGACCACGGATCGAACATAGGCCCCCTGCATTGGGAGCACAGAGTCTTAGCCACTGGACCGCCAGGGAGGTCCCCCTCCATTGGCATTTTTAAAGACAGTTCCTGCTCCTGTGGATGGAGGAGCCTGGTAGGCTGCGGTCCATGGGGTCGCCAAGAGTCGGACACGACTGAGCGACTTCACTTTCACTTTTCACTTTCGTGCATTGGAGAAGGGAATGGCAACCCACTCCAGTGTTCTTGCCTGGAGAATCCCAGGGGCGGGGAACCTGGTGGGCTGCCGTCTATGGGGTCGCGCAGAGTCGGACACGACTGAAGCGACTTAGCAGTAGCAGCAGCAGCAACTGATGGCCCCCTAAACCATATACAGAGACTGACTTTGTGATTAGAAAAAAAAAAATATTTTTCCATTTTGTTTTTTTGGTCACACCATGTGGCTTGCAGAATCTTAGTCCCCTGACCAGGGATAGAACCCGGGCTCTCGTAGTGGAAGCACAGAGCCCTAACCACTGCACAGCCAGGGAATTCCCTGACTTTGTGCTCTAAAGGCAACATGCAGTACGGTCCTCTTTATTATGGGATGGGTTTGGGCCTTGAAATGTTTCCTCACCCAGAATGATGTTGCTTTTAACAAGCCACACATGTGCATGGCTCTGGATTTAGGACACTGTCATGAACTCTGGCTTTTACCTTTCCCGAGCAGCCGTCTGCTTCCATTTGTGAAAGAAATGTTGTTGTTGTTCAATCGCTCAGTTGTATCCAACTCTTTGCGACTCCGTGGACTGCAGCAGGCCAGGCTTCCCTGTCCTTCACTATCTCTCAGAGCTTTCTCAAATTCATGTCCATTGAGTCAGTAATGCCATCCAACCATCTCAACCTCTGTTGCCCCCTTCTTCTCCTCCTTTCAATCTTTCCCAGCATCAGGGTCTTTTCCAGTGAGTCCACTCTTCACATCAGGTGGCCAAAGTACTGGAGTTTCAGCTTCAGCATCAGTCCTTCCAATGAATATTCAGGGTTGATTTCCTTTAAGATTGACTGCTTTGATCTCCTTGCGTCCAAGGGACCCTCAAGAATCTTCTCCAACACCAGAGTTCAAAAACATCAATTCTTCAGCCCTCAGCTTTCTTTACGGTCCAACTCACATCTATACGTGACTATTGGTAAAACCACATCTTTGACTATACAGACCTTTGTCAGCAAAGTGATGTTTCCGCTTTTTAATACACTAAGTTTGTCACAGCTTTTCTTCCAAGGAGCAAGTGTCTTTTAATTTCATGACTGCAGTCACTCTCCACAGTGATTTCGGAGCCTAAGAAAATAGTCTGTCACTGTTTCCATCATTTCCCCATCTATTTGCCATGAAGTAATGGGACCAGATGCCATGGTCTTAGTTTTTTTAACGTACTGCCATTTAAAGAAAGCCAGTTTTCACGTGGCCACTTCTATTCTGCCTCCCTCACAAGACTGTGAATGCCTCCAGGGCAGCCTCGTCTCACACGACCTCTATCTTTCTCCACCTGCTAAACTCTGCGTAACACCACATTTCTCACATTTCTCTCGGGGACTAAGGCACCACCTAACATCACGGAGGGGAGCCCTCCTGCTCTCCACAAAACCTTTATCACATCTGGTCACTTCTATTTCTGATTCAACCTTGAGGTTCACCTCCATAGCAGGCAGCACGCCCAGGCCCACTACCTATTTATTTGTGGGCAATCTGAACATGTTCATTCTGGGGTCTCAGACTCCTGACCCATAAAAGGGAAATTAAGATGCCCACCCCATATAGTTTTGGGGGGAGTATAAAGTGAGATACACCTGGTGTGTGCCACTCAATAATAGTTCCTCTTCCCTCCCACCGCTCCATCCCCAATTAAGTCAACCCAGTACATCCTTCCTGTATCCCACTCCTGGCCAAGACCACCTGTGGTACCATTCTGGGGAAGTATGCAGGCTGGCATACTTCCTCAACGCTGATTCCACATGCCCTCTGCCCCATTCCCATCCCCAGGAGCTATTAAAGGATGAACAGCAGACAATGCAAAGTCCAAATGAAAATGCAGATTTGCTGAGCACACAATTTCATAAGTAGAGTAGAGGACAGAGTTGAAAATTCTACCACGGAAGTCGATTAGTTACAAGGAAGCAAGGTAGAGAGATGGGATTTCCAATTTGCCCTTAAAATTCCAGGAATTCATAACCAGGGCATATTTCCCCCCAAACACAGCACAGTACCTTCTTTTCCCACAAACACTCCTTTACCTTACAAGATGTCTCAGGTAGCTCAGCACGTTTAACTTGGGGCTTCCTGCCTGATGGCCTGCACGGGCAGGGTCAGGGGTCAGTCTGCTATGTGGGTAGCAGCTGGTCACACAGCAAAAGAGGAAGGACAAAGAGGAAGAAGTATGTGGAAACCCACTTTTGTGAGCTGCTGAGGTGCTCCCAGGGGCCTGAAAACCGTCTGCCCACTGGCAGGAGCCCCCTCCACTGGTCAATACCCGCTCATGTTCAAGGAAGTTCTTGAGAACAGATGCCAAACTGCAGCCAGATCATGGCAGAATACAGGGTTCCCACAAAGCTGGCAGCATCAGATGGTGCAAATGACGGAAACCACTCTGGCCTTTCTCAAGGCCTGATGTGGCCACCTGCCCCTGGTCTGGCCTCTCAAGGAATCCACTTCCTGGCTATTCTAAGTAGTCCTTCTATGAACACTGGGGTGCCAGAATCTTTCTGAATTGCAGTTTTCTCCCAGGGATATACCCAGGGATTACTGGATCATATGCTAGTTCTTAGTTTTTTAAGGAACCTCCATAGTTTTTTCCACAGTGGTTGTACCAATTGACATCCCTCCAACAGTGTAGAAGGGTGCCCTTTTCTCTACACCCTCTCCATCACTAGTTATCTGTAGACTTTTCAGTGATGGCCATACTGACCAGTGTGAAGTGATACTTCCCTGTAGTTCTGATCTGCATTTCTCTAACAATTAGTGATGCTGAGCATCCTTTCACATGCCCATTGGCCATCCCTGGGCTTCCCTGGTGGCTCAGATGGTAAAGAATCTGCCTGCAGTGCAGAAGACCCAGGTTCGATCCCTGGGTCAGGAAGAGTCCCTGGACAAGGGAATGGCTACCCGCTCCAGTATTCTCACCTGGAAAATCCCATGGACAGAGGAGCCTGTTGTGCTGCAGTCCAAGGGGTCACAAAGAGTCAGACACGACTGAGCAACTAACACTTGGCCATCCCTATGGCTTCCTTTGGCAAAATGTCTATTTAGGTCTTCTGCACACTTTTTGACTTGTTTGTTTTTCTGTTACTGAGTTATACAAGCCATTTGTATATTTTGGAAATTAAGCCCTTCTCAACTCCATCATTTGCAAATGTTTTCTCCCATTCCATAGGCTATCTTTTCATTGTGGTTTCCTTTGCTGTGCAAAAGCTTATGAGTTTGATTAGATCCCATTCGTTCATTTTTGCTATTATTTCTATTGCCTTTGGAGACTAAGAAAACATCAGTACGATTTATGTTAGAGAATGTTTGGGCTATATTCTCTTCCAGGAATTTTCTAGTGTCTTGTCTTTATGCCATTTTGAGTTTATTTTCATGTGCAGTGAGAGACCATGGTCTAACTTCATTGTTTTACATGTAGCCATCCAGCTTTCCCAATGCCAGTTGCTAAAGAGACTGTCTTTTCTCCATTGTGTATTCTTGCCTCCTGTGTTGAAAATTAATTGACTATAGATACTTGGGTTTATTTCTGGGCTCTCTACTCTGTTCCATTAATCCATAGGTCTGTTTCTGTGCCATACCAAGCTGTTTTCATTAGTATAGCTTTGTAATATTATCTGGAGCCTGAGTTATGCCTTCAGCTTTATTCTTCTTGCTCAGGATTGATTTGGCAATTCTGTGTCTCTTATGGTTCCATATAAATTTTAGGATTATTTTTCTATGAAATATGTCTCTGATCATTTGATACGGATTTCAATAAATTTATAGACTGCTTTGAGTATTATGGCCATTTTAACAATACTATTTCTTCTCATCACAGAGCATGGGATATCTTTCCATTTCTTTAAACAATATTTAATTTCCTTTATCAGTGTTTTATAGTTCTCAGCATATAAGTTGTTCATTTCCTCGATCAGCTTTATTCCTAAGTATTTTTTATGAAATTTTAAACAGAATTTTTTTTTAACTTTCCCTTTCTGATATTTCACTATTAGTGTAAAGAAGTGCAACAGATTTATGAATGTTAATCCTGTATCCTGCTACTTTGCTGAATTCATTTATCAGTTCTAATAGTTTTTGTGTGGCATCTTTTTTGTTGTTGTCCAGTGGCTAAGTTGTGTCTAGCTCTTCATGACCTCATGGACTACAGCACACCAGGCTTCCCTGTTCTTCACTATTTCCTGGAGTTTGCCCAAACTCATGTCCATTGAGTTGGTGATGCCATCCAATCATATCATCCTCTGTTGCCCCTTCTCCTGTCCTCAATCTTTTCTAGCATCAGGGTCTTTTCCAATGAATCAGCTCCTCCCATCAGGTGGCCAAAGTATTGGAGCTTCAGCATCAGTCCTTCCAATGAATATTCAGGGTTGATTTCCTTTAGGATTGACTGCTTTGATCTTCTTGCAGTCCAGGGGACTCTCAAGAGTCTTCTCCACCACAGTTTGAAAGCATCAATTCTTCCGCACTCAGGCTTCTTTATGGGTCAGTGCTCACACCCATACATGACTACTGGAAAAACCGTAGCTTTGACTACATGGACCTTTGTTGGCAAAGAGAGGTCTCTGCTTTTTAATCTGCTATCTAATTTTGTCATTAAAAAAAAAAAAAAGCAGAGACATCATTTTGCCAACAAAGGTTTGTTGTGATTTTGGAGCCTGAGAAAATAAAGTCTTTCACTGCTTCCACTTTTTCTTCCTCTATTTGCCACGAAGTGATGGCACCAGATGCCATGATCTGAGTTCAAAAATATTGGAATGGGTTACCATTCCCTCCTCCAGGGGACCATGTTTTGTCAGAACTCTTCACTGTGACCTGTCCATTTTGGGTGGCCCTGCATGTCATGGCTCATAGGGTCATTGAGTTACACAAGCCCCTTTGCCACAACAAGGCTGTGATCCATGAAGAAGTGGCATCTTTAGGTTTTTCTATATATAGTATCATGTCACTTGCATATAAAGACAATTTTACCTCTTCCTTCCAGTTTGGATACCTTTTCTTTTTCTTGTCTGATTGCTGTGGCCTGCAATTCCAATAACTATGTTGAACAGAAGCGGTGACAGTGGACACACTTGTTTCAGATTTTAGCAAGGATGCTTTCAGCTTTTCACTGTTGCATATTACATTAGTGATGTGCATGTCATAAATAGGTTTTATAAAGAAGCCTCCTGAAGTCTGTGCTATCCTGGAAAAATCCCTTTGGTGCATGAAATGCTCCTTTGTAGAAGGGAAGTTCAGTCTCCAGACTTCTCCAGCATGTAAGAAATCTTAGAATAAAGGACTGTAGATAGTACTGCTGTAGGGGAAAATGACAGAAAAATTCACAAAGTGTGAAATTCAGCCATTTTAACTACTGATCCTGGAGATACGTACCTTTACACCAGTGGTTTTCAAAGTGTGGTCCCTGGACTAGCAAACAGTAACACCAGCAGCACCAGGGAATTTCTTGAAAAGGCAAATTCTTAGGTCCCTCCCCAGACCTGCTGGAGCAGCCTCTCTGAACTGGGATCTCCATACTCTGCAAACCTTAAGGCATTTGGAAACCTTCAGGTTATTCTGATGCAGCTCAAGTCTGAGAACCGCTGCTTAACCTTAAATCTTTTTAAAACTTACATAGCTGCCAAATGAAAACAAACAACAACTGTGATCACTGGAGGACCATAGTAACAGCGTCAGGAAACCAGATTCATCACGAGTGTCAGTTAGGCTCAGGTCAGGATGACCTGTGTATAACTTGGTAAGAAACAGTTTGAAAGGAGGGGTCATGTGGAGCAGATGTTCTCTGTGACAACTGAGGTTTATGAGGCAGCCCCCGTAATGACAACTGTTAGAAAATGATTCTGAAAAGGAAGATTAAAGTGGGAGGAATCACCCTACCTGACTCAAACTTAATTATAAAGCAACAGTAATGAGAACTTGGGTTTAGGTGGAGGGATAGAACCAGAGGTCAATGGAAATGGAGAACAGAGTCACACAAATATGCTCAACTGATTTTGAACAAAGGGTAGAAGCAGCTCAACTAGAGAAAGATGGTCTATTCAACAGTGCTGGAGCAACTGGACATGCAGAGGCAAAAAAAAAAGAAAGAAAAAAAAAGAACTGTGACCTTACATCTTACACAAGGATTAATTCCTAACAGATCAGAAACTTAAAAGGATAAAAAGAATTTTTTTTTTTTATTTTTAGAAAAATAGGAGAAAATCTTACTAGGGCTAGCCAGCTTGTAGACTTGTTACCAAAAGCATAGTTTACTAAAGGAAAACTGATAAATGGGACTTCACCAAAATTTAAAGATTTTGCTTTACAGAATTCACTGTTAAGAGGATGAACAAAGTAAAGACCCTGAGACATTTTAACAAACCATGTATCCATATGTAAGATATGCAAAGAACTCTTAAATCACAAGGATAAAAATGCAAGCAACCCATTTATAAAGTGGGCAAAAGACATAAACAGACATTTCACCAACAAAAACACTGAAATGACAAATAAGCACATGAAATGATGTCCAACATCATTAGCCTCCAAGTAAGTACAAATCACAATGAGACACCACTACACACCTCTCAGAACGGCGGGGATGAGGAGACTGGGGCACCCACGTGCCCTGGTGGGAATGGAATTCCATTCAACAATTTCTGATAAATCAACATGGCCTATGACCCAGCAATAGTACTGGCTGGGCGGTCATCCCAGAGAAATGGAAAGTTAGATCCATATGGAGCAGCTTTATTCCTAACAGCCCCAGCTGGAGATAACCCAGAGTGCCTCATGAGCGACTGGTGCTGCGGCCCATCTACAGTCTGGAATACTAGTCAGCAACTGAAAACGTGGAACTCCTGACACATGACAGACCCTGATGAGTCTCCAGGACGCTGCTGGGTGAAAAAAGCCAATCCCCAGCAGTTATATAGCGTGTGATCCTGTTCACGTTCTTGAAATGGCAAAATTAGCGAGAAGGGAACTAGAGCAGTGAGTGGTTGGTGGGGGTCGAGGAGGGGTTGGGGTGGAAGGACAGAGGGCATGAGGCTATACGAGGGCTCCAACGGGGCTGGCATGTCCTGGGTCTGGACCCCATCAAGGTCACCATTCCTGCTGTGACCCGGTACCGGAGCTGTGCCTGGTGGTACCACCAGTGGGACGTGGATGAAGCGAACATGGATCTCTGCGTTCTTTTTTACAACCGCCTGGGTAGCCACAGTGATCTCCAAATCATAGTAGTTTAAAAGCGACTTCCAACACAACACGTGGCAATGGTCTGGGTCCCGGTGGAAATAAAGCACATATGACCTTGATTGGACAGGCAGATACTTGAATACCGACTGGGTATCTGGCCAGATTTTGACCACATTAAGGTGCCAGCATTAAATGTTTTAGGTGGGCAGTTATTTTTAGAGTCCTTTTCCTGAAGAGACACAGACTGAAATGTTTACAGATGCAATGATGTGACCAGTGTTTGCCTCCAGGTCCGACCAGTGGCAAGGCCTGGACGGGGTGGAGGGGGCAGTCAGGCCCCAGGCAACGGTAGCTGGGGTGGTGATGGACACACGACTGTTGCCAGCCTGTTTCTGTGTTCAGTTTTTCATACTAAAACCCCTTGTGAGCGGTACCCATACACACTTCCCCTGTCCTCTTCTTCCATTGACTGTTTTTCAGTCCTGCCCCCAGAGCTGACTGAAGACACGTGTCAAGTCCACTGAACATCTTTTTCTTCACCTCACTTGACCTCTGGGTCATGCCAGACGTGGCTGACTGCCTTCCTCTCCCCACGTTCACTCGCCATCACCTCCCACGCCTAAGCCCACCCAGGCTCTGACCCCACCTGACGCTTAGGTCCAGGCATGACCGACCTCTGTGCTGATGGTCCCACAAAAGTGTTGTGCAAAATGCTATTTCCTGCCCTTCACCTGACAATATAAGTGGCTCAGCCTTACTTGAAACAGCTGTGAGGGACGTAACTTCCAGCATATTATAAATATTGACTTCTTAAAATAGTTCTGTGGCTCTTTAAGCATGTCTATTGGAATCGAAGCACCAGAGCGTGACATCCGGTCATGGGGTATGTGGACAAGCTCTTCCCCCGCTTCAGGAGGTGCTTCTGTCTCTACCAGCGTGTGTTTCCATCACTGCAGGTGTTAAACCCCACGTGTTACACTGGTGCTTGAAATGACTACGGATCACCTTTTACACAAATACATCAAACCGGTCTTGATTTTCTAGGACCCTGAGTCTGTGGTAACTTCTCCTGGACTGAGCTATCGTCCCAATAACTGGGACACCACTGATCGAAATGGAAAGGCTGCCCACGCCGGTGACACAAAAGTTGGGCTTAATGAGGCAAACGGGGCTTTCTCCCCAGTCCACTCATGAATGGTGGAATTTGATTCAGCTCTCTGTTCCTATATGCACAGATGTGAGTGCAGAAGGCTCTGCTCCGCAGACAAGCAATTTTGCAGGGGAAGCGCTCTGTCACTCCTTAGCGACAACCACTGCCCGAGGTCGCCCAGACACCGAGATGCCCACACACCTGTGAGCTGACCACGGCCCACACCGAGACTGGGGCTGGGGGTTGTCATGTCCTAGATGATGGGAGGGACCTTTCTTAAGCCGGGAGCACTTCAGGAAGGTGAGGACCAGGGCCGCGAGCGCTGGGCAAGGGTCTCTCCCACCTTGAGGGGAAGTTTAAAAACGCGCTGGTCTCCTGGGCCCTGATTCCCCGACCACTCCCCGACCTGCACACCTGTCACCTGACTTCAGTGACCGGCACCTCCTGTCACCCCCTGCACCTTCCCCACAGTCCAGCAGCAAGGCCTGCCTCACTTTAGACACACTCTTTATCCTGTCCTGACACCTCATTTCCCCTCTGCCTCCACCCTGCTTCTAGGGGAAAGACACGGATTTGCTGGACCCCTGCCCAAAGCCCCCAGGG